>NC_067477.1:132803964-133476464 GCF_947179515.1 Apodemus sylvaticus | reverse complement strand
AGAGAGAAACCAGCTTTTTCAGCTAGATTGCAAAACTGGTTGAAAGTATTCCCTCGGCGTGGGGCAAATACCATTGCTTTCCCCTAGAACATTAAAAAAAGAAATTCACACAGTTGAAAACTGGAAAGCAACCAAACACAGCAGACATCAGTCAAAGCGTCTGTCTTCTCTTCTCAGGTACGGAAACAACACAACACTGTTGTTTATGCAGACATCTAAGCAGGACGGATGCTCACAGAATTGTTTCAGGGACAGATACAGAAAAGAATGTTCCACATTCAGATAGCCATGCTATACTGCATTATTTCTAAATAATGTCTATGTAATAAACAAAATGTAGTGGGAAGCTGCTCTTCTGAACAGCATACCAGGTATCAGATCTGATCGTTTAAGCAGTAGATATCAGGGTCTGGGGTGGGTGCCATTACTTTCTTTCTTTTTCTTTCTTTCTTTCTTTCTTTCTTTCTTTCTTTCTTTCTTTCTTTCTTTCTTTCTCTCTCTCTCTCTCTCTCTCTCTCTCTCTCTCTCTCTCTTTGGTTTTTTTGTTTGTTTGTTTGTTGTGTGTGTGTGTTTTGGGGTTTTTTTGGGGGGGTATTTTCTTTATTTACATTTCAAATGTTTTCCCCTTTCCAGGTCTCCCCTTCAGAAACCTCCTATTCTATCCCCTCCCCCTGCCTCTATGAGGGTGCTCCCCCAACACCCACTCCTACCCTGGCATTCCCCTACACTGGGGCATCAAACACCCTCAGGCCCAAGGGCCGCTCCTCCCACTGATGTCCAACAAGGCCATCCTCTGCCACATATGCGGCTGGAGTCATGGGTCCCTCCGAGTGTACTGTTTGGTTGGTGGTCCAGTCCCCGGGAGCTCTGGGGGGGTCTGTCCTGTTGTCACTGTTGCTCCCCCCATGGGGCTGCAAACCCCCTCAGATCCTTCCGTCCCTTTTCCAGCTCTTCCACTCAGTCCAATGGTTGGCTTCGAGCATCCACCTCTGTATCTGTCAGGCTCTGGCAGGGCCTCTCAGGAGACGACCATAACAGGCTTCCATCAGCAAGCACTTTCTGGCATCAACAATAGCATCCTGGTTTGGTGGCTGTATATGGGATGGATCCCCAGGTGGGGCAGTCTCTGGATGGCCTTTCCTTCAGTCTCTGCTCCACACCTTGTTTCCATATTTCCTCCTGTGAGTATTTTGTTCCCCATTCTAAGAAGCACTGAAGCTGGGGCTGGAGAGATGGCTCAGCAGTTAAGAGCATTGACTGCTCTTCCGAAGGTCCTGAGTTCAAATCCCAGCAACCACATGGTGGCTCACAACCATCTGTAATGAAATCTGATGCTCTCTTCTGAAGTGTCTGAAGACAGCTATAGTGTACTTACATATAATAAATAAATATTTAAAAAAAAAAAGAAGCACTGAAGCATCCACACTTTGGTCTTCCTTCTTCTTGGTCTTCATATGGTCTGTGAATTGAATCTTGGGTATTCTGAACTTTTGAGCTAATATCCACTTGTCAGTGAGTGCATACCGTGTGTGTTCTTTTGTGATCGAGTTACCTCACTCAGGACAATATTTTCAAGTTCTATCCATTTGCCTGCAAATTTCATGAAGTCATTGTTTTTAATAACTGAGTAGAAGCCCATTGTATAAATGTACCACATTTTCGGTATCCATTCCTCTGTTGAGGGACATCTGGGTTGTTTCCAGCTTCTGGCTATTATAAATAAGGCTGCTAGGAACACGGTGGAGCATGTGAGCTTATTACTCACTCCTCTGGCTGGACTGCATGCTCCATGACAACAGGGGCGTCTAATGTTCTGTGCAGGGCACTTCCTCAGTGCCTAGCAGATAGTAGGCACTCCATCAATATTGGTTGAAAGAACAAGTCCAGCTGCTGAACAATCTGAAGAACACCAGTCTGAGAATATGAAGCCACACTCTATTGCTTAGTCTTTTGAGAAGATTTTTCTGTAAAGGATTTTCATGGAAGCCAGCTCTAGGGCAGGGTTGCAGAGAGCACCTAACTACCCAATCCTGCACCCACACAATGAGGAGGAGGGAGAGTAGTGCTGGTCCAGAGTGAGTCATGAGTTTTCTTCTTTGCTGAATACAGATACTTTGAAATGTGGATTCGTCCATTCAGTGACATCCACCAACCTCTACCCCACACTGCAATATAATGATGCTTCTAAAGCCGGACAGCCTGCCTCCCAGTGTCCCCGGGGGAGCAGGGCATGTCTATGAGGAACTACAACTCATGGATACCTTACAATTCGGCTGCAGAAAATCAAAACAAGAAAAATAAGATTAGGTGTAAATTTAGCCTATTACCCTAGGAAAATAGTTTTCAATTTCCCGAAGTGCAACTTCCTAAGCATTCAGCCGCGGAATCATTTTTAAAATTCAGAATGAGCACTTGGTGGAATGTAACATTTGACCGTTGGGCAGCGTTTCAATGGAATTCACTTAACCCTGGAGAGAGGAGGGAGAAGTCCACTTGGCAAAAAGACACTGTTTACACCGTGAGGTCTGCTGTTCTTGTGCCAGGCTGCTCCATGCTCCATACTCTGGGGGGGGGTGGGGGGGTGGATCAGGGTGCTTCAGATTCACTGAAGAAAGGAATGTGCTGGGGGTGGGGCTGAAGAGATGGCTCAGAGGTGGAGGTCCTAAGTTCAATTCTCAGCAATCACATGGTGGCTCACAACCATCTGTAATGGGATCTGATGCCCTCTCCTGGTGTGTCTGAGGACAGTGATGTACTCACATTAAATAAATAAATAAATAGGTCTTAAAAAAAAAAAGGAAGGAATATGCTGTGCCACTGAAATACCTCTCCCACCCTTCCTCTTCCAGGTAGTCAATTATCAAATACTGATTCCATGTTTAAATACCTGCTTATTTATTATTATTTTTTAAAGATTTATTTATTTATTTTATATATATGAGTACACTGTAGCTGTACAGATGGTTGTGAGCCACTATGGTTGCTGGGATTTGAACTCAGGACCTTCGGAAGAGCCGTCAGTGCTCATAACTGCTGAGCCATCTCCCCAGCCCTCTTTTTGATAGTTCACCTGGTTTGTGACATGCAGCCTTTGCTCCCTTCCCTCCCCCTCTTTCACTCTCACCTGCTTTCTGGCCTCTCCTCTCTCACTAGCTCTGTCAGTGGCCTAGGCTTCTGCCTTTCCTTCATGTTTGGTATAATTCTAGGCAATTGCACTGAGGTCCACAGCTATCACTTAAACACCAATAACTTCCAAGAACATGACTAATATGACTCCGGCATTCACCTTTGTGAGGGGTCCACACTCATTGTTCCAGGTGCCTACTCATCTCTGCAGGTGGATGTTCTGAAAACATCTTTAACCCATTCTGTGTAACATGGAATGTAAGCCTTGGCTCCAAACCTTACTGTTCTCAAAGCCATAGTCATCAAAGCCGGTGGGTGCACCCAGGGATTCACATGCGCACATACACACATACACATACACACACACATGCACACACACACACATGCACACACACATGCATACGCACACACATGCATACACACATATTCACACGCACCTGCATGCACACACGCACATTCACATGCACCTGTGCGCACACACGCACACTCACATGCACTCACACACACACACACACATACACACACACATATACACATGCACCTGCACACGTACACACATGCACACACACATGCATATACACACACACATACACACATATTCACACGCACCTGTGCGTACACACGCACACTCACATGCACCTGCGCGTACGCACGCACACTCACATGCACTCACACACACACATACACACATGCACCTGCACGTGCACACACATGCACACACACATGCATAAACACACACATACACACACATTCACATGCACCTGCGCACACACACGCACACTCACATGCACTCACACACACACACATACACACACACATACACACACACACCTGCACATGCACACACATGCATACACATACACACACACACCTGCACATGCATACACACACCTGCACATGCACACACACAGGCACACATACTCTGACACACAGAGCCGAGAGCCTGTGTGCTGTGGTATGTCTCCACTAGTGCCGCCAGTGTGTTCTTTCTTTCGTTTCTCTCGTTCTTCTGCTTCCCCTCCCTTGTCTCCTCCTCTCTCCTTTTCTGTCTTCCCAGGGTCTCATACAGTCCAGGTGGGCTTCATCCCCCCCATTCTCGTGTTTTTGTCCAGTGCTAGGACACCTGGTAAGGAGCTGTCTTTCAAAACCCCATTGCCACACGCCTTACCTCCATGTGTGTTCTGAGATGCTTGAGGGACCTTAAAAGGAGCCCACGTAGAGCTGGCGGGCCCCGAGGAACTTTTCTCCCACTCTACTGCACTTGGGCCCCGCCACAGTTTTGAGTGACCACACCACTGCTCACAAACATTCAATGGCTCTCCCTCCCTCCACCCCTTCCCTGATAAGGCCCAGTCTCTTCATCACAGCACAGTCAGCTTCACGAAACCCTTCCCCAAAGTAATTCTTAGCTTCATTTTACGCCTCTGCCTAAGCTCCAAAGTGAACAGACATAGTTAAGCCAGAGCACCCTGCAGGCAGGCAAACACCATGCTCTTCCGCTCTTACAGGTAAGTGACCACTGAGCAGCCATGCTCCCTCGCTAGAGATGCGGCTTCTCCGGATGCTGATGCTGATGCCGATGCCGATGCCGCCGCTTAGGCAAAGCTCCCACGGCCTGCAGCCCCCTCCGCTTCCTCCTGGTTCCTCACGCCTGGTCTGGCCTTGCTGAGTCAGACCTGCCAGTCGCTGCTGTGTGACTCCATTCTGCCATCCTGCCTTACAATGTCACTCATTCTATATCCACACCTCCACACCCGGGAGCACGGGGCCAGGCAGACCACAGTTACTTAGTGAGTTATTTCATAAAATGAAACCATCAGGCCTGTCCAGCCCATGGCTGCGGCCCGTTTGTGGCAGCTGGTGGCCCCAAACAGCCCTGAATGCAGCCCAACAGAAAGTCCATACACTTACTGAAAATATTCTGATACTTCTTTGTTAGAGGACCTGATTGTGCAGTTCATGAGTGTGAATTCTGTAGATGACAGACAACTTCATGTTGCAAAATCAAAAGAGATCAAGTAGGCACTTGGGAATAGAATAATTCAAAAGGCCAGCACAATTATGGAGTACCTCCTGGCACCAGTGTTTCATTATACAGTCTGGGCAGGCCTTGGATTTGCCATAGAGCTCAGGCTACCTGGACATCCCTGCATCTTAGAACATCTCCTGTTCTACTGAAGATAGAAATTCAAAAGCTTCATACAGCTCGTAAGGACGGCACCAGGCTGTGTCTTACACTGAGCAGTGCGGGTGTGTCACGCCACTACAAACAGATCTTCAATTCTGGGGAAAGCCAGAGTCTGTACCTCACAGATTGATGTGCTGTGAAGAGCAGGGACTGCACAGGCTGAACCAAGGCCCCTAGGAAAGAACTTCTGGGGCGGGGTCCGTGTTCTGAGGACCTTAGAGCCACCTGGGAGCTCTATCCATCAGGTCCATTCCTACCACGAGGTGAGAAAGGGGCAGCTGAACAGCTCCTCACCAAGGGCTGGCGAGGATTTGCTGGGCCTCTGGTCTGGCCAGAAGTCAGGAATGTCCTACTGTGGTTTGCAGGATGGCCTTAGTCACCACAGGGGACCCACTGGTCACACATGTCAAAATTTCCCTGAGATAGGCAAAAAGAATAAGGTGTTTGTACAGATGTAAACACAGATGTTAGTTTTTTTTTTAAAGGTTGATATATACATATGAGTCCATTGTCTTCATGCACACCAGAAGAGGGCATTAAATCCCATTACAGATGGTTGTGAGTCACTGTGTAATTGCTGGGAATTGAACTCAGGACCTCTGGAAGAGCAGCTAGTGCTCTTAACTGTTGAGCCATCTCTCCAGCCTAAGATGTTAGATTTTTAAAAAGATGAGGAAGTCAGTCACTAAGAAGACATTACTTTTCTAAAATGGGGGCAGATGGTTTCCAACTACAGGACTCCTGGGACATAGGCAGGGCTCCTAGGATCTTGTGACTCCTGGTTTTGGGACATAGGCAGGGCTCCTAGGATCTCGTGACTCCTGGTTTTGAAGAAGGTTATATGAATTCCACAGTGACACTTAAAATATTATATTATTATTATTACTATTATCATCATCATTATTAATTATTGTGTGTATATGTAGACATGAGTCCCTATATCATCATCATTATTATTGTGTGTGTATATGTAGACATGAGTCCCTATATCATAATTATCATCATTAATATTATTGTGTGTGTATATGTAGACATGAGTCCCTATATCATAATCATTATCATTATTATTAATTATTATGTGTGTATACGTAGACATGAATCCCTATATTAGAGTCAGAGAACAATTCTCTGTCTGTTCGTTTTTTGAGATATGGTTTCTTTGTGTAGTCCTAGCTGTAGGACTCTGTAGACCAGCTGGCCTTGAACTCACAGAGATCCTCCTGCTTCTGCCTCCTGTTTCTGCTTCTGCTGGGATTACAGGCGTGCGCTGCCTCTGCACCAGGCTTGTTTTGCTTTGTTTGTTTGTTTTTGAGAACAATGGTCTGGTTTTCTCCGTCCATTGTGGTTCCGGGGGACTGAACTCAGGTCACAGGCTTGCATGACAAGCACTTTCTGTTGTTGAACCATCTCACTGGCCACAGTGGTGTTTCTGAGCTGGGGACAACTGGCAGCCAGCTGAACAGTGACAACCAGCTGGACAGTGACATCCAGCTGGACAGTGACAGCCAGCTGGACAGTGACAGCCAGCTGGACAGTGACAACCAGCTGGACAGTGACAGCCAGCTGGACAGTGACAGCCAGCTGGACAGTGACAGCCAGCTGGACAGTGACAACCAGCTGGACAGTGACAACCAGCAGGACAGTGACGTCCAGCTGGACAGTGACATCCAGCTGGACAGTGACATCCAGCTGGACAGTGACATCCAGCTGGACAGTGACATCCAGCTGGACAGTGACAACCAGCTGGACAGTGACAGCCAGCTGGACAGTGACATCCAGCTGGACAGTGACAGCCAGCTGGACAGTGACAACCAGCAGGACAGTGACGTCCAGCTGGACAGTGACAGCCAGCTGGACAGTGACAGCCAGCTGGACAGTGACAACCAGCTGGACAGTGACAGCCAGCTGGACAGTGACAGCCAGCTGGACAGTGACAACCAGCTGGACAGTGACAACCAGCAGGACAGTGACGTCCAGCTGGACAGTGACAGCCAGCTGGACAGTGACAGCCAGCTGCACAGTGACAACCAGCTGGACAGTGACAACCAGCTGGACAGTGACAGCCAGCTGGACAGTGACAGCCCCCTGGACAGTGACAGCCCCCTGGACAGTGACAACCAGCTGGACAGTGACAACCAGCTGGACAGTGACAGCCAGCTGGACAGTGACAGCCAGCTGGACAGTGACAGCCAGCTGGACACCTGCATCACCTCCTTGGGGCGCCCCAGTGCCTGGCCGTCCTGGCGGCCCTCGAGGACACACAGCCCCTTTAGAAGGACATTAGCAGGTGTCATTTGTTGTTGGTCAGTGCAGGCTGCTCTGGACAGTTTTCAAATTGCTTTCAGGTCTTCTGATATGGGACGTGACTGTTGTCACAGACTTTAGGGAACATGGCCTTAAGCAGACACCCCATCAAGGAGAAACCACTTGTCAGCAAGGGGAAGACAAGTGGGGAGCACTGATTCTTGGGATGAATAAAATTTACTGATAGCACTTTTTTTTTTAAATGTCTCTCTTTTCTAGAGCACTTGGGCAGAAGCCAACTACATATGTAGTGCCCCCCTCCCAGTGTTGAAGAAAAAGTCTGTTTCGGGCTGGTGGAGTTTTTAATTTCCTGATGGAATCTCAGGCCTGGTATGGTGACTCTGAAGGCTCTGGGCCTATCTGACTGAGAACCAGGGTCAGCCTTAGGATCGGACACTGCTGCTGGGACAAGCCTCCTCCCACCCCCGAGCCCCCGCCCCCATCGAGTTCCCCTCATTTATGACTGCTCCATTCTAAGAACAGAAAAGCATGGACTGCTTTTCTTTTTCTGCTTCATTTGTTTTTGGACCCTCTGATCCCCAAATGGTCAGGTTCGAAACCAAGACACATCTCGGAAGAACAGAGCTTGCTTCTTCCCACACCTGACACCTGAACTTCCTGCCATGTTGCAATTATTTAACTCTCAGGGTTGCAGCCCCTGGCTCTCTTCCCACCTAGGAGGAGAGTACGTAGCAAAGTATCATATGCACCCAGTAGGCAGTGCCCCTGGGTCCAGTCAGGTTCTGCTGTACTGGGAGCTCCTGTTTAGTGGAAAGAGGGAGGCAAACGTAGATGGGCAGCGCAGAGATCCCTGGGCTGGGAGAGGAAATAGCCTTCCCTTCCTGACTGCTTTTCTCAAAGCTGTCGCTTGGCAAGTTTCCTGTACCTTGCCCCTAGCGCAGTCACAAAGTTTCTAACCCTTCCAGCTGCATGCACCACTTGGATTGGCTTCTCCCATTTTACAGAGAAGCTGGGGAGAGGAGAAACTGAGGTTTCCAGAGGATGACACCCACCAGACAGAGGCCAGAACTGATCCTACGCTTTCCATTTCCAGAGTCTAACTGTGCCTACTTTGATAAGGAGGACTTAGGGTCCCGGAGCTGATAGACCCTTTAGGAGTGTGGGTAAACTCTCAGTTTCCCCTCACTGGGGACAAATGGGCCATGCCAGGAGGCCTCAGAGCCCATTGGTGCTGAAATGGACTTGATACTCAGCTTCCCATCAGCCAGGCCTCTGTTTCTTCTTAGAACCACTGTCTTCTATGTTAACCTCAATAGTTGCTAGAGCGATAGAAAAGGCCAGCTGTCATTCTGGAGATTACTGTCTTGGTATGTACTCTAGGCAGGCCTTGAACTTGCCATACAGTCCAGGCTCTCCTTGAATTCATAATCTTGTTCCCTCAGCCTCCTGAATGCTGGGCTTACAGGCCTGCACCACCACATTCCAGCCATTACAAAGTCTCTTCCAGGAGGTCATTCTGGGAACCCTTGCCCTGGGGACTCTTGCTCAGACCCTGAGAGCTTGTAGGATCCTCTATGTTGAATCACCAAGGCTTCAGAATGCACCAATGCACCTCCATCTTATGTCTCTGGTGGACACTCATACTATCTTTATACATTGGGCCACAGGGCAAATGGAAGCATTGTCTAGGTTCAAAATAAACTCACACTTCGCTTTAATTGTAATGCAGCCATTGCATGTGATTTCAGTCTCAAAGCATGACGCAGTGGGGAAGTCTCCTGGAAGTATGAAAGCCATCCTTCAGAGGTAGGAGGCTTCCCACGACGATGTGGGAAGCCCCGGGCCCGCCAGCACTAGGATTCTTCATTGCTTAGTCCATGTGACCCTTCTAGGATCCAAGGAATCATGGAGGTCCAGGGTAAAAGTCCCCTGCCTCTACAGACCTGAGATTCCGAGTGACAGTTTTAATAAGTCCATATGCTATTCATTACTTCAGACTTCCTCTCTGATAGTGCCCCCCTGTCTCCCCAACCCCGAACTTTAAACCAGAACACTCAGTGGCCTTGGGCATCACTGACACTGTGAGGACCCTAAGGAAGGAGGGAAGCCTACTCCTACGTCTAACTGTGCAGGCTGGCCTTGGCCTTTTGCCTGAAGCCTGTGGAGGTGTCACCTGCTCCGGGGCTTGGCCTGGGCCTTTTCTGCCATAAAGTTAGGAACTGGCTGTCGGTCAGGGGGCTTGCTGCCCTGGCTTAGAGGGGGCTGTGTGGAGCCATACTTCAGACAGGGAAGAACAGGGTTCAGGGTTTAACACCATGAGAGAGCCTCGAGAGATTCAAGTCCAGTCTGCATTTAGGTCTATTCATAGCTTGGGCGGTTTTCTATTGTAAATCATGCAAATCTGCTGCAAAATGGAGTATTTGCTACAAATAGGCTTTGAAGGGGTGTTGGTGATCGTGAAGTACTGTTTGTGCCCATGTGAGATCCCGGAGTCCTTGAAAGCATTGTGTTTATGCATGAGACATTTTCATAGAGGCTTTGCATCCAAGCATCTCAGTGCCCTCCCCGAGAATCTTGCTTGCAAGCGTCCTCCAAGGCTAACAGGGGAGATGAAGAGGCCCAGAAGAGGCCCAGCGTCCCTTCTGCTGCCCTCGGCTTGGGCGGCCTCCTCCGTGTGGCAGCAGCCGCAGCAGCTTGGCACATGTTCCTTCCTTGCCTCAGGACCCACTTCCCACTTCAGAAGCCGAATGGAGAAGGCCGATTTAATTGAATTGATTGCCACTTACAAAGCGTTACTCCTCTGAGAGGCCTATTTAAAGTTTCTGAACTACAGAGAGATAAGGAAATAAAAAGCAATAGTGTAAAAGCAGTGGATGATTATCAAATTGCTCTGGGAGCCTTCGGTGTGAGAAAGATATAAAAGAAAGATTGAAAGGTATTAGTCCATAAGTCTCACTGAGGTCACAAGGCTAGAGTTTTTCACAAAAGACTTCAGAAACAAAACTTTAGAAAATACACAGACAGGGACACACACACACACACACACACACACACACACGCAGCAGTCATATCAGATAACTGTGACTTCTTATCTTCGACTGCACTAAGACCGTTAGCCTATTTTTAAATTCCCGGGGCACGGCAAAGAGCCTTTCGTACTTGTAAGATTTTTTTTTTAAATGCATGAGCTTTCAACTCGTTTTCTTACTTTAAATAGATGTATATTAGCTCTCCGTTTAGTCTACAGGACCTCCTAGCCTAGTGTAACAGCTCAACAAAATAAGAGTGGATACAAACTCTGTAATTTACTCACAGGCATAAATGGGTATATAAATGTAAAAATGTGCACAATATTTTATGCCATGCTTGGCTTCATTGTGACCTAATATTTATAATATGTAAATAATGGCTTCCTTTTAAAGCAAAGAACTTTTAATATACAGATTCATCTGGAAGTCCTTTTTTCTTTGATATAAACAGAAATAAAAAGAAAAAAGTAAGCTTAAGCAATAAATAAATACCAGCGACAAAGGTTACCACTGAAGGGATTTAAAATGACAGAAGTCAACATAAAAATTACAATATCACAATTCTACTTTAATGTGGAAATATTGTTATCAAAGGGAAAGACTCCACAAATTCTTTGATAAAAATCATCTCACACTATCTTTGAAGCCGTTTCATTTATTTTACTACCCATGGTGTTCCTTATCAGAAGGCCAAGGTAAGAAGTTTCCTAGTTATGATTAGGAAAGAACCTGATAGCTCAGAAGACCCAATTGAAGTTGGACATAATAAATATTAAAGTATTACATGACATTAATCCCGCCACTCTATTCCTCTCCCCATCTTTGTACGCAGACTAATTATTCTGTAGCCAGTATTCAGGAAAAAAAATAGAAACATACTTACTGTGGGTTGGAGTAATCTCTTTATTGCATCAACAAGGCTGGCTCTGTACTGGTCCAGAAACAGACTGACATTGAGAAGAGAACAGAATCCAGATTAAACTGGGCCTCCCAGCCTAATGATACTGATGTTGATAAACACAAGGCTAATTACATGTTTACACAATGCCAGAGACTGTTCTGGTCCATCCCAGGTCTGCTGGGGACAGTTAAAAAGGAGGTGCTGTGATCAGAGTTACCCTATGACTGTCAAGCTGTCAAAGTTAGAGTCCATGCCTGATTGTGCTGTGTTAATGTCACAGGGACATTTTCCAAGGTTTTTGGTTTTTTTTTAAATGAGTGTCACCTGGTGGAGATGGAACACTTGGTACTTCCTCTGGTTAGAGCCCAGTGTCCAGGTGACCAGAGGTGCCCACCAGGACCACTGTGAGGCTGCCCTTTGACAGCAAACCACCAGCCCCTTGGACCAAACCACTGGGGCGATATTGGGAATGAAGGAGGATGGATCTTAGTGATTTCCAACAGCTCGAAGATGAGACCCAACTCAAGCCCCAGGAACCAACAACCTCCAACAGCATAGCTTCGGCCATTAGGCGAGGGCTGTGGTAATTCAAGGGTTTCCTTCCCTTCACCCTCTCTTCTGGGATTTCTCCTCCTCCTCTGTGGGTCTTTGCTTTGTGTGTGTGTGTGTGTGTGTGTGTGTGTGTGTGTGTTTGTTTTGTCTGTATGACTGAGTTACTCTGCCCTTGTTTTCAGCACATCTCCTCAAACAGGTTTGGAACACAGTTTCTTCATCTAGAAAAAAGTACCCAAGACTCAAGTGTGGGTCACTCAGTAGTTGGTGGCAAGTTAACTTTCCCAGTATGATGGCTGAATGTTCCCCCTCTACAGTCTTGGGCTGCAGATTTGCCCTCTGAGGTGACTGGATTGGTGCTATTTCATTCTGCCATAGAAGATCCAGGGTCCCTTCCTGCTGGAAGACTCAACATTCAAGGCACTAGCTTAGAAGAAAAGATAAAGTGTTTATCTGACCCCATGGTTCTCAACTAATGGGTCAAGACCCAATGTGGGGGATCAAATCACCATTTCAAGGGGGTCGCCTATACTGTTGGGAAACATAGGTATTTACGTTATGATTTATAATAGTAGTAAAATTACAAAGGAAAAGGAAATGACGTTATGGCTGGGGGTCACTACAACATGAGGGACTGTATTAAAGGGCTGCAGCGTTAGGAAGGCTGAGGACCACTGTCTAGACTCTCAGACTGTGAGCTGTATTACTGTTCTTTATAAATCGTTCAGTCTGTGTATTCCTTTGTAACAGCACAGGCTTCAGTGAGGTATCTGAGCACTTATGGAAGTCAAACAACGGCTTCTCATGGGGCTGTGGTATGGAGGAGCTAGAGGAGCACAGAGCTGAGTTCTCCTCCAGACATACTGTGGTCCTCACAGCATCTCGATGAGGGCTCTAAGCACAGCTGGAGTACTCTGCCAAGACAAAGCAATGGTTTTGGACTGTGTCAACACTACCTGCTGGTAGGGCTACTTCTTTCTTTCTTTCTTTCTTTCTTTCTTTCTTTCTTTCTTTCTTTCTTTCTTTCTTTCTTTCTTTCTTTCAAAGATTTATTTATTATTATATGTAAGTACACTGTAACTGTCTTCAGACACACCAGAAGAGGGCGTCAGATCTTACTATGGATGGTTGTAAGCCACCATGTGGTTGCTGAGATTTGAACTCAGGACCTTTGGAAGAGCAGTCAGTGCTCTTAACCGGTGAGCCATTTCTCCAGCCTCCCCACCACCACCACCACCACCACTTCTTTCTGAGCTCCATATCAGGATCCATCATTTGGTGAGGATGAACGCTAAAGTTCAGGATATGTAGCTAAATCTCTGAAACATGAATACTGGCTGTTGGTACCGAGGGCTGTTGTCCTCCCTCAGATAGCAGGAAGTGGGAATGTGTGGCTCAGGTTTAATTCAGTTCTGGCTCTGACCTTTCTATATGACCATGGGTAACAATGCTGTATGTAAGCCCTCAGTTTTCTTGTCAATAAAGGGCCACCTATGTGGCTGTGGAGGACATCAAATTCATATATGTTAATTCACAATTGTTGTAGATTTATGCCGTATGAGGGACAATATTCTGCAACGGGACCAAACTTAAACTAGACCAAGCTCAACTCTAAACAAACTTTCATTCAGAGTTCATTTATGCCTCATGGTTCAGAGCATATCTAGATGGTACTGCCTCCACTGCCTGAGGCAGCTCTTCAAGGTCCTTGAAATGCAGCAAGTTTACCTCCAGTATCTGCCTTAGTGACCCTGTACAGCTGGCTCAGAGGCCCTGCCCAAGTTTACTGGTCTGCTTCAACATTTAGGAAAGCTGCTTGCCTACACAAGCGCCCTTCCAATCTGAAGAGTCTCCTCCTGGGAAGGGGGGGGGCAAGAGTTGGCCATGGAGGTACATCAAGGGGGGCTATTGGGAATTTGAGACCCGTCTGAAGGAAGGAGGAAGGGAAGTAGGAGAGAGAGGAGGAAGAGAGAAGTAATCAAGTAATGAAGTGGGTGGGAGGGCAGGGGAAGAGAAGGGGGCTTACAGGACTTTCGGGGAGTGGGGGGGCTAGAAAAGGGGAAATCATTTGAAATGTAAATAAATTATATCGAATAAAAAAATTAAAAAAAAAAAAGTAATGAAGTACTCAAGGCAGAGGACTAGACCCAGCGCCTCACACTTGCTAATCAAGCCCTTCACCACTAAGCTGTATCTTATCTCCAGCCCTGGAAAGGTGCTTTGAGCGATGGAAACTCTGGCCAACAGCTCTTCTTACAATGAGCTACTGACTGTATAAACTTCATTTCCACTTAGCAACCAGGATAACCTGGGAAAGCATTATCTTTTACAAAGTTGCATCTTTATATCTTCGGACAAAGAATATGTCTCATTTAAATGCTACAAAAATGTTCCCCTAAGTCATGTTAAGCAGTGATTCATAATCATTAAAGATCAATAAGAAGCACATCAGATTGGAACTGTGTCTTTTACAAGACACTCCATCTCACTCTTTAGAGAGGTTAGATAATCTCTGCAGTTTGATATCGTTGGCATATTGATTGTGCTGGTTATGTGGGCTTACAAGAGACCTACAGAAGACTTCTGGCTGGCTGGATACACAGTGGCTCAGCAAAGGACTGTTCTTGGCTTATTTCTGACTCCCTAAGAGCTGGTAAGACTGTTGGAAGGGGATGAACAGCACACACCGCCACACTGCCGCCGGCTGAGCTTCCAGCGTGCCCTTACAAAGCACTCTCCCCACTGTGCGTTCGAAATGGTGACAAAGAGGTTAACATCACAGCAAACTGCAAAGTGCAGCCTTAACACCCAGAGCGCATTCCGAACACAGTCATTTCAAAGGTAATGGCATCTACCCCATCGTTCCAAATCAAATTTCCCAAAAGTAATTCTTGTAGTCCTCTGAAAGATCTTTATTCCGAGCAAGCTCACTTTTCTACTTAGCTTCGATGCAGAATTCATAACGCTTTGTGGGGTACGTCATATGAGCAATTTCAATGTGCTTTAGTGGGAGTGATATGTAATCTCCTGAAAATTCACCCCTTAAATAAGTCCTAATGGCTCGGAGAACAGCAGTAGCTTAAGTGGATCTATTTAAAAAGGCTGAGTGGGTCAGTGATGGGGATGGAGATACCTTCCAACTCGCCCTTTAGTTACAGATCAAAATACCCTGACAGTCCAGTTTGGCCATTAACACACACACACACACACACACACACACACACACACCCCTCTAGGCCATTGCCTGTGGCAGCAAAAATTGCTTTGTTCCATTGAGCTGAATCAGATATTCTGACAAAGGAGAGGTGAATCCTTCTCATCATCTCCTTAAGAATCCCAGCTGTACGCAGAGCTAAGAGCATCTACAGTCCTTCTAGAGAAATTCATTCATACAGAGCATCAGGATACGATTCTTTTTGTCAATCCGCACAGAAAGGGAGACTCCTATGCAGTCTTCACGGTGAGGCCTGCTGCTTTAGATTTTACTTTCATGGATAGACAGTCTTGGCATTCAGGACCCTATTTTGGAGGGAGTGCCCAGGGATTTCTAACCTCACTTGGTTCTGCCCCTTTAGTTGTGAGATTCTGGGCTCTTTAGGGATTTCCACAGAGACTGAGACTTTCCAGGTGGGGTGAAAGGGCTGAACACACTGGAGCTAATGTGCTGCAGGGCAGGGGTGCTGAGCTGCTCGGGCTGCCCATCACCACAGCACCAGGAGACCAGGGGCTTTTAGAGCCCACGGTTAGTTTCATTTTGAGGGAGGAGAAAATCTTTTTTACAAAACAACTTAAAAGCCAAACATTTCTTCCTCATTTAGAAGAAAGCAAAAAGAACTGGGGGAAAGCAAGCAGCTTATAGTATGTGACCAGTATAAACACGCCTAGGGGAACCAGCAAGGTGGCCTGGAAAGGCAGGTGGGTGACAGGCCTGGGAACCTGCTCCTACTCCTCTCCCAAGCCGCAGCTTCAGACACACACGTCCACTGGCAGTCCCATGTGTCCAGTTCCGGTCAGGCAGTACATGGCATTTCAGGCGTGCTTTCTAAGCCTGTGACAATTCAAACTCACCAAGTCACTTCCATATTTGCAGAACCACAGCACATTGGCGAGCCATCAAATGGGTAAAGATAAAGGGATGCAGTCATTGGATTGAAAGAAAAAAAAATCTTCCGTAAAGATTCTTAGAAGCAGACTCTGGAAAGGCTGGCTAAGAATTAGCAAGCGCTTGCTCCTAAAACAGCAAGGACAGGCTGGACTGCATTCCTGCAGAATGGAATGCTTTTATTAAACTTAACAGTGAATAAGTCAATGGGGGAACTTAATAAGCAGGCTTCTCCTGCCCTGTTGTTGGATATTCTAATATTTTGATGTTTGTCAATAGCCCCCCCCCTTTTTTGTAGGTGTGGCTGCACCTCCACGTCTCGCTCTGCTTATTTCAGAGTTGACATTTTACAAGTTATTTAGGAACTGTTGAACCATGAAACTATTTTTCATTGTCAAAAATGCCGAACAGTGAAATAATGACTAGCTTTCACAGTTTGCCTCTTTATTTTATAATCTAGCTGAGTGACTAAATTTGGATCGGGAGTAAGGGACTGTCTCCTCTGGGAAATGAGTTATTCAGCACCCCCGCACCCCCACCTACTGCCCACAGGTTTATGAACATTTGAATGTAAATATAGGAATATGTGAATGATTTAAGAACATAAACATATCACCGCTTGCCAGAATCATGTGCATTTCACTTGAAGCACAGTGCGGGTTTGGACCAGGCTTGTGAATGGGGCTTGTTTCCATGTAAATGGGCTGAAGAAGTACCACTGGGTAGCCATTCAGCGAACCGGACAATGCCACCCTTGCTGGAAGTGCTTCAGTAAGAATTTAATCCAGGTACCTGGTATTCACACTTGAGCTCATGCCTCCTCTTCCCGTGGCCCACTCCACATCTCAGTCACTGCCGTGATAAAGGGGGGCTCGGGACTTAACTCCATCTATTTAAGTGTGGCACTGCTTTCTGGCAGTGAATATTTCGGGTTTCATCTTGGAGGCAGCGTCCACAGGGAGCCTTTCTCTACCCCTTGGTGACATCCTAACTAATTCAGCACAGTCTGCTTGTCAGCATCCATGCGATAACTCCTGTGGGACAGCACCAAGCCCAGTGCACGTAAGGGACACACGGAAGCCCGCGCTTCCCCGCCAGTGTACGGCGTGGATCTTAGACATCACTGTACTTTCCAAGTTTCTAAGCAGCTTGCCCATCCCCCTGGATATGAAGAGAGACCATTACCAAAGCATTTCTTTTGGAAATACTATCAGCGGCACCGTAAGAGTAGCTTAATGTTTTACATTTACAAATGGGAAATTACAGGCAGGCTGACATTCTGGCACTTATAACACCAGGGGGAAAAAAACTTAACCATCGATTCATGCATAGAAAAAGCCATTTATAAAATGAAGCCTCGGGCATGTACTTCATTTGAATCCATAAATAATTCTTCCATGGCTGCCAGATGTGTTTGTATAAGATTGTATTGTGTTATATATCTGTAATGAAAGCCTTTGACCAAATATGAACCGTGTTTATCAATCCTATAAGACCCTGTTGTTGGTTAGGTGGGAGGGAAAGGACTATGTTTTAAACACGTTGTGCAGCTATTTTTAGCCTAACCGAGAACACTAATCAGGAGGAGCTTAACTCCTCTCTCCTCTGCTAGTTCCTCCGGTACAAATGGGACAACTCGGGTGGGGGGGTGTGCATGGCACAAGCGTGACAAAGCCAGGCTGCGCTGATATTTGTGCGTGGGCCGATTTAACTGTAAATCTCTCGGCCAGACCCGCTTCTCCATCATCATCAGAGCCCATCGGGTGACCTGCATCTGAACCTTCAAAAAGACTCTGCCCCGTCCGCCCTTCTTCCTGCTTCTCTCTGAGCTGACTCTCTTGCTTAATCTGATCTAATCCTGACTGAATTCTCTTCATCTGTGCGATGAAACCTGGAGGATCCTCTCTCATGAGACTGGGTGAGGAAAGGCATTTACTAAATTACTTGGTAAATCACGTGGGTTGGTTTGAGCTCTTTCTTGCTTACACGGGAGAGTAACAACACGCTTCGAGGCACGTCGTCAATGATCAGTCAGAAATCCAGGCTTCCCCCCGTATTTGGAAAAAGGGGGCGGTCAAACTGGGAATTCTCAGCTAAAAGTGGAGCAAAATATTTACTGTTCATAGCAAAGCACATACACAGAGAGAGAGAGAGAGAGTGAGAGAGAGAGAGAGAGAGAGAGAGAGAGAGAGAGAGAGAGAGAATAATAGTAGTTGTAATGGGACAAGGAAGGGTGGATTAAAAAAAAAGCTAATCTCAGTGACTTTGGTGGGGAAGCTGTGCACTGGAAATTGTCTTTATATAGTGAGAAGGTTACATCCTGGAAACTGTATGTGCTTGCTTCTAGCTGAAGTCTGCTCTGGGTTCTAGATCTTGGGCTTGGGCTCATCGGTGTGACATAAGATCAGCATGGAACTTGTTTTCAAACCTAAAATAATCTTCATCACGGTGAAACTACGCATAGGATCTTCCTCTCAACAGACAGAAAGCCTGCACACCGTCCATGGTTTCTATACGCTGGAATAATTACTCAGACTGAATGAAGAATTGCACCAAATTAGTGGAAACAATCACAAAAGTCTATGCATATTTATCCTGAAACTTGGAATCCGACTTCCATTTACAAATATGTAACAGAGATTAGGCTAAGGTGCAAGACAAAATATCTAGGGTAAACTTATTTTTAGATACCTGACAGAGGTGGGCATAAGAATAAATGTGATTGCATGGTCTTGTGTTCAGTGTGACTAAATATCAGTTTCCAGTGCACTGGAAACATTAGTTGTCAAATACACTTCAAGAAAGGCTACTTCCCCCACGATATTCCACATATATGTTTATGTACCAGAGCGTTCATACGTGCGCACATGAATATTCCCTCATATCGATAGTCAGATCTCTCCCAAGAAGTAAGCTAATTGAGCTGTTTGTGTTGATAAACTCCTTTTCTCCAGACTGTTCCTCTCCGAGCCATAATTATTTGCAATTTGCCTAAGTCCTCCATTTACTGATACGTCAAGCATGAAACAGAGGCAATTCCAGAAAATGGAAATGCTTCTGAAAGTCAGTCTTTGGGAAATAATGTGGTAGAAGTTACTGTGTGATAGAAGACTACCTTCTAACTGTCACATGGAGATGAATATTAATTTGTTGAGGTTAAGGTGGCTTTTGTGCTTCATTTGTTGACTTGGCTTAGCCGTCAGCAAAGCAGTGCGGCCCAATTACTCCAGTGAGGCTATTTTTCCCCCTTAACAGGAGTTTTATGATTTTTATGTACTTACCAGTCAGCACACATAACAATGTCAAAATGTCCTTCCAGTTGAGAGACGTCTGTCTCATTATCCCATCGTAAAACGCTTGAGGAGAAAAAAGATTTTAAAAATTATACTTAGGGATTTTTTTTTAACTTTTGATTTTGAGCTATTAACATTATTTTCTTGTGGCACTTGGAATTATTTAAAAGGTATATACAAATTATTTCAAAAGATATAATAAAAAAAATAACCCTGGGATGTAGCTGTCTTCTGTATTTTATTTTGTCTTTAAATACAGAAGAGGAAGAATTCTCTACTGAAATAGGAAAGTTGAGTTTTTGCTAGGTTTTAGAGGTTTTTGTAGACAAAGTAGATCCTTATCTCAGGGGTTAGAGTGATTCCTGCCCCTTACCAACCATGCTGGAAAAGTGACATCGAAACCTTCTCCATCCTACTGGAGTACAAATTTATTTAAAAAAAGGAATTTATAAAAAACAAGTCACGTGAGATTTACTGTGTCTATCTTGCTTGCCCTGTCAGTCATTTTCTTCTTCTTCAGCCAGTTTCTTCTTTTTCTTAGAAATTTTCTTTATTTACATTTCAAATGTTATCCCTTTTCTACTTCCCATCCCATCCCACCCCCCACCCCACCCACTCCCACTTCCCTGTCCTGGCATTCCCCTACACTGAGGCAATGAGCCTTCACAGGACCAAGGGCCTCTCCTCTCATTGATGTCTGACAAGGCCATCCTCTGCTACATATGCGGCTGGACCCATGGGTCCCTCCATGTGTACTCTTTGGTTGGTGATTAAGTCCCTGGGAGCTCTGAGGGTACTGGTTGGTTCATATTGCTGTTCCTCCTGTGGGGCTGCAAGTCCTTCAGTTCTTTGGGTCCTTTCTCTAGCTCCTCCATTGGGGACCCTGTGCTCAGTCCAATGGTTGGCTGAGAGCATCTGCCTCTGTATTTGTCAGGCACTGGCAGGGCCTCCCAGGAGACAGCTATATCAGACTCCTGTCAGCTAGCACTTGTTGGCATCCACAAGAGTGTCTGGGTTTGGTGACTGTTAATGGGATGGATCTCCAGGTGGGGCAGTCTCTGTCTGTTTCCTACTGATGCAATGAATGATGTGGCTAGAAGGGAGGGAGGAAGCACCCTCTTGTATGTGGATGTCCTCGGTGTTTAGTACTCTCTAGAACTCCTTCCTAGGATAGTCTCCAAAAGGAGGCTCAGATAGGAAACCTCTCGTCAGTAGCAACAGTTGACAGCGTGCATTGGAAAACAACTTCAGCAACACACAGGAAGTCAGCTGTGCCCTGTGTTCCCCTCAGCTGAGGGCTGTGACGATTGATTAACGTCGTATTATAATAAAGCATTTCTCAGGGCGTTTCTCCCGCAAACCAAAACTGTGATTTGTGTCACTACTTTTTTTTTTTAAGATTTATTTACAGTGGTGGTGCATGCCTTTAATCCCAGTACTTGGGAGGCAGAGGCAGGTGGATTTCTGAGTTCGAGGTCAGCCTGGTCTACAGAGTGAGTTCTAGGACAGCCAGGGCTACATAGAGAGACCCTGTCTTGGAGAAAAAAAAAGATTTATGTATGCCTGCAGGCGAGAAGAGGACACCAGATTTCATTACACATGGTTGCTAGCCATCATGTGGGTACTGGGAACTGAACTCAGGTCCTCGGGAAGAGAAGCCTGTGCTCTTAACCTCAGAGCCATCTCTCTGGGCCCCCTGTGCTACCATTTTTCAAAAGTAGAATTCTATAGCTATTTTCTGCTTTGACTCTTTAGAGATGGACTGAGTGATGATTCCTTACCTGGACAATTATATTTGCTTAATTGAGTGGAGTCTTCATTTCTTCTGTCTTCCCAGAGACAAAGTCATGTTTGAGTGCAAAAATGATATTTAACCCCCTGGTCAGTCCAAAAATACACATTTCATACACATTGCCAGATATAAACAGTGATGACATTCTTAAGCTGAAGAAGATCAAATGCACAGCTCATCACCAAGCAGGTGGAGGGCCAGTTGGTCACTCAGTCTTGTGGCTCATCCTTACTGGGCACCTACTGTGGGCTGTGTGGCAGGCTCTGTGCTGGGCTCCATCCTACCTTGCCACTACAGAGGCCAGCCGTCCACACAGGCCAGGGATGGCTTAGGAGAAAAAGGCTACCTCGTGTGATCCTGGGGCGAGCTTTACACATTTCTCCTATGTTCTTCTACTTCTAGGCCCATGGAAGAGCCAAGTGACAAAGGAGCCCAGAAATGTCCTTAACTTGCGAGGTGGAGGCTCACTTTATTTTGGATTCCTCAGGAACTCCATGTGGCTGGCAGCACCAGCTTTTCCTGGACTTGGACATGGAGGAGAATGAGCCTGCTCGGCCCCTGTAATAAGCCTGAGAGCCCTCAGGGGGCTGGGAGTCGTGACATGAGCATGGGATCCCAGCATTTAGTAGGCAGAGGCAGGAGGATTGTGAGTTTGAGTGTAACCTGGGCTGCATAGCAAGACAAGCTCTCAAATGGCAGCTTCACTGAACTGGCTTTGTATTGCTTGCACAGTGTACAGAGACTTGCACCCCCTAGTTCTGGTTAGTCAGCCTTCTCTCGGAAAGACAGGTAAGACTGGCTCCTTCCATTTCTCTGCCAATGCCCTCTTTCTCCATGCCTAGACTACCATACGTGGACACACATGTGCATGTACACACACATGCATACATGCACACACACATGCACACGCACACACAAGCATACACATACACACATGATATACTTCAGCTGCCGGGAGGTGGTGGCACACGCCTGTAATCCCAGCACTCTGGGAGGCAGAGGCAGATTTCTGAGTTCGAGGCCAGCCTGGTCTATAGAGTGAGTTCCAGGACAGCCAGAGCAACACAGAGAAACCCTGTCTCGAAAAAACCAAATCAAAAAAACCAAAAAAAAAAAAAAAAAAAAAAAAAAAAAAAAAGATACACCTTCACCTATGGGAGAAGGAGCCAGATATTTTTTTAAATGTTTGTGTCTGATTTGTTGTAGACCCATGATTTTTGCAAAAGTCAGTATAAATTTAAGGACGATTGAGATTTCAAAGGGGGGGGGAGCCAAAACTAGGTTTTTGTAAAACTGTAAGAAGTAGGCCTGAGAGCCCAGCTACCCAGAGAAAAAGATGGGAGGATCACAAGGACAGAGCAAGTCAGGGCAACTCAGCAAGACCTTCTCTCAGGTTTAAAGGGGTGAGGAGAGGACTTGAGATGTCACCTCAGTGGCAGTCCTCAGCATGCACAGAACCCTGGGTTCCCTCCTCAGTATACAAAGGAGCAAGGACAAGAGCAGGTCAAAGGGATTCTACCTACACTGACTGCTACGCTCATTTTAATTTCTAAATGTTTACTTTCAGTTTCTAAGCATAGCTTGTTGCATACACAACATAGAACCTGGCTTCCATCCTTGTACACGAATGAGCAAGGCCTGCTCGAGACACTGTCCGCAACCCTCAGTCACTGCCGACTTCCTGTCTTTCCCAGCTTACTTGAGGATGTTTCTCTGCCCCAGTCTCTGTCTACAGTCTCCTGTCAACATGACACTGCCATCCTTCTTGAACATCTGCTTTCTTGTCCAGATCACACTCCATTTTTGTCAGTCCTGGGCACATCCCCAACTCCCCTGCCTCCGCATTCTTTAGAGCTGCCGCATGGCTCAGTGAGCTGTCCAGCCTGTCCGGGGTGCCTGAATGTGGCTACACCACACACTCCCTTGCCTGACTCACACCTGTTCTAAACTGTCACCATCTCTCACCTGGATTATTTCAGGCTTTTAATTTGTCTCCCTGTTTCTGCCTGCTTCCCTACATCTCTCCTAAGAGAGCATCCAGATTGTTCCTGTTGAAACATATATTAGATCAGGCCAGGCACGGTAGTACACACTTTTAATCCCAGCACTCTGAAGGCAGAGGTAGGTGGGTCTCTGTGAGTTCAAAACCATTTTGATCTACATATTTAGGACTACACATACCTTGTCTCAAACACACACACACACACACACACACACACACACACACACGTACGCAAGCACACACACATACACACCACATACTAACTCAGAAAACACTCCATAGATTAGATCAGAAACTTTGTCCAGCTCCCTGAGACAGTAGACACCCAGGACCAGACCCCATGCTATCAGGCCTGCTGATTTCACCTCCTATACCCTCTCTCCTTTCTGCTGTGCTCTAGTTACAATAGCTTCCCTATGGCTGCTTTAAGGCACCAGCGCGCTTCTGTCCTAGAGTCTCCATGCTGGCTTCTGGCTCTGACCAAGTACCTCACCTCCAGATATCCACGTGGTTCACATTCACACCTCCAAGTCTTTGTTCAAGTGTCATATATTTAGAGGACAGGCTTCCTTAACCATCTTCTTTAAAATCATTGTCAGATCTTTTGGGGCCAGCATTAGAAACCCAATCTTTATCTTATTCATTGGGTTTTTTCTAGCAGCAATTAACCTTTACTGCGCTACATAGCTAAATCACTAACTTTGTTTATTCTCTTTCCCCTCCGCAACACAACCATCATAAGGATGTTGTCTTAATGTTCCATCGCTGCGAAGGGACACCAAGACCAAGGCGACTCTTATGAAAGAAGGCATTGAAGTGTGGGCTGGCTTACAGTTTCTGAAGCTTAGCCCATGAGCATCACGGCGGGGAGCATGCTAGCAGGCGTGGCAGGCATGGCACGAGAGAAGATCTGCATCCTGATCCACAGACACATGAGGAGGCACGGGGCTTGGCTTGGGCGTTTGCGACCTCCGACAAGGCCAACACCTCCTATTCCTTCTGATCTTTTCAAAAGGCTCCATCTCCTCCTGATGAAGCATTCACATCTATGAGCCTATGGGGGCCATTCTCATTCAAACCACCACAGACTTCCATCTTTAAATTCTGGGGAGGCTGCTGCACATCCAGTGCCCAGGGCAGCACACAGAGGCTCCTCTGTCAGTAGAACTCCTGAGTGAGCACCACGTCGAGCACACAGAAGCACTCAGGAACTAGTTCTTGTTTTTAAGCTGTTCTCTGGATATATGTGGAAGCTACTGAAAATGCTTTCTCAAGACTTCTGCTTCCAGCAAGATGGAATACCAGGGACCGCTCTTACATCTTAACCCAAAACAACTGAAAACAAAACAATTCCTAGAAAGAACATACACACACACACACACACACACACACGTTTCCAAGACATTGGCCAGTAGCAACACTGACTAGTCACTAGTCATTGAAAGAGGATCAACACATAAAATACTCCCCAGTGTAACACATCAGAGGAGAGCCCAGGCTGCAGTGGAAAGAAAAGAACTGAGGTAGGACTCAGTAGTTTTGGAGCTAACCAGATGGAATCCAGAGACTGGGAGACTGGGGAAACCAAGGTTGCCAGAACAGAGAGAGGACCATAAAGATGAAGGCTGTAAAGAGAGAGCTCAGGGCTCAGACGGCTCCCACAGAGCATTGGGCAACAAACTAACTCGTGTGTGTGTGTGTGTGTGTGTGTGTGCGTGCGAGAGAGAGAGAGAGAGAGAGAGAGAGAGAGAGAGAGAGAACTACTTGAGGTTGAGTAAAAGCCATAGGATAGTGTTAGGGACACTGGCCCAGAGGTCACTGGGCAAGGCCAGTGCCTATTTTTAGCAGGCAGACCATAAATCCTCAGAATTCACAGTGCTGGCAGAGTCCTCAGAAGGATCTTGCCTCAGAAGTGGGAAATAATAAATCCCAGAGAAAATGCTGATCTACTATGAAGCAAATTTTAAACACAAGACCCCAAAGTACGGAATGGTTGCCATGTGACATGACAATAGCCCAGAATGAAACTCAAAAATCTTTACAGGAATACAAAAGCACTCAGATACCAACAAGTTAAAATTCAAAATGCTTAGTATGTAAGCAAAGATTGCTAGAAAAAAAACCCACTGGAATTTAACCTAAAACTGACAGAGCTATCAGACAATCAAGAAGGGCATTGATGTCTGTATCATATTAGCCTTAATGTACTTCAAATGTGGTATAGAAGCATTGTAAAATTTTTTAAATTTTCTAAAATTTTAAAGACAAAAATAAAATATATGAGAAAAACCAAACTAAACTCAATCAACATGACATTAGAAATTTCAGAGGAAAAGATGAAAGAATCTGAAGACATAGCAATAAAAACTACTCAGAATGAAGATGACAAGATGACTTGGTAGAAAAAGGCACATACTGCCAAGCCCGATAATCTAAGTTCGATTCCCAGAACCCACGTGGTAGAGGGAGAGGACCAGCTCTCCCATGACCTCTGAGTAGGCAAGTGCACACTCAGATATACATTTAAAAAAGATGTATTTATTTTATTTATATGACTGTACTGTAGCTGTCTTCAGACACACCAGAATAGGGCATCAGATCCCATTACAGATGGTTGTGAGCCACCATGTGGTTGCTGGGAATTGAACTCAGGACCTCTGGAAGAACAGAATCTTAACCACTGAATCATCTCTCCAGCCCCCAGGTATACATTAAATAAACAAACTAAAAAAAATTTAAAGCTATCCAAAATAAAAAAAAATATGAAGTAAAAGTTGTTTTTTTTTAAAACCAATGCAAGAAAACTAGGGGGACAAATATAAGTGATTTACTATTTGAAATCTTAAAAGCCCAGGAAAGGGAGGAGGCAGCGAAATGACTGGAAGAAACCCTGACTGAAGACTTTATTGACTTAGTGAGAACACCAAGATGAAAACAGTTCGACAAAGCTCACACGTAAGAAACACGGGAGAAATGCGAGCCATGCTGCGACCAAAACGACTGAGAGCAGAAGGAATTAAAAAGTTCCCAGAGGAGAAGGGAGCATCCCGTGAGAGGATGGGGCCAGAGGGAACCGGCTCCAGTGCCTTGGAAGGGTAGCGACAGCAGCTCCTCTACCCAGAATCATTGCATCAGCAGAGAGGTATTTCAGAGGGAGAGGGAAGTGGTTTTGGATACTGTGGTGGTGAGAATGGGCGTGGCCCACAGGAAGTGCTACTGTTAGGAGGTGTGGCCTTGCTGGAGGAAGTGTGCCTCTGTGGAGGCGGGCTTTGAGGCCCAGTTATTCAAGTTCAGCTTTCTGAGAAAGAGTGAGTCTTCTCCTGGCTGCTCTCAGATCAAGATGTAGAACTCTCAGCTCCTTCTTCAGCCCCACATCTACTGGACACTGCCGTGCTGCGAACCTTAATGATAATGGACTGAACTTGCAAACCTGCAGGCCATCCCCAGTTAAATGCTGTCCTTTATAACAGTGGCCTTGGTCATGGTGTCTCTTCGCAGCACTGGAAACCCTAGCGAAGACAGAGTTCTAAAGCAACAACAACAACAACAACAACAACAACATCAGTAACAAGCTGACTACCACCAGATGTGTACTCCCCCAAAATGTCAAAGAAAGTCCTTTAAGCAGAAGAAAAATGGCGCATGGAAATATGTGGCTACATAAAGGAATGGTAGGGACCAAGAATAACATATGTATGTCTAAACCTCCTTACAGTAGGAGGACCAGCTAAGCAAATACTAAGTGTTGCGAGGTTTGTAACATGCATAAACAAGTAAAACACAAACTGATAGAATAAGGTGTGGCAGGGGAGGGGCAATCGCCTTCTATGTGGGTTTATACCAACCTGCAGGGTGGAGGACAGATTTAATGAGTTAAAGAGGTATACAGCAGGGGCTGAGAAGAGGGCTCAGTAGGTAGAGTGATTGCTGTGCAAGCATGAAGACCCCAGTTTGAATCCCCAGCATCCACACAGAAGGTGGATGTGACGGCAACATGTGCCTGTAACCCCAGCACCACAGGGATCTTGGTGGCTCACTAGCCAGTCAGTGGAGCCAAAATGGCCAAGTCAGATACAGTGGGAGACCATGCCGCCAAGAGTAGGCCGAGAGAATACGGGAGGACATGACACGCTGTCTTCGACCCCTGGTTGCCAACATCTACACGGGCCAGCCCCATCTCCCCAGAAGTACACCATGCCATCTATAGTAGGGATAAGAGGAAAGCTACAATTAACAAGACAACACAATTGATCAAGCTAGGACAGAACACACCAAGTCAAGAGGAGGCGGGAGAAGATGACTATGAGGAACAGAGACGAAGAGACAAACCGTGAAAAGCAAGACCGCAGATTCTAACAGAAAATACCAGCCATTGTGTTAGCTGAGCATGCCTGAACAGTCAGTTAAACAGCAGAGGAGCCGACTAAATACAATACCTAGCCAGGCTAGGCAGTGCAGGCCTGTAATCCTACTCTGGAGGCAGAGGCAGGAAGATCACACATTTAAAGCTAGCCTGGGAAACACAGCAAGGCCCCATCTCAAAAATTAAAATATGCTTGGAGATACAGCTCGGTTGTAGAGCACTGGGCTCTGAATATGGCCCTGGTACTACAAAAAAGGAAAGGAACCAAACAAATCTAGGCCCAAGCATATGGCTTATATCAAAAGCATTTGATACATAAACACACTAAGGAGTTACAGGTGAAACTCTGGGGGAAAGACTCATGAATGCTACTCAAAAGACAGGACAGACACCTTAACCGGACGGTAGATCTTACAGGCAAGACATTTCCAGGGCTGAAAGAAATTGCTTCATCACACTAACAGGCCAGATAAGGAGGCTAGCCTTGTGCCTCTCAGGCTTATGACTGAGTAACAGAAAGCCCGCTGGATAGTGCTGACAGAACAGACAAAGCCAAGTTACCGTCAGAGATTCTAATCTCTCTCTCTCTTTAATTGGACAGTAGATAAAAACTTAACAAAGGTATGTATATATAAAGCTAATAAAGATAGCTTTAAATGCTATAAGTCATATAATTTAATTGATATTTATAGAATATAAATATAAATTAATCCATTGGTAAAGATAGAATTCATATTTTTTAAAAATAGGTCTATCCTGGATCATAACTCTCAATAGGGTTAGAAGGATCAAGATAGGATCCTTGTTTACAGTGGAATTAAAGTGGCATCAACAATAAATCAGAAATCAATATGCTATAAAATCTTCAAATATTGAGAAAATAAATATTATATTTATAAATATCCTAGCGCCCAAATAAAAAATCAAAGCAGAAACTGAGAAGCCCTTTGAACTGAATAAAGCTGGAAATCCAGCGTAGGAAGGTTTACAGGATGCTGCATAGTACACGGAGGAAATTAAGAGCAATAAACACCTACATTAGAACAAACAAACAAACATCAAACTAGTGAACGCAGTTTCTAGCCAATACATCTAAAAAAAGAGTAAATTAAACTGCACATAATCAAAGAAAGGAACTAATAAAGATCAGAAGAAAAATAAATAAAACAGACACAAAAATAATAGGGAAAAAAATCAATGAAACCACACACAGGTTCTTTGAGATCAATAAAACTGATAACCCTCAGTCAGGTCAGACTGGCCAGTGAAGAGAAAACAGGGAATACGTGTATTACTGAGGGAAGTGAGGAAGTGGCGATTCTGCAGACTGGAGCAGCACATGCTTCTGCATAAGAGTATGCCGCAGAGCTGTCCATAGCATACACATAAACACATAGACAAAATCCACATTGTGTGGATTTATCGTAAGGGGTAAGAAGGTTGTTTTGAAACTTAAAAACAGATAAATGTAACATACAATACTAATGAACTAGGAAGGAAAAACACGTGACCAACTCGAACAGGGCAGAAAATGCATCTGATATAGTAGAACATCTGTTTCTCATGAAAAAAAGCTCAGAAATAAAAGATTAGATATAATTTCCTCAAAGGCCAGAAAGATGGCTCAGCTTGTAAAGAAATCTCTTCCTCAATCTGAAAAACATCACACATAATGGTGACGTCACACATAATGGTGCCGCCACATGTAACGGTGACGTCACAGGTAATGGTGACTGGCTGCATTCTTTGCCCTGACTTCAGGAGCAAGAGCAAGCTGTTTCTTTCACCCTTCCCCGATACACTGGGGGTACAGTCAGTCCAGTAAGGCAAGAAATGAAAAGGCTTCTAGATTAGGAAGAAAAGACGTCAAGTTGTACTTCTTGGTAGCTGGCACAATAATCTATATAGAATATGCTGTGGAGAGCCAACAAAGCTACTAGTTACGGGTGTAGCAGGCTTGTGGGATACAAGATCAATACAAGAATCAATTGTATTTCTTTATACAGGCAACAAATACTGGAAATTGGAATTTCCAATTCTATATCATTTATAATAGCATAAAATTTCATAATAGCTTAAACATATAAGAGAAAAGCAATCTGACAAAAGATGACAGAAATTAAATAGGACCCAGATAAATGGGGGTGATTCAAAAGGGAAGAGAATGAAATGTGTTTTGACAATTGGTTATTCATATTTTCAAAAAAAATAATTTAAATCTATATCTTGCACCACATGCAGAAATTAACTCAAAATAGATCATAAATCCAAATGTAAACCTATCATTATAAAATTTGTCGATGAAAATATAGGAGAAAATCTTTGCAACCTTGCATTAGACAGAGATTCCTTAGATACATACAAGATACATGACCCATCAAAGAACAAATTGTTAAATTAGATAAAAATTAAAATTAAAAACTTCTGCTCTCTGAAATGCAGTGTAAGAAGAATAAAAAGACAGGCCCCAGGCTGGGAGACAATGTTTGTGAATCACGCCTGATATAGAGTTTATATCCAGAGCACACCAAGGACTCTCAGGATTTGTCAATAACACGAAAATAAGCAACTGGATTTGTTTAAAAAAAAAAACCTAGCAAAGCCTTTGAACAGACACTTCAACAAAGCTAAAGACATGAAAATTTATTCAATATTATTAATCATTAGGGAAATTAAAAGTAAGACCCTAATAAATTCCATTATACTCTTAGAATGGTTATAGTTTAAAATATCCGTCATATGGACAGCTGGCCAGGATTCGGAAGGAATGGAAGTCCTCCAATACTGCCCATGGGAATTCAAAACAGCAGCACTTTTGAAAAATCCCTTAAAAAGTCAAATAGATGCCTCTATATTATTTATTTGTTTCTATGATGGGTATATACCCTGGAGAAAGCTCATATCCATATATCTATGTTGTATACAAACTCTAAAGCTTTATCTCTAACAGTCTCATACCTGCAACAAACCAGAGGTCCAAGGGTAAAAGGACACCGTGGATTGGAAAATGTCCCACAGGCCCCCAGGGAGTGGCACTGTTCGGAGATGTGGCCTTACTGGAGGAAAACAAATCTACTGGCTCAGTCTCTGCTGCCTGCCAATCTGTCTGGGAACTCTCGGCTCTTCCTTCAGCACCATGTCTGCTTGCACAAACCATGTTTCCTGACATGATGATACTGGACTGAACCTCTGAACCTGTAAGCCCCAATGAAATGTTTTCCCTTATAAGTGTTGCCATGGTCATGGTGTCTCTTCACAGAAATGGGAACCCCAGCTACGACAGATGCATAAATCCCATGTACAAAGGGGTTCAAATGAGGAGTAGACAGGAGAAGGTATTGACAGAGGAGGTCCCAGGGTTCATGTCTGTTATAACTAGGAGCCTGGCCGAGGTTCGTGTATGTTATAACCAAGAGCCTGACTGAGGTTGGTTTTATGATCAAACGTATAGCATGGGTTTGTAAAGATGGCTCCCACAAAGCATCTAAATTATGTCCATGTCCTTCTTATGATTCTCTTGAAACCAAAGTAAAATCTTTCTCCACTTTCTTTTATTACAATGTCAAAATCTTATGTATGTTTGAATTTTGTCACCATTTTACAAATAGACACATTTGAAAACCCACCTTTCCAGAACTTCCCATGCTTTAGAAACCTCACAAAAGCTACAGACATGGAATAGTGGAAGGCCTTACCAGGATACAATAGCAGGAAGAGTGTAGTCAGAGAGCTTTGAGTTCAAGTGCCAGCATCCTCCTACACAGCAGTGAGGCTGAGGATGCTCTGGGCATTGCATCACTTCCTACACACGTGACACTGACACAGCTGTTGGACACTGTAGGACTCTGTTCAGAGACTGGAGGTCTGGGGTTGTAGCTGAATGGTAAAGAACTTGCCTACCATCTAGTAGGTGGCCCTGTGTTCAAACCCTAGATTCAAAACCAAACAATATTGTCTCCCTGCCAAAGCACTTAGTGAGAGGACAGATTACTAGCACACAGGAAAACATCAAATATGAGAAATTACTGCTGTAAGTGTTTAAAAATATAAATTTCATTTCCTTAACTCTGGCACTAATGCATCCTTTCTTTCAGTGCTGGTTTTGAGTTTATGGTTGAAACACAAAATGTGTTTCTAAAAAAAGTTTTGCATCATCTTTGTAATCACAAAGCCTTTCTCGATTGTAATAAACTTCACGTGGCCTGGGGCTCACCCTAATTTGCATAACGTGGCTTCAGAGAAGGCTGGTTGTGGGCATCCAACGCATCCCTTTTCTTGCTGCTATTTTTCTTTGTTCCCATATTTCTTTGTTTGCCTTTGTAGTGAGTAAGTTATGGTCTGACACTTTCCATGCTTAAAAAAAAAAAAAGAGGCAGCTTCTGTGAGGTGTGGCAATGAATACATTTAATTCCATCACTAGAGAGGAAGAGACAGGAGGATTGCTGCAAGTCTGATGTCAGCCTGGACTGTAGAGTGAGTTGAGGCTAGCCTGGGCTACATACATCAAGACCTTATCTCAAAATGAAAAAAAGAAGTTCCTCGTGCATTTGCAAAAGTACCATTCTAACACAATTATTTTCTAAAAACATTTTAAGAATAACTTTAGCTATGTGTAGGTGTATGTGGGCGTGTGCTCACGAGTGCAGGTGCCCGTGGAATTGACCCCCTGGAGCCTGTGGAACTGATCCCCTGGAGCTAGAGTTAGAAATGGTTGAGAGCTGCCCAGTGTGGGTGCTAGGAACTGAGCCTGGGTCCTCTATAAGAACAGCAAGTGCTATTAACTGCTGAGCCATCTCCCACAAGTTTTGATGGTGTCTGAGGTCTTTCTCAGCGGCAGGGAAGGCAGCAGCGTTCTCTGCACAGACATGAGAGGAATCTGCAGACCCTTCCTGCAGGTTCCTTCATCTTACCTTTCTACATCTATGTTGTCATAACTTGCCCATATAGAAGGCAAGTCATTTACAATGTTCACCTAAATTGCTCAATTGTTGCTTCTCTAACTGACTCCCTATTTGCCACTTGTCCCCACATCCCTGCCTTCCCCCAGACTTTAAACTGAGATAAAGGGTCTACAATAAAGTCTTTTAGACACTTCGGAAAAAAGACACCATCTGAATCTAACACTTGTAGCTCATCCCAGAACTTCAGTAGAGCCCCTCTGGATGCCAAGAGCAGGAACACAATGTGGATCCATTTAAGAGTAACAAAATTATTACTGCCCCACATAACACAGGGACTACTTGGAAGATGAGACCTTCGAAAGAAGCAGACTTCCAGATGGTCAAAAGGATCTAAACTGAGCCCAGCCCTGAGCACTTGGGTGTGTAAGGGGCAGAATCCAGAAGCGGGGCCTCATGGGATCTTGTAGAGAGGACTCTTAGAGGGAGCAAGGTGGCGGTAAGATTCGTGGGACATTCCACGAGGGTCGGGAGCTCCAAGGGTCATGGCACCTGGACCTCTCAGGTTGCTAGTCTGCAGTGAGGAAGCTTGCTGAAGGCCTGACAGCTGAAATGGTGCTGCCCTTCATGTGTCCTGAACATTAATGCCTCTTCTTCCCTCTATGCCAGCAGGGTTCAAATGGACCAGCTTGCTCAGAGTGTCTGGTTGTGTTTCTTAGAGTCGGGTCCATAGCGGCATTCTGACATGCTTCCTGGGGCTGCAGGTGAGGGGGTGTGTGCTTTATGAAGCTCCGAGAGAGTTCATGGCCCCAGCAAATGTTCCCCTCTGATGCACAGTCTCTCATCTCTTCTTCCCTGCCTGGCCTGCTTGTGCACACGCTTAACCCTTCCCTCGAGGCCACTTCCTCTTGCTTTTCCTTTTGTCTCCAGCATCCTGTGGGGACAGACCCTCACCACTTTACTGTTTGCAGTAAAAGCTCGCTCGCTCGCTCACAATAGTCAGCTGACATCCCCTTCTGCACCCAAGGGCCTGCAGACTACCCTCCCTCTTACATGGACCAACACTGCTCCCTGGAAGCAAATGCCTCTTTCTCCATCCTGTGGCCACCACCAAGTCCACGAGCACAACTGCCTGGCTCCCCCACCTCATGCTTTGTACCACCCCATTCTAGTGTTCTCCTCTCCTCCCTTTTCCTTCCTTCCTTCCTCCCTCCCTCCCTCCCTCCCTCCCTCCCTCCCTCCATCCTTCTTCTTTCTTTTTTGTTGTTATTTTGATTTTCTGAAAGAGTCTTGATACATAGCCCAGTCTGGACTCCAACTCACTTTGTAGCCAAAATTTATATTTTTCTTTCTCATCCACCTAAATGTTGGCATTTTATGTAGCCATCTCTTCTCTTGGCTACATAATGATTTTTTACCCCTATGCATGAGTGCTTGTATGCAGGTCTGAGTACCATGCACCTACCTGATGCATGGGGGTGTGGGGTGGGTGGGTGGGGATGGGGGTGGGGGTAGCCAGAAGAGGCACTGGATTCCTTGGAATGATTGTGAGCTGCCTTGTGGGTGCTGGGGATGAAACCTCGCTCCTCTGCAGGAGCATCAAACGCTCTTAACTGCAGAGCCATCTCTCCAGCCCCATATGCTGACTTTGCAACTGCTTTGTCTGTCTTTAGCCTTTTGCAACCCACAACAAATAACTAAAATTTCTTGGACATATATTTTCTACTCTTATGTCTTTAATTATTTGCTTCCTGGCTTTATTCCTCAAAATCCTGTTTCGGTAAGCAAGCCCCCAAATAAATGCTTTTCTTCATTAAAATTGTCCTGGTCATGGTGTTTCTTCACAATGGTAGAACAATAATTAAGAGACATACAAATATTTTTAAAATGTTTGTAAAACAGATCTCCTTCTTCTGTCTCTGTCTCTCTCTTTCACACATATATACACACACCAGTGGTGGGACAGGGAAGGGAGGGAGGGAGAGAGAGAAAGAGAGAGAGAGAGAGAGAGAGAGAGAGAGAGAGAGAGAGAGAGAGAGAGAGAGAGAGAGAGAGAGAGAGAGAGGGAGAGAGAGAGAATGTTGTAGAAGAAAGGTATGAGGAATGTTTCTAGACTTCCATTTTCTCACCTGGTCTGCCATTAGTGTTTCTTTCCCAAGACAGTGTTAGCAGTTGAGGCAGTAAGACAGAATAGTTCGTTGCTGTAGACTGTCATTTGTACCAAGGGATATTTACCATCCCCATTCCCCCAGTACTAAAAATAACCTTTAGTCACCATGACAACTGAACAAAAATGTCTCACACAATTATAGACAGGGTGTAGAGGTAGACATCTGGTCTACCTCTGTTTGGAAGGGGCTGTCAGGTTATCCTATAGTCTTTTCTACCTCTAATATGTGCTTTTTTAATTAAATCACACCAATTAAGGCTGATATCAGAATTATTCTCTTATTGATACTGTTTTTTTTTTTTAAATCCACTATGGGGATCAAGCCAAATATCCTAGGAACAAGCCGAGGACAGCCACAGATTTACCTCTGCATTTTCAGTTTACTAATCTGAGCAATAATCTCAGGATAAAAATGGGCTTATCCAAGTATGATCTGTGCTCTAGATACATGCAAATCAACTGAGGGTGTTGTTTAGATTTCAGATTCAAGAGTCCTGACTCTGGGGAATTGCTAAGTTAGATTTGTGTGAGACCTGGGAACTTGCTCTTTAAAAATAAATGCCCTGAGGAGTTTCCATGAAGATGGGTCATGGACAACTCTGGAAAACACTGCCCTAGAAGGCCTCTATCTACACAGCTTTAAATTGAGAGTATTCTTTAGCTACAAGTCTTTGCTTTACTTCTAAGCATCAGATTTCTTTCCAAAGGGGAATTTTAAAGAACATGTCATTTCAGGGAAGTAAAAGTGAAGCAAAAGACAGACTTGACTTTTGGTTACTAGGAATCAAACCCCGGGCCAACACTTACTCTGCCACTGAGGTATACTGCCCAGCTTTGAGACTTTATAGAAAATATTTCCCTTAGCTAAAGGTAGGAAGAAATATCATAGAAAATAAAGTGGGATATCATGAAAACAGATTCCTTGAGAGATTACTTAAGTAGCTTGTCAAGTTTTATCAAGACATGAAATTAACATTTCTATCCAATGAATAAGGCTTAGGGAAAGGACAAAGAAAGTAAAATTAGGTCTTGATGACATTTTTACCATATAAAAAGAGCAAACTGTTGACGATAGAGAACTGTCTGTAAGTCAGGTCTCAGTTTTTAAAGAAGTATATGACATCTATAACTTATGGGAGAATACAACGGTTACACATATGTGTGTATGTGATTACATGTGTGTATGTGTGTGTGTGATTATTTGGGTAATACATGCACATGTGTGTAGAACAGAAAAACTTTAGCTTTGGTTGTTGTTGAGATGGGGTTTTTCACTGGCCTGGAACCCACCAGAACTAGGCTAGGCTGGCCAGTGAGTGCCAGAGATCTGCTCGTCTCTGCTTCTAAAGTGTTGTGGTTATGAGTGTTTATGTGAGTTCTGGAGATCCTGGTGCTTAAGGGCCAACAGTTGATTAGTGAGCTACTTATGCTGCCTAGAACTAGCTTTAATGATGGAAGCCTTCAGAGCCGTGTAGAACCTAACAAGCAGCTCAGAGAGAACCTTCATTCCTTTGGTCCTGGGTGAGGTTTCTAGAGCAGTCGCAGAGCTGTCTGTCATTTAGGTTGTGTGTCCCAGAAAGCTCTAAGGATGATCCTGGTTCCAAAGTTTGAGATCTTATTCCAACTTAATGCTTAAATGCTTTGGGGCTGATTTAAAATCTCACTGAACAAAACAAAACAAAAACAAACAAACAAGAAAAGGCTGGAGGGGGGAGGGCGGGCTGGTCACACAAGCTTTTGGTACCAGCACTCAGGAGGCAGAGGCAGGCTGATCTATGAGTCCAAGGCCAACCAGGTCTACAAAGTGAGTTCCAGGACAGACAGGGATACACAAAGAAATCCTTTCTCAGGAAAAAAACCAAACCAAACTAAACCAACCAAACAACTAAAACCTCATCCTAGCTGTGTTTATCTGGAATTTAGCTGATATAAATTCACTTCAGTCCAAAAGGAAGACTGATTTATCTAACATTCAGGCCTCTATGTCAGTGAGCAGTATATTCTGCATTATTTGGAGAAGGCAGATCTTGGAATGCAAGATAGTAATGACTTAATTACATTTCATCTCAAACATCTATGATTCTTTGTCTACAACAGCTAGTACGTGACAAGAGCATCCTACACAGGTACTCATGGACTGGAGATTACATGCATGTGCCATTTGCCAGAGCAGATTACTGCATTTTGTGTTTTAATTCCTGTTTCAGATTTATATACTTTCATGCATGCGGTGTTATTAACAAAGGAATTTTGTTATGTCTTGACACTATAAGTTATACTATCATGTACAAGATAGTAGAGTAAAAGGTGTTCCTATCTAGAACTGAGGAAGCACTATATATAGATGACTCACGAAGGGGTGTCCCAGGACTGGTGAGATGGCTCAGTGGGTATAAAGCACCTACTGTGCACACCTGGGTTCAATGCCCAGAATGTAGGTAAAAAAGCGAGACACAGTGGCACACATCTATAGCCAGAGCGTCCTACTATGAGACGGGATGTAGAGATAGATGAACTAACTACCCTGAAGCTTGAAGGACAGCTAGGACTGGCAAGGCAGATCTAACAGAGAAGACCTTGTATTTGTAAGATGGAAAGAACCAACTTCGAAGAGTTGTTTTCTGACTTTCACATGCACGCAGTGTCGTGTATGTGTGTGTGTGTGTGTGTGTGTGTGACCCTGAAGTCAACACACACACACACACACACACACACACACCAGCACATTAAAACCACTAAGACACTATGATCAAGTGACTAGAATGCAGATATAGTTGACTGCTAAAGCCCTGTTAATAGTCATAGGTGTCACTAAAAATGAGAAAAGCAATTTGATTATCTCCACAGATGCTTCACAAAGTTCCAGATTTGTTTTTGTTTTTGTTTTTTGGTTTTTGTTTTGTTTTGTTTTGTTTGTTTTGTTTTGTTTTGTTTTTCAAGACAGGGTTTCTCTGTGTAGCCCTGGCTATCCTGGAACTCACTCTGTAGATCAGGCTGACCTCAAACTCAGAAATCTGCCAAGTGCTGGGACTAAAGGTGTGTGCCATCACTGCCCTGCCCAGATTTATTTAGGATAAAGTCTCAAAATAGGAATCGATGAATAAATGCCCCAATTCAGAGGTGGAAGCATGCTCAATGGTGAAGTATTAGAGGCTTCCCAGTGCCATTACCCCATGGTCATCACACTGGCTGTTCTAATCAAATGAAATTATACAAGAAATCAGAAAACCTAGCCAGACAGTGGTGGCTAGTCCAGAACTGAGTCCCAGAACTCAGGAGGCAGAGACAGGTGGATCTCTGAGTTTGAAGCCAGCCTGGTCTACAGATCAAGTTCTAGGACAGCCAGGGCTACAAAGAGAAACCCTGTCTTGAAGGAAAAAAAAAACCCAGAAAACTGAAAATGTCATTACTAGATGACTAAATACAATCTTGTTCCATAGAGAACCCTATAATCTTTATGATTCTACCTGTAAATGAATATAACCAGCTAGGAAATACAGAGCTGAATGAAACAAAGTGATTCACTCAATTGGCATTCACCAAAGTGAGTGCCAGTGCTTGGGAGGTGGAGCAGAAGGTTGGAAGCTCAAGGTCATGCTTCCCGCACGGTGAATCTGAGGAGCCCTCGCGCTCTGTCTTTTTTTTTTCTTCTTTCTTTCTTTCTTTCTTTCTTTCTTTCTTTCTTTCTTTCTTTCTTTCTTTCTTTCTTTCTTTCTTTCTTTCTTTCTTTCTTTCTTTCTTTCTTTCTTTTTTTTTGACACAGGGTTTCTCTGTGTAGCCTTGGCTGTCCTGGAACTTACTCTGTAGACCAGGCTGGCCTCGAACACAGAAATCCGCCTGCCTCTGCCTCCCAAGTGCTGGGACTACAGGCGTGCGCCACCACTGCCCAGCTTCGAGCTCTGTCTTAAATGAATAGGAAGAGTGAGTGAAGAACGAAGGGAAGGAAGGAGAGTGCAAACCGTCACAATGGAAGCAGGGGTCTATTTAAAGGCCCAACGAAAGCCTCCGGAAATGCCACGGAAAGTCTTAACAAGAAAGCTCACTTTCCAACAGAAAATGCAGAGTTTTTAAACGTCAAGTTTTCTCTAAACTCTTGTAATCACAATGAAAATGCCAATATCATAAAATTGCCATCAAAATGTCTAAAGTTCCCAAAAAAGAAGAATAAAAATCAGGGGGCTGGTCTTAATGCTTATCAAATGCTTGTCTAGTTTAGGGTGAGTCCCAGCAAGCCCACTTCTGAGAACTGTACACTGTAGCCTATGAACAAATGCGCCCACTGGAGCATCTGTAAAGCAGGGGACAAGCCTGGAGTCCTTGCTAAGGTGTTATCCACCTTGTTGTATGAGACAGAGTCCTTCATGTGGAGCTTGCAGGTACAACGGGCTGACTGGCTAGTGAGCCCCACAGAGCAGCCAGTCCTGACTGCCCCGGCGCTGGGATTATGAAAGCATGCCTTAGCCAGGCAGTGGTGCTTCATACCTTTAATCCCAGCACTCAGGAGGCAGAGGCAGATAAATCTCTGTGAGTTTGAGGCCAGTGTAGTCTGCAGAGCAGGTTCCAGGATAGCCAGGGCTTCATAGAGAAACCCCGTGTCCAATAAACAGACAAAACGTGCCCCACCCCCCAAACAAAACCAACCAACTGAACAAAACAGGCCCCCGTGACCCGCCTGCTTCACAGTGGTACTGAGGACCAAATTCAACTCCTCATGCTTACTAACCAGGCTCTGTACCACCTGAGCTGTATCCATGGGCCTTGATCTATTCTTTCTATAGCACTCAGTTTTGGAAAGAAGGAAGGAAGAGCTGTGTCTTCAGACCAGAAGACCTTTCCTCGAGAATGCAGGAGTCTGTCATGCATATCTGACTATTATCATACGGTCTGGTCCAGTTCTTCTTATGAGAGTCTGATCTTAGAAAACAGTAGAGATCAGAGTGTTCAAAGAAGCAAAACAAATGCTAACCTAGAAGAAAAGACGATTTACTGCGGTTTGGGAGGGCCCCTAAAAACCTGTCCCCAAATGTTAAGGTCTGGCTCTTCCCCATTAACAAAGGACTGTATCAAAATGCATAGTGTTGGTTGACATTCCTGGGGGATGCTTTCATCAAGGTAAAATGGAATAGTAAGGACCAGGGGTCTTTCACAAGCTCAGCAAGCAAGCCCACATGCTAATCGAGCAGAAAGAACTGCACGTGGTAATTTCATTTTCTTGTATGCCAGATAGCAAGGGGGAACACAGGAGCACAGCATTTCTAGAATTGCACCTCTCCAGGTTCTGTTACCTTAGTTTTAGGAAAACTCACTAACAGGTGGATTTTATCAGAAAATTTCTTAAAGAGCCCTCAGCTTCCGTATCTCCGTTACCTTCTACTAACCTTCCTCTTCAACCTGACAAAGAGCAGATAACTGCCTACTCAGGCTGTCAGTTTGTCTACAGACACTGCACACGCCAGCCGGAGAAGCAGTCCTGAAATGAAAGTCGCTATCTGATGCAGGCGCTGCTGTCTGACTCTCTGGGGCTTGACTTTTCTTCCACTAAAAAATGATTCAGTTCCCTAAACCTTATGGATCCACATCTTTCAAATGCAGACCCTAAAAGCTCCTAAGCTCTGGGGAGCACAAACACTAATTGCTTCAGGGAATGAAAAAAGAAAACCATATTAAACAGAATCCTTGTCTTCAAGAAAATCAGCTGCCTCCCTCTCTGGAATGTCAACTGCAAGAGGGCATGGGCGTCGTGGGTGCTACTCCCCAGGGTGTCACAGCACAGAGAAAACAGAAAGGGATCAAAATTCCTATCAGCAAAGAACAGGCCAAGAAGTGCGGAGACAGCGGCACTTTAGCACCAACAGTGTGCACTTCTTTCCACTGAGACCAATGTCAGTTAAAAGACAGAATGGGCTGGAGAGATGGTTCAGGGGTTAAGAGCATGGACTGCCCTTCCAGAGGTCCTGAGTTCAAATCCCAGCAAACACATGATGGCTCACAACCATCTGTAATGAGATCTGATGGCTTTTTCTGGTCTGTCTGAAGACAGTTATGGTGTACTTATCTACGTAAGAGAGAGAGAGAGAGAGAGAGAGAGAGAGAGAGAGAGAGAATAGAAGGGGATGAGTCAGGCAGGGTGGACAGAGGGAATGGGCACTGAGTCACTCAAAAGGATGGATTTAGACGGACAAGTAGGGGATGAGATTGATAAGCTGTGGTAAGAATGGTAAGATGCTGTGGCCCAAGTGGCATCCACTGAAGGCCTGTGTGCTCAGGTTTGGTCCCCAGTATGATGAAGGTGGTAGGGCCTATAGGAAGCAGGGCCCAGTGCGAGGCCTTAGGTACGGAGGAGTGCTTTCAAAGGACAAGGTGGGATCCTGGACCGCCCTCTTCTTGACCAAGAGGTGAGCAAATGTGTCCTGCCCCGTGCTTTCCGCCATTGCTGTCCGTCTCAACCCTCGGGGGCCCAAATCCACGTAATCCCCCAGGATTGGGTGGTTCCCCAGAAAGGCAAGCCAAGGATGATGACCGTTGTCCTCTGTATAAGTCAATCGCCATGGTCTTTCTTGATAGTTCCATCACATCTACCCTGCGACAGATGAGGAGGCAGGCCAGAAGGCTGGGAAAAGCTAGCTGGATCCAAGTTAACCTCTAAAGGAAACACACTAAAGGGCAGACATGGACCTTAGACAGTGATAGCGGCTGGACCACTGGCTGACCCTGGTGTCTCCCACACAGGTTAAACAAACCCTCTACAACTAAGTTGACTGTTTTACAAAAACCTGTGGTTTCATAAGGAAGAATAAAAGCTGCAGCTTAAATTCAGTGACAACTTTCAAGCAAATACAAATATTTTTTTTCCTTAAGGGAAATTTACTTTTGCCATCACAGTGGGGCTAGTTTAGCCATTCTGCAATTGTAACTTTTCGCTAATATTAACAGAGGATGATGGTATTTGCTGAATCTGGAAGGCCCAGAAAAAAAAGCAGACGTCAAAGCTCCAAGTGGTTCTTTGTTGAGTGTCGCAGTTTTGAAGACAGCTTCAGATAAACCCAGCAGTTGAGCTGCTGTAAATATCCGTGCTCTTTCATAAATTTCTCGCTATATTTAGAAGTACAGCTTCCTTTGTTCACAGACTGCTCCAATTGCTCCATATTTAGATTCCCAAAGGTGTGTCTCGGACTCATTTGATAGCTGAATGAATAGCTTTGTGGCTGGATGAACAGGGGAGCTATCAGACCTGTGCTGAGATCCTGGAGAATCGCTCTACAGAGCGCCTCATAGTGTGTGGATCCCTGACTAGCCATCACGAAGGTTCCCACCTTCACAGGCATGCCTTTCAAATTCAACACAGTGAGACTGGATTAAACTGGATTAGAGGCAGCAAGATGGTTTGATATATAACAGTTGTTCTTTAAAAAAAAAAAAAAAAGCCGGGTATGGTGGTGCATGCCTTTTATCCTGACACTTGGAGGGCAGAGGCAGGCAGGCCTCTATGAATTCAAGCCCAGCATGGCCTATAGTGAGTTCCAGGACAGCCAGGGAGACATAATGAGATCCTGTTTCAAAAACAAACAAAAGGTCTAGTGGATAAGGAAGGAGATGTTTGTGAGAGCAGGGCAGGTGCCTACAAGGCTAAATGAAGGTCCTGCCAGCCCCTCCCTTGCAAAAGGTCCTCACCAACAAGCACTAATGATGCGCTTACAGTCATATGATTCTCTACAGCTTGGTTCTCAACCTGTGGACCACAATCCCTGGGGACAGGGGCAAGACCCTTTCACAGGAGCTGCTTATCAGATATTTACACTACAATTCATAACAGTAGTAGCAAAATTATAGTTATGAAGTAGCAACAAAAATAATTTTACGGTTGGGCATCACCATCATATGAGGAACTATGTTCAAGGGTCGCAGCATTAGAAAAGCTGAGAACCACTGCTCTGAAGTAATTCATCCTCTTGAAGAGGGGCCTCAGAATCCACAGAACAGCAGTCTGCTCATGTGTAAGGGGTAGGACAAGGCCAGCGGAGGGAGGAAGGCTGTTGGTTACTGTGCTGGTCAGTTCCCCATACTGTGCCGAACGCCTGAGAGCATTAACCTAGACGGAGGAAGGAAGGGCTTCGCTTACAGTTCCACAGGTGTCAGTCGCAAGCTGGCCCACTGCTTTTCAAAGCTGTGGAGAGACTGTCTAACGAGCTGGAGAGTGTGGCAGAGGAGGCAACTCACCAGGAAGCAAGAGGGGCGAGGTAGATCCCAGAGACTTGTTGGCCCCATGTCTTAAAGCTTCCCGCCTCCCAGTAGCCCCACAGGCTGTGGGCCACATCTTTAGCAGGCCAGAGGCTGAGGGACACCTATTCAAACCATAGCATTTAATAGGGACAACGAGTGACAGAGTCGGGGCATTTCTGGGCAGCTTCTCATTCCTTGTAAAACCTGGGCTCACGGCTCCCGGATCACGACTTCCCTTTCAGCTTTTACAACTCCTGTGCAAATGAAGTCACAGGAGACATTCAGCTGTTACAAACTTCATGTCAAGCTTTGAAGTGCTTTTTAATAGCAGAAATATTTGGCTCACGTGTGGGCTTTGTAGCTATGGTAAATACCTTTTAGTTATCTGTCGCTGCTGTTATTCCACACCTCCAATTTGGGAAAAATTCTGCATATGCATTGAGGTGCTAGAAAAGAATATTGAACTATATCTGAGCTCTTTTGTGAATGGGCTCCTTTTATTTCTTCTCTCATGGAACTAATACGTTCATTGCATTGTACTGGTTATGGGTAGGCAGGCAGTGGGCATTGAGGGATGCTGATTACTATGACAGTGGCTGGTGGCTTTGCTTTCTTAGCTGCTGGAGGTTAACTGGTCAAGCATCTCCTTATCTGTCTTACAGTAAGATCACGCTCACTGAGTCATTGCTTGCACACACCCTATCTGTGTGTGTGTGTGTATGTATGTGTTTATATGAGAGAGAGAGAGAGAGAGAGAGAGAGAGAGAGAGAGAGAGAGAGAGAGAGAGAGCATGTAATAGAGGCTACAGGCCTCTACTACAATATTGGTTGTTCCTACCTTTTATGAGACAGAATCTTTTACTGAACCTGGAGTTTACCTGATTGGCTAGATTGGCTAACCATCAAGTCCCAGAGGCAGTCCTGTCTCCACCTCTGCTGTTCTAGGACTCCAGCCACACACCACTGAACCATTTTTTTTTGTTGTTGTTGTTGTTTGTTTCTTTGTCTTTGGGTGCCAGGGATTTGAACTCAGGTCCTCAAGCTTTCAACAAAAACTTTACCAACTGAGCCAACGCCCGGTCCCTACTCTCTGGCAATGCTTTAGAAAACTGAATAAAAATGCTCTTACTTTTTACAAAAGAGGAAAGTGACCACAATTAGTCTGTGATAAAGGTAGAAAAAGAAACAAAACAAAACAAAACAAAACAAAAGTCCCTCATTAGGGACTCCTGTATCATTATTGAAATGCAGTCTTATGTCTTTATGGCCTACCATGTATCAGAATAATGTATTTAGAAGTAGCGTTTCTGTGAAGGGTAACGTTCGAAGAAAGGCAGGCACTGAGTATTTAGGATCTATCCTGTGCTAAACAGTAACATTTTATTTCTTTATGTCACCTAATTATTTTATGAAATGGTAACAGAAAATTCTATTGCACTCCCTAAGTTAAACACTTGACACTTTTATTCCTTAAAAAATGTAACATTTTAGAAGTCTAGATATGTTTATTAATTAGTGATTATTAACACTCAGTAAACAACATTATGTCTTGTAAAAACACAATTTCGCTGCACAGCGTGAAGCTGGGGGTCTATTATTCCCTGATTCCATATTCTGAAATACACTCAAATGGTCACAAATGACCTTAAGCATTAAATAAATGTAAATGAGAACAACATAGAAAATGCACTTTTGATTGATAACTAAAAGACCAGGTTGGAAAGCATGCGACAAAATGAAGTCCTGTCCAGAAGGAGATGGCTGTGTGTGCCATGGAGGAAGGGCTTCCCCACGTCTCCCTCCCGAGTGCTGAGACTACAGAGTCCTGCCTTTGTGCCCAGTATCACGTTAGGTTTTATCCATTGTGTCTGGTCACCCAACTGCTTTTCTCCAACTAAGCAGTCAGGGTAGGCAAATGTCCTCAACGTGAAGAAACCTTAAAACCCCAAAGGATGACAGAGTAATAGTGAAGGAGGAAGTAATTCCAGATGGAACTGTTACTGTAATAAAACCTGTAGTTAAACCCACAAAGGGAAAATGAACAGAAACAGCCAATTTACGTGGAAAGCACTGAAGGGTGCCATCTTCCCCTCTCCCACACCAGGTCAACTGGCCACAGGGTGGGATTGCAGAGGACACTGTGGCTCTGGTAACTGAAAACAGTGCTCTCAGCCTGGAAGAGAGGGAGTGGAAAGGGACCGGACACACCTGGACTGTGAAAACCATCACTGGATCAAGGTGCCTCAGCCTCGGCAGTATTGGTGTCCTGGGGCAGATGCTCTTAGGGTCTAGGGTATTGGGGGTTTGTTGTGCTTTGAAAGCTGGCTAGGAATAATCTCTACCATTAGACATCAGAAGCATTAGAAACCAGTAGTGACATTGTTTGCTCTTGTCCTAAGGACAACTACAGCAGCAACAACAACAACAAAAAACATTCTCAGCGACTGCCAGAATCCCCTAGGGTGCAAAACTGCCCATGTTGAGGACCACTTAAGAAGACTAATTTAATCTGGGCTTTTCCCAACCTTGTACTGAATAATCTTAGCTCTGAAGCGACCCTAAGTCAGTGTATAATATGCTATCTTGAGTGTTCGATACTATTTTCATTTTTGGTGCTCTCATCTATGAATGGAGTGTCCGTCGACCTGTCTCATGGGAGTCAGACAGGATTAAATGAACTGATGCACATGGAAACGCCTGACAGGACAGTGCCTGACACACAGAAAGTTCTCAGTTAATGTTATTAGTATTACTGTGTTATTAATAAGCATCCATAGCATCAAGAAAGCACTTTCAACTGGGACGTTTTAATTCAGACAGGATGCAGAGTATCTTACCGACTTGATATTTTCTGCGTCTTAAACACTCCAGTCTTCTTATTGCTTGCGATGATGCTGTTCACATCTACAGGGCACAGTTAAGAAAACTTCTGCAGCGATTATCGACTGACTACAAGAGAGAACCTACAAAGACTTTGGCTTCTTATCACAATGGGATCAGCATGAGGAAAAGGAAGGAGCTGCCAAAGCTCTGCCCCCGTGAGATGCTAACTTACCACTGGCAACATCTTTCCATTGACTGGCTTGCAAGTTTTCCACCTGTGGAAGGACCATCTGGGCAGCAGCATGGTGGGGCCCAGAGGACAAACGCTAGAGGGCACTGGTGGGGAGCATGAGGTGCTATGCCACTTCCCAGGGGTGTGTGTGGGGTGGAGGGGAGGTAGAGCAGGCATCCACTAACAGGTGTCCACCAGTCCCCAGGAGAGCGAGCCCAGCCTGCTGACTTTCCAGTGCCCTCAGTGCTTGTAGGGGAGAGGTGAGCTTCAGGGAGAGTGTTGGGAGGAGGCAGACAGGGGTGTGGAGAGAAGCCTGGGAAGAAGAAAGTCAACCTAGCGAAAGGTTCTTGAAGAGCTTCTGCCTGCAGTCATGAGCTTGCATTAAAGGAGTCAGGCAGAAGAGGCAAGATTAGATTAGAGGTACTCTGTGCACCTGACGCGCAACATCGAAGACCCTCCAGTTTCAACCTAGGAAAAGCTGGACTTGAGGGCCACCGTGGGTATAGGTCTTGTGAAGGCTGTTCCTTCTCTCTCTGCTCTGTCCCCTGGACTGCCAGAGCCTAGCGAATTCCCTTCCTCAGACACCCAGAAGAGTTCCCATGGCCTTATTTCTGTACTGACCTCTGTCTCTGGTTTCCCCAAAATCCCCTGGCCTTTTGATTTCTAAATACCCCCACCTCCTCCTTTATTTGATGTGACACATTTGCTATATGCACTTCACAATCCCTCTCCTGGAATAAGGCAAGTTTAAATAAATAGGAAATAAAATAATTCTAGTGAAGGCAGTAAGCTGAATGAAATGGGACCCATGGCGAGGGCCCCAGGCAGACAACGATGTTCCCCTACTGCTCGGAAACAGCTTTCCCGAGTGTTGAGAGCACACACTGCCCGAGGTCTCCCTGCCAGAACAGAACCGCAACCGCGGGATTCTTAAACTCCAAGCTCTGCTGGAACCACCAGGCACACCCATTCCTCTCAGTGAATAAACAGGTACTGTGGTAGCTTTCTTCCCTCAGGAGTGGGGAGGAAAACTCAATTAGGTCTCCTGATGATGGGCTTTGTTGAGGTTTACAAAAGTGCGGTAATGCAGACTTTCTTTTTTTCCTGGGTGAACTTTCCTGTATGCAAATTAAATACTGTTAAATTACATTCATTAAAAAAAATAAAGGAGACTAATTTGCCTACTTGTTTTGATTAGCTAAAATGGCACACCGGCCTACGGCTTCTGTCTATTTTGGGAGTGCTCTAGATGAAGCATCTTGCAGGAAAGGATGCCTGACATCTTCATCCTGAGAAGCAAAATTAGTAGTCAACTGTCAACTGTTTTCTTATTAAGTCCCCTCCCCAAGCCACACCCTACTCTGCATTTCCATGGTATCCAACTGCCTGCCACAATGTGCCCAGCACACCTGTAGCGTCCTGTGAGTGCATGACTACTCTATCAAGCAAAACATATTATTTTGCTAGTGGAGGTAATACTTTTTTATAAAATAGTCACAGGGAAGTTAAATTATATAACTCAAAAGAGCTATTAATAATTTTTAGTAAACATCTTAACACTATATACTTTATACAATTTATAAACTTGTGACTCTGGGTGGTCAGGCCCAGAGCAAGCATGGATATTTATATTCTAGAAGTTATTTTCTTAATGAAAAACTCACAGCAGTACTTAGGGTACCTTAATTTTTGAACTGGGCAGGAAATACATTTTGCAGTTTAGAAGGGCTTTTAAAATATCTTTAAAAGAAGCACAAAGAGAAAAGCTGGCAGGTGCTATCTCAGAACATCGCCTCAAGAGCCCAGCCTTTAGGGCCAACTGTGATGGTCTTTCTGAACGGCACTGTCCAATCACAGATTTTATCACCCCCCTGTGTCACCTCAGCGTAATGAGGGAATCCAATCAAACGGAGTCGACATGAGCAGGGTAATGCTCTCATGACAGACCCAGTCCTGCTCTGTGATCTGTTCCCACCACCCAGAAGATCTCAATGGGTGGGACTGGGGTCCACACAGCCCTCCTGTGACTTCCGGGTGAGGAGGAGCAGCTGCCCCAGCACCCTTGTCAGGGCAGCTGCCCGGTGCCTCAAAGAGAGTTCCACCTCTGCTTCCATCCTAAACAAAGCCCATGTCAGGAGCACTCATCAGCTTAAATTATCAGTTTATTTTTATTCTTAAATATGTGTACCTGTTTACAATAGCAACAACAGTCTTTTAGGTCAACTGCATACCTTGTAGGAATGTAAAATACTGTTGATAATGCTAGCCTATCTGTGTAATCAGTAATTGTATTTATCAGTTGTACATACGTTTTGTATTAGGTTATTCTTCTTAAATTTATTTGTTTATTTAATGTGTATGGGTGCTTTGCCTATGTGTGTGTGCCTGCGTGCCTGTACCATATGTGTGCCTGATGTCCTTGGACACTAAAAGAAGACATCAGATCTCCTGAGACTGGAGTTATAGACAGTCTGAGTGCTGGGAATTGAACCTGGATCCTCTAAGAGCACCCATACGCTATCTGTCTGGCCCCAGTATTGTTCTTAAAAAAAAAAAAAGATTTCATTTAAACTATATATATATATGTGTCTGGTCTATGTGTGGGTTTTGGATATGTGTATAGATCCTGCAAAGACCAGAGGTGCTGGATCACTCCTGGGGCCAGGAAGAGTATAGCCTGGAGAAGCCGGATAGACTCTTAACTGCTGAGACAGCTCTGCAGCCCAGTATTGTTCATTGAAAATATTTAAGAAATAATAACACTGTGACCCATGGGGCATTGCTTTTTTGGTTTATGTTAGCTTCAGTTTCATGGGGGGGGGGCAAAAGGGAGGGAAGAACACTAAGAGTATAACATAAATCCTATTAATTTTGATCGATAATGACTTTACATGCTCAAAAGCAGCAATTTTTTGTTTTGATTTACGGTTACATTCTCTCTCTCTCTCTCTCTCTCTCTCTCTCTCTCTCTCTCTCTCTATCTATCTATTATTTTATTTTTTTCAAGGCAGGGTTTCTCTGTGTAGCCCTAGCAGTCCTGGAACTCGCTCAATAGATCAGACTGGTGGTGAGTCTGCTTGACTCTGCCTCTGTGGTGAGTGCTGGGATTAAAGGCTTGTCTGGATTTACTCTACTCTTAAATCCATTCCTTGCTCCAATTGGATTGAGAAATGACACGCAGGTGCCACCAGGTACCTTTCTGCCTGTCAGCCGCCCCCTTCCCACTCCCTGCAGCAGACGCTGTGGAAACAGGAGCATTGTTTTGAGCACTGGGATAGTGTGCAGATACCATCACAGGGTGGGGCAAGGCGGGCTGTTTGAAGAGGATCGATCAGTGACCATGCCCAACTGGCTTGCTCACCTGCTCTCCTTTCCCTCCTACCTTCCCTACCCTCCTTTCCTCTTTTGCTTTGAGACAGGGTTTCATGTCACCCTTTCTCTCCCTTAGTCTTTTGCCATTGCTACATTTCGCCAGTTACATCTTACTGAAAACTTATTACATGCGAGTATTTAGGGATTTCTTGCTTACTACACTAAAAGAGAATTAATTAAGGGCATTTTTTTACATTACTATAAAATAAATTTGAGGGGCTGGACAGCTTGGTCATTAAGAGCACTGGCTGCTTAGATTCCCAGCACCCACAAAGTGGCTCATAACCATCTGTAACTCCAGTCCCAGGGAATCTGAGTCTCTGCTGGCCTCTGCAGGCACCAAATGCTCACACCAAACAGAGATATGCATGCAGGCCAAACACCTATATTACAAAATAAAAAATAATAAGTAAAACCAAATTGAGAGCTGGGTAAACCAGAGGATTCCATTTCCAACTTATCCTTTGAAATCTTGAGGGTGCAGAAGAAGTGCTATCCTTAGGGAAAGGTGGTTCTCAGGATGGATTGTGAGAACAGAAGAAATGCTATCCTTAGGGAAAGGTGGTTCTCAGCATCGACAGCTCTGGATTAAAGCCAGGGAGGTACCTTAAGGACCAAGGAGAGACTTAAGGAAACCTACTCATGAGTCTGAGAAAACACTCAAGATATAAAACTTTACCCGCTTTACCTCAATTCTTAATTTCTTTTTAAACATCTCTTTGCATTAAATCTCAGATCAAGAGCTAGCTTTCCAGGGTCAAGATTCAGAGGCCTAGAGACAGAGGTGACCATGGTACACCTTAGGGAGATGGACAGCCACACAATTGGCTAACCTGCTTTTGTAATATACAGGACTAGTCTCCTCATCACCTCACACACTAAAAATAAGTCAAGCTCATTCTATGTCTTATTCTTTCTCTGTCTGTCTGTCTGTCTGTCTGTCTGTCTCCACCTCTCCCTCATGTCTCCACACCCTCAATGGATCTTTATACTTAAAGTCAAGCTGAAAGTGGAATAACAAAACATGCTATTTTTCCTACAAAAGAAAATTAAAAAATAAAAGTCAGAATGATAAGAGACCAGTAACTAAGACTAGCTGGGTTCATTCCATTCTGAAGCCAAGAACAAGAAGACAATTCTGAAATGATGAGGCTGACACACAGGCTAACACTCAGCTGATGAGCGAGACTGCCAGCTCGATTTTTATCATCTCTCTGGTATGTTCATTTGTTTCTTAATGCGCTCGTCTTGCCCATTAAGAATAATTAGCGGCTTTGCCTAGAGATGTGCTGGCTTCAGACGAGGTTTCTCCCCACTTGTTGTTACTGGCATCCACCTTCACTTTTTACAAAGTGATTTTTGGATAATATCCTACGATTGCTGTATAATTTGAGCTTCCTAAAATTGTAAAGGAAAGACATAAACAGTGATTCCCGAGTGAGTTGTTTGATCTATACGCTGCATCGGCACTGTGTGATTTGACGAATAATTTATTCTTACAGAGAGGGGCGCACAAATGGGGGGGGGACTCACTCATATTAATTCACTCAGCAAAACAGATTACAAAGCATGCCTGTTGCAAGCTGTTTGCAAATCAACAACAACATTAGTATTAAAAGCAGGAAACCACATTGCCAATTTTAAGGCTCTTGCATGCTTTTTTCCCTTAATTAAAATAAATTAGATCTACTTACAACAGAAAAAAGGCACACAAACATGGAAGGAGAACACCATAAAACCTGAACCCTATCTGGAAGTCCTCAGAGATGAAATCAAATGCATGGCCAGTTTGGGTCTGCATCCTGAAAGGACCTACTTCATCTACATTGTAAGGTTCTCCCCTCCTGCCCTTTGGCACCCCGCTATATTAAACCCATTGTAAAACCCAGCACAATAAAGCTCTCTCAGGGCTGAGCCTCTGAGGACCAAATGTTAAAAATCCATTTTCTTGGGAGGGGGCTGTACCAATCATTTCTTTGAAAGGCCGGCAGAGTGAATGGCAGAGTCTGAGATTTCCTCTCTGATTTCAAGAGCTGGCTTGGCATCTCTGCTGTTTAAAGTAAAGGTGTGATGATAATTAATGACATTAGCCTCGCTTCCCTTCTTTGGAGTCTCTGTAGATTAGCTCAATAATAATTTTAGTACAATTAAATTTACATACTGATTCCAGATGCTTCCCACAGTTTGATGATAAAAACTTCTAATTGATTTCTGGGGCTATTAAATAAAGTCACTTGCTGACTTCAGGGCTACTGGGCCCAATCTGGAAGTTTCCGTAATCAAAACATCTCTGTCTCTCTCTTGTCCAATATTCCTGTTTTTATACCCTCAGAAACACCATGTAGGTATGAGCTGGCGTACCTGAGAGCTCACATCGCTCTCTGCTCCCTAGCAAGGAGGAGCACAGTCAAAGACAGAGAAGAACCCAGAATGTAGGCGTGGATGCGACGGAGCAGTAGCATCCGTCCTCAGGAATATTTAGAAGAGCTTGCCACAGTCTCAAGATCATGATTAAAATCTGATGTTTAAAAAAAAGGGAAGCACCTTTTGTGATCTCTTTCCTTTTGGTGTGAAAGGCCAAGGTTGTGATTGGCTGTTTTTCCTTCCTGAATTTTTTTTTTTAAAGGGCTATCAGGCAATTAGCTGGGTGGGGCTCTGCAGAGCTCACAGCTGCTGCAAGGCATTAGCCACCGACCGCTTCCTCCATCCTCCTGCGTGAGCAGCTGACGGAGCCGCCGGCAAATTTATTTAAAAAAAAAAAATTACAGAATGGAGGAAGGAAGCAGGAAAAATCCAAAATAGAAAAATAGGCTTTATATAAAAGACTACAAAATTCAAAGCTGCTTCATGCCCTTGAAGGGAGTAAAAATTCAAATAAGAGTTCTGTCTTCCTCACCAGGTTCAAAAAATAAAAAATAAAAATAAAAAATAAAATTCAAAGCAAACAGATCTTCCACGTTCCCTCTCTGTTTCTAACTGATGCTAACTGCCTTTGAGCAGATCAGCTAGACTGCTAAAGTAGCCAATAACTTATACTGGCTTCCTTAGTTCAATTTCCTGAACTCTGTGTACATATTAGTAAAGCACAATCTAATATAATGTGGTTTGAACTGTAATAGCATTGCAGAGAGGGAAAAAAAAGGAGAGATAGCTTTTTAATCCTAAATAAAAGGAGATGACTAAGAGGTGATAGCTGTTTCTAGTGGGAGATATAGGCAACCGCTTAGCAATTAGCATAGGCACAATGTGATGGGCATGTGTAATATCACACACACAGAGGCTAGATGTTAATATTTACAAGCAACATCAAGTAAAGTAAATAATAATTTTAATCTTCTTGGTGCTGGAAGATCTTAATGAGAATAAAGGAGCAAGAATGTTTCAAAATTATGAAGATTTTGAATCGCCTCGAGAGGCACGCAAAACACAGACCCTTTCAGCGAGCAGTGTCTGGAAGCCTCTGAAAGGGAAGACACACACAGTCGTCCGCAGGGAATTCATATATTGCTCGTTTTTCTTAATTACTGATCATGTGTATGAGGAGCTCTTTTTAATACCCCGTGCTGCTGTCTGTCTTTATGTCGACTGTTACTCAGCCTGGGGGCGGGGCAGGGGGCGAGCACAACGAACCGGCTTTCTATCTGAATAAGGATACTTCTGATGGCCTTTTCATTCCCATCAGTTAGCAGAACTTCTTTGACATCTGCAGAAATAGCAACCTGGAAGGAAGGGAAAAAAAAAAAGGAGCAGGCAAACAATGAGCAAACATGCTTGTCTGTGTGGAAGTGGGGACGGCAGTGACAAGCCTTCGGTATCATGATTCCTCACCTATTTCTCTGTAACAATCTTCAATCTTTTTTCATTTTATGTCTGCATTATTTTAATCATTCAATCAAATCAGTCAATACTTTTATCATTCCATTTGCGGGAGCCTCTATCTTGCTATCATTCTGTTCGGTAATTGCATTGTGACAGCGGATGATGGTATTCTGAGAGGCTTTCATTTGTGGGCTTCTGTTTATCTAGTAGAGCCATCATACAAGGCTGTCACTCTGCCTTTCAGCTTGCTTCTGTCTGGCTGCCTGATGCCCTTCATATAACTTTGTATTGCAGGCAGATGGCTTTGTGAGGGTAATTTTTTTGTGAGCTTTGACATGCTCGCACATTGGGCTGTAACCTCGACACATTGTATAAGAGCGACAGGTTTGTCAAATGCCAATCAGTGTAACAATATGCTTTTATTTGTAGAGACATAAAAACTTGTCTAATGCACTGTGCTGCTACATAATATCTCCTGAATACATGACTCAGAACCCAGAGAATGGGGAACGACGTTCCTGAATGGCCAATCTAATTCAAAAGAATCTAATTACTGAGCGCTCTGGATCATGTCTGTTGGTGTAATAATGCAGGCAAAACATTAGCAGCTATCTCATGGTGCTCCAACTGTGATTCGCCGGGCTATTCCTGTATCTTAGCAAATGGGACTATAATCTGAAAAAAAAAATGCTTTCCCTATAGCAAAGAAAGACTGTGCGAGGCCTGGAATGTCACAACAAGCGATATTGACTACACTGAGGTAAAATGCTTCTGCTCATGGAGGCAACCATAAAATCAATATGATCCGAAAGTAAGTCAATCTAGAAGGTCTCTCAAGACCCGGCAGCTTGACCGCAGCTGATGCTGTTGACGCTTCTCTGACCCAGCAGTTGGAGGCCCTGGAACATTTTTCCTTTTGTTTTCCCTCTGAATGGGATTGGAATTGAGAAAAGACCTACCATGAGGCCAGCCAAGCATGTCATGCCACCCCCCAGCTCACACACAGCAAGGTCCCTGGAAAAGAGAAAGACATGGTAGAACCCATACAAATTAGATGGGAACGGCCAGAGCCGTGTATATGTTACAAGAACAAATTGCCATCTGCAGTCACCACGACACTGCCAGGGAGTTGTGGAGACACGACTGGCCTACCTCATGGCGTTTTGCGTTTTAAAAATAATTATGAAATAGAAAAGTCACAAAGCAGGCAGACCAGTGGGGGTTCCCTCATTAGTGTTCGCTGCAGCATTACCACCGCTGAGCTGAAAAATCTGAGAAGGTTCCCTTTTTTCCCTTGTCAATGGCGCTGTCTTTTAGGACTAAACTAGCTAGAGTTGCGAAAGATAATTGTTAGGAAAGGATAACAGTGTTAATCCACATTCATGCCTTCAAAAACGGTTAGAAGATATGTGAGTGCCTAGGAACTTATATTAGAGTCACACACAAGGCACAAATAAACGCAATCCCGAGGGGCTTGTTTTGTTTTGCTTTTGTTTTTTTAAATTCTAAAACCAGCTGAAATATTTTGGAAAGCTGCATAAACCACCCGCATAAAGCACAATTACCCAAGAGCATTTAGTAATTAACACTTAGATCACAAATTGACCCCAGCACAGCACAGCAACTAAACAACGCAGGGCTATAATATGGCTAACCTGGGCAAGCCCAGGCCGGAGTGGGACCAGGCTCAGAGTTAAGGCTTAACCTGTGGGTCTACACCTACTTTCCTCCTTTGTGCCTAAATGTCAGCTCTCCTGTGTGACAGTCTCACCCTGGCCCACTGCTTGCTGACTGCAGCTTGGGCACAGCCCAGATGATGGAAGGCCAGTGTCCTGGGCGGCTGTGTAGCCAAGTCTCAGGCCTGCCCTCTGCACACGTGACGTGCTTAGACTCTGAACACTACGTGTTCTCTCCAAGTTTGGGAAGTTTATGGAGGCAAAAAAGCAAAATTAAAGTGTGTGTGGTGGTGTCAAAAGAGGACATTCATATTAAAAATTATTTTAATATACATTTAGTTATTCAAAGTAACCAGATTGTTTGGTAAATATCAACCCACAGAGCTTCAAATATTGCATGGTATCAACTTATTCTTTTAAGGACATACAGTTTAAACACATCATGATCACTAATGGCTTGTTATAAAATGTAATGGACTGAAGCTTACATAGAACATTCATAAAATAATAACTAAAATTAAAAAAAAGCCCAAACCTCTACTTTCTGCTTGTACCAAAGATCTCCAGAATTTTTAAATAAAAGTTCTTTTTCCCCCTAAATCCCAGCCATGATTTGATGCATAATACTTAAAAGTATTGATTTCTGTAGTATGGTAATTTATATTATACATATTGTCATGGACACAAAAAAATACCTTTAAATCCAAAACATCTTCAATTAATAGCTATAAGGCATTTATCTAATATGTTAGTGACCTTTGTAGCAGAAGTTACAGAATGTGTTTATTGTGAGGATTTCTTTTTTTGACCTTCACAATCAGCAAAGGTTGATTGTACCTCCACTTTTGTTTCCCCTAAATCAAAGCGAAATAAAATGCTCTGAGTAGAAATCAAGAGCCTTTGACAGCCAGCCAGAGCTGGCTGTGTGACGTTAGCCTGAGGGCCATGTGGGCGCCTCCTCAGGAGCAACACGTGTGCATGCCGAACTCTTTTTCTTTTTCCTCCTTTCAACAATTTACAGTCTGGAAAATGTAGGACAGGCCATTTTCAATAGGCAGATTCAATGTCTGAGCTCTTTGAATTGCAGACTTACCTGAATATATGACTGTGCTTGAGGCAGTAGTAAGCCAAAACCTCCTCAGCCGGCCAGATACCTGGAAACACACGATGAGAGACTAGGGTTAGACAGTCCTGTCCCCCAGAGTAGCTTCTAAAGTGAAGGCTCAGCACTGCAGCTCCAACCAAACCTGACAGCATGGTCCCTCCCAAGTGCCAGATCATGACTTTCCTTGGCTGTTGTTTTTATATTGGCAACAGTTATGACCTTTCCCAGCAGAGCTGCCTCTAAACTTTGCCAAACTTCAATCACAACCAAACAAAATAAAACAACCAAAGAAACCCACTAAGAACCTTACAGATAGCAAAACTAAGAACATTACAGATATCAAAACTTAAATGTTGATGCTAGTTCAAGTGGATCTTAATCTTAGTTATACAAAATTAATACATGTAAGTTGAAGACTTGCTATATGTGCATATGCAGCTCCTTTTAGACCAAAAAAAAAAAAAAAAAAAAGAATTAAAATCATGTTAAGGAGTAGATAAAACTGCCGAGGTCATTCTATTTTCCAATACCTTTCCATATTAATGCTTTAAAATATCCTCAAGTCCCTCAAGTCCTTCATTTCTTTAATTAAAAAACCAAACTACAGTATAAAATTAAGAAACATTAATTTCACCAACTTTGGCATCCTTTACACTAAAGTTCATGGTCAGACATTTCCTAAAACCATCACTTACACATCTATTGAGAAGACCCGAAGTTCAAGAATGGATATGACTTGCTTCTAGGTAAAGATGTTAGAACTCACTAGTGGTTGTCATAGGATGGTTGGATTATATGTGCTTTTAATTCTTCTCACTATACTTTTTTTTGCATTTTCCAACATTTATACAATGAGCCTACATTACCTTAGATATGAGAAGAACAAATAACCTCATAAAAATTATGGTTTTCTCCGAAAGATCAGACTCAACCATCCATCCTTCAGTAAGCCCCACCCCCTCTCCACCCAGCCTTCTGGTTTGAGTTTAAGGAGATTCCATGGCCCTGGGAAAGAGCAGCCTCCTCTCAGCACCCAGCACTCAGCTGACAGGCCTTGCCACAAAGTTAAACACATTGAAAATATTTGATTTTTTTTCTCCCTGGATGCATCTCCTACTTTGAAGAGGAAGAGCTGGCTTCACTAAAGCACTGACCGCAGGAGAACTGGGCAGGTAAACTTACTACTCCAACTTCCCAGCATTTTCAAGAGAAAAGACAACTTGGAAGGGAAGGGGGGGCGGGCAAGGAAAACCAGCAAGAGGTGTTTAGAAACACATTTAGAGGGAAGGAAAAGAGGTGTGGATGAGTGTAGCTGTTAAGACCACAGATTGCTTGAAACCAGTCCGTTCTGGCTCTGGTCACGGCTCTGCCATTTGCTGGCCGAGAGACTTTGGATAAGTTACTGACTTGAGTTTTTCATCTGCAAACCGTAATGACTGCAATGCCAACTTCACGGGATCCCTGCGAGGATCGAGTGAGTGTAATGCATGCAGTGTGCCCAGGGACAGTTCTGAACTCATAATAAAAAGCACAAAGGAAAAGCTGGTTGTTACTGTTGGCCTCTCGCAAAGAGCTGAGGAGAGGATGCATGGGGCCTCAGCAATGTCCCAAGAGTCAGGACAGGTGGGAGAACGGTTTTTACCTTTGCTTTGTCAGGACCCCAAAGTCACAAGGCCTTGTACTTCCACACATAAAGAACTTCATAAAGGCTGAAGTACATAATAAAATTCTCTGAAGGAAGACCCAAGACACTGCTCTCGCTGAGTGGATATAATTACCACAAGAATGAATTTCTTTATGCCCTGAGTACATGGCTGTGAGGTTTTTAAAAAGTAATGATAGGGGAAAGGTATTTAACTAAAACCTAGGCCCCAATGAAGAGCGAATGTGACTTCTAAAGTGCAGAGTCTTTTCAATTCGTTTTATATTTTTTCCAGAAATTATAGAGTGATTTTTAAACTAAGTTAAATACAAAGATCAAAAGGCTAAATTTCTACCATTAGCAATATAATCACTGTTAATGTTTTAGACATCATTCCAAAAACCCTTCCTAGTCATAAAGGTATCTTACTCAGCTGGGATCTTGTCCTGCAGGGATGCAGTGACTTGATTTCACCCCCATCCATGAAGGCTAGGGAGAGTCTGTAGCACGGAGCCTACACTCCAGGTGTGTTATTTGTACAGACTGCCTAGACTGTGCATCTGCATTCAATTAACCCATTTCCTCTTAGCAGATAATTAAGTGAGGTTCGAAAGTTTGTAATAAGATTATAAATGGCAGCAGGAGTAGGACATACCTGCCCCTAACATTTTTTTTCCATACTTAAAGATGGAATATCTGGTCAAAAATTAAGGATAGGGTCTGGAGAGATGGCTCAGTAGTTAGCACTTGCTGCCCTTGCAGATTACTGGGGCTCAACTCCTAACACCCACATGATGGCTTACCTCCATCTCTAACTCTGGTTCCAGGGCATGCACCCACCTCTTCCAGCCTCCAGGAGCACCAGGCCATGTAGGCTCCACATACAGACATACAAGTAGGTAAAACACTCATACAGTTCATATACTGGTGGACAGCTGGAGCATCCCTAATGTGGAATCCAAAATACTGCAAAACCTGACATTTCCTGAGTGTCCCATGATGGTAAGTGGTCACATGCTCTCAGGTGACATCAGTCAAAGCACAGCTACACTAAAAGCACTGCAATAAAACCAACTTTGGACTACTTGTATAAAATACTCACGAAGCAGCTGAATTTCATGTTTACCCTTGGACTCCATTTACAAGATATTATGTAACCCCAATTTAAAATGACCCCAAATTTAAAATGCCTCTGGTCCCAGGCTGTTAGGATCTATATGTAATTGTCCTGTGTGGAATGCGTATGCTCCATGCATCCCCAGTAAGAATGTTCTGGGCTGGCTCTTATGACTTAAGCCCTAGATCATCTGTGACAGTGAGAGGGTTGAGGACCAATTGCACAGAATTGCCCTCTTACCTCCACACATGGGCAGCTGCACATGCTCCCCATCGTATAACCACACAGTAATAGACATTTTTTAGAACATATTTGTTTCTTCAAAGCCTTTCCAAGAGGTGGCTTTATCAGTGCTTTAAATGACTAATTTTGTTCATGTATGCTAATTATATCCACAGTGGGTTTCCTTAGAGTATTTTCACAATTATACACATTTGCTGTTTATACTGACTCTATCGCCCTCCCTCATCCCCTTACTGCTTTGGCCGATTCTCTTTCTAGTCCTTCCCCTCTTCTCGTTTATTTTAGCAGTTGATGACACTCACTGGGTTCCATTATGTTGCTTACAGGATCCTGGGTGAGGGATCGTTCCCAGACCACGGCCTCTCCACTAGAGGCTACACCACTGAAAAAGATGTCTCTCTCCCCTTCCACATCATAAAGCCCCCATAGATACTGGGGTGGGGTGAACTCCTTCCCACTGGCTACTATTGTGTCCTATAGATCCCCGCAGGCCTCTTTGGTCCCTCTTCCCTACACAGCAGGATGCCACAGGCCCAGTCTTGCACAGGTCTCTGGCCAATAACCTCAGCTGCTGTGAGGTCAGTGGTACGATGCTGATGCCATGCTCTGAAGACCACACACCTCACAACACACCTTCCTCCATCTCTTACCTTCTTCCTGCACCATGCCCTGCAGTGTCCTGTGGTGATCCTTAGAGGGAGTGATATAATTATTCTTGGCTGAGCATTCAAAGTGGCCAGCACACATTGGCTACTAATGAGTTATGTAGTTACTGTGGTCCACTGTGAAAAGAAGCGTTTCTGGCCAAAGCCAATGGCCGCACTAATCTAGGGTATGAACACACTTATGTCAAAGTTACTCTGATGGGCAGGTTGTGTTCACTTAGCAAAACCATAGCCGTTTTTGCTTCCCCACTAGGACCTATGACCTCACAGCTGTGAGTACTGACCAGGATATGGTAGACGATGTAGATTCCCTCCTGAGGAGCAGGTCTCAGATCTCCTCCAGAGTGACTGCTACCTTTGTGACCAGTCTGCCTCTATGACCCCAGTGGGCACTTGTTCTGTTAGTCAGTAGTGGAGTATGCAGGGTGGACAGCCAAGTAAGACAATCGTGACGATTCCTCCCCAAGCAGACCAAATAGCAGCACACCATGGCACTATGAGAGCTATTCAATCCTGGTTCCAGCTTGATTCCTCTGTGTCCTAAAATGGACGTGTGTGGATGATGCCTTTAGCCATTAGGTCTTATCTATTCCTGGCCGGCAAGCAACAGCCAGGGCAAATGCCTGTTACTTTATTTTAAATAATGTTAAATTTTAAATAATGTTACTTTTAAACCCCACTATGTTGCCTCTCATAAAGAAGTCAGATAGGGCTGGAGAGATGGCTCAGCGGTTAAGAGCACTGACTGCTCTTCCAAACGTCCTGAGTTCAAATCCCAGCAACCACATGGTGGCTCACAACCATCCATAATGAGATCTGACGCCCTCTTCTGGTGTGCCTGAAGACAGCTACAGTGTACTTACACATAAATAAATAAATCTTAAAAAAAAAAAAAAAAAAGAAGTCAGGCAATGGTGCTATGCATGAGGTTACAGTAAGGATATAAAGTCATGGAGTGTATGTGGATGGAAGGAGTGTAAGGTAAAGGAAGAGGAGGGGGGCACGGATGGACAGAGGGGACATGGATGGACAGAGGGGACACGGATGGAGAGAGGGGACACGGATGGACAGAGAGGGCACAGATGGACAGAGGGGGCACTGATGGACAGAGGGGACACAGATGGACAGAGGGGTCATGGATGGACAGAGGGGACACAGATGGACAGAGGGGTCATGGATGGACAGAGGGGGCGCGGATGGACAGAGGGGTCATGGATGGACAGAGGGGTCATGGATGGACAGAGGGGGCGCGGATGGACAGAGGGGACACGGATGGACAGAGGGGACACAGATGGACAGAGGGGTCATGGATGGACAGAGGGGGCGTGGATGGACAGAGGGGTCATGGATGGACAGAGGGGTCATGGATGGACAGAGGGGGCGTGGATGGATAGAATGATCCTTCAAAGAAGAACCTCAGGAAATCCTGTTCTGAAGAGAAGGATGTTTTGATGTTCCAGGAGTAAGGCTCCATCGTGAAGAGAAAGGCACAGAGCGAGACAAGACAAGGCTGGAGGGAGGGGAGGGACCAGATCACACAGGCTCCAAAGGCAATGCTAACATTTTAAATCCTTCTTAAAATCTATGGTTTAAGCAACAGACTGTTGGATCTGACTCACATTTTACACGTTAATCCTGGATAGTCTGAAGAAACCTGGTTGACCAGGAGCACAGGGAGGCAGGATGAAACTGGGTAAGGACCTCCTCATGTCCCTTGCCACTGCCTTTGGGGCCTTAACACTCCCTGTATCTAATGACCTAGTAGATCTTGTCAGCCTACTTCTCAGAGACATCTCAAATCATCACCACTAACCCTGATCCAGGAACTAACTGGCAGGGGCTCAGGAGTGTTGAGGGTCTCATTCATGAACAAGATGGTGGACAATGGACAGATGCATACGTGAATTTCTTCCCATTTTCCATGAGCTGAGGTGGCTGATATAATGAGGTATTAAACACCAGCCTGGGGGAGCCTGCACTGAGACATCACCACACACAGAGATACCGGGACTTATGTAATGTCACCTTTTTGAGTTTCAGAATCCACATCTGCAAAATGATAGGTTTCAGTCAGATTATATCCACGGGGCCTTCACCCCGTAAAGACTACAATAGAGAAAGAGGCCTCACCTTCTGGACTTAGATGGAGTTCATCTTGAGTCCTTGCTCTTATGGATCCGTGACCTTGGCAAGGTGCTTAACCTTTTAAAGCCTCTTCATTCATTCATGGGACACACAGTTATTAACAGCCATGCCTGCCTTAGAAGCCAGGATATTGTAGTAATTAAAGCAAAGCCTTCCCCTAAATAGCTTTAATAGAGGCGGGAGACAGTAAATAGAAGTTCAGGTGCTAAGCAGTGCTGTAAGGAAAGGAAAACACAGCAACTCTGGTGGGGGTGGGGCTTCCTTAGCCAGTCAGTGGGGCAGTGCCTCAAGCCTCTTATTTGATGAATACAATGAGTATTGCTTACAGGATGCTGTGAAGACTAAATGTGCATGCATATAAGTCACCGAGAATAAGGTCGGCCACATACCAAATCCCTTATAGATGGTAGAAGCCATCTATAAGGTGACACTGTTGCTGGGGACATTGCTGTTACTACTTTGAAATGTTTCTCTATGGTCTTGAGGGCATTTATATGATATTTTCATGGAGAGTCTCATTTTTAAATAATAACCCACGAAATCAAGTCAGAGGAACTGCATTTGGAATAATGTGTCCTGGATCTGGACCTTGAAACTCAGTCTGCACCAGGAATTTCAAATGTGTACATTTATGCACACACACACATGTGTTGTGCATACAATGTGTGTATATATGTATATTATGTACCCATGTGTGTATGTATATATATGTATATGATGTCTTTCTCTCTCTCTATGTATACTCTGTACCCTAAAGGGTTAAGTAGAAGCCATCCTATGTTTATGAATCTGGATTACAGTGAACATAGGTAGATCTTGGTGAGAGGGAATGTCTGTGTAGCCCAGAACAGCAGGCAGATGAAAACTTATTTAATGCTAATACTATTGAGAACTGTCATGCAGAGGGGAACACTAAGACACAGGTCAGATGAATACTCTATCGCGGAGCTGGAATGTGGCCCAGGTGACTCTTGACCTACAGGATCTGTTGCCTTCCACTGGGTGATAGCCCAAGGGCACTGGGATCAAACTTTGCTGCTTATGCCCCTGGAAGAGCCAATATTGTGCACAGGGAAGGAGTTGCTGTCCAGAAGAATTCAACACTAAGTGCTTCTCGGACTGCGAGATGGGTTTGCAGGTAGGGCTCAAGTTTAATAAGCGGTAAGACTTGAACTGTGTGCATCTTGACTGGACTCTCACTGAGGTGCGGACTATGAGGGAACCTAAGAAGGAACATGGCCCAAAGGCAAAGAAGAGAAGACATTCTTCTCAGAACATCCCCAGGGGCTCTGGCCTTTGGGTCTGGTGGTCAGTTTGGGGGACGGGTGCCAGAAAGGGAAGCGGTGGTGAGACTCACTGCTGAGCGACAGGGACACACCGCAGCCACAGCTGAGGCTGCTCACCCGTAAGGATGTGAACTTGAAAAACACCCCGATGGAGTTTTGTGGCCTTGGCAGGTCACTTATACCTCATTGCCTTGATTCCTTATCTGAATAGGAGAATACTATCCGCTCTGTATACAGACTGAGGATTAAATGGGTGTAGTGAGAACTCAGTAAGCACTCAACCTGTGCTGGCCAGTACTGCTCCTCAGTAAGCACTCGACCTGTGCTGGTCATTACTGTTACTCAGTAAGCACTCGACCTGTGCTGGCCAGTACTGATCCTTAGTAAGCACTCGACCTGTGCTGGCCAGTACTGTTACTCAGTAAGCACTTGACCTGTGCTGGTCATTACTGTTACTCAGTAAGCACTCGACCTGTGCTGGTCATTACTGCTCCTCAGTAAGCACTCGACCTGTGCTGGCCATTACTGTTACTCAGTAAGCACTCGACCTGTGCTGGTCATTACTGTTACTACCCTGTTTACTACTGGAGTAGACGCAGCATTCACTGAGTGTTTCCTACCTGCCAAACGGTGGGCTCTGCACTTTGTATGAATTACCTTGCTTATTCCTAAGACGCTTACTACCCTTACGATAGAACAGGGCGCAGTGAAGTGTGTAAATGGAGAATGAGCTCGTGTGACCTGGCTGGGCTTTGCGCCCACACTCTCCCACGATGGAAGACCTCCTTCGAGCAGTGACTGGTCCTGGAATGAGAGATTACACATTTCTAGCTCTCCAGGCTGTCAACAACTAATTTTAGGACTCTAGACAAATCATATTTGGGTTCTAACTTCAAGAATTGAAACGGAAGAGTTGAATTGGCTGAGTCTGTGCCCCAGGATGTAGTATATTTGTGCACTTCCCCAGATAAAAGCTTCAGAGACTGTCAGTGGCCTCGGCCTGTGACATCTTACAGAAATAAGATTGGTTACAATATTTTATTTGTACCAGCACTCAAATGTAAACCTCTACTGGGAAATCTTTCAGATGGATTTAAATGGGCCTGTAAGTTAAATCTTTAATATGTGTCAGTTTTAATTGAGTTAGAAGTGCTTTGGTTAATTAAATTTCCCAGCTTCAGAGAACAACAGCCACATATACTAGTTGTGAAAGTTTTTTCTTGGTTAATTTTTAAATTGACTAATGATGACAGTGTATCTTTATGGGCTACAAAAGTGGTATTTTGATCTAGGGAATGGAGCATGTTAAAACAGAACCCTCTCTTGAAGTGAAACTTTCTCCCAAATTGAGCAAAGTCCTCTGATCTTGATGTTTTCGTCTAGGAGATTTGCTCTTTGGTGGAGTAATAAGAATCTCCCTTTAGTCAGAAAAGGTAAGCCGAGGGGAGACCTCCCTCCAGTGAGAGCTGCCTACCTCCCTGCCCTTCCCCAGGAGAACATTTCACCTGGCTAGCAGGCTTCAGAAGAACCCTTTCTGGAAAGGGAGACAAAAGAGCTCCTATCAGGAGGGAAGATGGAAGGCGGGCCTGGGCTTCCCCAGAAGCTCCGCATCCCTTCTGCAGTGAAGAGAGGAGAAACAGGCTTCTCCTGCCAGCTTCTCCAAAGCCCTGCTGGGCCAAGGGAGCTGGGGACAGGAGGGCTTCTCCTTTCGGTGGACTCATCTTATTTCCCTTGAAAAGACAGAAGAGAAACAAATGAAGTAGAAAGAACAGAGCAGCGAGTGCTGGTCATAATTGTGGTTCCTTATTTTTGGCCTCCAAGCCACTCTGTCAACATGGACACCCCATGGAAAAGCCAGAACATCAAGAGTGGGCTTCCTTCCTGCACTCAGCGGTGGGCTATGCCTGGCTACTAAAGCAGATTCCTACCCTGGAGTCTAGCTTTATTTCCTTACAGGCAACACTGTGACTCCACTCCAAACACAGGAGAAGCTGCATGTTCCAGTGTGGCTGCTCTACACACATACGCAAGCCTTCCAGGAGAGAAAACCGTCCTAGGAGGTACATGCTGCTCACAAAAACCTCATGAGCAGCCATTCGCCGGTCCTGCGGTCAGACCTTGCAGTGCAGCACAACTTATTTTACGCATGTCGTGTGGAAGTCGAACATCTTAGTATGTCAACATTGCCTTGCTCCAGGTTCCCCCCACTAATGGCCCTGGGGAAAGAATGGTTTCTTGGGAGAGAATCAGGAAGAAAGGCAAGTGACTCTCCACTCTCTCCTTGACATAGGGTCTCATGTAGCCCAGGTTGCCTTGAGCAAGTGTTGCTGAGGTTGATCTTGAATTTCTGAATCTCCAACCTCCACAGACCTGTTTATATGATGCTGGGGACCAGACAAAGTGCATCATGCATGCTGAGCAAGCCCTCTGTCCACTGAGCCCATGTCTCCCCTTCTCACAAAAGAAGCTGGTATTAACAACTTTGAAAAACCTGAAACACCACTTGGCCAATTGATTTGATAAATAAGGCCATATCTTACTGATGTTCAGGATAACCCCACTTTAAACAAAGCCTTCTTTGCTATTTCATTTGAAAGTGCTTTGGTGATGTTCATATTGAAACAGGAGGGAGGGGGAAGGGAGAGGGAGGAGAGAGGGGGATAGAGAGAGAGGGGCCGGTGGTAAACGGTATATGTGAGAGCTAGCCGAGCTTACCAGCTGGTAAACGGCCAGGGCTCTGTCCTTCCTGCCTCCCCACTTATCATTATTCATTGCTATGAAGGAAACATGATGATCTGCTCCCCAGAAATTTCTGCTGCTGGACCAACTTGGGTTTCTCAGCACAAACTAATGTGGGAATGTAGTTCTAAGCACGTCCAGGCTGTAAACACAGCAGTCTCACTCCGCCAGGGACTTCCACGAATGTCTCCAACCAACTTGCATGATTGTCTTTAACACTTTTTCTTTTTGAGAAATGAATTTGATTTCATTTTCCTTCCCCGGTTTTCAAATAGTCATTAAAAATTAAACAACACCAGGAAGAGCGCTTTGTGATTGTAGCCTTCCTTCTCCTGCAACAAACTAGATCTATAAATTTACGTACCATTGTAGATGTAAATTACAAAATTTATATTCAACTATATTAAAACATCTATTCCAAAAATGATTACCCGTTGTGAAAAGCAGACAGGCTTATCGCTTGCCGTCAGTTGTTCACGTCTAGTTAAGCAATAATGTGCTAAAACTGCTCTTTTGTTTTGTGTAAGAATTTTGGCAATAGAAGAAATGAACACTCGGCTAATAAAAACTCAGGCTGCCTTTTTGCTTTGATGGAGGAGGCAGCTGCCTGTTTTCATTTGCGGCCGAGCAGCAAAGCCCATCAATATAATAAGCAGCTTAGGTGCACCCATCCACAGCGCCTGTAAGGATATAGGGCTACTCGCTCAAAACCAATCCCTGCTTTAATTTTAACAAAGATGTGTCTGACATATTTGAAAATGCATTATAATAGGTTTTGAAACACGAACAATTTCTCTTCCCTTTAAATACTTTTCACAGATTTGAAAGGTGTACATGTAGCTGAATGATAGCAATGATAAGAAACAGACCAAACTGTCAGGGCATCCTGAGTCAAGGGGCGTGGAGAGCGTCTGGACTAAGAGGCGGTCATCCGGTTCTTGTGAAAGTGGAAGTAACTCATTTGAGTGTAAGTTTATTCATTGATTCAGTCAGATGAATATGTACTACACACACACACACACACACACACACACACAGCATCATCATTGGGCTAGATAGGTACTGAGCCCACAGTTCCTTCTCAAGACTCTTGAGGAGAAAACATCAACACAAAAACCTGAGTAGACCAAGGTTGCAAGCAGAGTGCTACAGATGCATATTTTAACATTCGCCTTTTATTTGAGAGAATTCAAATGGGCATGCAACACAGTGGAAGCTATTTAACATAAAAATTAAAAATCAGATGCTGTCTCCTCTATTATACAGTCACACACTTCATTAGACATCCCTTTAAGAAACGATGAATCTGATTGAAAAAAATTGAATTATGTTGAAACACATGTCAAACTGTTTACTAGGCTAGCCAGGAATTACCACACTTTGGAGAGGAAGTTTTAGGATTTTAACTTTTGTTTGGACAGCCTCTAATTTCACAGGAACCATTAGATACTCTTATGGGACATGAACACACCACGTAGCAAGTCGAACACAAAATACAAACTTGGAAGCAGCTGGCACTGCGAGGCAGCGAGCCTTGGTTAGAAGGCACATTAAGAGAACGTTTTATTTTAGGGTTGAGGGCATTTCAAGAACTCTGATAGTTCTCAAGCCTCCCTTTTCTGACTGGATGCTGGCTAAGGGAGCTGTCTGACAGTCAGCATCACTGTTAGCTTAGCCAGGGCCTACCAGCCAGGGGCTTTTCTGGATATCAGCTTAAACAAGCATACATTTGCATACGTGTTAAGAAAACCTTCAGTAAGTAGGGAGCAGAAAGCTTCTGGAGTTATATGTCAGTTGTAAAACACATCCATCCACATGCTGGTTCTTTTCTCTCTCTCTCTCTCTGTGTGTGTGTGTGTGTTGTGTTGTGTTGTTGTTGCTGCTGCTGCTGCTGTTTTAAATAGGTTTTAGCTTTACTGAAACACTGTAAGATGATAGAGAGAGTATCTTGTTTTTTCCTAGTTTCTACTGCTGATAACATCTACTTCTCAAGTCCCCGGAACTGTCTAGACTCAAGTGCTTGTTTTGAAGACAAGGCTTACGATCCTGTCGATTCTGCCGAGAGGTGAAGGGTAGTCTTAGCATCCTCACCTGCACCTTAGCTGCTCTTAACTAAAAAAAGTTAAAGCAGGACCCAAAATGCATATATCTCAGGGTTTAGGGGCGGGCAACTGACCTCATAAAGAAAATCTGGATCCAACAAAACCTTAGTTTCCAACTTCATTGTTGAATGGAGACGAATATTATTTAAGTCATTATTCACATAGATATTTGGATTGCTCTATTCAATTAATACTTTTGCATCACAGTGTGACAGGGCCCTGTTACCAGTCCTGTGGCAGTATTAGTTACGACCCACACAGAAGTCAGGAGTCGGCGTTTCTCACCCTTCTGGAGTGTTTCCAGAGCATTCATTCTCAACTCTCTGTTCTCTGGCTTCCTCCCCGCTCTGCCCACTGCTCGGTGCCTGGGCACACACTACTTCCAGAATCCTGCTGAGATTACAGGCTAGCTACCACTAAGTGTGGCATCTCCAGTGGTAAAAAGACGACTTGGGAGAGACTCTTATTGGCTGTGCTGGTGGCTGAGCTCAGTGCCTGGTATCTGGGTGCACACTTCCTCTCCACACCTGAAATCCAGACAAGGGCTGGGCAGCAGACACACAGCTCCAGGACCAACGGGACCCTGCCTTCTCCCTCATTTTTCCTCTGCCTTGGTTCTCCCTGCTCTTTCTTCCTGCCATCTTCTCTTTCGCCATAACTTCCATCCCAGTCAGAACGTAACGCTTTCCTCTCCAAAGGCAAGAACTGGTTATATTTTGGTGAAGAAATGTTATGGATATCACAGTCAATGGTTTACAAAGTAACTTTTGATCTACTTCTCTGGTCTGCATTGTCTTTGGACATAAACTTCCTGTAGGGAGGAGCCCAGTGCTTCTTTCTTAGAGCCAGATTCCACAATCCATCTATACAGCCATGGTGTATTTATGTAGAACAATAGCAAACAGTTCTAAACCCTGGAACTCATAACAAGGAAAACTGAATTACTCTCCTGCTGCAAGACCAATTTGCTGAGTTCCCTATGTTGTATTTACTCGGGTCCTGATGCTACCTGTGAGTTCAGCCACAGGTCAACTTCTATATGGGATGTGTCACTGCACTCAATGCGCGCTCACTGGCCTTTTAACCTAGACACACAAGCCATAGGCCTGGAAGGAGAATTATCACAAGAAGACAGGATAGATGCTCTGGGAAGCAAGGTTGCCCTGGGCCAGAAAGGTGCACACTTCCACACGTTCCCAGGCCAGCAACAGACTCCACATTCAATAGGCCATCTTTCTTTAAGTCGATCCTTTTTCTTCATTCCATAGAACCTATGTCACAGGCTCTCACGTCTGTCGTTATCTATACACAGGCAGGATTCTAATCACAGGAGGTTGGAAGGAGTCTCAGAGCGAGTCTTTTAAGTGACTTGAGAGAGAATATGACCCTCTGTCTGGCTATTTTTTCTTGTCAACTTCTCTCTGCTATGACAAATTTGTAACCTTAGCCCATACATTTTTCTTTAGGAATCAGAACACCTTGAGAAGTGCCTTCAAAATACAGCATTTAAACCAAACACTTGTTCTGGACTGATAGCATAATTATCTTTCTGTTGGGAAAGAGAGAACATTTCCAGAGTTTTTTATATTGCCTTCGGCCTTTTCACACCAGGACACAAGAATGTTTGCAAGTCGAGGTCAGAGTGCGTGGGCTGAGCTGTTGAGCATGGATAAGTCATCAGGGTCCCCATAGGCTCACACCAGACTTCTCAGGACACAAAACAGGTTTTCTTCTCTCTCCAGCCACAGAGTTCACGTTATCGTGAACTCCATCATCCTTGTACCCTGTAACTGATGATTGAAACAATGGCAGCTTTGAGCTGAGAGGGTTGCGTTTCGGCTAGGATGTGTTTCTCATCGGCTTCTGCTTCCCAGTAGCATGGAGGTAATTTTTGCTGAGCAAATTCCATAGCACTAATCTAAATTTTCAGCACTATTGACAAGAAAAACTACCTTGTTGAAGAATATGAGATACCGTTTGCATCTCATGAGAATAACTGCTTATTGCTTTTTGTGGGCACTGCAGAGAAATCCCCGATTATGAGGGAAAGCCTTGAAAAAATGAAGGGTCTTTCTTAGCACACAGAACAGATAATTGGTTGAGTTGGAGCTGGAATCTCAATTCCCAAATAGTTCGCCTTAGTTTTTGTCACAACTAAGCGTCATAAGCAAGCGTAGAAGGAAAAATTGCGTTATGATTTGAGTTTGCATCTTGTAAAGAGATTTTTTTTTTTAACCTTGGAAGTGAAAACTAGAGTTTAAAGAAAAGGCCACGGGCTTGTCTGTTCCTCTTCCCAGTTTCTACCCAGTCACAGATACTTAGCAATTTGCTGAAGTGATTTTTGGCTCCTGTTTCTATTTCCACGCCTGGACGCATGGCTGGAGGAAGTGGCTATAGATAAACTCTGCTGCAGCTCACGCAATATCAGGATCTCTGAATTGAGGCCAGGAAACAACATACAATCTTCAGAAATGGAGACACTCCCTGTCGCACGCACCCCGACTCTGGAATTACAATGATTGTGTGCCTTGCTTTCTGTAATTGAGCTTCTGTTTGTTTTGGGGAAATATATCTTCTGCCTGGTCATTAGTCTTACTTATTCAAATATCTACATGTCATTTGTCTTGTAATTAAGAGTTCCTAGTGGCTCCCAACAATTCTTTTGATTACCAGCATTCCAAACATAATAAAAGAGTAATTCTCTTTTACAATGTTGTGTCTAGGGAGGGAGAATCATGTAATATATACAATTTTCACCCACACTATAGTGTTGAGCAATGTAATTTTCTGTGTATTCTCTTCTAAGAATATTTTCAATATTTCTGGATTGTCTCTGCTCTCAGGAACAGGATTGAAATCTCCACTTTGGTATTTATCTGGGACTGTGATAGCTCAGTCGTCTGCCACCAAATGCCAAGATAGGGGAATCTCATCATCCAGAGACCAGCTGCATGATGGGCAGTTAATAGATATATCAAACCTTGGGATATATGCTAAGCTGAAGAGATGATTGGCTGGTGATACACTGATTGATTAGCATGGGGAGAATGGGTTTCTTCTTGACAACCTAAGATTATGCTTCAGCTAAGCTCAAATTGCTTACACCTCTTCTATTGGGTTTAAAATTACAGTCCTGTCATCTAAAATCTCTCTTCAATGAATTTTTTTTTGCCATATATAAAAATTAAAGGGAAAAAGAGAGTAGGTGCAATGGCTAAGAGTAAAAGGGGTACCACCATTGCATGCTGCTGCTGTTGGTTCTGCTGCAAAGTGTCGACATGCAAATCCCTTCATCCCCGGAGAATTGTTGCACATTCCATAGACGACTGCTGTACAGTATACAAGAATGCAGGAGGAAAAGTTCCATATGTTTAAGTCAGCAAACACTGTATTTTCAAATACATTGAGGGTCTATTTCAACCTAGGGGAAACTGAGAATTCAAAGACACCCTCTATTAATCCGCTTTACTGTCTAAGGCGTACAGATAGCCCCATCTCTGGACGTTAGTGTTTTGTTCTTGTTTTTGTTTTTGTTTTGTTTGTTTGTTTGTTTTAACTAACTGGCATGTTTTGCAAGGGCAGGGCAAGAAAGGGGAAATTTACAGACTGTGGGTTAGCTTTGTATTTGTGGCAACTCTACATGACTAGTGACTCCTTTAATAGCAGTAATAACGGATGCTAAAGGCAGTCACATGCACATATTGCAATACTGTAATGCTATGCCTGTTTCTCATGCGTGTGGGAATCACATATGCTTTCAAACACAGAAGAATTAGATGAACAGAGGGAAGCCAACGTTGTTCTATCTCTCATACATGCACGTGTGTGCATGGACACACACACACACACACACACACAACCAAGTCTTCACACAAAAGGGTGATACGTACAACTTCACAAACATCTGGCATTCTTAGTTTCCAATAAGCTTCATTTCTGACATCCCATTTAAAGATTGCATCTGATTGTACTCTGAATTATCTGACTGGCTAGAAAAAGGATCTTGTTCTTGCTCCTTCCCATTCCCCTTAAACATACCCCCGACCCCCAAAAAGAGAAGCTGGTGAGCTTTAGTTCAGCATGCTGAAGATCACCCCTCCCCTGCCTGGACACGTGAGGATTTGGTTGCTGAGACACCCTGCATAAGTGCTTCATTGAGAATGTTAAAATCTGCAGTAATAGACGGGTCCGGGCTTCTCGGATTTTCCCTCTTTCCTATCAGCCATCAGCAGTAGGGGATCAGCTGTGACAAAAATCCCCAGCTGAACCACCCACATACAACTCAGTGAGCAGACTTAAAACAAGGCCGTGTGTTGGCAACTGTTATGCAAACAAAGCGTCCGAGTCTCAGAAACAGATGTCAACTGAGGCATATGCTTACTGTAAACTGGAATTTGATTCTCTTTATAAAAATAGACATAAATGGGCCTTCGGAAAGTAGCCTGCCTCATGTTGTCTACCGCTGCCTAACTTGATTCAGCCTAAAGCATTTAAAGAGATGAATAGACCCATATGCAAGGGCAAAAGAATGAAAGTTAAAAAAAAATTAAATTGGAAATAAATGATAACATGTTGGAGCAGTTCCCAGAAGCAATCTTACGGATTGTTCTCTAAAAACACAAGACAGGAAGTTAAAAGCTTACTGCAGGTCACCCGTGTTAGGTCGAGTTATCATTTCCTACCACTTAGGGTGGAAAGGAACGGTACATTCCCGAGGTCAGTTTAGGAGCGGATGCTTTTCCTCCTCTCCTTCCTCGCACTCTCCCCGGCCTCTTCTCACATCTTGATGTCTTTTAAATGTCACTTATTTTACATGAGGCAGTCGGTAAGGACAGGAGTCAACAGCAATCAGAACCATTATCCCCTGCAGCGAGTCCTGGTCTTAATGCATTGTGACACCTTCGCTGGCTGCCCACCGGTGTACCTTCCTGCTTCTTAGGGAATGAAGTGGCATCTCGTGAAAATGGCTGTGATGGGAACAGCGTGCGCATAACTGGTATTAAATTTACCTCTCAGCCTAAGTGAATTTTCCTCACATGTGACTAATCAAAACGAAAGCTTGTGGACCCAGGCTGAGCTGGCCAGCACTTCCCCACCCCTGGGACCAGGGCTATTTTGTTTTATCTCTTTGTACAAGCTGGCGGAAGTTTAAAGTGAAGGGGATAATCCAGGGATGGTGTCTTCATGAAATAACATCCTTACATGAAGAGGCTTTTAACCGTCTGTCGCTGTCCTCTAAAAAAAAAGAGAGAAGAAGAAAAAAAAAGAGTGTGACAATCTCATTTTGCTGAGCACCCTCCCATGAAAAGGGAAGGTAATAGCCATGGCTGCCATGCCTAGTTGTGACCTTACACAATCCATTATCCACGAAACACTTAAAAGTCAGGTTTACATGCATGGGGGGGTGGGGGGCGATGAAGCAGCTATCACAATTATTCTCACTTTAGTGAATTTGCTCTCCATTGGAAGCCAGTCACTTGATATCCCAACACATTCAGCCAGTGTCACAGAGCATGCGAAAGGAAACATGATTGATAAACCAACGCCACACCCTACGATTTGAGACACCAGCCAGGGCTAAGGACAGCAGTGAGACGGCTTACGTGTGAACTTTCTCCAACTTGAACCTGAGAAAAAGAACAACTGACTCCTTAAATTTTTAGAAGGGCCTGACAATCCTTCAAAAGTGTGTTTTCCTAACCACTTAGCGGAGATCAGCAGGTGCCAGGGGAAGGGTAGGCAGAGCAATTATCGACTTGCACCGTCAGTCTGATGCTTATTCACAGACAAGAGCGCAGTGTATTCTGCCTCGGACGACTGTGCGCATGGCTGATAATAGAGCGGAGGTGTTGCTAAATCGGCACTGAACTAGCGTCTCTCGTTTACCTCCAGCAGCTTACGTGTGGAAGGCGATGAAGGCTGGAAGATTTTCTCATGACTACAAAAATAGCCGACTCATTGTTAACATTAAAATTAGTTTTCTGACATGGTACAGCCGTGCGTTTACTCTTCCGTGCCTGGAGCAGACTGCTGATGGGGTGGGTTTCTCTTCCCTTGAGGACAATGCCTCCTTTCACTAATAAATCATCTAGCAGTGGCTGGGAATCACAGCGGCCATCACTTTATGTCTCTTCATTCAGAACCTCAAAGACCGCTGCCCTTGGTTTGGGCAGTGCATTATTCTTTAATTATTATTATTATTATACTATTATTGCTCTGACTCAAATACTAGGAGTGATACCCAAGGCAGAGGTGGCTGAGAATGTGGCAGTGGTCACACAGTCACTGTCTTGTAATGAATGCCAAAACCTTGAGTCACACTTATAAAACTTATCCTTCCTATCTATGTCCAGTTGTTAGGGCAGGGGCAAAGAGAACAGCCAAGAAAAGGGTTATAATATTCTTTTTAAAGGAAGATTTATTTTTTAAAATTTAGGTCTGTGTGTTTGTGCCTACATGAGTTTATGTGTACTGCCTGTGTTCAGGTACTCACAGGAGCACGAGGGCATCTGAGCCCTTGTAACTGGAGTGACAGGTGAATATGAGGCACCCAATGTGGTTTCTATGAACCAAAGGCTGGTCCTCTGCCAGAGCAGTATATGCTCTTAAATGTTGAGTTGTCTCTCCAGCCCTAGGCACAACATTCTTTTTGAGTTTATTTAACCACATTCCTCTGAATCTGTGGGTTCAACTTTCAGAGTCTGTAATTTCATCTTTAGCCCCTGGCCCCTACTCCAATAAGTCAGCTTAGAGGAAACTGGGCTGGTCATTCAAACTAGCTTGGGGCATCAGAATCCCCCAGGAGTGGAAGGGGATTCTGTTAAGGTTCTGGCACCACACCAACTCAATCAGAAGCCTGTGTGTGCATTTCTGGGGACTTTCTACTAAACATAGAGAGTACAGGACCAAAAACATGACAATGAAGGAGACAATGAAGAGGCAAGTGTTGTTGTTGAGGACAAGACAGCTACTGATGTGGAAAGGAAAGAGAACAGAAGGATTCACCATTTTTGAAACCTTGTGCAAGAATTCCAGAGGCTGTCCCTTCCCAGATCAGCTAGAGAGGGATGGAAAGGTAGGCTTGCAGAAGAAAACACCCAGAACACATTATGAATGCAACTGCACGTGTAGTTTTATCCAGAGAGGAAAGCAAAACAGACACAAAATATCAGGTAAGTTAGCCATTGAGTGGTATCATATGCTTTTACGGAGTGAGCCCTGCTGTGGGAAAGAAAAGCCACACCAAAGTGCTGGGTCTTCACGTGACTACACAGCTCAAGACTGAATCAAGAGCAATGACTCCAACTCAAGTGTTTGGACAGATTGGCCACTCTGTAGCCATGCCTGAATTAGCTGGAAATTGGAGTGTAGTGACAAGAGTGGTCTTGCTGGCCACTGCTGAGAAAGCAGTCACGTGATCCCAGGCAGGCTCTGCAGCAAGCTTAGGGAGAGCCCAGTAATGCTGAGGGCATCACGTGCGTAGCTGAGCTTGGATGTCTAATATGAAATGGGTATCTCACCTGTGACACCCCAAATGTCACAGGTGAGAAGACGTGGCAGAGCATCGTCACAAGGCAATGTGACCTCCATATTGGTTGATATAGAGGCCCTTCTCCAAACCACTTAAAGACTGTTTGGGTTTTGTGGCTGTTAATGAGTTTTCTGAGTCCCAGAAAACCAGCTGGGTAAAGAACACAGCTAGCTTAGAGTCTGTGCTTGGAATGTCTAGCTTTGATACCACATGTGTGCTGGACAGCTCCCTGGAGTGTAAGTTGCTGCCAAGATCTAGTGTGCCCTTACTACAAGAACGGAAGACAATTTCTACCAGGGGGCTCTGTGGCTGAAATCATATAGTTTTGCCTGTTTTCTGGCTCAGCAGTAATTTGGAAAGAGGTGAAATAGTGGTATTCCCTTCCAAGATCCTTTTGGGAATTCTAAGTCAGGTACAATCCCAAACTCAAATACGAAGGGTGAACAATGGGTGTTCTCTGATTAGCATTTAGGATCACGAGCATTGTAAAGTAAAATAACTGTAAAACACAGTGGTTTGTTTCCTAAAGACAAAAAGAGTCTGAGAGAAAATAAATCCTTATGAAGGGAAAAGGCTAACACACTGGAGGTAGGGAGACAGGAATTAAAGAGAGAGAAGAAAGTTACCATTGACTACTACAACAACCAGAACACCCTCGATAGTAGGCGCTCTCCTACAGATGAGGAGACCAAGCCCAGTGAGGTCAGGAAAGGAGCTGATGCCTTCCCTCCTTCCCAGGGCAGGCAGAATTTTGAACTTAGCCTGAGGTCTTTGATCTACCTGACCTGAGTGTCACTCACACTGGCTTAGCTCGGATGGACGACCCAAGAGAGGAATCGGGGAGCCCTAAGTGCAGGCTTCCTGAGGCACACAGAGATTGGAGTACAACTCAGAAAGGAAGGGACCAGGCGACATGTCAGAGCAATGGGCCTGTCTGAGGATCAAGGGTATCTGAGCGGAATGTTCTGGTTGGATCCGCTGGAACTATGGAGCTGTGTCCAGTTCTAAGGTTTTGTATAGGATATAAATTTAAGGAGTGCCTATATGAACAATACTTGAAAATCTGAAAGCAGATAAGTATGGATAAGGGAGGGTATGGTAAGACTAAAAGTGGAATTTGGAAGACTGTATTCTCACAGAAGTCCTCCATTGCTTGAAGCCACAGTCTCACCATTTGTAGAATGAGTACATTTGACAGATGAAGGGGTGTACAGGATAGCACACACATGAAATACAATAGTATTCAGTCTTAAAGGACGCAAGACATGTTGGTGCATGTACAACATGGATGAACCCGAAGGACATTATGATAAGTGAGACAAGTTAGTCCTAGAGATAGCCTATAGACTCTCCTTATATGGAATTCCTAGACAGTCAAACCCATACAGACAGAATAATGGCTTTCAGGGCTGCGGTGACAGGAACAGGGAGTTGCTGTTTAATGGGTGCAGAATTTCAGGCTCTGAAGATGAGCAGTGTGGAAGGTTGCCCAGTGATATGAATACCTTAATGCATAGAAATGCCATTTTCTGGTGTGTGTATATACTACAGTTAAAATTAAAAGTTAAAGGACTCAATTTTAAATGGCAACAATAATATTTCTATCCCAAGATTGATGTGAGAAGAAAACATGCCAGTATTTGAGAACTCAGGGTAACACCTGGTGTGGCAGTTAGAACAGGAACGGGTCCCATACACTCATATATCTGAATGCTTCGTCTCCAGCGAGTGGAACTGTTTAAAAGGATTGCAAGGGTTAGGGGTGTGGCCTTGTTGGAGGAAGTGTGTCACTGGGTGTGGGCTTTGGGGTTCCAGAAGCCTGTGACAGGCTTAGCCCCTTCGCTCCCCTGTTTCTGTCTCTCTCTGTCCATGTCTCGGTCTCCGTCTCTCTCTGCCTGCTGAAAACAGACCAGGATGCAATGTTCTCAGCTACTTCTCCAGCACCATGCCTGCCTACACCACCCTGCTCCTCCCATAATGATATGAACTAATCTCTGAAACTGCAACTACATCCTAAGAGCTGCCTTGGCTGCTCGTCACACAACAGAACAGTGGCAAAGACACTGGTAGACACTTTGTCAATAAAAGGTCAATAAAATTGGCTTCTTCCTCTTACTGGAAAGGAAGAATAAAGAGAAAAATGGAGGGTGGGAGTAGGAGTAACAAAGGAAGAAATCCAGAAATAAAAAATATTAAGGACATTTTGAAAGATGTGTTCCTAGTAGAAGGCTAATCAACAGTGTGAAACATGGCCAAGACTGAGCGGAAAGAATCTCATTAAGGAGCTATGTAGGCATACTGGAGAAAAGACAGCATCTGTACATCAGAAAACTCTGGTTATGCCTAAGACTGACCTTGAACTCACAGATCCTCCTCACTCTGCCCCCAGACTTCAGAATACTACATCCAGCTTGTACTGGCTGGTTTTGTGTGTCAACTTGACACAGGCTGGAGTTATCACAGAGAAAGGAGTTTTAGTTGGGGAAGTGCCTCCATGAGATCCAACTGTGGGGCATTTTCTCAATTTGTTACCAAGGGGGAGGGCCCCTTGTGGGTGGTGCCATCTCTGGGCTGTATTCTTGGGTTCTATAAAAGAGCAGACTGAGCAAGCCAGGGGAAGCAAGCCAGTAAGAAACATCCGTCCATGGCCTCTGTATCAGTTCCTGCTTCCTAACCTGCTTGAGTTCCAGCCCTGGCTTCCTTTTGTGATGAACAGAGCTGTAGAAGTGTAAGCTGAATAAACCCTTTCCTCCCCAACTTGCTTCTTGGTCATGATGTTTGTGCAGGAATAGAAACCCTGACTAAGACAAGCTCGGACATTTTTTTTCCTCCCATGAACACCTGTCCAGGAGTGGACCTGTTCACCATGGGCTGAGCTGTACCCCCCCAGACTACAGACCTTAGACATATGTGAAGGAGGTATTTTCTCGATAAGTTTCCTTTTCTTAGATGACCCTAGTTTGTGTCAACTTGACAACAAGCTAACCAGCAAGGGACCACTGTTAGAAAAGGGAGTTAGGAGCTTAAGGAAGTGTCAGCACAAGGCTGGTGGTTTGAAGGGGAAATCAGAATAATGGGGAAGGAGGGTTGAGGGAGGGATGGGAAAGTAGCAGGTGGATAGGAGGAGAGGAAAACTAACATTGAGGATCTGAAGAAAGCCAGATTTCATCACACACACACACACACACACACACACACACACACACACACACACACGTGATGTCACTCTCAGAAGCCCTATGATGCTGAATAGAAATCCTAGTACTGGATATGGGATATCTCCCTTTGAGATTTGGTCAGAAGTGTCCTGGAGTCCCCTCAAACAATATAGGATAATGACACTGCTCTTGGATACTTGATGGGAAGACACCATTCTGAAGACACACACTTTAGACAGAGGACATGAAGAATCAAGTTGCTACTGACTAGAAAGCTTCCTCCCTCTGGCTAGCTGTCACAGTGCTGGAAGGTATTATGTAGGCTGCTGGGAGAAAAGGCAACAGTCTTTCCCAGTTGTGAGCCCTGGGATCTACAATAATGGCCGGCATGGCAGGATATGCGCTTGGGTGGGACGGTGGCAGCGTGATGGGGAGGTAACCAGCTACTTTCTGATTGGACTTAAAGTGTGCTCCACGGGGAAAGCATGTGCTCAGTGCTCTATGTCTGGCCAAGAACCCATTGTTGGGGACTCCACAAGTTCTGCGAGTGAACCTGTGTTGTTAACTGGACATAGTAAACCACTCTCTAAATTAGTGTCTCTAACCCAGAGGCTAGTGCAACTTTCAGAACTCACTGAGAATTTTCTCTGTGGACTGGGCAGAGGTTCATGGAGAAGCTCACAGCTGGCCAAAGCAAAGAGAGTACGTGTCTGTGGTGTGTTCAGCACAAATGGAACATGCATGTCACATTCCTTCCCTCCAAAGCTCAGGGGCCACCGAGGAAGAGGGAAAATACATTGGGAGCCAGAGGTCGGAGAGGACAGAGTGAAGTGTCTTCTGGACCTGGCTGGACCACAGCAATCATGGACTCACAAGATCAAGCCAGACAATATTCAAGTCCCCACCTCCAGCTGGGAACTACAGCTGTATGTCATGGCTTCTGAGATGACAGTCTGTTTTCTTTAAAGATGTGACCCCCTAATAAGTGGGCCACACCCAGGAGTATATGGGCGGTGCAGATTGGATTGGATGGAGGACAGAAAGTTGGGGAGAGTGGGGAGTAGTGGGAACACTGGGAGTGGCTATGAAAAAATACCCTGCGTGCCTACCAAAGGATTAGAAAAGATAATGTTCTGTTTACTAAGAATGTATGCTTAGGAGCTGGGGAGGTGGTCCGGAGGTTACCAGCATTCCCTGTTCTCTTAAAGGCCTTAGCTCAGTTCTCAACCCTAACATCAAGTGGCTCACCACCATCTATAGCTCTAGTTTCAGGGGAATCTGATACCCTCTTCTGGCTTCTAAGACCATAGTACATGCATGACATGTAGTTAGAGACTTCTCACACATACACCTGTATTAAGACATAAAAGAAATCTTTTAGCCAGGTGGTGATGGTGCATGCCTTTAATCTTAGTACTCAGGAGGCAGAGGTAGGTAGATCTTTTTGAGTTCCAGGACAGCCGGTGCTACACAATGAAACCCTAGCTTGGAAAACAAACAAATCTTTCAAACAAGACTCTGTGTGTGTCCATATACTCATGGGCATGTGTGTGTATAATGCATATATAGTGATTTTTAAATTATGAAAATTATGTACCTATCATCTACCTATCTACTATCTCTATTTACCTATCTCTGTCTATGTATGTATGTATGTATGTATGTCTCTTTCTATCTATCTATCTATCTATCTATCTATCTATCTATCTATCTATCTATCTAGTTACTGAAAACTTCTGACAAAGTGTTGAACCCAATATGAGTTTAAGGCATTGGTTCTCAACTTGTGGCTGGTAACCCCTTTGACAAACCTCCATCTCTAACAATATTTACTTTATGATTCATAACAGTATCCAAATTAGTTATGAAGTAGCAATGAAAACAATGTTATGGTTGGGGGTCACTACAAGAGGAACTGTATTGAAGGGTCACAACATTAGGAAGGCGGAGAACCACTGATTTAAGGAATAAGTACTGAGTCAACAAACAATGGCGGCAAAGACTGCAAATTCATTTCCTAAGAGGTTCAGAAAGGCAGAGGGACAAGGAAGAGTGTGGATTAAGGAAACGTAGAGTGTATGTGTGTGTGTGGGGGGGGCAGTTCATACTAGCATCTGTTGGCTTTTTTCTGTCTTTAAGGTGGTAAATCTTAATCATGTTTGTAAACAGAAGAGAGATTGGTGGAGAAGGAGGGGTGAGGGGGTTCCACAAATAGAATAGAGGGGGGTTCAGTGTAGGAAGGAGGGGACACTTTAGGATGAGGAGGAGTGAGGAAGACTGATGGTTGAGTTTTTTTTCTGTCTTCCTTTCTTCCTCCCCACCTGCCCCACCCCTGTTCCCTTTGGGGGAAAGAAATCATTACAGCCAAGAATGAGAGGCCACAAAGCTGAGTGATCAGCTCTTAATTATCAGCATTTGGTTTATCAGCTTCACATCTTGCTTTTAAGCAAGTTAGCCCTCACTCGGCTTAATTACTTGCTTTGTTAGCATCTCAAACTCAAACAGAACATAACTTTGTACGTGGCCTGCAGCCCAGCGGGGGTGACATTCTGACACCTGAACACTTAACCACTTTCTTGGTTGGGAAGGATTTACCCTAAGACACTTGGGCTGAGCTTGGAGGCTTCACAGCAGGCTGAGAGACACGTGGTTAGGCTCTCCAGGTGGTGCTGAGTGGCTTACTATTGTGTAGCATGGGCACTTTTTTGCAGTGATTCCTCAGATCATATATGTACATGTGTGTATATATGTTCATATGTGTTTGCAGGGTTAAAATAGAGAGCAAGTAGCCAAATGTAATTCATGACGGGTTGGGATCCGTCTTTGGTAGTCAACTTTTCTCTCTTCAATGGCTCAAGCAATAATTTATTGTAATCTGCTTAATCTACACACAGTAAGGCAGAGCAAGGATCACACTGGCAGATCCCGGTGAGGAGGATCACGTTGGCAGACCCCAGTGAGCTCAGACAGACAAGGTGTGATTCTGTGAAGGTTTCCATTTCTGAGACAAGTAGGCACTTCCTTTTATACGATGGGATTGCTGGAGGCTCTGGTACATGAGAAGCAGCTTGAGACTGAAACATTTCTTCCATGGTGAGGGATCTGCTGTGCATCTCAGTTGTACTGCTGACCAGGTATAATGGGAAGAACCTGGAGCCAATGGGGCTCTGGTTGGAGCCTTGACATCTCCAGGACTTTGGGACCCCCAAAAAGCTGGTCAGGACCCTTTTGTTTCTACCCAGAATATGGCTTTACTGTCCTCTCTTCTGGTGTAACCCAAACTCCTGTTTTCTGCCAGCCACCCTTGCTACTCTTCCGGTCTCCAGTGGCCCGGCTCCTCCTTTGCTCTCCAGGTTCTACAGCTCTGCTTCTTCCTCCCTTCCTGTATTCTCATGTTCCTCTCCTTCATCCATCTGCTCTCCTAGAGAAGACATTCTATTACCAACAGAAGATTGCTTTTTCCTACTGAGTAGCAAACCAGCCAATCACTCACTGGTCAGGGATGTGCTTTAGCTTTGGGAATTTTACATGTGTAAATTAAATATATAAATTTCATTTATTTAATTTGGACCCGTGTGTGGTGTATGTACATGTTCGGGGGTTTGGGGAGGAGGTGCATATGTGTGTGTGTGTGTGTGTGTGTGTGTGTGTGTGTGTGTGTGTTTGCATGGAGCCAAAGGTTGATGTCTGGTATTTCCCTCAGTGGCCCTACCTTCTAGTGTTTGAGACCAGGTCTCTGAGCTCACTCATCTGCTAGGCTGGATGGGGGCGGGTGGGGGGGCACTGTCTCAGAGCTGGCCTTACAGCTGTGCACAGCCACATCTGGCTTGGATGCTGTGGGTGTGAACTCAAGCCCTCAGCCTGCTTTACTGACTGAGCCACCTCTCTGGCTTCCTCCCTTTAACTAATCACTCCCGGGGCTCTTTCTTTGACCACAATGGAAATTTTCAACATCAAAAAAGATCATGTATGTATATGGAAGTACTCTGAAATCTGTCACGTATGCAATTGATTGAGATCATTACTCCTTGTTTCAGAACTATTCCAGGGTCTAAAGTTGTTCTAGGAGAAAATTACACATAGCCAAGGCATTGATTTATTTTGATTAGTGGTTATGAAATATCTATTTACAAGAACTGTTACTAAAAGAAGGTGGTAGTGGGGGGAGGGGACATGCCACAAATAGAATCCGTCTAGCACTCCAACTACACAAGAACACCATTACTGGCAAGGTGTGGTAGTGCTCACAGTGTTTCAGGGCTATTGCTATCCCTCAACTCAGATAAAGCTCTAACTGTACAGAAGTATCTGTTAACCCAGTCCAGCTACACTGTGCTTCTGAAACAGGATAATGCCTTCGACACCACAAAGCCCAGTCTCCCACCATGTCATGGTGGTCCCTTTGAATGACAGATTCTCTACTCATGTTGAAAGACCCTAAATTAGAGACAGTCCCAAAACTCAGTCAAAGCAGAGCAGTGTTGTAATGGTCCAATTGCTTGTCTAATTCTGCATAAAGAGACTCAAGAGGGGCCCAGTGAATACTGGGCCAAGAGCAAACAGGAAGAGAAAAGAAAAAAAAAAACCTTAACTCTATAAAAAGTGACGGTGTTGGCCACAGAAACTGGAAACTCGGCCTCTCAAAATCAAAACTGTACACAACACTTGGGAGCCGCACTCAGGCCGGTGGGCTGATCTGAAGTGGATGGTGCTCAGTCTTCCCAGGGAGTGCGCAGTGCTGCCAGTCAGCAGACCTCCTCGCTAGCCTGCAAGCAGCTATCTCGCCATTATACATCCAAAGAGTAATCAGGGTGAAAAGGACAGTCAGTGTGAGAGGAAATAATTGCAGCTTAAACTACTCCTGCTCATTAAGAAGCAAGACTATGTAGGGAGCGTGGGGGTGGGGAGGGTCAGGGAGAATGGTATTGAGTTCCCATCATCCTGTCAGGGCAGGTCAAGTTTTAGCTCTAGCAATTTTGGCATGATTTTCTCTAATCACATTATGGTTAAAAGTATATTAATCATAGTAACTACCACCATCCTATGGTGAGAGTAATATTTGCAGATGGGCAGGGACAGAATCTGAAGTCTGTCCCCAGATCTGTCTCTGCCTGTCTGGTGGCAGCTGCCTTTTTTTTTTTTTTTTTTTTTTTTTTTTTTTTTTTTTTTTTTTTTTTTTTTTGTCATAATAAAAGTGTTTGAGAATCAGTAACAAAATTCTGAGACCGGAATCCCTTCCTTGAGTGGAAAACAAAAGCAAATATATGATAGGAAAGGAAGAGAGAAACCGAAAGTAGGTGGAATTGAGACTTACAAAGATCAAACCAGCTGACAGTGGTTCACAGGCCTGGGGTCGGGGGTTGGGTGGGGAGAGAGAGGAGAGGAGAGGAGAGGAGAGGAGAGGAGAGGAGAGGAGAGGAGAGGAGAGGAGAGGAGAGGAGAGGAGAGAGAGAGAGAGAGAGTTAGGGAAGCACGGAGACAAGCTGTGCTTCTTGGTTCTGTCCTCAAGGGACACTGGGCACTGTCTCGGGACATCTTGGTTGACCCCACTGGGCAGGGTGTAGAGTGCTGCTGGCTTGGCGAACAGAGGCGGCCCACAAGTCAACAGTGTCACCGCTGGAAAGCCTGGCTCCGAGAGAAGGGATTAAATATGTTAATTTAATTTTTACACTGTATGCCCATCACTCTCTTAAGTCTTTGTTATTAAGATGTCTGAGCCTGCATGCCCTAGAAGACTACAGGGGTACCCGAAAACAGGGCCTGAGACAGAGGGAACTAACGGAGGTCAGGAAATGACTGATTTTAAGTGCAATCCGAAAGGATTAAAAATGGTAGAATTTCTGGTGCCTCAGCAGAACAAGACAATGAGTTTGTGATTTAAAATTGTGTCAAAATAAATCCATCACATAATAAGCTATAAAGGAGACTACAAAGTCAGTTACTCAGTGATACCGGGCATCTGCAGAGCCTCTTGCTAGCTGTGCACAGAAAACCATGCTTATTAATATCGCCAGCATCTTCTAGACTGCAGCTGGCCTTGAAGGTGGTGAAGGCTGGATTTAGGTGACCCAGGTGGAGCAGGGATGATCACGGGAGGAGGCTATGTTTTAGGAGAATAATCTCTGAAGAGTTACTTCAGAGAGGGGACAGAGAGGAGAAGCAGAGTTACTGAGATGGTTTCTTAAAGCATGACTCCTGGGAACCTACTGGAATTGCAAATGACTAGGGTTCTGCCTCAGACCCAGGGAATCTGAGGCTCTGGAGGTGAATGGTAGCAATCAGTGTTTAAACGAACATTCTAGAAGCACATGAAACTACCTTTTGTGAGTCAAATTTTCTTGTATTTTAATTCAGTTGCTAGACAGTAGAAGCATCTGTGCATTATGTCATGGGAACACTGATAAAAAACAGAAGCTGAAAGTTCGTACAGCTATAACACATCACTGACCAAGGACTAGTATTTCAAATATGTGAGGGATTCTTAAGTCAGTAAGAAAAAGACAATTAACCCACGAGCGAAATGGGCCAAAAATATGAGTGTGCAGGCATTTTACAGAAGAGACAATGAAAGCCTATAATTATTGAAAAGTGGCTGATTAGCAAATGGAGAAATACAGATTAAAACCACGAGATGCCATTACCTAAGTACAATGCTAACAGAAAAATTAAAAGCCAGTGCCAAGTTTTGGAAGACACAGTGGAACAGAGAAACCTTCATCAGGCATCCACACCTGTGTAACTTCATAGTAGTCTTGAAAACTATATCTAGTAAAATTAACCCAATAATTCCTGCCCTGCTTATATAACCTACAGAAATGATGGCACAGATATGGCATCGAGTAGAAAAGTATCCATAAGAACTCCATTAGGAGGAGCAGACTGTTTGGAAGTAGCCCAAGTGTCCATCACTGTAAACAGAGGAAAGATAACAATACCGCTGCAGCATAGGGGAAGTGGGTGAACCACACACAATATGGGGTTTTTAAGATGGGTGATGAAAGAAGCCAGTGGGAAGCCGAGGAGAGGGCTCAGTGGGAAATTGTACTTGTTGAGCAAACTAGAGGATATGGGTTCACAGTGTTAGAACCCATATAAAGGCCTGGGAATGGCCACGTGTACCTATAAACCCAACATTTGGGGAAGAAGTAGGCAGATCCCAAATGCAATTCAGATCCTTGATGAGTTCATTAACTTACCCAACAAACCGTGTGTGTGTGGGGGGGGGGGAAGGGGAGAAAGAGGGGGAAGAGGAGAGGAGGAGGGGAAGGAGGAGAGGAAGAGGGAAACAGAGGGAAGGAAGGAGGGAGGGTATTTGGTACCACCAAGAAGGTCAGAGGATGCTACATCTTTTGCCTTCAAGATGTTTTATGGGGCATATAAGAAGACAAGGACAGTAAAGGACATTTGCCTCAAAAGTCTAAACCACCAAGGAAGCAGGCTGTCATTGTCTGCCAACAATGTGCTACATTAAAAGTAAGCTTTGGATTCCGAACCAGAAGCTCTACACTATGGCCTCAACCCACTGTCCCTGCCTGGCTTCAGAAGCCCCACCTACTGACTCCAGCTGATACTCACTCTGGCTTGGAGAGTCTCAGCCATGGCTACACATTACAGAGGTCACCAGCAGTTGTCAGTATTTCCTAGAGGGAACCTGGTAACTCTGTTCCAGCCAGGGCTGGGGAAAGAAAATTCAAGGAGCCCAGAGTGGTATATTGCTACTCTCAAAAATGTCATTGGCACTTTCTTAGATAACCATAAGCCCTCTGAAAACCTAAAGAAACTTGGGACATTCTTCATAAGCAAAAATAGCTATTTCTTACCGCTCCCCCCCCCAATAATTCAAACATATCCTAAATACAATTTTAATGCCCTATTGGGCAAGTTGTGCACTGGAAACCTCCAGTTTCTTACCTTTGAATGTTTGAGAGTTTGAGATTGTTCCTTCACAGAAAAAGAAAAAAGAAAACCTGTTATTTTTTAAATACTTATTTTATTTATTTATTTATTTACTTTTTATTTATTTATTTTTTCTGAGACAGAGTTTCTCTGTGTAGCCCTGGCTGTCCTGGACTCACTCTGTAGACCAGGCTGGCCTCGAACTCAAAAATCCGCCTGCCTCTGCTTCCCAAGTGCTGGGATTAAAGGCGTGCGCCACCACCGCCCAGCTCTTATTTTATTTCTTATTCTGTGTATGCGCATGCACATGTACATGCAGGAGCCCATGGAGGGCAGAAGAAGGCATTGGATTCCCTGTAGCTGGAGTTAGTGGAAGCTGTGAGCCACATGACACAGGTGGGAACCAGGCCTGGGTCTTCTGCAAGAGCAGCAAGGATGGACTTGAACTAGAGGAGTACCCCTGAGACCCATCCCACGGATCTCCTTAGCATAACCTCACAGAACACTGAGCTCAGAGGCGCCACCACCATTGTTAGTCCTTAAAGAAAAGTGTAGTACTGGAGCTAGAGAACATCATACTAAGTGAGGTAACCCAGACTCAAAAGATCAATCATGGTATGCACTCACTAATAAGTGGATATTAACCTAGAAAACTGGAATACCCAAAACATAATCCACACATCAAATGAGGTACAAGAAGAACGGAGGAGGGGCCCCTTGTTCTGGAAAGACTCAGTGAAGCAGTATAGAGCAAAATCAGAACGGGGAAGTGGGAAGGGTTGGGTGGGAAAACAGGGGGAGGGAAGGGGACTGATGGGACTTTCGGGGAGTGGGGGTCCAGAAAAGGGGAAATCATTTGAAATGTAAATAAATATATCAAAAAAAAGTGTAGTAAAATAAAGTGTGTTCTTCATGCATGCTAACTTGCTCTGAAGCCAACGCCACCCTGTAACATAGGTAGGCCATCCACCTGTCCCTTGCCACAGGAAACACAGAAAGCCATTTGTGCCTCTTTCATTATTGAAGAGCAGACACTGCTGCAAGCAACACATGCGAATAGCAACTTACTAAAAATGAGCTTTTCCACTATAGGTGGGAAGGCTTTAAGAAGATACATGCTGCACAAAATGATTATCTTTTTTAAGAACACAGACAAATGCTAAAAACACAGCACTGATTCCATATATCCCCAGTAGCTTTGGCTGGGGATACATTGGCTGGGGAGCTAGAGAAATGGCTCAGCAGTTAAGAGCACTGACTCTTCTTCTTGAGGTCCTGAGTTCAATTCCCAGCAACATGGTGGCTCATAACCATCTGTAATGGGATCTGATGCCCTCTTCTGGTGTGCCTGAAGACAGCTATGGTATACTCATATACATAAAATAAATAAAATCTTAAAAAAAAAAACATTGGCCAGGTCATTAAAAATAAAATCTTAAAGTTCCCATCTACATAACTTGACTTTAACTGGGAGAAAGGTTGAAACAATTTGAGAAAACAGTAGATCACTGAAGTCACTAAAAGTTTCAATGTGGGGAAAATATTATTTCTATTTCTTATGTTGCTATTTTCATTGAGTATGTTCTATAATAGTAATTCTTTTTGGTGTTGGTTGGTTGGTTGGTTGGTTGGTTGGTTGGTTGGTTGGTTGGTTTTTCTAGACAGGTTTCTCCGTGTGGCCCTGGCTGTCTTGGAACTCTGTATAGCAGACTGGCCTTGAATTCACAGAAATCTGCCTGCTTCTCCTCTCCCCATGCCCCTCAGTACTGTGATCGAAGGTATATGCCACTATTGCCCAGCTAGCAATACTGAAAGTGAGGTCTCTGAATACCCCCAAGGCCCTTTCATGAGGCCTATTGGATCTGGCATCAACATCACAATCACCATCACCACCATCATCATCTATTCCTGTCTCATTTTCTCATAAGACTCTACTTTCTATGATAGTAACAAACTGGATGCAGGAGCAGATATGAGATTCTGGTTATCTTCCTTTAACAGATATTAAATTGCCTCACAAAACCCAATACCATCTCTTCCACTGAGATGAGTTATCGCTGTTGTGTGGAAATCAGCGCGTACCCTAGACACAACCTCAGAAATGCTTACACTTTCATGTTAATTGTCATAGTGATTAAGAAGTGGAACTGGCCTCATTGTGTGTCCTTCACTAGATGAATGGAGAAGGAAAACGTGTTACCCAACTAGACAGTGTGCAGAGAGAGAGAGATTTTGAAACACTTAATCCTAACTGGGCCATCTGCATCGAATCCTTCACCTCTGGCTTGGGGACAAGAGCCGGAGCGACGGACAGCACCAAGGAAACTGAGTCTTCCAGACTCGGCTGGGCTTATGAGCTCCCAGAGACGGGGGCAGCGTGCACAGGGCCTGCACGGGGTCAAACCAGTTTGGGGCCCAGGAGTTGGGGAGTGACCACGAGCTCTGCTCTGACACCTAACCAAGAAGCTATTTCCAAATGACAATAACTTGCAATAGAAAAGTTAATTTTTTCTAGTGGAGGCTCAGTGGACATATTAACCCCACATAAGGGCAGGCCCCCAGCAGTTGATGCCAGCAGAAAATAAACCCAATGGGATTTTTGTAGACTTTTTGTCTCAGATTGCTTTGTTTGAGCATTTAAAAAAAAAAAACCAAACTAGTCTGTTTCTCATATATTATGGTTTCCAATTTTTTATAAAAGGAAAGAAAAGGAACAACAAAGAAAATGTGGTATAAGCACACACAGCTGACTTATTCAGCTACAGAGAAAAGTAAAACACTGATACAAACAGGAGTGAGGCGACTGGACAGCACACTAAGTGAAGCCAGCACATCCAGACATACAAACATGTGCTCGCTCATATACAGATCCTAGATGTGTGTGTGCATGTGCATGCATATTTCATGTGGGGGCATACATGCATGTGTACATGTTAGTGTATGTGTGTGTGCATGTGCATGCATATGTTCATGTGGGGGCGTACATGCATGTGCACATGTTAGTGTATGTGTGTGTGCATGTGCATGCATATGCTAATGTGGGTGCATATATGTGTGTACATATGTGAGTATGTATGTATGTGTGTGTGCATGTGCATGCATATGTTCATGTGGGTGGATGTATGTGTGTGCATATGTGAGTGTTTATGTATGTATGTATGCATGCATATGTTCATGTGGATGCATATATGTGTGTGCATATATGAGTGTGTATATGTGTATATGTATGTGTATATATGTGTGTGTACATGTGCATACATGTTCATGTGAGTGCGTATATGCATGTGCATATGTGAGTGTGTGTATGTGTGTGTATGTGAGCATGTGTATATGTGTGTGTATATGTGTGTATGTGTGTATGTGAGCATGTGCGTATATGTGTGTGTGTGTGTGTGTGTGTGTGTGTGTGTGCACGCACACATGTCTGATCACAAGGACATGGCAAGGGAAGAAGGGCCCTTAGGAGGAGGGGAAGGGAGGGTAATGGACAGAAAGGGAGCTTCTGGGAGAAGATGAAAGGAACTGGTAGGAGGAGACATGCCATCATTATCATATATGCTAAACTTAAAAATTAAAGGAAAATCACAATACCACTCTTCTCACTGAAATGTATCTTAATGTCTGGAAAATAGTATTTTTATAAATATTTGTTATTTACATAAGTGCTTAATAATATTTTAAATAGTTTCTAAGCAAATATTAATTTTTTTCCTATTGATTTTTTAAAAAGTATAATAAATATTGAGGCAAATATAACTCATAAAACAAAAGCTTGATCTTCAATAGGTTTTGAAAGTGCAGCCAAAATCTCAAGAATCACTATTTAATCATAGTGATTATAGTGTAATAATAATTAACATTAAGTAACAGTAATGTGTGTTATTCTTCAGACTGGTTTTTCTGGAAAATAGAATTCCTTTACATTCAGCTAGAACAGCATCTTGTTCCTGACTTCCCAAGAATGTGGCGACGCAGTAAGGAGCCAGAGTGAGACTGTGACACTGAAGAGGAAGGAGCGGTGCCTACAGAAATAAGTCCTGTAAAGTCCCTGGACCAAGTCTCACTCCTTCCCTCTAGTTAGTTTCCACCAAGGTTCAGGATGATGCGCAGGGGTGGGGCCGCAGGCACAGGGAGGCCAACAGCTGCACCTCAGGATGAAGGACCAAACTGTGTGCTTGGAAAATGGGGCAGAAGTGAGCCTGTGAAGCCCATTGGCTGTGAGCCGTGGGGCAAAGCACCCACACTTAACTGCATTTCGCTAGCAGTGAGACTGATTCAGCCGGCTGGCTCCCATGGTTTGGAAAGAAGCAAACTAGTGTGATCTTCCTGGGAAATGAACTCTGAAGCCATCCTTCCTGAGACTCTTTACACTGAGCATGAGGAGGAGAGGAAAAGCCTGCAGTAACCTTGTGGGAGGAATTTCACACGTTATTTTATTTTGTAATTGAGGAAACAGAGTCTATCGGAGGGCAAATAGATTGCTCAAGGTCAAACAGCTAGCTGTAAGTATCAGAGCCAAGCTGGGAATTAAAGTCTGTCTGACACAGAAGTGTGTGTCTCAACCACTTTGCTAATTCTGTCAAGGTCTTCACATTAAATGACATTAAAAAAAAAAATCTCTGGAAGGTCAGGGAGCAACTGCACAAGGTGCCATCCATCCCACAGCACACAGCTACAGTTACCTGCTCTGCCACACCAAGGCTCTCCCTACAGTGAGGCTTTAACACAGGAAAATGATTCATAATAAGTAATATGGACAACATGAATGTGTAAAAACCCAAGTGAGACAACTTCAGGAAACATGAAAACAGACACTTGCTTCTCTAGAAGAATCAACCAGGACACAGTGATGACAATTACAAAATGAACATTGTTTTCATTCAAAAGGGTCAGGTGGCGATACTGTCAGCAGACACGGTTTTCTGGAAGTGCAAAGTAGTTTCAGAGCTGGAGAGATGGCTCAGTGGTTAAGAGCACTGGCTGCTCTTCCAGAGGTCCCAGGTTCAATTCCCAGCATGCAGATCAGGGCTCACAGTCTTCTGTAACTTCAGTTCCAGGGGACCTGACCCTCTCTTCTGGCCTGTGTGGGCACTGCACCGGCGGTGTGCAGACACACAGGAACACAAAGCATTCATATACACACAACAAAAATTTTAAAAATCTTTAAATGCATTTTTATGTTTTGGAAAAACTCCACAGAGTGTAACTATGGAAAATAGTTAGAAAGGAGAGATACCATTATTTTACATAGAACAGTATGGGGAAGAATACAACATTTATATGAGCTTTAAAGCTAAAATCTAACATCTTTAAAAGAAGTTGAGTGTGTTATGTACTATTTTGGACTCTGATTTTAAGGAGTTGGGTTTGTTTCCTTTCTTTGGTTAGTAGAAATGCTTGAAAAATCTATTATCACTTAGTCTATGTTACTGAAATATATTTTTATCCTAAAAATCTACCAAGCAGAAAGCATGTAGCTGGCAAGGCAGCTTATAATGCCATCACCTTGCCTCCCTGTTTGCGTGAGGTGGCGTGACCTTCTTTAAAAAACCGACTCTTGGCACCTGCAGTCAGATACAAGACTCATTCAGAGGGTAGTTCGGTGTGCATCTCTTCATGAGCTGAGGGTCTTAGTTTCATTCTAAACATATACACCTAAACATCGGAGGCATGACCTTGGCTAGAAATATCTTGACAGTACAGGTAAACACACCTCTCATCGGCCACATCCTCTTATGGGAAGAGGAGTCCCTTTGTTTTCAACTTCAAAATCATGAGCATTTTCAATTTTAAGATCTTTAAAGCTCTCTACCAACGAGTCAGGTCAGATATAAAGGTCACTGTATTTTGTGTGCATAGCTTCAGTCGTACATTTGTTATATGTAAATATATTTAGCTTCTATAACTAACTCTGTTCTCAGCTCTTTTATATACCAGAAACCTCAAAATGTAGATGTCTTTTTGAATTTTCTTCTAAAATTTTACTCTGCCAGCCCATTACCTCTCTCAGGACTTTCACAGGTTCTTCACACAAGATGGACTGGGGTGGGACTGAGGGCTAAGACTGTCATCGGTACACAAAAACAAACTAGCCTCAAATATCAGAAAGATACCTAAAGAGTTATGTGCCTACTGGGCATGTCGCAGGGCCCATCTGTGTCCCTGTCAGAAACCAGCCCTCTTAGCATTGGGTTCTTTGTGAAAACAACTAGCCAGAAGGTGTCGCATGCTTCTCCAGAAGGCCCAGGTCTGGCCCATGAGAGAACACCCACCATCCCTCATGCTGCAACAGAAAAGAATCTAGCTGCAATCTCATTTGAATCTAAGTGTGCTAGATCAGCTAACATAGGTGTTTCTGTCAGACCTTCACATTGGCCACATGAATTAATATGTTTTTCTTATATTTTTAATTAGACTTACTTGTTTTATCTTATGTGTGTTTTGCTTACACGCATGTCCGCATGTGTACCGCCTCTGTGCTTGATACACACAGAGGTCAGAAGAAGGCATCAGACCCCTGGACCTGGGGTGATGGATGGTTGTGGACCACCGTGTGAATGCTGGGAACTGAACCTAGAGCCTCAGCAAGAGCAACACGTGCTCTTAACCACCGAGCCATCTCTGTGGTCCCCATTCTTATTCTTTTTGAGTAATAGTTACAAGGTATATATAACTGGTGCATGCTTGCCATGCACTCTCTCTCTCTCTCTCTCTCTCTCTCTCTCTCTCTCTCTCTCTCTCTCTCACACACACACACACACACACACACACACACACAGAGGACATCCTAGAGATGTTCTTTCATGTAATAACTGGAGGGCATCCCAGGACACTGGCTTCAAGACTCTCCGTGAAAGTCAAAGACTGTCAGAACAGAAAGAAGGTGGGAGAGAGCTTCCTGAGCCTCCACAGCTATCATATGCCAGCCATGCAGCCATGGTCTTAGCCTGAGCTATGCCAGCCATGCAGCCACGGTCTTAGCCTGAGCTATGCCAGCCATGTAGCCACGGTCTTAGCCTGAGCTATGCCAGCCATGCAGCCACGGTCTTAGCCTGAGCTATGCCAGCCATGTAGCCACTGTCTTAGCATGAGCTATGCCAGCCATGCAGCCACGGTCTTAGCCTGAGCTATGCCAGCCATGCAGCCACGGTCTTAGCCTGAGCTATGCTACTTTAACAAAGCACTGGGGACAGGACCATCACAAACAACAGGGGCCTTTTAGACTACAGCTCCAGAAATCTAAGAGCAAGGCACTGACACCTATGTGGCTCTGGTGAATCTTTCTGGCTATGTCACAGCATAGTGATGACATCATGGGAGAGGAAAGGCAAAGACAGTTGGATCAAACAAGATGGAAAACAAGATATGAGGAAATGCCTTTTCTTAAAAAAAAAAATCCCTCTGTAAGACCAGAGTTAGGTTATCTCTGAGGGCAGTGCACCCTTGACCAGCTTCTGCTAGGTCTCACCTCTTAAAGCTCCCCCACATCAACACTGGAACACAAGGTGAGCTTCGGGTACGGGCCATTTAGAGGGATACACTGACCCTGTGTCCAGACCACAGCCAGCAACAGAGTCCTAGGGTCACAATTATCGGCCACTCCTATAGTCAAGCACAGCCTTAAAGAGATACACCATCACCTCAGAAAATAAATTATTATCACTACAAAAGTTACAATTTCTCATGTTATCTACTTTACTGATAAGCCAGAGCCTTCTAAACATACATTTGGAAGAGTACCTTTTATTTTTGTTCACCTATTTTGTTTTGTTTTTGTTTGTTTTTAAGAAAAAAAATCATTTTTTTTCCAGTGGATGGTTGTAGCTCCTTTGTCAAAGATCAAGTGACCATAGGTGTGTGGGTTCATTTCTGGGTCTTCAATCCTATTCTGATGATCCACCTGCCTGTCACTGTACCAATACCATGCAGTTTTTAACATTATTGCTCTGTAGTACTGCTTGAGGTCGGGGATACTGATTCCCCCAGAAGTTCTTTTACTGTTGAGAATAGTTTTAGCTATCCTGGGTTTTTTGTTATCCCAGATGAATTTGAGAATTGCTCTTTCTAACTCTATGAAGAACTGAGTTGGGATTTTGATGGGGATTGCATTGAATCTGTATATTGCTTTAGGCAAGATGGCCATTTTTACTATATTAATCCTGCCCATCCAAGAGCATAGAAGACTTTTTTCCATCTTCTGAGGTCTTCTTTGATTTCTTTCTTCAAAGACTTGAAGTTCTTATCATACAGATCTTTCGATCTTTCACTTGTTTGGTTAGAGTCACACCAGGATACTCTATATTGTTTGTGGCTATTGTGAAGGATGTCATTTCCCTAATTTCTTTCTCAGCCTGCTTATCCTTTGGGTATAGGAAGGCTACTGATTTGCTTGAGTTAATTTTATGTCCAGCCACTTTGCTGAAGTTGTTTATCAGCTGTAGGAGTTCTCTGGTGCAGTTTCTTGGATCACTTAAGTATACTATCATATCATCTGCAAATAGTGATAATTTGACTTCTTCCTTTCCAATTTGTATCCTTTTGACCTCCTTTTGTTGTCTAATTGTTCTAGCTAGAACTTCAAGTACTATATTGAATAAATATGGAGAGAGAGGGCAGCCTTGTCTAGTCCCTGATTTTAGTGGGATTGCTTCAAGTTTCTCTCCATTTAGTTGGATGTTGGCTACTGGTTTGCTGTATATTGCTTTTATTATGTTTAGGTATGGGCCTTGAATTCCTGTTCTTTCCAAGACCGTTAACATGAAAGGATGCTGAATTCTGTCAAATGTTTTTTCAGCATCTAATGAAATGACCATGTGGTTTTTTTTTCTTTGAGTTTGTTTTTGTAGTGGATTACATTGACAGATTTCCGTATATTGAACCATCCCTGCATGCCTGGGATGAAGCATTCTTGATCATGGTGAATGATCGTTTTGCTGTGTTCTTGGATTCGGTTGGCAAGAATTTTATTGAGTATTTTTGCACCGATATTCATAAGGGAAATTGGTCTGGAGTTCTCTTTCTTTGTTGGATCTTTGTGTGGTTTTGGTATCAGCGAAATTGTGGCTTCATCAAACAAGTTGGGTAGTGTTCCTTCTGTTTCTATTTTGTAGAACAGTTAGAAGAGTATTGGTATTAACTCTTCTTTGAAGGTCTGATAGAATTCTGCACACACAAAAAAAATCTGATTCTGTGCTTTTTTTGGTTGGGAGACAGTCAATGACCACTTCTATTTCTTTAGGGGTTATGAGACCATTTAGATGGTCTATCTGATCCTGATTAAACTTTGATGGTATCTGTCTAGGAAATCGTACATTTCATCCAGATTTTCCAGATGTGTTGAGTATCGGCTTTAGTGGTAGGATCTGATAATTTTTTTGAATTTCCTGTTTCTGTTGTTATTTCTCCTTTTTCATTTTTGATTTTGTTAATTTGGATACTGTCTCTGTACCCTCTGGTTAGTCTGGCTAAGGGTTTATCTATCTTGTTGATTTTATCAAAGAACCAACTCCTGATTTTGTTGATTCTTTGTATAGTTCTTTTTGTTTCAATTTGGTTGATTTCAGCCCTGAGTTTGATGATTTCCTGCTTTCTATTCCTCTTGGGTGTATTCGCTTCTTTCTGTTCTAAAGCTTTCAGGTGTGTTGTTAAGCTGCTAGGGTATGCTTTCTCCAGTTCCTTTTTGTAGGCACTCAGAGCTATAAGTTTTCCTCTTAGCACTGCTTTCATTGTGTCCCATAAATTTGGGTATGTTGTGCCTTCATTTTCATTAAATTCTAAAAGGGTTTTGATTTCTTTCCTTGACCAAGGTCTCATTGAGTAGAACATTGTTCAGCTTCCATGTGTATTTGGGCTTTCTGTTGTTTTTGTTGCTATTGAAGACCACCCTTACTCCATAGTGATCTGATAGGAGGCATGGAATTAGTTTGATCTTCTTATATCTGTTGAGGTCTTTTTTGTGACCAATTATATGGTCAATTTTAGAGAAGGTACCATGAGGTGCTGAGAAAAAAGTATATTCTTTTGATTTAGGAGAAAATGTTCTATAGATATCTATTAAATCCATTTAGTCCAAAATTTCTGTTAGTTTCATTGTGTATCTGTTTAGTTTGTGTTTCCCTTATCTGTCCATTGATGAGAGTGGGGTGTTGAAGTCACCCACAATTATTGTGTAGGGTGCTATATGTGCTTTAAGCTTTAGTAAAGTTTCCTTTATGAATGAGGGTACCCTCATATTTGGAGCATAGATGTTCAGAATTGAGAGTTCTTCCTAGCCTTTGCAACAAATGGTGCTGGTTCAATGGTGGAAGTCCGCATGCAGAAGAATGCAAATCAACCCATTCTTATCTCCTCGTACTAAGCTCAAGTCCAAGCAGATCAAAAACCTCCACATAAAACAAGATACATTGAAACTAAGAGAAAAGAAACTGGAGAAGAGCCTTAAGCACATGGGCACAGGGGAAAATTTCCTGAAAAGAACACCAATAGCTTATGCTCTAAGATCAAGAATTGACAAATGGGACCTCATAAAATTACAAAATTTCTATAAGGCAAAGGACACTGTCAAAAGGTCAAAATGGCAACCAACAAATTGGAAAACATCTTTACCGACCCTTCATCTGACAGAGGGCTAATATCCAAGTTATACAAAGAACTCAAGAAGTTAGACTCCAGAGAGCCAAATAACCCTATTAAAAAATGGGGTACAGAGCTAAACAAAAAATTCTCACCTGAGGAATACCGAATGGCTGAGACGCACTTAAGGAGTTCAACATCCTTAGTCATCAGGGAAATGCAAATCAAAACAACTGAGATTTCACCTCACACCAGTCAGAATGGCTAAGATCAAAAACTGAGGAGAAAACAGGTGCTGGCGAGGATGTGGAGAAAGAGGAACACTTCTCCACTGCTGGTGGGGCTGCAAGCTGCTACAACCACTCTGGAATTCAGTCTGGCAGTTCCTCAGAAAACTGGGCATGATACTACCGGAGGACCCCCGCTATACTACTCCTGGACATATACCCAGAGGATTCCCCAGCATGTAATAAGGACACATGCTCCACTATGTTCATAGCAGCCCTATTTATAATTGCCAGAAGCTAGAAAGAACCCAGATGCCCCCAATGGAGGAATGGATACAGAAAATGTGGTATATTTACACTATGGGATACTACTCAGCTATTAAAAACAATGAATTCATGAAATTCTTAGGCAAGAGGGTGGAACTGGAGAATGTCATCCTGAGTGAGGCGACCCAATCACAAAAGAACACACAGGGTATGCACTCATTGATAAGCAGATACTAGCCCAAGAAGCTTGAAATACCCAAGACACAATTCACCTATCAAATGATGCCCAAGAAGAATGAAGGAGAGGCCCCTGGTCCTGGAAAGGCTCAGTGCAGCAGTGTAGGTGAATACTAGGACAGGGAAGCAGGAAGGGGGGATTGGGGAACAGGGGGCGGGAAGAGGGATTATGGGACTTTTGGACAGGGGGGGATCCAGAAAAGGGGAAATCATTTGAAATGTAAATAAAGAATATATCGAATAAAAAAAAGATTAAAAACATGTTAAAATGGAAGATTATCATGAAAAATAATGCATATAAAATGGTAGACATAAAAAATTACTAAATTAATTGAAAGAGGAATTACAAACATTTTCTGATAAAATTGAAGATTTACATGAAAAAGAAAAAAAGAAAAAATCCGTCTAAGAACAAATTCTCATGGGACTTAAAATACTGTCCTGTGAATGATACTGCACATATTTGTCTCTTCTATGATGACCTCATACAAAGGCAGTGGATGCATCTAGATAAGCAGCACCCTCCTAGCTCCTAGCAAAGCCCACAATATACAGCTTGGACTAGTTTTGCTAATTTAATTCTTCTCTGGTGCTTTAGAAAGAATTCATGGCAGGAGACTCAGAGTCTTCAGCATCTCACGGTGTTCAAGTCTCTTTGTTGTTCACTGACTGAGGCTCTAGACATCACATAAAGGGCACTTTCATCTGTCCACTATCCCAGCCAGAGAGGCTGCTGGTGGTAGAAAGTCTTCTCACCTATTTTTAACTGTAGGTCTCTTGACTAGTGTAAATATTGTATCAGAAGAGGCTGATGTTCACTGTACAACAGATGAGGTTCTGTTTGCTTCTCTAGACTCCTTAGACATTTAGTTTAATTTAATAGTTACCATAGACTTTGTTGTGAGAACCATGACTCATCAAGTTAGGTGAGATCTGTAAGAAGCCTTCTCTCCCCACCTCCTGCCTCTGTTCCTCCTAACTGGACAGCACTTCTCTGACAACCTATCATCCAGTGGTTTCCAAACCTTGAGGAGACTCTGGGCCCTGTGCTTTAAATATTCTTTGAGAAAGGCCTCGCTGGGATGCTCCTGTTCTCACTTGGGGATAGATAATGAGAGATCTATTTGGGAGATAAGTTCAGATGATGGGAAAGCACCAGTAATGAGTCACTCCCATTTAATTAAAGACACAATGCCTTTTTGTTTTTATAATCAGCCTAGAAATGGGCAAAATCAGGGGTTGGGGGAAGATTAGCACCAGGTCCAGTGACAGTTTGCCTCCAGCAAGAAACTGCCTCATGTTAGTTAACCAGACACACAAAGGGTCCTCACTGGCTAGGAAGGAAACTCATCAGCATAATTCGTTATTAGGATTTAAATACCTGAAGACCATACAAAACAATGCATGTTGGAGTTCATCAATTGTCAAGTATAATTGTATTAATGCAGAATAAGAAAGTATTTATTTCTGCCACAAAGAACCGAAAACTAGTACTAAGTCTCTTACACCTAACAACTCAAAGTTGCCAAGAAAGTAATACCTCTGATTGAAAATGTTACATTTTCCAATCTTACGCTACCTATATTTTCAGGGCAGCCTTGGCACTTGTCAAAACTCCCCTGAAGAATACCATTGGATATTGTCTATTATAATGGCAATGAGAAAAACATCCCAGAGAGGGAGTAGGCAAGGGATAACACACCTGCATAAACTACTGCAATTGCTAAAAGCGGTTTCCAGGAATGTTTATTGATGTCCAGTAATGTTTGTGACATATGCAGAAGGCTGTGCTATACAGTGTGTCATGTGAACAGATGAGTTACACACAAGGAAATGGAGACAGAGACATAACTAAACACTAACAGCCTTTGCCTCCAGAACTTAGCAGCTTTATTCTTCTTAATGATTGCCCTGAGTTTCCAATTTTCCTGGAATGGGCATGCATTATTTGATTGGTCTTTTAAAAAAAAGTTTAAAGAAAGCAATATAATGATAATTGTTTTCATGTAGTCTTTAATTAGAAAATGTTAACCTGAAATTCTCTGTAAAGTACACAAGACCCTACCCTATAACTAGAATTGAAAACGTTATCTGATGTTTGAAAATTATCTTGAAACTTTAACTATATTTGAAATATTCAGGTTATGACTTTAGAATGCTAATGGACATTTAATTTGTAAATGACGGAGGACTAACTTTCTTCCTGGTAACGTCTAATGTCCCCAAACAGGAAATGAATGCATCTGCTATACCTTGTGGCAGAGTTATCTGTCTAGAGCTCATCAAAACACATGGAGAAAGTTGTTTCAAAAGTGTGAGTGCACCAGGACTAGAGTGTCCGCCCCACCTTAGAAATCAAGAACACACTGCAATTCATTCAACAGGTACTGATTGGCACCTACTTATGTGTCAGGTGTGTTCTATATAGTGGGTGAAATATTTTCAGTTCCTTTCTTAGCATCTTTAAAATAAAGATAAGCCTATTATTTATTTATTTATTTATTTATTTATTTATTTATTTATTTTTATGTATATGAGTATACTGTAGCTGTCTTCAGACACACCAGAAGGCATCAGATCCCATTACAGATGGTTATAAGCCACCACATGGTTGCTGGGAATTGAACTCAGGACCTCTGGAAGAACAGTCCATGCTCTTAACCACTAAGTCATCTCTCCAGTCCAAGATAACTCTAAATAATTGCTATACTATCTATAACCCTAAAAGCATTCTACAAAAAGGTAGTAATATTTTTCTAGAGTTTTGATTATTTGGAACCAACACAATGCCTACTTCTGCCACTTTAAGCCACTTTCTTTCTATAAAACATCATTTCTGTCTACTCCTAGAAGCTTATACTGTGACAAAGATGGCCACAGAGATATGAATTCTAGTCCTGACCCTGCTACAAATTCCTGGGTGATCAAAGGCAAGTGACTTTCCTATCAATAGATAAAAAATTTTTATCTCAACTTCTTTAGCAATAATATAAATTTATTTCAATGTTCTTTCTAATTCTGAATGTCTAGGGTTTGCATTTTTTTTATAGCAAATGTCACTCAGCATGTCGCTCCTCTGCAGCTGTAACTGCCATGAAATATGTCTGAAATAGGAACGAACAATGCTCAGCTGCAGCACTCGCCCTGTGCTGGCGAGTGGAGAAGAGCTCTGGGACAGCTGAAGAGGGCATCAAAGGTACAGGAGATACCTACTGTTTGAAAGGCGCTCGCCAGTTAGCTGAAGCGCTAAATAATAAACACAAGACATAGTAAAGGACTCTTATAAAGCTCGGCCCAGTAAGCAAGGGAAGTATAGATTAGAAACTCACCCATGTGCCCTGTAAGGAATCCAAATATGCCAAGTGGTCAGACTTAGCCAGGAGGGGTACTGGGTAAGCTTAAAAGGTATGATAAGGTAATCGGAAAGGCTTAGCAGGCATGAACTGAGGTATTTTGAGTATTTTCTATGTTGACAGGAAGAGAGGCAGGCAACCAGCCAGATGGCAAAGGAAGAGACGCACATGGCCTGGATAATCTATACCCTGGATGATCTGGTCCTTGAATAATGGAGGGCAGGCTGCATTCCACCAGGAGGTCGGTGCTATCAGTGGTCCGGGCCCACTATGCATGGACCCCATTGTCTAGTCCTTATTTTGAAGACATGGATTAACTCCTTCCCATCTCTCTCTCTCTCTCTCTCTCTCTCTCTCTCTCACACACACACACACACACACACACACACACACACACACACACACACACACATTCAGACTCCTCTTTTCTCTTAAAAGGCATATGCTATTTTATTCACATTAAACTTGTGCAAAGGACATTGTATGTACGTGTGTGTGTGTGTGTGTGTGTGTGCATGCGTGCCTGACTTAGGGAGATGGAAGGGTGGTGAAATGTGCTACTGCCCAAATGTAATCTTCAGGGAAGCAATCCCGACTAGTGACTTCAAAGTGCAGTCAGCCACAGAGGCATAATCTAATCAGGCCTTAGCAGCAGAGAGCCCAGAGGGGCTGTCATCTTTGGTGACTTCTCACGCCCTGGGAAGAGTCAGCACTTGTGTTCCTCAGGGATGGTGTGCTGTCCGGCTATCCCAGAAAAGCCTTGTCAGGGATAAGCAGCAGGGCATGGTTCTGTGTTCTCAAACTCCATCGGAGAAGGTGTGTGTGGGGGGGATGTCTTCTTCACAACACTGCAAACACTGCTAAGATACGCTCAACAGCATTGGTTTCCCGGCATTAAACCCACACTTTCCTACAAAGTCAGAGTAGAGCCATGGCAGGGTGTAAGGGAGCCTACGTCTCTCCAGCCTATGGATAAGTTCTTTTTTTATACAAGTGTGAGCACGTATACTTACATACATGACAAGCATGTGTGTGTACACAAAAGCATGCAAGCTCAAACAGTAAGTATTTCTTCATGTTTTGAAAACACAGCTTTCGAGTCCAAGCCATAAATCCAGACTGGAGTGGATGATGAGAGGGATTAGAGTACTTACTTTGCCAGCCAAAGACATCACCAACAATTACAAAAGGCACGTATACTACACTGAGATGCTTTCGTCAAACGTCACGCTTCAGATCTGGATAACCTACCCACTTAGTGCAACATTATTTATGAAAGAAAGAGTCTGCTGGGATTTATACTACATTGTAAGCAAATATTTTTTCCCAAAAGGTTCATGAGATCACCCCAGAAGTTTCATCAATGTGCAAGAAGTACAAAAGGATTTTAAGGCCACAGAAGGTTGTGCATGTCAGGGCCTTTTAAATCACGAGAAACTTTCAAATATGATGGGAAAATGACTCATAATCGTGTCACTTTCAAACAACCTCATGTTCCTGACAATGTTTACCTGCTCTGTCTCATTGCTGCTGACATTTTTCTACAGGTGTCCTTCAGAAGTTTGCAAAGCTGCAGCACATATACTACTTTAAGGGCCATTCAACCTCAGGGCCAAGGTTGGCTCTGCCAGGAAGGTGCTTGTCACACAAGGATGAGCTCCTGAGTTTGGGTTCTTGGCACATCTGTAAAACCCAGGCTTGACTACGTGGAGAGCACAAGTTCGGTGACAGACCCCCGCCCCCCTTCAGAAAAAGAAAAATGGAGACCAACTGAGCACAGCCAGTGTCAACTTCTGGCCTCCACACAGACACTCACACATGCCCATGTGCAACCAGACACTTGTGAGCGTATATACCCACACACATGACAAACACGCGCGCGCGTGTGTGTACACACACAGACTATGCAAGCTCAAAGAATAACTATTTCCTCGTGTTGCCACAGGTCTTCATAATTACACCTTTTGATGACTGCATATCCCATCGTAATCCTGCCAACTATGCCTTTAAACATTAGTCTAGATTGCTCCCAAGGTCTCATTATTACAAATGATCTGCAATTAGCAGTTTTAGGAGCACAGCTCTCTTTCTCCTTTAGCCTATCTGTTTGGGATAAAAGTTTCCAATGATATTAATCACACCTTCCCCCTCATTTTGTTAAAGTTTGAAATTATAACATAATTATAATTTCATTTCTCCTCTTCCTTTCTTCCCTCCAAACTATCCCACATATCCCTTGCTTGCTTTCAAGTTCACAGCCTCTTTTCTAATTGTTGTTTCACGGTTATATGTATATGCACACATACATGTATTCCCGAACATAGCCCACTCGGTGGGTATAATGTTAGTGGTCTGTGTGTTTTTTCAGGGCTGAGCATGAAGTTGCCTGTAGTTTTGTAGAGGACTGAGGCCGTGGGGTCCCCCAGCCCACTCTGTCAGGTCAATTGCTCTTGTCCTTGTCTAGCCCCTGATCTGCAGTCTTGTTGTGAGACTTTATGGGTGTAGCTTCTGACAGTTCTAGGGAACACTATCTCTTAGAAAACTCCTCCATCTTCTGGCTTTTTCAAACTTTCAGTCTTATAACTCCATTTATCAAATGCTTTTTCAGAGGATTGATCAGTTTACATCACCATAAACAAGGTCACAACTTGTCAATTTCTCTGAAATAGGTATTTTTAGTGATTATTGAGTATTTTCCCCATTGAACAGAGAGCTCTTATAGATTGGTCAATCCTTTGACCATTTAGCTACTGGAGGACCTAACGGCTGTCTGAATTGTGTTTCTTTTATAGTTTTTATTGTTTATTACTACTCTAAAAATATCCAGAAGTGTCGGTTCTTTCTGGAAGCTCGATGAAATCTTCAGTCCTTCAGAGCTGTGCATTGTTTGGTGTCAAGACTGGAACAGAGCTCCCCCAATATTTAAAAACAAAATTTCAAGTGGTCTCTCTTTCCCGTCACAGTAGTATAACTGAAATAACTGTTTCTCCGGCTAGGAATAAACGAATGCTTTTAAAAGCATATTCAAACCTAACAAGGAGAGGCAGAACAGAAACGGCACTCCTTCTATACACACTGAGTACAAAGACGTGAAGGACTGGGTTAGACACCAGCTCATCCCTTCCCACAACTGAGTGATATCTGGTGTACTCTTAGGTAGATTAGATACAGTTAGGTCACACTGAGGCTGACCCCCAATCCAGAATGACCTGCCACGTGAAGACAGACAGACACCGGGGAGGGCACAGTGGTGACAGAGCAGAAGTTGTAGTCACACAACTGCAAACCAGAGGCTGTCAGCTTGTGGCAAAGCAACAGAAGCTACTAAAAGGTGAGGGATGGGGTCCACTCAGGCGCATCAGAACCGCTAGGCAACGCATCTCTATCGGCTCCGTGGCTTGCTTTGCTGTTACAGAGGCTCTGAGAGACGACTCCGAATGGTTACAAGGAGGAGGAGTAACTATAGCCCCTGCTATGACAGTTGCTGGAGTTGGAGCAAAGGCCATTCACAGAGTCTTTATCTTCTGCCAGGGGAATGTTTGTGCTCACTGACAGCTCAGGAGGACTGCAGGACAGCATTCTGTCCAATGAGATACGATAGATTTTGAGGAAGGGTTTCTCCTTCCTGACAAAACCACAAAAGCTTACATGGGAGGAGGCCTTGGCTGTAGGTGCAGTGGCTTTGGATCCTGCGAAGGAAAGCAGGTAGGAAAGCTCCAGGGGCAGGCGTGCGTCATCGATGCAGGGGCAGGCGTCATCGATGCAGGGCCTGCGCCATTGGACACTGCAGCACACCCTAGCTTGGATTACTGCTTGTCTGAGTTTCTGTCACTATCGGCAAATGTAGAGGACACACAAAAAAGAAACTAATGTCATTGCCATTTGGGCTTATAAATGGTCTTGGGAAACATCATACCAAATACCAACCACCATCTGCCTATGTCCAATGGCAGGAGAGTCCTTCCTCACTTCTCTGTCACAATGCTTCCACTGGTTCTGCCTCCTCATAGACGTCTGTACAAACTGTCCACTTGTTCCATCTGTCCACTTTAGACACTACTGTTTCTAACTGGAATCACATCATATGGCCGTTGCCTGAGCTTCCTCGTCCTGCTGATTTGAAAGAGCTGGGCACAGAGCCCCTGTTTTCCCTGCTGAGTGCTCCTAGAACCTTAGGTCCGAAGCTGGAGCTCAGTAAGTGTTCAGTCAGTGACTGTGGGATGAACAAGGAGACAGGAAAGGCCCTGGCCCTGAAAACTGAAAGGAAATTGAATCCAAGAACACAAGACAGTGAGGGGGTGGGGTGGAAGGCTTTGATTTTACCAAGTCATTCTCTACATACCCCCTCACTGGTGGGGAAATGATAAATATCACTTTAAGTACAATTGTGACTCACTGGGTCTCATGTGCCTGTAAAATTTTTACTTAATAAGTACTAGGCATTGTGGTAAGAGTCTTATGGTAATTACTTCATTTAATCTCAATAACCTTCTGCCATTAAACTCACTATGGAGCCCAGGCTAGCCCTGAACTCAGATCTTCCTGCTCTAGCACCCAAGTGTTGGGATTACAAGTGTGTGGCGCCACATCCCTGTCTCTTTCTGATCAGTTAAAGAAAGGGTTTACAGTAAGTAGTAATTTGGGTAGAAGCAGATAGCTGAAATGCTTCTCTGTAACTGTGTTTACCTAGCTGGTCCACATTTTAAAATCTAGATTGGATGTCTGCTTGGAGGAGCAAGTTGGTAGAAGCTTTACAGGGAGAGCCAGGAAGCCAGCCACGTGGTCTCAGAGACACTGGTGCTCTCAAGGGTATTTATGAGTTCATAACTCCCTTTGACAGATACAAAAGCTGAGAGCCAGGAAGGGCCTGAGTATGAGTACTAGTCAGATGGTGTACAGGTTAGACCGACTCATAATCCTGTTTCAAGTCCTACACAGACCGTAAGTAGTTGACTCCAAACTATTACAAGTGAGGTTAAACCATCTGTTCTCCATACAGGGTTGAGTTGTTTTCATCAATGTCATGCCCTCCAACACTACCGTGTCCCCAGTACACACTGTTAAGAAGACTCTTTTGAACCAAGTGTTCCCTGAAGCGAATCCAAGCCTGCTGCATCTAATCTTCATCAAAATGTTAGTGTTTTCACCTCGTCAATGCACCATTCCAGTAGTTCAGCGTCTTTAGGATATATGTAATGACTCTTCCCCAGGCAGCTCTGCATGTGCTGCGGGACCTCAGGGCCCCCCGTGCGTTGTCTGTTAGCCGTCTGTGCCCAGATGGGAGAGTATACATACAGTTGTGCTGTTTGCAGCTGAGACCCATGTGACACTTGACAAAAATTAAAGTATAACAAAGAAACAAAGAGTAAAAACAGTAGACAGGAAATTTAAATTGAATGTCAAGGGAGTTAGCGAGAAGTATCTGATGGTGGGAAGAGCAACAAGTGTTATCCAGAGAGGCCTGGGTGGGGCTGAGACCCTGGTGAAGACCCACTGACAGGAATGAGGAAGGTGGTAACAGAGATGGAAAAGGCCCCAGAGGAAGTAACGTCTGCCAAAAGCTTCACACTCAAAGAATTTTCGAAGGTATTTTACAACATTGAAAGTACAAAGAATAAAATGTTGGAAGCTTATCCAAACTCAGAAATGAATATGACAATTTGTCAGGTGTAGAGAAGACGCTTGCTTCGGGTGGTAAGTTATCTGATGAGACTCTGAAAGTTCTCATCAAATCACTCTTGATAAGCTATTTGCAAAGAAATAAAACGTAATTTTGAGTGTTTCTCATGTTTCAAGTTACACTGAACTACTGTATCTGTTTTACAATTCTCTCCTCTTTCTTACATACCTGTAGCCAACAGAAGATATTCAAAATGTTTGACTTTTTTAAAAAAAAATACTTTATTTATTTTATACATATGATGAGTACACTGTAGCTGTCTTCAGACACACCAAACGAGGGTATAAGATCCTGTTTCAGACAGTTGTGAGCCACCATGTGGCTGCTGGGAATTGAAATCAGGACCTCTGGAAGAGCGGTCACTGCTCTTAGCTACTGACCCATCTCTCCAGCCCTGTTTTGACTTTTTATTTTGAAGATTGAAAGACAATCATATTTTCCACTGATTATTAACATTATTTTATGCTTTCACAGTCCCACACCACTGTGGAAAACAAAGACCACTTCTATCCATTCATACTGAGTTTGAACAGTTCCATTGCCTAGATTCATAAAGGGGAATGTTTGGTCAAAGAGCACACACATCATTATTATTTTGATTAAGTCCTGGGAGATTTCCCCTTTAGAAAGCCATGATCTCATCCAAGGACAATCTAAGTAACCCTTTCTTCACATCATGAAGAACTGAAGCTGGGCACATCTGTGATACCAAGGTTAGTTCTACTAGATGTAGGGGAGGCCGAGGCAGGAAGATTGTCAGGTTAAGGCCAATGAGAGCCACACTGTAAGATCCTATCATTAACAGCGAACTCTAAAAACTATAGCTCATAACAAAACCAACCAACCAACCAACCAAACAAACAAACAAACAAAATCAGCTAGGTGATGTTTGATACAACAGTTTCCTCTGAACTGAAATATTGGCTCTATCTGATGGGGGTGCTTGTGACATTCAGCAGGCAAAAGGCCCCTCCCCAAGGTTACAGTGAACAATTGCTGGGGGAGGAGACAGTGACCTGCCCACTTGCTCTTGTCTAGTCTGCCTGTGAGTCAAGGGGAGCTCCAAGGTGCAACAGTTTGAGGTTCTTGAGTTGAGTGCTGGGCTGGGCTTTTCCTTGCCACTTGGAGTGTTTGCTGCTCCCATAAGTCACCCCGTACCCACACTCCTGCCTGCAGCCCCAATAAAAACTCATTATTCACCAAGTTGAACTGTGGTGTAATCATTATTTTTGGCTTGATACAGGTTCCCTTTCTAAGGTGAGCAGATGTGTGTGTGAGTGTGTGCTGTGTTTTCCCAGGAAATGTCTCCCCACCACAGTTAAAGATACCCATAGAGTTCAAAACAAAATTCAAATGTTTCCCAAACAAACATTTTATATGGTTGGTGTGAGAGATTATATACTACCAATAATGTTTTGGGCTTTTTGTTTTGCTTTGTTTCTGTTTTTAACCAAATGGCATGGAATTGAGTCCATTTGGGAATTGAGTCAATTTACTTCAGTGGTCAAGCAACTTTGGGAGTAGTACTCTATCTCATTTAAGATGTGGTACTCAGAGGGAAGACTATGCCTTAGGAATGAGCGACCAGGACAAACTCCAAAGAACCTCTCTTTTTTTCATTGTTTTTCTTTTACTTTTTCCTTTCTTTTTCTTCAATGAAAAGGTGTTTTTTCTTTTCTTTTTTAAAAGATTTATTTATTTATGAGTACTCTATTTGCATGTATGCCTGCACGACAGAAGAGGGCATGAGATTCATTGTAGATGGTTGTGAGCCACCATGTGGTTACTGGGACTTGAACTCAGGACCTCTGGATGAGCAGCTCTTAACCACTGAGCCATCATCTTTCCAGTCCATCAATGCTAACGTTTTTAACGCAGGGCCTGGCACTCTCGTCAGCAGAGGAGAGCTTTAAGATGTACTTTGACTAGTACAGAAGAATAGCTTTACTTTCTGGCTTGTTACTCCCAAGTCCCTCATTTTCCCCATGTGTATGTGTGTGGCATGTATGCACAGGAATATGTGTGCTTACACCAGTGAGCCACACAGGCAGAGGCATGACTCTGACATCAGTTATCTTCCTTAAGTGCTCTCCATATTGAGACAGGGTTGAGCCACCAAAGCCACAGGGTTCTGATCTGCACAGTCTAGCTGACCGGCTTGTGTGGGATCCTGTGGGGTCTCTGCATCATTTGTGGGACATTACAAGAGGCTGTCATGTCTGCTTGGCTTTTAGGTAGACACTGGGGATCCAAACTTTGGTCCTCGTACTTGGGGGCAACTGTGTTACCTGCTGAACCATCTCCATAGCCCTCAATTTCTTGTTTAAGACACAATATCTAAAACAATTTTCATCTCATATTTGATCAATCAGCTCCATACACCCAGCTTCATAATTTATATTTATAGTTATTAAATTTAAATGTATATATAGTCTTTTGTCCCACTGTCTGAGATTTGGATTCTGCCTTCCAGTATATTCTTTGTAATAGTTGTAGGTAGTATATTACAGTATGGATATATATATAATTGATATATATCCATATACAATAAATTTTATCACCTAATTAAAAACTTTAATTGATTTTTAGTAAATAAAACATAATGCTAGAATTCTCATCACCTTTGAGTATATGATTAGTTGCTATATAAACATAATAATTATCATTATACTTACTACTTCTAATAAAATATCCTAGGCAGGTATTATAGCAATGGTTTTCAAATTAAGTTGATTTCTTCTTTGTAACAGTCCTATGAGACAGTCTGAGTATTTGTGTTTTGTAGTTAAGAAAGCTAAAAACCCAAAGAAATCAAGTAAACTTAAAATCTTCAAGATAGAAAACCCTGAACCCAGATTTGAACCCATGCACTTTTGAACCATCCCAGGCAGATCTAGATCTAATTCTCCTAGATCGTCAGTTCTCAACCTTCCTAACACTGTGACCCTTTACACAGCTCCTTGTGTAGTGGTGGACCCCAGCCAGGAAAAGATTTTCCTTGCTCCTTCATAACTGTAATTGTGATACTGTTCTGAGTCGTAGTGTCCAATATCTGATGGGTGACCCTAAAGGAAGGGGTAGCAGCCCACAGGTTAGGCAGCATCTGTCGTCTTCTGGAGACCTTCTTCCCACGCAAACTGTGCAACATTGAGGGACAAGGTGAAGTTCTTTAAAAAGCTAGAAAAATCCTTCCAGAGACTCTAGTCTCTCTAAGATCTGTGGCTTCCCAGTAAGGAAGCTTGGATCTCGGAATTGGTTTTCCTTAAAGTAACTGAATAAAGCATCTTAAAAAATAAAACAACCAACAACAACAAAACACCTAGTGTTGTCCAGATTTCACAGTTTTAGAGAAAAAAAAGTAAAAGTATATTGTAGTGAGATTTTTCTGGGCTAGCTGGCAAATGCCCCCTTCATGGAAAGTGCACCGAAATGGGGCGTTGGTGTTGGCAGACTTCACACGCGCAGGCTGTAAGGACATGAAGTCACTCGCTGACTTTTACTGCAGCCAGTCCTGATTCAGGATGGCTTGATGAAATCGTGGGGGACTCATGCTTCCCTCCTCTGTGGCTGCTTCGTTTGTTGTTAAATGAAGTAGCCAGTCTGTGAAAGCAGACTTCAAAAGCACTGTGGATGTTACATACATATGTACGTATTATTTACTTATTTATGGAAAGAGGCACAGAACTGGCACTGTTTAACTTTGTTAAGTTGTAAGCATATGGGGGGCATGCTGTTGGCTCTCGGACCCAGCCCTGAGGTGGTCACTGCTTTTTGGGAGACAAATCCACAGTCTCCTGCTAATACCTCCCCAGTTTGAGTTTTGGTCATAAACGAGGGACAGAAGATATTGTGGGGGTTCACTAGCATAGAGTTGTTGGACTGTTCTAGAAGCAGATTTCTTGGAGTCTAGTCCAGGTACCTGGAAGGCTGGAGGAAGACAGAAGGTGGTGGCAAAACCCTTTTTTAAAAAATAAGCTAAACCCACAGCAGTGAGAGGGCATGCAGGGCCCTGCTGGGCTCAGTGGTGCCACCATGCAGCGATGTTCACCACACAGCAAAGAAGGCTGAGCAGCTCTGGGAAGGCATCATCTTCCCTCAGACTCCTCTGCTTCAGAAGACAGCAGAAACCACTCCCGTTTTCTCCCCCTATTTTTATAGCAGATTATGCTTTCTTCGGTCGTTTTGGTTTTAGAGTTTCTTTTCTGCCCCGGTATCTAAACCTCCCCAAGCTGCCTAGAACCAGGGTGTTGCTTTTCCCTAGCGTGCTGTGGCTCCGGCCAAACCCTCACCCTTTGTGGCCTGAATTCCTACAGGCAGAACTTTGATACAAAAAGAGTAGGAAGAAAACTGCCACCCAGAGCTTTGCCATGGTGCCTGAGGCCAGGGAGGCGGAGTTGGTGGTGGGGACCAGGCCTCCCCTTCCACCGCCTTCCACCTTCAGCTCCCAGTCTTCAAGCCAGATCTGCATGGGCCTCCCTGCTTTGTCAGGCTCCAACTATGACAGTCTGATGCTGGGACTACACAGGACGTAAAATAACAGTTAACAGTCGGACTCGAACTATTCCTGTCGATGGGGTAGAAATGTTGGAGGGAGGAGGGCAGGCTTTTCGTAGGTTTCAATACAAGTACGTTTGCAAGAATGACAGAACTCTCGCTTCTCCACCTCAAGGTTGAGCTGGTAATTATATATTTCAGAAGAATACCGCATACAATTTAAAAAAATAAAAAAAACCCACCAGCACAAAAATATGACATGGCATGAAGCTCCCTATAAAGCTGTCCAATGCACATACGGTAATTGCACCAATTACATTTAAAATATTTATTTGTGTACCCCAAACCCCAAGATATAAAGGCTAATTATCAAAAATGACACCAGCAAACAGTTTTTACCCAAGCTAACCAAAAACAGAATAATATTAATAATGCAAAGAAATGAAAAGAAACTTCAGTCTACTACTTGAATTAAAATGTCAATGAAATAAAACAGCAAATTCGCCAGCCTCGGTGTTCGCCTATGTGGCTGTATCATTTGAGGAAAACACAAAGAGCCTTTTCAGCCTTGATAATCACTTTTGACTCCTTGGAACTGACTGAGAATGAACTATGTAAAAACTTGTATGTGGTGAGCTAGGTTAAATTCGATGCATAATTTGAAAATGTGATGCTTTTCTAAAGAGTATACAGGCCTAGTTAATGGTTACCATCCCACCTAAATATGTTGATCAAACTGGCTTACAGGTGCATCTGTTTCTGTTTCTAAGCACAATATAAAGTGCACCACACAGAGCAGTTCCTTGGGGTGTATTTCACACAGTATTTCTTACATAGGTTTTCAGGCCTAAAATTAAGGAGTTCTACAGATGACACTAAGGGGGCGATTCGTGAGGTGCCTGACATTCTCCACTGACAGCTCAAGACACACGCAGACTCCTCGGCTCTAGTACAGTTTGATCTCTATGAACAATTAAATAAAAGCGCAGAGACTATCATAGTCATGTTAGCTAAAAACATCTCTGCCTATTTTTATGCTTTGACTTAAAGTGAAAAAAAAATATGAAGACTGTCTTCTGTCACAAAGGGTAATGGTGACCCAGGACTGCTGCAGCTCTCCTCAGGGGGCAGAGATAACGGCGTGCTTGGCTCCACCTCCTGCTCCGACAGTCTGATGCTGGACTATACAAGATGGAAACTCGGCCTCCTGTAATCCATACCTCCAGCTCGACAGTCCGCCACTATCTCTAGTTAGTCTGTTTTATCTTAATGTGTTATCACCAATCATGTCTGTACACTATGGAAGTGTGGATGGAACTCAGCTGTGGGTGGGTCTACGTTGTCATCTCTCCGGACTCACAGTGAGGAGAGAGGGGTCACCCCAGAGCCACTGTGAAAGTCTCAGGGATGCTCGGTACAGAAGCCCTTCTGAGTCACACGGAGTCAATGGCCTGCGAAGCAAGAGGTCTAGCACTGAGTCACAGCCATACTCAGAGGTTACTTTTTTGTTCTTTAGGCTTTGTTTTGACATAAGGTCTCACTAATAGCCCAGGTTGGCCTGGAACTTGCTTTGTAGACCAGGTTGGCCTCAAACTCAAAGAGATTCAACTGCCTCTGTGTCCTAAGTGCTAGGAATAAAGGTATGTGCCACCACACCCAGCTCCAAAGGTTACTTTTAATAAATGGACTTCTTCTGAGAAAAATATAGAACATTTCTGTGATTTAAAACATTGCTAAGGAGCTGGAGAGATGGCTCAGCGGTTAAGAGCACTGACTGCTCTTCCGAAGGTTCTGAGTTCAAATCCCAGAAACCACATGGTGGCTCACAACCCATCTGTACAGCTACAGTGTACTCATATATAAAATAAATAAATCTTTAAAAAAACATTGCTAAATTCTTTTAGAAATACCTTTTCCCCCTTCCTCCTAGGCAAAGTTAAGACTATATTTTTAATATGAATTTTTTAAAGATGTATTTAATTTTGCATGCATGACTGTTTTGCCTGCATGTATATACCATATATATTCCTGATAACTGAAGAGGTCAGAAGAGCCCCAGATCCTGGGACTGGAGTTAAAGATGGCTGTGAACCTCCATGTGGTGCTGGGACTCAAACCCCAGGCCTAGTCAAAAGCAGCTAGTGCTCTTGACCACTGAGCCATCTCTTCAGCCTTGGTTCGGCTTGGTTTTTAAATCTTCCCCCAGCCTCTCTCTGTCTCTCGGAGTCTGGGCTTCCTCCTCCTGTTCCCCCTTCCTTTCTGTGTGTGTGTGTGTGTGTGTGTGTGTGTGTGTATGTGTGTGTGTGCTTGTAAGTACTCACATGGGGAGGTCACAGGACTGAGAGTTGATTTTGTCTTTTCATCATGTGTGTTCTAAGAGCCCAGCACAGGTTGATAGGCTTTCTGCAAGAGCCTTTACCACCGAGTTACACTGCTAGCCTCACAAGTATGGTTCTAAATCACCACCTCTCTAACAATTTTGCAACATAGTCACCGTTTCCTTCCACCAGACACTTGCTAGTCTCTTTGGTACCTGTCAGCTTTATCCATCTTTCAGGACCTGGCACCCTGCATCCTGATTTTCTTCATCTCTCCAGCATCATCACACTCCTGTCCTGTGCAATAGAGCCCACTCACACTGACAACTGTAACCCTTCTCACATTCACTGGCTCCTTTATAGCATGCCATTGACACTACAGTAGTACCAAACATACTTGTCTAACTGAAATATCTTATATTCGCTAGCAATCTTTAAGGAACATGAAATAACATCAATTTTGTAAATGAAATGGAATGTATACAAGGCAAATACTTTAACTGGAAGTCTTTTGAGGAGTATCATGGGTACTGAACAAAGGAAGTAACATTAGTACTCATCTATAGGGTTTGGTCCATGTGTCTCCCATCTCCCCACTATTTTTACCACAATCACTTTCAGAGCAAAGATCAGGCATCCTGTCTTCAGACCCATTATGCTTACAAACATGCCATGGGCACAGCAAAACCTCCACATGAGCCTTTTGCCCGAGAACCCTCTACGGGTAGCTGTATTCACTCTGTTCATCCTGATGATTAACTGCCCCATGCAGTGGGCGATGTCCCTCAGCTGGGTTCTGACTGCCTTTTGTGCTCTGGTGAGTGAGGGCTCAAGGGCACCCACCGCTCTCCACTCCAAATTCTCCTCTTGAAGCTCTTCAGACACATCCCTCAGGCTTGCCAAGACCCTGGCCACGTGGCAATTTAGCCTACAAAGTAACGTTCCACCAGAGGAAATGTCAGAGACTGTCACAGAGTCATACCTAGTCACCCACACAGGGCAGGGAGATAGGAGGAATACTTTCAGACTGTGTCCTCAGTCACATAACAGCATCATGGGCGTTCCGTAAGGCAGAGCGCATGCGCAGGAGCCCATCCACCATCTAGCTCCAGGAAATGGTGGAGCTCAGAAGGTGCTCCCCGAGACCCCCTCACAGCTGCCTGACGGTACCAGTGTGACTAGGAAGCACTTGAGAGCCTTCTCGGGGCACTTCAAGCCCTGCCACCAGATGAGCCTCTATTTCCTTTACCCTCTAATTTCTTCTCTGCCCATTCTGCGCGTATCCTTCAGGGTTGCTCCGTCGCATCCTGGCCCTCCCGCGCCAACTGCAGCTTTATTCAGATGACAATGAAAAGGAGTTTTAGCCAACAAAGGCAAAAGTAGCTTCTCAGGCAACCTTTTCCATTAATATTGTTGTTCGGAGGCAGCGAGAGCGAAGCAGCACACGACTGTGACATCTGTCTTTATGAGGGACCACAGGCTATTCAAGTCAGCAGTCTAGGAAGAACACAAGCCTCTAAGAGGATTTAATGTCAGGGTAACCTTCCCATCGTGTTTCCAGAGTCTGGGTTGTAAGAAAGGTGAGGTGCAGCTCAGGGGGTGCTGGGAAAGGTGACTGTCAACATTTGTGTAAGGACGACGTGCTCCTTCTCAATTCCTGGCTCGTTTTAGGAATCGGAAACAAACATACTATTCCAACTGCTCTCAACAATGGGACTGACCCTGTCTATACCTGCAACAATAAATGATTATCCCGTATGTGAGTCGATTGGCGTAGATCTGGGGTTGTTTGGCTATGCGATCATCTCAGCTGGGAAAATTGCTACTCCTAATACAGAGAACAGGCGTGTTTGCCCACGAAAGGGACCAGACTGAATGAGCTTCTAAAATCTTCCTCTGAGACTGTTTTAGAAGGAGCTAAGAAGAGAAACACTAGAAAAAGAACAGGCAACCCGAGTTGTCTATAAAGTCAGAAAGGATCATGAGAGCTCCCTTACTCTTGAATGTGCCTCAGCAGGCACAGCACAGCCATTTCAAAAAGACACTATGTTTTTATGCAATGACTTCAAAGACACTTAGGCTTAAAGATGGCACTTGAGAGAAGAAGATACAAGGATTCAGTTTTTTCCCCCCAAAGGAAAACTGTGTTTACAGATGGCCAGTGCCGTGTTTACCAAATCTATAACATTAAAACCTGGGGTGGGAGGCAGGGGCGGGGGCGTGTGTGTGTGTGTGCATCTCTGTAATTAAAACAGGTGGCCTCGGTCATCCATAGGCTTACACAGAACAGGACAAGCACATATACTGCATTATCCATCTTATGACACTGGCTAGACAGGCTCAGAGGCTCAGAGAGTCATAGGAGCAGCACCACCACCACCCCTATATTTCCTAGTGACTCTATGAGAAAGAATGGTTGGCTAGGCTGCATAAGGATATTAGCAATAGTGATGCGGAGCCGGTAGTACTGGTGGCGGTGGCAGCAGCTAACTTTTGCTTAGAGGTAGGCAGCATGTGGCACACTGTATTTATTCTGTTAGTTCGTTCTCCCCCAGACAGTTATATGAAGTCAATACCCGTGTTTGATAGAGAGGAAGCCTACAGGGCTTTACCCAAAGAGCCAGTGATGGGTAAAGCCAGACTATGAAGCCAGCAGCACGATTCTAAAGCCTCTCCTCTGCTATGGGCAGCCCAGGGAACATGCGCTGGCAACCCCAGGCTTGTCAGCTGAGGGCAAACAGACTGAGGACTCCAAGATAACTCAGATGCTATCCTGACAAATGAAGTTCCCCATAGAAGGGGAAACTGAAAATCACGGGTGACGTTTCTTTTATGGGGTTACTAAAAGTGGTGCTTTTCGAATGATTAAGGACCACTGTTCACTTACGAGGCTTCTATTAAAACACCCTATTCCATTTTTACCCAGAGGCGACTGCCGATAGTCTTGTTCCTGTGTGATGACACATCCGTTCCTGACAGCGACTCTAATTGTCTGTTGCTCAATGTGAATATTCAGAATTCAAGTGCTAAGCAGAGGGTGTGCGCTGGGCAAGCAAAGCTTGGTTTTCAAAGAGAAGGGAAGTGGGTGCTTATGGGATTGCGTATCAGATGCCTCTTACAGGACAAAAGGGGGGGGGAGGCAGTGGGGAACAACAAATTTACTTGTGGTCCCTGAGTCAATCACACCGAGGTAGCTCTTCAGACAACCTGAAGTATGATCCAGCCCAGATATTACAATGAAATGGATTGTACTCACAATATCCTGGCTTCCTTACATAATTCATAAAATCACTCTTAATCTCCAAGCGTAGAAGCAACTAATATCAAATGAGGTGTCTTGGGAAACAGGATAAAACACGCCGTGATTGGAGTACCTTTGATTCCAGGGGTTGATATTAAAGCTGTCCTGATGGTGTGCAGACTGTGACTAACCCATCCCAGCTCTCCAGCTACACACGTGTCATGGTCAGCAGGGACTGGCTTACATACTTTTACCTGTCTAGTCACCTATGGAACCAGTACAGCCACATGGAGGAAGCACCAGGATCACCTACATTTACAGACGAGGAAGCTGAGGTTGAGGAAATTTTTCTCCAAGTTTATTAGGAAAAGGTGGCATTGGGATTTAACCTCTGCAGCATGCCTCCAGCATCAGTGCTCCTTGCTAACCTATCTGAGAACTGAATACGGCCTCCTGGGAAAACTGAAAGAGGAGGCTTGGTATTGGTGCAATAGCCTAACCGTGATGGATCTGTATCCATCCCCTTACCATGAGTCCACCAGAAGTTCTGATAAAGATAGAATGCTAAGAGCCTCCCTAGCAGCCCATTGTTTCAATGGCAGATCCCAATCTGGACTATCCCTGTGAATTCCAAGTAGCCTTTCTTAAGACACCTAGTCTATCTTGATTTGAATACTTCTTATATATTAAAAGTCTTCATTTTCTTGTGCATAGATAATCCCCAACCTATAAAGTTTAGACTTCTGATCTCTCCATTTTTTGCCTGGGTCAAGTGAATTACACTCATCAGAAACTGTACCTCAAAGTTTGAGTGTTGATCCCCCCTCAAGGCTGTTGATATACAGTAAATCCCTTCTTAAGATTCTAGCATCAAGTAGCAACCCCCCCTCCATCGACCACACAATCATGACAACAAACCACAGACAACTCTAGTCCTTTAGCACACTGTACAACTAAATTAGGATGCCTGGGAGTCTAGAAGCATTACATGTCTTTTGGGGAGGAGGACTAGAGAGATGGTTCAGAGTACTGGCTGCCCTTCCAGCGGTCCTGAGTTCAGTTCCGACCACATGGTTCACATATATGTATGCAGACAATACTCATACCCATAAAATAAAAATTAAACTCTCTAGGCCTGGAGCAATGACTCTGCAGTTAAAAGCACTACCTATCCTTCCAGAGGTCCTGAGTTCAGTTCCTAGCACTCACACGGCAGTTCCCAACCTTCTATAACTGTAGTCCTATGGAATCGGATGCCCTCTTCTGGTGTGCAGATGTACACATAGGCAAACACCCATGTACATAAACAAAATAAAATAAAAAATTATTTTTTAAAAAAATCTGAAACTGGGGATGGAGAGATGACCCAGAGGTTGAGAATACTGGCTACTATTCTAGAGGACTCAAGGTTCAATTCCCAGCAACCACATGGAGGCTCACAACCATCTGTAATGGGATCTGGTGCCCTCTTTGGTATGCAGGCATACATGCAAGCAGAACATTGTATACATAATAAATAAATCCTTAAAATCAAAAATATGAAACTGGAAACTTGGTACCCCTCAAGGTTTTAAATGCATCTTTAAAAGACACCTCCCCCTACCCCTCTTCATGTTGTTGGTGGTCAAAGAGAGGGTCTTGACATTCTAGGCTGGTACTCTGTTCAGTAAGCTACACCCTCTGCCCATTAAATATATTTTTGTGCTACACGTTTTCAACTTACCATTGGTTTTTAGCAAGACACAACTCCATAGCAAATCAAGGAATATCTATGTTGTTTTCTTCTGGTCAAAGAGCCAAAGAAAATCAGTGTCATGCCAACTGTTCTCAAGAGATCAAGACTGCTGTGCATGAACCTTTATGGAGCTAACCTGGCAGTTTAGACAACCCAGAGACAATCTCCCAGCTCCTGGAGGGCTTGGTTTTGCCAGTGGCTATGAATAGGCCCATCTGACCTATGAAAAATAGAGCTGGCAACCTGTGACCCATCACTGATCTCATGCATCGGGCAGGTAAAGGTCAGACAGTGTCCGGAATGATCCATCAGACGAAATCTCAGAGGTGAAGTGTGTCGCCTACTTATCTGTTTTCTGTGGACTAAATAGTATCCCTCATGGAGAGGCCTGCCCAGTCAGTGAGTGGTCTAGCTGCTGTGTGGTTCCATGATAGAAGATCACAAATCTCAAATGTGATTGTGTGGTATGATTTTACTTCAGAGGCGTAGTACCTCCTTCTTTCTGAGAGACTTGGCTCCACGTGGAAGGTGACAGGGTTTTGCGAGCCAGTGGCTGCCACGGGAAAGGAGGCTTTCAGATGTCACCAGAGGGAGGCAGCTCTGCACATTCACCTCAGATCTTGGGGGAAACACCCTCTTCCAAACGGCCTGAGCACTGTGGAGCACTTGTATGCCTCTCACGTCACTGCGTTCTAGACCTGAGAGCAACAAGAGACCAACGCTGGTCCTGGGTGTGGCCTCTCCCTTCCCAGGCACAGAGCCATGTTGGAAACAAGGTATTGACAGTTCCGCAGGCAAAGATAAATGTGGAACTCCTCAGAAGATCACACTGAGCTTCTCACACGGCAAAGAACAAATGCGAGGCGTGATTGAAAATAACCATGCTCACACATGGGGTGTTTCAGCTTGTTTTCTGTTACTATGATAAACACCAGGCTCAAAAAGCAAGTAGGGGAGGAAAGGGTTTCCTTCAGCTTACAGGTTACAGTATATCATCTAAGGAAGACAGTGCAGGCGCTCGAGGCGGGCACTGAGGCAGAGACTATGGAGGGGTGGGTGCTGTTAGGCAGCTGACTTCTGGCTTGTTCAGTTACCTTCCACGTGCAGCTCAGGCCCGTTTGTCCAAGGACTGCACTGTCTACAATGACCTGGTCTCTCCTAAATCAAAGGACAATCAAGAAACTGCCCCACAGAAGTACCACGTGCCAGTCTAACGGAGGCGATTCCTTCAGTGACCTTCCTTCTCCCAGGACACATCTATGTTCCTGTCCTGTTGACAAAAACTATCATCCTGCATTAAGTATTGCTGAGATTCCTTAATACCATAGTCACATCTGAAAGAAAGGTTTGCATTTCCTTTTCTTTCTTCCTTTCTTCTTCCTTCCTTCCTTTCTTTCTTTTCTTCCTTCCTTTCTTTTCTTAAAGATTTTTTATTTTTATTTTTTATGTATATGAGCACACTGTTGCTGTCTTCAGACACACCAGAAGAGGGCATTGGATCCCGTTATAAAAGGTTGTGAATCACCATGTGGTTGCTAGGATTTGAACTTAGGACCTCTGGAAGAGCAGTCAGTGCTCTAACTGCTGAGCCATCTCTCCAGCCTGGGATTTGCATTTTCTAATGTAGGAGTTTGGATGGTTCAAGGAAAAAGTGAAAGTAATACATATTTTTAAAAACCAAAAGGAAAACTTGCTACTTTGGGCTGAAGGACTGTGGAGGTAGGAGGTAAAGAGTAGCATCCTAAGAAAAATGGAGATCTGAACAATTTCCCTAAATCTAAAGCAACATTGGGAAATTTCTTGATTTTTCAAAAAGAAAAATAAGAAAGTAAAAACATTTGGTACAGAAGAAGGAGGAGAAGAAGGAGAAGAAAGAAGGAGAAGAAGAAGGAGATGAAGGAGAAGCAGAAGCAGCCGCCCACAACGTTCTTCTGACAGACTAATAAGGACTTTAATATGACAATCTGCTGTTTATCTGCACATTGCGTGCACAGTTCCAGCTTTCTCAGCTATTATTCAAGAGCTGTAAGATGAAGAATACCTAATTGCCTCCCGGAGAAAAGTATTACTACCAGACAACTTAAGCAAACATATTCTGAACTAACAAAGTATTTTACAATAATCTGAAGAATGAGTGACAGCTAAATGGCAGCCATTACTGTGCCCCAGGTGCCCGGTCAGGGCCCGTGTCGGTCTCACAGAACACCCAGCAGCCTCCGGACAGCTCCCAGCAGCCCTCTGTCAGATGCTTGAGGAATGTGCTTTTTTCTTCTTACTTGCTACAATGCCTGTCAGCTTAGCATACTGCTCTATCTACTGCTCCGTGAACTCAGAATGGAGAATGTTCTAGGCCTTCGATGTCTCACTAACTCAGCTGTTTCAGATTAGTTAGGTACAAAGGAGCTAGTAACGAGTGTGCTCGTTAAAGACAGTTACTTAGGCAGGGAACAGAAAACTGGTGAAAGCTAGCTCTATGACAGATGTTTTCCTGGCAACAGAGAAATTTATAGTCTCTGCTCTTAAAGCCCATTGGCAAAGTACACTTAGAGATAGTGACTGTACTCTCATACAGTTTGGGAGGGAGTCTCCAATTTACTCCTTTGAAAAAAACTATTTTAAAAGCTATACGTAGACCTGGTGAGCATTCAGAAATGTGTGACAGCAACACTTCCCTGAGAGTCTTGAGACGCTCAGTCGCACTGACTACTTGCACACCACCATTCCTTCACCTCCTTTGCACCCCAGTTCAGTCAGGCTCTTAGCTGCACCCAACTCACCTGGTGGGCCTTAGCTGCACCTAAATTACCCTGGCAACAGCCTCCCTGTTTGCAGAGGCTGAAGCAAGCCGCCCCGCCCCCCCGCCCCGCCCCATCCCTGAGCAGTTTCCTTATATCTCTCCAGGTATCTGTACATCTGGACTCTCTCTCTCCACTGCTAGCCTTCTCCACAGCTGGCTTCGCACCTGTCTGGGATTGTCAGTGGGCCCACTGTGGCTTGCTAGCTAGCTGATTTCTGGGACTTTCAATGCTGTGAGGTTCTACACCCTTGGTCCATTTCCTGGTCCAGTACAATCAGCCTTTATTTTTCCACGTCTGGATGTGACACATGTGAATCAAAAAGCAATTTGTCCAAGTTTACTTAGTTTAAAAAAAAACAGTGGTGGGTTGTACTTTATCACTTCTATTTGGGAAATGGTGGCATATAATCTCAGTGTCTGTCTGTCTGTCTGTCTGTCTGTCTGTTTTTGCTCCCCAACCCCCAGCTATGAGAACAGACATATCCCGTAGGAAACTTCAGTCAGTTTACTTGCATCTACTCTAACTCTTGCTCGGAAGTGATGGCTTGCTCATAACGAAGCTCATCTGCACTGCAGGGAACTCTGCCTTGGAACTGGACAACCAATGGCTGCTTTAAGCCTTGTGGCCAGTCTAACAAACTGTATCTTAATAATGTGACAAACGACAATCCATCCCCTCCTAAGGAGCAGCCCCTGGAATGAAAGTCATGTTTGGAATCGGAAGCAGAATTCTCAACAACTTCTTTCCCGACAGCAGACTCTTTCTACTGCCCAGTGGTCTACAAAGTAAGAATAAGCCTGAGAAATGCAAGAGAAAGCATGGAATTTAGGAAGAAAGTTATTAGGATTATATTTCCCATTTTTGTGGGAAATACAGTTTAGAGTATGCATTCACCTAACTATACATACATAGTTTAATAATAAAGTATGTTATAAGTCTAAAATAATAGTCCAGGTGGGATTGCAACTAAATTAGTTTGGAAGCCAGTGGCCTTCGACACAATCAACAGCCCCTTAGCAGACTTGGTGACAGCGTGGACAGTGACTCATACCTGTCACTTTGCTCACAATTCAACGGTATCTAAGCACTCTCTTTCCACTTCAAACCACACTGAACCACTAGAGAACATGCTGTCTAAAGGTAGGAGACTTTGACTCTGACCCTTTGCATGGATAATATCATGCAATTCCATAGCACGTAACAGAAGCTAAGTGCATATTATTAATGACAAGATACAGGGCTACTTTATATCTCTATAGAAATCCACTTACTAATCTCTCTGATTGGAATTCCCTTTATTCCACCCCTCCCACCTCAGAGAAACCCATCAGAGAAACTAGGTCAATGGAGGTACCTCTCCATGACGCCATAGAGACACCTACACATCCATTTGCATTCTTTTAAAAATTATCTATTTTTTATTTTATGTGTGAATGTTTCACCTGAATATATTTATACACACCATGTCTGTGCTTGGTGCCCACAGAGGTCAGAAGAGGGCATCAGGTCTTTTGAAACTGGAGTAATGGATGGTTGTGGCCCACCGTGTAGGTACTAGGAATTGAACCTGGGTCTTCTGCAAAACCAGCATACACTCTTAACCACTAAGGCGTCTCTCCAGCCCCTCTTCTGGGTTCTTACACATCTAATTCTTCATATTACATGTTTGTCTCCTCATCAGACTGGATTGCTTAAAGACACAAAGCAAGAAGTCACCGTAAGATAGTGGATAAGCAAACTTGTAAAGAACAGATTATTAATCTGAAGACATTAGAAACCTTCTGGCTTTACCAACAACTAACAAATTCCAGACCCTAAATCGTAAACTAGAAAACTGGACACAATAATAGGAGGCTATTTATTTCTGTTCCTGGCAACAGGTAGTGCAGGGCTAAGCAAGGCTCTAAGCACCAAGCAGAGATGGATAAGGACAGAGAGGGACTTAGGGGGAAGCTGTCATGCTGTAATTTGTAAGACAGACTCCCAGAGAGGAGGCTAGGCCTCCTAAGGAGGAGGACTTGAATTTCATACCCATCTTCACAATCAACACAAGCCAGAAATATAAAGAACCCCCAGATCAATGACTATTAAAATATAGCATACAGGTTGGAGAGATGGCTCAGAGGTTAAGAGCACTGACTGCTCTTCTAGAGGTCTTGAGTTCAATTCCCAGCATCCACATAGTGGTTCACAACTGCCTAATAACTATAGTTCCATAAAACCTGATACCCTCTTCTGGTGTTCAAATGTACATACAGATGACACACCCATATATGTAAATAAATACATGTTTTTGAAAAATGCAGCAAACCAAAATTTGTCCCATCTGTATTGCCACGGAGGGAAATCATCAGTTGCAGATGATGGCATGAGAATAACAAAGGCTTAGCTTCACCTTTGAGATGTTAGAAGAAAAGGAGCATGCTAAAACAAACAAGGAAGAAATAAACAAGATAGAGAAGGTGCTGAAATAGAAAATGAGTACTAGGGAAAAAAAAACAATTAAATCAAAACCCAGTTCTGTGGAAAGATCAATGATGTCAGTAAAGGCCTAGCTCACTGCTCAGGAGGAAGCAGAGTTGAAAGCATTATTGTCAGGATCTGAATGCAGCAGAGGTCACTGCTGCAAATCCAACAGATGCTGAGGGACAATGGGAGCTGCTGTAAATAACTACAGGTTAGTCAGCCAGTTTGGAAGGGACAAGAAATAGACAAATTCTTTTAAAGTCTTAACTTTCAGAATGGACACAAGATAAATGAAAGTTTGAAACACCACATTTATATTTTATTGGACCAGTAAATAGGGATTTTTCCAAAAGAAAATTTCAGGTTCAGATAACCTTGTTGGTTAGATCTATCATTTAGAAAATAGTTGGCAGACATCTGTGTAACTTTTGCTTTTTAGAAAAGTAGAAAGGACATTTGCTTTATAAATCCAACAATATCCTAATATCCAAACCAGACAAAGAACCTATCGTAAGACTTCAAGAAAAATACATGTGGTTATGACTTATATAAACATTGATAACCAATGCTTAAGAAAATAATTCCAAATCAAATATAGCACCAGCTAAAGTAATAATAACCTATGACAAAATAGGTCAAGGTTAAGCTAACCTTGGCAAATCAATGTGACCTATTAAATTCAAAAATAAGAGAATTGGCTGAGGGTCTATAGCTCAGTGGTAGACTGCTTACCCAGCACATGGGCGCCCCTGTGCTCAGTCTCATGAGCCATGAATAAATAAAATAATAAAGCAAAATGATACAATCATCTCATAAGATGTAAGAATGTAATTTTACAAAGTTCAGAATCTTCATGACAGAAATTATCAGTGATCCAGCGATTCAGCCTCGGACATATAGCAGGGGAACTGAATTGGTATATCCAGTGGTATCTGGGTCTCCAGTCTGGTGGCAGCACTATTCACAATAGCTGGAAACAGCTGAAGGGGCCATCAACAGATGTACCTTTGCTAAAGAGAATGCTCTGAGAGGAGATGGGCTTTTGAGAGACTGAGTCTGTAGCACCTTGATTTCTGCTTTTCCAACCACCAGAACGGAGAAACATACTCCTATTGTTTTTAACCTACCCAGTTTATAGTATTTTGATATAGCAATTCAACAAGGGAAGATATCCTTGGATAACAAAAATAGTATAAAATCCTGAAAAGGGATATAGATTTAATAAGAGAAACTAGCAATGTCTCGACACATAAGGCACATATACAAAATCACTTTTATATTCCAGTGATGAGCAGGCAGAATATGAGATGAAAATATAGTACTACTAACAATGGCATTTTTTTTCAGGTGACAGAAATATGATAAAACTTGACTGCGTTAGACAAGTAGTGGTTAGAGAAGCTATGCCTTTGTTAAAACCTCTGATATGAACTCAAAATGGCAGCATTAATAGCAAATAAATGGTACCTCCAGAAACTTGATTTTGGGGTTTTGCAATTTTAATTTTTTTATATGTATGTGTGTTTTGCCCACATGAATGCCTACACACCATGCGTGTGCCTAGAGCTCATGGAGGCCAGAAGAAGGGCTTGGGTACCTCTGGAACTGGAGTTACAGCTGACTATGAGTCTGTGTGTACACAGAGACATGTTCCGAACTGAACCTGGGTCCTCTGGAAGAGCAGCCAGTGCCCCTAATAATTGGGCTATCACACCAGCTCTACTTATTTATATGTCTATTTATTTTGAGACAGGGTCTCACTATGTAGCTCTGGCTGGCATGGACCATGCTATGTAGACCCGACTGCCCTTGAACTCACAGAGAACCCTTTGCCTCTGACTCCTAGAAAATTGATTCTTTTGTTTGCTTGTTTAAAAAGTCACCAGACCTAAATAAAAAGATGTTTCCTTTACCATGCTATGAGAAATGAGAAATCAAAGATATTGAAATAAGCATGAATCTCTTTGTGGCTGTCTTTTGTAGTTTGGATCCTGATCTCTCCAAATGCTCGCAACTGAAGGCTCCATTGCCAGCTCCTGTTGGCTACTGGGAGGTGGCAGAACCTTTGGAAGGCAGAGGAGAAAGTTATGTTGCTTGAGATATGGACTTGAAGGGGCTGCTGGGACCTTATTCCTTTCTCTTTGCTTTTCACAAGCCACCCGGGGAACAGTATCTCTCACTCTAATACCATGTCAGGAAGACTCATTCAACAAGGTGCAGAGGCTGTGGATTGAAACCACTGAAACCGTGAGCCCAACTCATTCTAAAGTTGATTACCTCATGGATTTGTTATCATGATACAAAGATGATTACCACATTCTTGGATTATTTCTTTACCTTTTGTAAAACCTTTGTTTACCACAGGGTCTTGACACTACTGGCACATGACATAAACTAACCCACCATCTGTCTTAGTTTCCGAGCCAATGGCTTAGAAGCCATGCTTGGTTCTTTTTTCTCTTCACTGTGGCCCACTTCTAACCTTTTACCAGGTCCTCAGGTTTTACTTTCTAATTAGCTCTCGAATTGTTCTGTTTATATCTGTTATTAGTGACAGCAAACTCTTCAAAAGGGATGAAAGCACTACAGGTCACCAAAGAGTTTCATGTAGGTTACAGAGTAACCTAACAGTACTTACATGTAGGTTACACATAGGCCAGCAAGTGTGTTCTCTACGTCTACTCCCTCTGTGGTCATTATTTTAATTTTTTATTGATCTTAAAAGGTTGACAACTGACAAATAATAGCACTGTAGAATAATTATGCAAAACACAGAACTTGATTATAAAACACGACTATCTATGCACTCCCTAGACAGGCACATGAACATATATGTTTACATATACATCTCTCCATACCAGCACAAATCATTCTCCCCTATGAAAATTTTAAAGAACTCAGAGTAGCAAATTACAAATCAACTTAAATGAATTCTATGCCAGGTACTCTGCTAAATATTGGGAACTAGGGTAGGGGATGCAGCTCACAGATAGAGCTCTTCCCAGACATGCACGAGGCCCGGGGTTCAACTCAGTATACTATTAAAAAGTGAACGACTATGGAAAACCTTAAATTGGACCATTTAAAAAATGCTATTATTGGAAAGTATGGTGGTGATCTAGGCACTCAGAGGCAGAGGCAGGAGGATCCCTGTGAATTGTTGGCCAGACTGACCTACACAAGGTGTTCCTGGCCAGCCAGGGCCACATAGGAAGACAGTACCTTAATCTCTCTCCCTCTCTCTTTCTCTCTCTCTCTCTTACATACACACACACACACACACACACACACACTGACAGACAAATTAACAAAAGTACCCTCTATTATCCATATAAAGTAGAAGTACTTTAATGACTTTCTGAGGCTAGTAGATATGAGGAGTATTCTCACATACTTTAAGTAAGACTTAGCAATACTTTAAAATGTTTTTTTTTTTTTTTACTATTTACTCATGTTCATGTGTGAGTGAGAGCACACATGATTGTGCCTATGTGTGCAGTTGCCCAAGGAGACCAGAAAGGACCTCAGATGCCGTAGAGCTAGAGTTGCAGGCAGTTGTGAGCTGCCGGATGTGGGTGCTGGAGCCAAACTCTGTTCCTCTGAAGGCACAGCAAGCGCTCCTAGCCACCAAGCCATCCCTCCAGGCCCAGCAATTAATGTTCCCAACACCTTGGATGAGTATCCTGTTTAACTTTTCTAAAGTAAAAAATAAAATTTCCTAAAGATACCCTTTTGCATGAATGGTATTAATACAAAGCCCATGCTTTTAGCCTTCTGTGCACATCTCTTCTGTGACAGGCTGCCTCACAGTCCCAGGATCACAGGGTGAAAAGAGTGTCCTTCCTAGTTCCCAGTGGGCCCCAAACTATTATGAGAGGCAGCTCCGGCATTACAGCAGTCAGAAAGAGACACTGTGATGCCACAAGGCTCTAACTTTATCACACATGTAGCTATCAAGAATTGTGTGAAACACTGTCATCAATTAAACATGGGATAGAATAAAAGGTGGTTGCACAAAATAACTGCTCAGAGGAGAAAAAAAAAAGAAAAGAAAAGAAACAGAAAGCCAGTGGAACCGAGGGAGCCTTACGGCTGAACTCTGCAGAAGGCGCCTTCAAATAAATATTTCAAACCTCCATATGAATATTTTAAGCATGACAACTACACATAAACACACAGCCAAAGTGCTCAAATCCACTCAAGAAAGACTATTAAGTCATCAACTTGCTCCTGACAGGATCCACTGAATATGGCAACAGTGAGAAGTCAGGAGACAGTTGGAATCACTTCAAGACTGCTAATTTAACTTGTCTTAAAACCAACCAATGCTCAATGTGTCATCATCAATGTCATCTCATCGCAGCCTGAAAAGCCTTCGACCTAAAGCAAAAAGGTCCCCAAGTGCCAGCCTTCTTGTCTACTGGTTGAAAATCTAATTGGTTCTGCTGACAGGCTTGGGAATTGGTAGGGAGGCTGTTCAGTTAATCTCCAAGGGCCAGCAGAGAGCTCGGTATCCGTCTCAGAGCTCTGCTCCCTAGCTGTCGTAAAATGACTCTGATGGTAGAGCAGGCTCTTATGCTTCGGCTGTCTCCTGACTTCTGTTAAGTCAAATTCAATAAAGTTTGTCACTCAATAATCTGAGAGCTACCCAACAAAACCTCTCTGATCAATAACAGCTTGCTGCTTGCTCTTGGGAAGGTGACCTATTAAAGATTAAAAACACACCTGCTGCTCCAATCAGACAACATATTTTTTCTCCCACTTTTAAATGAAAATTTGTCCGTTAAAAATCAGATTAGCTATTAGAAATATACATACAGAATTGCAGAGGGGAGTTGGGAGTGAGATGAACACAACAGCTCAGATGTGAGGCTCCATGCTCTCTAGACGCCTGGATGGAGTTTGGTGGTTGGGGATTTCCACTGCAATTTGGCTCTTCCAGGTACCAGATTTATCCCATATCTGCATTGTAGTACCACACACTCATGTACTGGCTGACCGTGTGTACAGTCAGTACCACACACTCATGCACTGGCTGACCGTGTGTACAGTCAGTACCACACACTCATGCACTGGCTGACCGTGTGTACAGTCAGTACCACACACTCATGCACTGGCTGACCGTGTGTACAGTCAGTACCACACCCTCATGTACTGGCTGACCGTGTGTACAGTCAGTACCACACACTCATGCACTGGCTGACCGTGTGTACAGTCAGTACCACACACTCATGCACTGGCTGACCGTGTGTACAGTCAGTACCACACACTCATGCACTGGCTGACCGTGTGTACAGTCAGTACCACACCCTCATGCACTGGCTGACCGTGTGTACAGTCAGTACCACACCCTCATGCACTGGCTGACCGTGTGTACAGTCAGTACCACACACTCATGCACTGGCTGACCGTGTGTACAGTCAGTACCACACACTCATGCACTGGCTGACCGTGTGTACAGTCAGTACCACACACTCATGCACTGGCTGACCGTGTGTACAGTCAGTACCACACACTCATGCACTGGCTGACCGTGTGTACAGTCAGTACCACACACTCATGCACTGGCTGACCGTGTGTACAGTCAGTACCACACACTCATGCACTGGCTGACCGTGTGTACAGTCAGTACCACACACTCATGTACTGGCTGACCGTGTGTACAGTCAGTACCACACACTCATGTACTGGCTGACCGTGTGTACAGTCAGTACCACACACTCATGTACTGGCTGACCGTGTGTACAGTCAGTACCACACACTCATGCACTGGCTGACCGTGTGTACAGTCAGTACCACACACTCATGCACTGGCTGACCGTGTGTACAGTCAGTACCACACACTCATGCACTGGCTGACCGTGTGTACAGTCAGTACCACACACTCATGCACTGGCTGACCGTGTGTACAGTCAGTACCACACACTCATGCACTGGCTGACCGTGTGTACAGTCAGTACCACACACTCATGTACTGGCTGACCGTGTGTACAGTCAGTACCACACACTCATGCACTGGCTGACCGTGTGTACAGTCAGTACCACACACTCATGCACTGGCTGACCGTGTGTACAGTCAGTACCACACACTCATGCACTGGCTGACCGTGTGTACAGTCAGTACCACACACTCATGCACTGGCTGACCGTGTGTACAGTCAGTACCACACACTCATGCACTGGCTGACCGTGTGTACAGTCAGTACCACACACTCATGCACTGGCTGACCGTGTGTACAGTCAGTACCACACCCTCATGCACTGGCTGACCGTGTGTACAGTCAGAACCACACACTCATGTACTGGCTGACCGTGTGTGCAGTCAGAACCACACACTCATGTACTGGCTGACCGTGTGTGCAGTCAGAACCACACCCTCATGCACTGGCTGACCGTGTGTACAGTCAGTACCACACACTCATGCACTGGCTGACCGTGTGTACAGTCAGTACCACACACTCATGCACTGGCTGACCGTGTGTACAGTCAGTACCACACACTCATGTACTGGCTGACCGTGTGTACAGTCAGTACCACACACTCATGCACTGGCTGACCGTGTGTACAGTCAGTACCACACACTCATGCACTGGCTGACCATGTGTACAGTCAGTACCACACACTCATGCACTGGCTGACCGTGTGTACAGTCAGTACCACACACTCATGCACTGGCTGACCATGTGTACAGTCAGTACCACACACTCATGCACTGGCTGACCATGTGTATAGTCAGAACCACACACTCATGCACTGGCTGACCGTGTATGCAGTCAGAACCACACACTCATGCACTGGCTGACCGTATGTATAGTCAGTACCACACACTCATGTACTAGCTGACCATATGTACAGTTAGTACCACACATTCATGTACTAGCTGACCGTGTGTACAGTCAGTACCACACACTCATGCACTGGCTGACCGTATGTACAGTTAGTACCACACACTCATGTACTGGCTGACCGTGTGTATAGTCAGAACCACACACTCATGCACTGGCTGACCGTGTGTATAGTCAGAACCACACACTCATGTACTGGCTGACTGTGTGTATAGTCAGAACCACACACTCATGCACTGGTTGACTGTGTGTACAGTCAAAGCCTTGGCATGGCAACATCAATTCAACTCTCAATCAAAACAAAGCAATCTACTGTCTATGTCTCCCACCTTCCCACAGAAAACTGTGAGTGCTTATCTGGGAAGAAGGACAGTCCTGTTTAAAGCCATGCACTCTTGATTTAGACAGTTTCCCTATCCTAAGTGTTCACATCAGGCAAGGCTACAACCAGGTGGAACCACCAGTAGCTTCACACTTACTAAACAAAGCTCAGTAAACACAGGGAACAGGGTAAAGGATTAGGCAAAATCAGAGAACCACTCATTTCCAGCTCACTTTCAAGCCTCCATTCTTGAAGACAATATTCTTTTAGTAATGAAAGCTAACAATTCCAAATTCAACCAGTATCATGGGAGTCTTGGGAAGTTGGACAGAGAAGAACCTCATTTACCTTGAGCCGACAGCAGACGCTAACCTCTTTAGGGCCCTTCCCTTGCCCAAGAGGATGGATGTGTTCAGGATGCATTTTGTCAAAACTCATCTTATAAAGGTTATAGCCAAGTGACAGAGGACATTACCTAAGAAGAGTGAGCTAGACCATTCTACAGAGCAGCACTTAATAAAGAGCCCTGCTGGCAGGGCCTCATGCCATGTGCTCTTGACTGCCTTCCCCATCGTGAAGCACGCAAATGTTCTAGAGACAAACATGTCCACCTCACAATACACTCATCTTGGCCGCATGTGGGGGCCTTCTCCATACTCTCTAAGTATGTTTATTTCTAAGGCACTAATTTCCCCCCATGACACTCCCAGCACTATCACATTGGACACACGCGACAAGGAGATATGGATTACATCTCCAACAGCCCTAATAATTTCATCACCAGCTCTTTGAACTCCGAGGCTCCTCCTGATCTGAATTAATCACCCCCTCCCCCGCACTGGCCATTACTCCTTGTTTCGTGCTTCTGGCTTCTGTGTGAAATGCCTTCATCAAAGCGGCTGCTTACAGAAGCAAGAGCTCACTTCTGCTCTCCTTCGTTCTCTCCTGAGGTGTGATACACGCGGATCAAGGTCTTTAACTCCTGGATGAGCAACACAGGAAGTTCAGGAAGGCCAAGTTAATCTAATTAAGGTTTTCTGATAAACCGAAGTAATTCTTCATGCCGGTTGAGCCCTGGGATGAGGTGGCTCATTTCTGAGGACAGCTGGGTGTGCTCAAATGTAGAGTTATAACTGAGGCTGAGCCGGGGACAAGAAACATAACTTCAGTGGTCAAGAAATGGTCCCCTTTCCTGGTGAATGTGTGTGTGTATATATATATATATATATATATATATATATATATATATATATATATATATACACACACACAAATATATATGTATATATATGCATATATATATATATACACACACACATATGTATTTATTATTAAAGACTTTTAATTAATATATTTGTGAGGTAACTTATAATAAAAAGCTTTGAAATCATCTAAATAAAAGAACAGTAGTTTAAAAACACACACATAAAACATCCACATTAGAGTCAACAAAATGAGCACTAGTCACTAGAGTCTCCCATCTTCCTGGGGGATACTTGGCAGATACATGCAAAAACCTTAAAGGTCTAAAATAGGCCGGTATATAACTAAGTATCATAGAGCATCTTCATAAAAATACACTAGGGGAGGGAAAGTTTGCATTTTTCCAAGGCTACTTAGTTGGATAAGGAGATTGGCCTGGAAGAACACAGCGGTTCAGGCAGGGAGCAGCGGAATTGCTGCCCCACACTTCCTGGCCAAGGGCAGAATGGCAATGTTGTGAGAGCTGTCCTGCAAGGACACCCACAGGACTGGAGGTTGGAGGTCAGAGGGCAAAGGGCATGAGGGTCAATGTGGCTAGATAGATGGTTCCCTTGTTGGTCTCACATCCTCAAGGGTGAGGGCAGAGCATAGCTGTAAGTTCAGTGGTGAGCAATGGCGTCCAGGAGACCAGGGGGAGTGGTCATGCATTTGCTGCGCCCAGGCGAGCCACTCATCCCTGGCAGCAGCTTCTGAAGAAGCATTCTCTCTCAAGACTCTGTGATAGCTTTTTTTTTTTTTAAGATTTATTTATTTATTTTATGTATATGAGTACACTGTAGCTGTCCTCAGACACACCAGAAGAGGGCATCAGATCCCATTACAGATGGTTATGAGTCACCATGTGGTTGCTGAGAATTGAACTCAGGACTTCTGGAAGAGCAGTCGGTGCTCCTAACCACTGAGCCATCTCCGCACCTTAAAAGTACTAATAAGACTTGAAACAGACATCATTTTCATTAACATACATACATACATACATAACCCTAACTAGACTATTTCCCCCTGATGCCTCAAATGTAATGAGCCTTAGGCTACTTCATCAGCTCCCCTGGATCATTGTCTATCTGGATGCTCAGGGCAGGGACCTGGGAGTCTTCCCTCATCTTTAGGTACCAAGCCATCACTGTTATAACGACCAGTTTCTAAATCTCCCTTGGCCCACCCACATCTCTCTATCCTCTCAGCCAAAGTCCACATTCAGATGTGATGCCTCCTCCCTTGAGGGCTGTTCTTTCCCCATTCCAAACTATCTCTCCGACTTTGGGCCACCATTTTTTTAAATTCACTCTTTATATGGTGCCCTGATCTGCACTGCTTCAGGTCTGTCAATGGTTCCCCAGTGCTATTAAGACGAAAGGTAAGGTCCTCAGAATGACTTCCACCAGCTTCAGAACGCCTCCCAGAAAGCAACAGCTTGCTCCCCTTTCCTTTATAACCCCAATGTGTGACTGTGACCTCCAACTTACTCCTGCCTGTCCTTCTGTCTCCTTCCTGCTGTCAGAATGTACCTGGTGACTGCTGCCTCCAGGAATTTGCATTTGGTGCTTTCTGCCCTGAACACCAGGATTTGATAACTGTGTGCCTCCGCAGATAGGGGGGCTACAATGGCCTCCCCCAGTTACAACGCCACGACTGCTCACTGGTTTTCTGTCCCTCATTAGACAGGTCAGCTTTACTCCCCTTAGCACCAGCCCACCCCTTGCCCGGCAGAACAGACACAACTCCGGTGTCCACCTCCCGTTCCCCAGGGAGTAGCTTCCTGATTCATTTGGCCCACGCAGCCCACCAGTGCACTTCCCCCATCTTTTCACCTTCAGATGGCACCTTTGAAAAGGGGACCCAGCATTCTGTCCCTCTGGGAATTGTTTTGGCTGAAGAGAAGGTATGGGGGGAAGAGGAGCAGAACAGGTTTTCTGGAAACAAATTCCGTATGACTCTGACCATAGCTGTTGTATATGGTGTTCCATGTTCTCCCTTGAACTGTGACTTTACATTTGTCTTAAGCCCTCTGTGGAGCCACGGATTTTCCAGACTGTTTGACAGCTGTAATCTAAGCCCCTCATTCCACAGATGATGGATCTAAAAATCGGTACCTAGTTAGAGCGTGGCATGCACCCAGCAACGCCCTTGACAGACTCTGCTCGTTCAGTATGTATTGTGGCTGCCCTTCCCATCATGTACCGATGGCCTCAGAAATGGGATCTATTCTCTAGACCTCACCGCTCTCATCTGTGAAAGGGCAAAAGCAACTCCTCAAGCACTCGTGGGAATTAATGATGTGACGCGTGGCAAGAACTCAGAACAGTGTCAGCTTCCAGCAAGTGCTCAGAAAATGTCAGGCATCACTGTGATTGCTACTGATTCATCTGTGAGGTCCTGAAGAGGAAGGATGGGATTTAGAACTTTTGATTCCCAATGGGGTAAGCACAGCTTGCACACAACCAAAGGCAATCTAAAACACTAGGTAATTTAGCAAGTAGTATAGCCCAGCGTCATGACCCATCAGTGGGGTTCTGCTATGGTGCTACCTTAGGGTCCAGAACCCCTCTATTGTGAGGTGTAATTTACCTCACTTATTGGATCACAGGGGACCTGAGGAGGATCAGATTCAGAGATGGACAAGCTAGAACCAAGGAGATAGGGGATGGCGTCCAGGAGGGCCCAAGCATTAGGGATTTATTTCATGACTTAGAGCTCAGTCATGCTGGTCTCGGTTTCTGTTGTGGACCAGCTGATCAATGCTAACAGTAGCTACTCCGATGCTAACGGATAAATAAAAACCAACTGCATAAGTTAAAATTTCATGTCAGTGTTACTTCCATGTTTCCAAAATAATGTCAAAGACAGAAATCGTACATGGTTCCCCAAAAGATATCACTAAGAGCTGGGGAGATGGTTGAGTGGTTAAGTACACTGGTTGCTCTTCTAGAGGACCTGGGTAAATCCCCCAAACTCACGTTGACAGCTTATAACCAGTTGTAACTCCAACTTAAGGGCTCTGCCACTATCCCTGGTCTAGGAGGGCCCTAGGCACGTGAGTGGTGCACAGACAAATTTGCAGGCAAAACACACATACACATAAAAATTAAATAAATTACAACAGTAAATAAGTTACAAAAAAGATATCAAGTTCCATGCAAATGTAAAAGGAGAACCACAGATTTTAAAATTTCTTACATCCATGCATCATTCCTCTTCCCCATGACTTCTATTTGCCATATTTATATCTGGGAGAATTTTTTTTATGCAGATATCGAACATGGTAGAGTGACAAAGACCTAGTCGTAGAAAATTCAGACTTGGGCTTTAAAATTCAGTGGCACCAACAGAGGAGGTGGGGGTAAGAAGTCAGCCCAAAACAAGTAAGCTTGTTCATTATCGATTAAATGGGGCTCCACGCCATGTGAGTCTGTGTATGAATTCTAATGAGTTCATCTAAACTCTAGAATGTGCTTCCCTTGGCAGTTGGCCCGTGTTGTTCTTGATGTTGTGTGTGCACAGCCAATTGCAAATAAGTTATTTTTCCACTGAGGATCCTCATTATAAGAGGAACTAGGAAAGTACTGTGCTGCATTTCCAAAGCCGAGTAAGAGTGAGGGTAAGGTCACAAGAATGTTACTCTGAAGAGGAAAAGACTGTAAGTAAAATTCCATAATCCATACCTCCTCAAAGTACACTCTTCTGTTTGCTTTTCAGTGTACTGAACTCAGGGGCTGGGGATACAGCTCAGGGAATAAGACACTTACCTCATCAAGAGGACCAGACTTCAAATCCCCGGAATCCCCATCAAAAAGCTGGCTGAGCACAGAGGCACCTGCACTCCCAGCAGGGTGGGGAGGTGGTTCAGTGGTTAAGAGCAGTAGAAACAGGGTTCATGGGGGAAGCTGGCTGGGTAGACTCTCTGGAATTGTGAGTTCTGGGTTCTGCAAGAGAACCTGCCTCAATAGAACATTCAGGAATGACACTCAACATCAAGCTCTGGCCAATGTCTATATGTCCATATATACAGCTAGATACATACTTATAGCCTCGAACACTATAGCACCACGAGTCAAAGAAACCAAAGTGCTGAACTTAGTAATACATAATTTTTAACAGCTAAAGCTACAGTAATGAATTTTTATCCCTCAGCAAAGATAGACTTTATGACCTTTATTACTTAGCAAAGACACACTGGACATTCCCCTTTAAGACAAATGTGATGTGTAATGGTTATTTGGTTTCCTGAATAACTATTTCTATGAAAGTTTGCTTTAAAAAAAAACAGTATCAAGTTTTGATCATTTTAATAACTGTTGTTTAATAACAATTTATTTAATAACAACTGCTTCTATAAGGCTTAAAGCATAACTCCAGGTCACAAAAGCTGGGAGTTCTTCAGGGCACAGATTTTGAGATAAAGCTATTAGGTACTGCTTCATGCTTTGCTATTTCCTCGTCCTTCTCCTCCTATCTTTCTCCTTCATTCTCCTCTTCCTCACTATTAAAGTAAAAATGCTCTACATTTTTGTAAAGTACCTGAATATATATTCTTTATATGTACACCACCTGACCACAGATGTGCCTTCAAGAACGTCTTTTTTAAAGTTATTATTTTGTTTTATGTGTAAAAACGTTTGCCTACAGCTATGTCTGTGCACCACACACATGCCTGCTGCTCACATAGGAGCCAGAAGAGGGCGTCAGATCCCCTAGAAGTGATTGTGATCTCCATGTGGGTGCTGGGACTCAAACCTGAGACCTCTGGAAAAGCAGCCACTCTTAACCACTAAACCATCTTCAGCCCCTTCAAGAGCTTCTGAAAGTTCAGTTTGAAATACCATCCCTAGATGGCTGGCTCTCCCTTTTGCCCTGCTAAGCTTTCCTGCACCTGATTTCCTGTTCTCTCTCTACTGGCACAGATTATTGGGCTCAATGGTAGAAGCCTGCAGCTGTGAGTCTGCTGTGACCTTTACACCGCAGAGGGGGCAGGAAACCTCGCCTCTGTTCTACTCTTTGTGAAAGTCTCAAGAACACCCTCAATCTTCCTCACGGGAAAGCAAACCCTTTTCTCAGGTGGGACACTATAGCTTTTCATCCGTCCTACCAACACAAAACAGTTAGGAGCTGTGAAGTGCCTCTTCCTCCCTCACACAAGTAACAGAACACAATTGAAGCTAACAAGTCACACCCTATTTTTACTTTGAGATATTCCATTTCCATGTATTTTTAGCAAATATATTGCAAATGTAGCTTGTCAGTGTAATTGAAAGAGTTACATTATTTTGGTTGTACTGACAGTTTTTGTTCATTGGAACTGTAGATTTCAGTAATTTGGGTAATTTTCTACTGTGAATCACAAATATGGAGGAAACTTAGAAGCTGAGATTATCAATTTCACATTACCTGATAAAATTAACACTTTCCCAGTAAGAGAGGTCCTGAACTTTCTCAGAAACCTTCTGCAGCTTCTTCTTCCCTAGACCTTAATGTCCCAAGTCCTAATGCTTAATTATTTGCCTTTCCTTTTAGGTTTATTTTGATATTTTTCTTTTTAACTGAACTATAACCTCTCTGAGAATCAAGTGTTTACTTTCTTTTGTCCTCAGAGATTTGCACCAAGTAGATGCTCAATAACCCCCTACTGGCTGAGTAAACACATTGCTCTGGGCAGAAAAGTATCTGTAACTCTAATCCAAGTATATATAACGAGCTTGCTTTGTTGGTGGGGAGGGAAAGGTCAAAATTTAGGGATCCGTCTGTTTTCTTGATAACTAACCTTTTTGGACAGGATGCTTTAGGGTGCCCATCAGCCTATGTACAGCGTTACAAGTGTCCACTGTTGACAATGGTCTTCACCATGTGCACTATGCTAGCGACCATCTGAAGGAGGTGAAGGTTCTGTCACCAGCAGGGATCCTACACCAACACCACTCAGTCCAATTATGGTGGGATATGGTAACAATTAAGAACTTTTTAAGGCCTATGAAAGATTCTATTCCCTCCTTTGAGGTCATCCCACTGCCTCCATTCCTTATAAGAGAAGATAATGAGTCCATCAGGACAAATGTATAACTTCAGAAACTTAGATAGGCAAGTGAGGACAGGTTGAGAATAACATTCAAAGTAAACGTTAGAGAACGCTCTAGAATAAGACAGGAAAGCTAATGTAGAGGCTCAGAAATAAAGTAGGTTAGCAAAGTCCAAACTCTAGGAGGTCCTCTGACAAATGACTGGTGACACAGTAAAGGAAGTCAAGTGGTCCCCCGGCCATGCACGTGCACATCCTGGAGCCAGGCTCCAGCAACTGTAAAGGCAGCAGTGGGAGTCAAAGGGCAGAGAAACTGGAACTGTGCACATTTGATGTGATTGAGAAAATACAAATGCAATTTGTGAATGAAGGTATTCAGGAGCCAAGTGATATCCCGCATTTGACTTTTTTTTTTATAACCAATGGTGGGAAGAGGGGGGACAGGGAAGACATAAATAAATAAATGGAGACTCATCCTGGAGGTGGGTGATGGACATCTGGTATCATCATACATTTTCATAACTTTATTGGCTTTTAAATTTGACTCATTTCTAGAATTCATTTGGAAGGCACATTTGGAAAAATTGTCAATTATAAAATTCAGAATATTTTAAAATTATAATTACATATGCACAAATAGGGAATTCTTGTAAAATGTGGATGAGACATCTAATGGCATCTGTCACACATGCCCCACACAAGTCATGATAGTCAGTGGCTTGCCCATTTCTCATGAAATACTATCTTTCAATAGAAGTGTATCAATAGTTTATTACATTTTCTATACGTTTAACTCATAATTGAAGGAATTTAAAGTAAATCAAACTCTTATTTGTGTGTCATGTAAATCCCAGATGGCTTTTGATACTCATGCATCGTGCCCACAGTATATGCAAATATGTGCATGTGAGAGCAGCCAAGTGTTCAGTTAAGAAATAAACACGGATACCACTAATTGTTAAAAAAAAAATGAAAGATTCATATATAATAAGCCTTCCTTCCCCAAATTAGCTTCCCAGTGAGAAAATGAAGAAACTTCTCTGCCATTTCCTCTGTGAGTTAAGTTTTTATGTGTTGTTGGAAATGAAGGAAACACCAGCAAAAGTCTTCTGATAACTTAGAATGACCTCATCGGCATGGCTGGGACATTCTGAATGTAATCAAAGAGGCAAATGAGAATAAAAATATTCTTTCACTGATGAGCCTGCCCTGCCATGGGAATTTACAGCCTGCGTGCACAGAATGAATTTCCTACCCTGGCAAAATGTTGTCCTGATCATAATGGAGTCACCACCCAAGGATGGTGGATACCATAGAGCTGTTCTGCGAGAGGTGGCACCTGGCATATCAGTTCATTAGGAGACAGTGACACTGACAGTCAGCAGAAGGAGCCCCGAACTTGAGAGGAAGACTCGAGATGCTCACAAAGAAATGGAAGGAGGGGGAAAGTTCATAAGCAACCTTCTATAGACTTTTAAAGGTAAACTTTAAGATTCCAGACTCTGTCATTTTGAAGGGTCATAATTAAAAAAAAATTCAAAATTTTATTCCAATTCTGTAATGAGTAGTCTGTATTCTAAAAGGATGAAGCACTGAGCTGGGTGGCTTTTAAAGTGTGGGGACCTTTAAAAACAACAGTGCCATTTCAAGGATGGCATTTTAGAGGGGTTAGAGAGAAGGCTCTGTGGACCACAGCATACACTGCTCTACTGGGACCCATGCCGGTCTCCCACACCTGTGTCAGGGGCTCCCAGTCACCTTTATCTTCAGCCCCAGGAGGTTTGGTTTCTGGCTGTGGAGGGTGCCTGTTATATGTGCACGCTCATACACACAGAGAGTTTAAAACAAAGTAAATCCTTAAAAAAAAAAAAAGACTGGCACTTTAGTAACAAAAGCCTGGATATTCTCCTAGCTAAAATGTAGCCACTGCCTACTTGTCTCAGGCTGGTACAGTTTGGGGACTGACATGTGGGTACCATTACTCCATCATCTAACTTAAGATTGAATGAAAACCAACTGCACACCTTTTACGCTCTGTTAGATCTTCACGGTATTTAAATAGAAAAGGATACTTATCTTTCTGAGACACCCTTTCTTTTCATCCAGCCTGGTTCTCCACATTATTAACTATCATTTAATTTCCTCACCTGTGGTTTTCTTCTGCAAATACTTTACAGAATACATATTTTTGGTGCAATATTTACAATAGCATCTGGGCTCACTTATATTCTTTAGTAACTTCCTAAAAGTTCAGATCTGGGAAAGCAGCAGACAGGAAGATCCAAACCCTGAATTTGCCAGGTGTTCCCACAGCCCTTCTTGTGAGCAGGATCCTCAGGAAGCATTGAGTGCAGTCTCGGCTGTCCAATGGCTCAAAAGGTACATCACATTGTTACTTCTTTTAATGTATTTCTGATCTAAAAAAATGGCCTATAGACATAATTCACGAGTAGAATTTGGAGCTTACTCAAGGATTTAAGAATGGTATATATGAAAACGTTTTCTCTCTGACTGTCATAACAATTTATTAAGAACCTATAGATACAACTCCACCATGAGAACTCACTCTTATGAAGGTGTGATACAGAAAGAAGACACACCCAGACACTCTTTCAACCACCGAGTCCTTTCATCTTTCTGAGTCTTACCTTCTCCAGGGCATTGAAATACCTAATTTCTATGGCATTTTCATAAAAGCTCAGGGTTTTTGTCTTTAGTTTGACTCAATAATCTAAAATATCTAAAATGTTCTTCCTCCAAACACATAAGGAAATTACATTTGTTTAGTGGCAGTGTGTGTGTGTGTGTGTGTGTGTGTGTGTGTGTGTGTGTGTGTCTGTATCTGTATGTGAAATCAGGGATTGAACTTGGAGATACATGATGCTAGGCAAGAGCTCTACCACTGAGTTACAGCTCCAATCCCAAATCACAATTATTCTCACTATAATATGTGTGTGTGTGTGTGCGCGCGCGCACGTGCGCACATGCATGCATGCACACGACTATACACCTATGTGTAAGTGAGTATGTACATTAAGGTATGTTACTTGGCATAATTTCCACATGCTTGGCATAATAATCCACAGAAATCACCAAAATCAATTGCAAATAACATGAATATTTCCTCCAAATGACACCTACAACTAAAGAAAGAAGCACAGGACAAAAATGCTACCGTTTGAAAAGGCCACAGCAAACAATTTCTGTAGCAGTAACACTAGAGCCGGGGAAGATTAGTAATGTAAGCAGTGCAAAAGCCGGCTGTAAGTCAAGTGCTCTTAGAGAATATCATAATCACTTCCTAATCTGGAGTTTCACCACCATGAAATTTTCTCTTAATTATGGCTTCTTCATCTCCAGATGTTTTTGTCTCTATATCCGATAAAGAATTAAGAAGGTGAAGAAATAAAGAAAAAGAAAAGGGAACACGGCAAGGGTAGAATTGTTGCCACAGCCTTATTGGAGAGGTAGAGAGGTGAGAAAAGGTCTGGGGGCCTTGGAATTGCATTTCCTCCACACGCTGCTGAGTCTGTCACTGGCTGAAGATCTCACACTGGGACCCACACAATGTAACACTCAGAATGAGAGGATGGGAGGGAATCCTTGCTCAGGGTTGGCTAAATAGGGTTGGCCACAAAATTTGTTCAGTTTTCTCTAAAGCCACAATGTATCTGATAATGAAAGCTAACCACTCTGCGAAGAAGCAGACTGGAGAACTAACAAGCGCACTTAGGAAAAGAAAAAAACCCAACAGTACAAGCGTCCTCAGCCACACAGCACATTCCATTTATGAGACTATGAGGAAATCTAGGCCTTGAGAAGTTGATGTTAATCACAGATAACAGAGAATAGTAACTCCGACTCTCCTTATCACTATCATAACACATGCCAAAATTAACTGTATTTACTAATCAAACTTAAATTTGGGAGATAACGGAATCCTGGAAACAGAAAGAAGTGTTATAGGAGTGTTGCATGAGAGTCTAATCTGCATCAGTTGGCTCTTTATCCAAACCTTATGGGAATCCAAGCTTCTAGTCAAAGACATGTTATAAAGCAGGTTCTTTCGCTCCCTATTTGCTACAAAAAAATTCCAAAATTATCATAAAACTTTAAAAACTAATAACTTTGGTATTCCCTCTAAAGTAGAAATACTACTTCCATCCAACCAGTCTGTACACACGTGCATATCCCCACCCCTTCAACCTCAGTGGTGTGTGTGCGCATGCACACGCGCACATGCGCTTGTATTTCATGTTATTGGACAGGAAGGAGGAAACATGGTCAAGTCTAATTCCTAACACAATCGGTCAAACATTTAGGGAAAGAAAGCTTCTGTGAAAAACTTGGTCTCAGGCTAGCAGTTGGTGCAGCTGGGGACTGGTGAACAGTTTTAAACTGTTTAAAAGGATCAATAGTTTTTGACAATTTAATCTGACAATGAGCATAGATTTCACAGTCCACAAGTAACGCTAGGCTTCCTAACAAGATTCCTCAACCACAGTGGGTTTATTGTGAAGGAAAACAGGTCAAGATGAGAGCGTGACTATTTCACAAACTGTGAAACAAAGCACTTAAAGCCACTAGCTCATAAAATGCCACTTTTTAAAAAACAGGACAATTGTAAAACCCCCATCTCGGGGTAAATCTCCTCCAAGCATCTCAAATCAAAAAATGAGGGAGCCATGAGATGTTCCTACCCACCTTGTTGAAGTACCAACTGTACTTTTAGCACAGACACTCGCCCAGGGCTACAGCGGCACGGCACATGCTTCGTCCCTGTGCAATTTCAGAACCCAAACTGAAAAATAATTCCTAAAAAGTATGTAAAACTTAAGTCCCAGATTCCTGGTTTTTGAGATTCTTAATTAGTATGCTTGAAATTAAAAAAAAAAAAACCCTACGGTTTCTTTTATTTTAAAAAATTTACATAGATTAATCTTCAAATTTTAAGAAATGATTCTGACAAATTACTTTTCATTCCCACAGAAGATAATGGCCCTATTAAACGAAATAATAATAGGGCATGGATTAAATGGGCTCTAAAAGAATATGATATTGATGTATCTACCCCTTCCAGCTCACTCATTGAAAGGATTAGCTGAAATCAGTGCAGAAGCTATATAAAACATTGAGAGAGATTGGTTCCTGAGAACTGCCAGATGGCCAGGAGAAAATATTCTTACTTACAACAGTGTCATAAAGCCCTTCAGACAAGGATAGATGCAATCTACTTTTGAAAGCTGCCAGGTATTATGATGTGTTACTTTCCGTGTATAAATAAGCTGTAGGTCACTGTCACAATCTCCGAGAAACAGAGAACTGCAGACTTTCTAACAAAGTCCCGAAGCTCCTGACACTTCAGGGACTCTCACTCCCCAGGACGTTCAGAGTACATCCCGCTCTACACCAAGGACTACAGCTGACTTAGTAAACACTGATGGGGACCTCACATTTGTCAAGATCCCCAAAATACAGCAGTTCATACTCCAAGATGCTAATAGATTTTTAATTGATCAAAATTTAAAAGGCATAATAAATGGAGGAGCCCTACACAGATAAAATGCATACATTTTTCTTGGGTAATTATGGCTTTTTACCGACACGTGCAATTACTCCATCTAATCATGCATTCCAGTTAGCAACTCCCAGATACAACGAGGTTTGGCATACGTAGGAACACCTGCCACGGGTACAGCTCTTGTGAACCTTGTCTCTTCCGAACCCGACTTTATTCCTTCTTTCCATTTGCTTGTCATCTTTTCAGCACCCACAGCAGTCGACAAGTTTCTAAGGTAAGATCCAAAGGGGAACTGACGTCCTGACTTGCAGCCGACTGGGTCCTGCTGAATTGGGATTTCCTCGTGGTGGACAATGTCTCTTCGGATCACAGCATTTCTGCTGTGGGCACTGTTAACAGCGGAGAGAGGTTTCATGTTCCAGTTGCTTCGTGACCAAGCCTTGCTTGTCTTCTTCATTGCTGAGAACTCAGCAGACAGTAATGACAGGGAAAGGATGCTTGGCAGAACCTTTCACCTAGTTCCGTGAAGAAACCGGATCTTCAGTTACTCCTCAGATTCTTCCAAATTCTATTTTTGCCTAGTTGATTCTTTTGTGTCTTGGAACTAAGTTCTCATTTTAAAATTAACAGAAAGTTGGAAACACGCCTAGGAATCATGGAGTCCATAAGCTACTTTTAAAAGTTATAACTTTATTGTAAAGATCAAGATGGATTTAGTAGGCTATTCAAAATTAAACTTATAATAGTTACCAGAACTTATTAGACTTTTTAATTTTATTATGTTAATAAGGAAACATCTATAGTACGATATCAAAACTGTATTCTAAACATAGATATTTTGGCAGGCATGTTCTTATGTATGTGTGCATAAATGTGTGTGAGTATGTGCATATGTGTGTGCATGTGTGTGTGGGCAGAGCTGAGGCTGATGTTGAGTGTCTTCCTGGATACCATTTTATTTTATTTTATTTTATTTTATTTTATTTTATTTTATTTAGTTTTTCATAGAAACTCATCTAAATGTAAGGAGCTACAGGGAGCTCATGCCTGCCTCTTCTTCTAGCACTAGGATTACAGGAACACGCTCCCATGCCTAGCTTTTGTATCAGCTCTGAGGTTCCAACTCGGGTCCTAATGTCTAGTCACAAGCACATCATTGGCTGAACCATCTCCCAGCCCATCTTTAGCATGTTTTTATAATTATGTTTCAGTACAATTTTTGTACTAAATTAATACATTTGAGACATTATTTTGAGAAAAAAATCTATAAACAGTAGTATCAAATGCCAAATGGGTTCATGACTCCTTCATAACACGGGCTGAGAACTATGTGGATATTCTCTCCCTCCCTCTCTCCCTCCCTCCCTCCATCCCTCCCTCCATCCCTTTCTCTCTCTCTCTCTCTCTCTCTCTCTCTCTCTCACACACACACACACACACACACACACACCACCTATGATCTATTACATTGCCATTTTTATTAGAATGTACATTACAATCTGCGAAGATTCATTCTTCATGACATTCCTTCTAGGTAAGGTGGTGTTCCCACTAGCTGGTTAGGTACTGATCATAGAAACACTGCAAACAATCGTGAGATAACAGATTTTCAATTATTTCATCTCAGCTAGCCAAAATAGCTGTATGCAGTAGGTAAGGGGCACTAACTTCTCAGAGACTAGCACCACCTTCTCAAGAGCTGAATTTAGCTGCATATTTAAGCAGTCTGTGGGGACTTTGAACCCTCAGAACTAGTCACACCACAGTTCATCAAAGCCTTGCGGATAAATCAACCAGTCAGCGTGCACCCAGGGAACTGCCATACTGACAGCCCCAAACAGAGACTCCTGCATAATAAGCTCTGGAAAGTCATTTCCTGAGAGTGTGTGGGGTTTGAATGAGACAGGTGCCCCACAGCTTTGAGCATTTGAACAGTTGGTCCCCAGTTAATGGTGATGTTTGGGGAGTTTTAGGTGGTGAAGAAATCCATCACTAGGGGCAGGCTTTGAGGTGCCCTTGAAAGTTGTGCCTACTTCCTGTTTGCTCCCTCTGTTTCAGGCTTGCAGTCCAAGGTGTGAGCTTTCCTCACATCTGCCTCACATGCCTGCCTGCTGCCCTGCCTCCTGCAGTGCTGTGATGGAAGAGACTCATCCCTCTGGAGCCATAACCCTTTCTTTTTATAAGCTGCCTTGCTTCTGGTGTTTTATTACAGCAACAAAAAGAGACTGATATAAGATATTTCACAATTACTGAATATAAGTTTAATCATTCTAAACTTTACTAGATAAGATCTAATGGATAATAGACTCAAGTTCTTTGTAAAAACATGATTTTTTTTTTAAGTTTTGTTTTGGGGCAGGTTAAAGCAAATGTTCACTTGTGGTGAACACAGAATAGGCTCAGTATACATAATTCTAATTACCATGGAGACCTTGGGAGTTTAGAACCAGGGTTCAGCTAGTGCAGTACTATTATACAAGCATGGAGACCTGAGTTCAGATTCCCAGCACACCTGTAAAAGCACACCTCTCTGTAGCCTCAGCACTGGTAGGGTAGAGACGGGAGGATCCGGGCAGTGTATTAACCAGCTAGCCTAGCCAAATGGAAGAGATCAAGGTTCAAGGAAAGACCATCTCAAAATGTGCCAGGTGTGTGGTGAGGGCCTTTTAACAACTCTAGCACTTGTGAGGTACAGGCAAAGCTCTGTGAGTTTAAAACCAGTCTGGTCTACTTAACAAATTCTAGATCAGTCAGAGCTACACAGTGATACCTCTGTGTGTGTGTGTGTGTGTGTGTGTGTGTGTGTGTGTGTGTGTGTGTGTGAGAGAGAGAGAGAGAGAGAGAGAGAGAGAGAGAGAGAGAGAGAGAGAGAGGAGAGAAAGAGAGAGCACTGAAAGCAACTTCTGGCCACAACATTCACAAGCACAATATACATGTGCCTTTACATGCGTGTGTACACACATGCAGGCACACATGGGCTTATAACATCAATAGAATCAGTGGTTTCCTGCCAGAGCGTTTGCCATGGGATGGCCTGGAGGGGGAGACCCACAGTTCAGTTCTATGGGTATGTTATGATGTAAGCACAGTTAAGACGGAGTCTCATGGGCTAATAAAGACTTCATTGGTTCTTGAGAAATGTTGTGGCCCTGGCTTCTCAGTGATTGAACTTTAAGAGATCATATTTTATCAAATGTGGTCCTAAAATTTGGATGGACCACAGAACCAGATGGGGATCATATTACAACATATTTCTGTTGAACATATTTCTTTTGAACATATTTCTGTTGCAGAGCAGACGCAGAAGTAGGAACTATTTGTTTTGGCTAGCTGTATAGAAAGATCTTCACAATTCAGCGAGTATTAAGTTGAATATACAGAAGATTTTGTCGAGATTTTGAAAAAAAAAACTCGATCTGTACAAACACTTTCCAAATCTCATCAGAAACAAACTTAAAAGCAGCATCTAAAAGGATCAAGCTGTATCTAAGCAACATATCTACGACTAAACTAAAAAGCAATATGTATTATAAATAAATATAGTTATAGTCAGAGATTTTGACTTACAAGTAAGTCTATTTGGTGATACTATATCAAATACTAGGTTGAGTATTTATAAACAAAACAAACAACAACAAGAGTCAAAGGCATGGGGCCAGCATGAGCTCAGACCTTGTGAGGACTCCATGCCAGGTAGCATCATGGTAGGCAGTGGAACATGTGAAAGAGATCATGTCACAGCCAGGATGCAAGCCTGACCCTGAGGCCAATTTACCTGGAATTCCAAGAGAACTGTGCTGATCTTATTGCAGGGAAATCCTCACTGACCTAAGGACCTCTGCCTCACTGATCTTTTAAAGGTGCCACCACCTGTTATTATCACTGTACTGGTGACCAATCTTCTAACAATGAGAGTTGGGAGAACACATCAATTCAAATCCAAACCATCTCAGACACAGAGGCTGAATAACACTACCTTCCAATTTTAACTGACATTTATCAAATATAACACCCAACCAGACCTGAATATATATAGTCTTTTGAAATGCCAATAGAAACCTTAGCATCTAGGACCATATTCTGGAACATAAAACAAGTCTTATCACTGTTAACAAAATCTAAGACACACAAAATATTTTCTCTGACCACAAAGTATTTAACTTGAAAATCAATACCAAAAAAATCTATAAACCTCCCAAAAATAAATATTACTTTTCAAAATATCTCATGGGTCAAAGAAGAAATGAAAATGAAATTCAAATTATGAAAGTGAATATATATTAAAATACAACATATAAAATATATAGGGTGTCTTTAGATAAGAATCTAAAATAAAACTTATGGCATTAAGTTCTAATAACAACAACAAAAGCCAGGCAAGCTTTGAACATTTGATAATCTGAGCACTTGAGGGACTGAAGCAGGAGGACTGTGGACTTGTGGCCTGGGCAATATAACAAGACCCCTCTCACTTCCCTCCCCAGAAAATGATAGCCCTTTGCTTCACTGCTGTTCTTAGTGCCTGTGCGTGCTGTCAGTGTTTTGTGCAGAAAATCTTTTTTTGTGTGTGCCAAGGAGTTCAAGACTGTTCCCAGCTTTCTCTCCTGTCAGATCCAGGGTATCTGGACTTATCTGGACTTATCTGGACTTATCTTTGATCCACTTGGAAATGAGTTTGTGCAGAGTGATGAATATGGATCTATTTGGAATCTTCTGTAGGCAGTTATCCAGTTTAACCATCACTATTTGTTGAAAATGCTGTCTTTTCCAGTATGTATTCCTGATTTCTATATTTAAAAAAAATCAAGTGTCTATGGGTGTGTGGATTTATGCCTGTGTCTTTAATTTGATTCCACTGATGAATGTTTCTGTTGTGTTATGCCAACACCATGCTGTTTTAATTACTATACATCTTTAGTACAAATTGAGACCAGGGACAGTGATACCTGGGGCAGTTCTTTTATTATTCAGCAGTGTTTTAGCTAACTTGGTTTAGTGTGTGTGTGTGTGTGTGTGTGTGTGTTTTCATATGAAGCTGAAAATTGTCCTTTCAAGTTCTATATAAAATTGGGTTAGAATCTTGCTTGTAGAGTGCTTTTGATAGGATGGCCATTTTCACTATATTAATCCTACCAATCCATGAGCATGGGAGATATTTCATCTTCTAATATCCTCTTCAATTGTTTATTCAGTGTCTTAAAGTTTTGATCATACAGGTCTTTCACTTGTTTGATTGGAGTTACCCAAGATATTTTTGATGAGATTATGAAAAGTGTTTTCCTGATTTCTTTCTCAGTCTGCTTGCCATTTGTATATATGAAGGCTACTGATTTTTGTATGTTAATTTTGTATTCTGTTACTTTGCTGAAAGTATTTGTCAGCTGTAGAAGTTCTTTACTGGAATTTCGGGATCACTTATGTGTATTATCATATCATCTGAAAATAAAGATACTTTGACTTCTAAAAAAATTTTAAGCTCAGAAAGAACAAATAAAACTCAAAACAAACAGAAGAAATAAAACTAAAGATTAGAGCAGAAATAAATAAGGGTTTTAATGGAGAAATTAAAAACCAATAAAACTAATAAAAGCTATTTGAGAAAATAAATAAAAGTAATATCTAGCCAGGTTGATCAGGAAAAAAAGAAAAGAGAGGATAAAATTTACCTATTGTAAAAATAAGAAAGGAGGCATCACTACAGTCTCTACATATATTTAAAGATCTGTCTTAATGAGGGAAAATTATATGTAACTTTATGTTAATAAAACTTAGATGACTTTGGACTTTGTGTCCTTGGCAGACACAAATACCAAAGCTTGCTAAAACAAAACAAACAACCTAAGTTTCCCAATATCTGTTAAGTAAGTAAAACCCTTTGTGACTAAAAACTGCACAAAGAAAGTTCTGAGCTATTCCAGCTTACAGGTGATGTCTACCAGTGAAGGAGAAATAACCCAATTCTTCTCAGACTTTTACAGAAAATGAAACAGGAAGAACTTTACTCAGCTTCATGAAGACAACATTAGTTAATAGAAACTCCATGAAAAACTATGAGAAACATCCCGACGGATGTCTGCCAGGTCATGTTCAGCTGTTACTTCCAATAGGCACTCTACTAGAGGTCTTACCCATACTCCAGATGGAAAGAAGAAAAAAAATTTAAAAATCAGTCATATTTCTAGATACTAAAAACAAACTATTGGAAAATAAAATTTACAATAGTGTAAAATTTTTGCCATTAAACTGACTAGAGATATATAAAATCTTGTAAAAATATAGCTGTAAAGTATTAGTCAGATGAGCTTGGAAGTGAAGTGAGGACAGGATAACAATCAGGATCCCGGCAGTCAGGAGGAAATTTATAATGTGATTCTAAAATTCAAACAGAAAAGCAAAAGAGCTAGCCTAGCCAAGACATCCTTGGAAATGAAAATCAAAGCTGGAGAATTAATACCGCCTGACTCTACGTCATGCTTAGATGCTGCCATGACCAAGAGACCAATGCTTCAGTGCAAAGTAGACATAAACTAAAAGAAGTGAATCCAGAATCCGAACTAACACACACACACACACACACACACACACACACACACACACACACACCCTACCTACCTCTACAAATTCAATGAAAACTCAGTGGAGAAAGAATGGCTGTTTCAACAGAGGATGCTAGAATAATTAGAAATCAATATGTAAAATAAGAATCTCAATCTATACCTTGTATCACCTATAAAATAAAATTACTCAAGTCATATTCTAGACTTAACCGTATCCTAGACTTTAAAACTTCAAGTACAAGCCTTGTATGAAAATGAAAGCTAAAACCCTCATGGCCTTGAGTAAGACTGAGAAATACCTAGACACGAAATCAAAAGTGTAATCTATAAAAAGAGAATGAAATGACTTGAACTGCATTGAAGTAAGAGGGTCTCCCATGTCACTAAACAGCAAATGGAATCCAACTCAAAACTGTGAGTTCAGAAGTATCATCTATTCATAGCTGAGCTGGGACTACCTCTAACACCCAGTTAACATGTTAACATGTCATGGCCCCAAGACTGAACACCAAGTACCAGTCAGATGGCCCACTGCCTAGCAAGCTGGGTAACAGCATACACAGATTCAAACTTCTACAAAGCAAAGGTTAGACTAGACAGCCACACAAAGAAACAACCACCTAATTCCAGATGCCCAATCTCATTGCAGAAACACAGACAACATAAAAACCAAAACAATGTGTCTCTTCTAGAAGTTAGTATTCTAATGTTCTCTGAGAATACAAGACAATGTTTCCAAATGTAATTATAAATATGTTCAAAACCCAAAGAAGGAAGGCCCAAATCTATAAAGTCAGAAATAAAAAGAAAGCATTACAACAGACACCAAGGAAATTCAGAGAATTATGCGGCTGTTCTGTAAAAATCTATATTCAATCAAACTGAAAATTCTAAAAGAACTGGGTAGATTTCTAGATTTATATGACCTACAAAAACTCAAGCTAAGATGAAGTAAGTAATTTTAAACAGACCCATAACCACCAAGGATATAGAAGATGCAGTACACAGAGAAACTGGGACATAGGAGACATATTCCAACATAACACAGTTAATACACAGCAAGACCACAGGCAGCATCATGGCAAAGAGAAAAACTCAAGGCATTTCCACTAAAGCCAGAAACAAGACAGGGCTGTCCACCCTCCATTTCTGTTTAGCATAGTTCTTCACTTCTTAGCTGGAACAATAAGACAAATGAGAGAAATGAAGATACAGACACCAAAGGAACACATCAGAGTGTCCTTATTTGAAGATTTGATGATGATAAGATCCTGCACATAAAACTTCTTCCAGAAAACTCCTAAAACTGATAAATACACTTGGCAAATTAAAAGGATCCAAAACTAACGCAATATTCAGTAGCCTTCTTTCATACCAAGAAAGAAATCAGGGAAATAATCTCATTCCCAAGAGCTTAAAAAAAAAAAGAAAGAAAAAGAAAAAGAAAGAAAGAAGAATCTTAAAATAACTCTAAGAAGTGAAAAACCTTGTATAATAAAAACCCTCAGATGTTAAAGAAGGTACTAGAAGATGGAAAGATGCCCCCATGCTCTGTGAAAATGGCTGAAACAATTTACAGATTAATATAATTCCATTACAATCCAAAAGCAACTCTTTACAGTAACTGAAAAACAAATCTTTAATTTTGCTCATTTAAAAAAAAACAGATTTAACTCACTTTGTTTTTCATGTGTAAAACCCCTTATAAGGTAGCCACATCTGGAGCTGGGTCCTCTGAACAGAGACTCTGCTGTGGGATTTCACAAGATGTTCAGTGAATTCCTAATAAGGAGACTTGGCGAACACAATCTCTTTCCAGAGGAGGTCAAGGTCCCATAGCTGCAGGTCTTGAAGATGGTATCGAAGGTGGCCTTGGCAAAGTTGCCCATCTATATCAGCCATCCTCGGTAGCTTATTGGCACAAGAGCAGAGACAATGCCAGTGCCTCTCAGGCAGGGATGAGAGGCACCAGCACAGAGACACAGTTCTCTGCCACCTTGCATGAACAGTGTAGAGCCTGCCAATCCTGTTCCCCCAGCAGTCTCTCCACACAGCGACGAGGGGATGCTTAGACAAGAAGATGGCCCCCATGGACAGAGTACCTACCTCTTTGGGGCACTTAACACCAAAACCAATTGTAGCCCCCAATAGCAACAAAAGCCTTGAACCTGGTCCGCTGGCCATCCGGAGTCGGCTTCTGCACTGCCATGATCTTTAGAACCTCTTCCTTCAGGATGTGCCCAGAAAAAGCCAATCATCTCAGATTCCTTAATAGGAGAACAGGTGGATCTCCTCCAGGGACTTGATCTTCATGTCCTTATCTGGCGTCCCAGCTTGGTGACAGGGAGCCACTCCTTATCTTCAGCTTTTCCTCCACTAGCTACATGACCACAACTATGGCCCCTAAGACTGCTGTTGAATCTTCCCCAGAAGCCTCTGCTGCCTCTACTCCTAGACCCGGGGTCTTCCAGGCCCTCTGACTCCTGTCATTTTCTATCTGGTGTTTTCCTGAAGAAGAATGTTTAATTTTCATATGGAAATACAAAGACCCAGCATAGCCCAAACAATTCTGAATGGTAGAGCTGCTGGACATATTCCTGACTTTAAGTTATACTCCAGAGCTAAGAAAATAAAACAATGTGGTAGGCCGGGCAGTGGTGGTACATGCCTTTAATCCCAGCACTTGGGAGTCAGAGGCGGGCGAATTTGAATTCGAGGCCAGCCTGGTCTACAGAGTGAGTTCCAAGACAGCCAGGGCTACACAGAGAAACCCTGTCTAAAAACAACAACAGCAATAATGTGGTACTGGCACAGAAACAGACACATGGAAGAAAAGAGTTGAGGGGACTTAACTGTAAATCCTCTCACGTACCTGCTGCCTGGTTTTTGACTAAGAGACTAGAAATACACACTGGAGTAAAGACAGGATCTTCAACAAATATTGTTGGCCAAACATGTGAAAGACTGGAACTCCAGCCTTGTCTCTCATGATCACAATGCTAACTCCAAATGGATCACAGAGGTCAACATGTGGCCTGATACTCAGAATCTGATAGGGAAGATAGTGAACACACCTGAATTTGTAGGCACAGAAACAGGCTTTCTGAATGGGACCTCAGTAGCATAGGCATCAAGACCAACAAGGAACAAGCAGGACCACATGACACCAAAAGTCTTCTGGACAGCAAAGGACACCATGATTCATGATTCAAGTGAAGAGGCAGGTTACAGAATAGGGAAACTAAAATCTTTACCAACCACACATCAGACAAAGGCTAGATACAAAAATAATCTAGACTATACAAAGAACTCAGAGGATGGAGAGATGGCACAGGAGTTAAGATCATTGGCTGCTCTGCCAGAGGACTCAGGTTTAATTCTTAGCACACTTGTCGTGGCTTTCAACCATCTGTAACTCCAGACCCAACAGATCCTCCAAAGACACCAGGCATACACGTGGTACACAGATATACATGCTGGCAAAACACTCATACACATAAATTTTTTTAATTAAAAAACTAAACATTAAGAAAACAGCTCAGTTTTAAAATGGGTCATGAAACTCAACAGAGTTGTCAAAATAGGAAATGCAGATGGATGAGAAATATTTGTAAAATGTTGAGCAGCCTTAGCCATCAGGGAAATGCAAATAAACCTACTTTGAGATTTCATCTTAACCCATTCAGAGAGGCAAATATTAAAAAACAAAACAAAACAAAATAAAACAACAACAAAAAGCCCTGATAACCAATGCTGGCATGCTTGTGGTAACACAGACCCTCATTTATTGCTGCTATGCAAGCCAGTGGAACCGCTATAGAAATCAGTATAGTGAGTCCCCAAAGACTAGAAAGAGATCTACAGTGAGATCCAGCTACACCACACTTAAATATGTACCCACAAGAGCAGAGGCTTTACTGCAGAGCTGTTTCTTTTATCTGTGTTCAATGCTGCTCTATTCATAACAGGCAGGAAACAGTTTAGATGCCCATCAACTGATGAATGGGTAATGTTGAGATAGTACATGAACATAATAGAATATTCCAGCAGCTGTTAAAATATGAAGTTAGAAGATAAATGAAGGAAGTAAAGGTGATAATCCCGAGATAATCCAGATAACACGCATCCCCCCACCCCACCCCTGTCTTGGCTGTCTTCTTGGATGAGGGAAGGGAAAGACTGTGAGAGCCAAAGGTGGTGGAAACTACAAGAACTGATGGACATATACACTCACAGGGACTCGGGCAACATGAACACACTTGCCTGAGCACGAATCAGGCAGAGAACTCTGTCCATGGAGTGGGGGAAGGTGCACACAAAACCCCAGAACTAACTGAGGCGCTATGCGGCATGGCTCCACACATTCACAGCATGCCCTACTCACATGAGTACTTGGGCAATACAATGGGTCTCCATAAAAAGGAAAACGAGAGGAGGAAAAGGAAGTGGAAGAGGAGGAAGAAGAGGAAGAGGAGAGGGAGGAAGGACAGGAGGAAGAAGAAAACCTTGGAACTGGGTGGGAAAGGGAGGTGAGAGTGTGGAGTGTAGGTTTGTCTGGGAGGTTTAGGAGGAGTATATGATCAAAGAATAAAAATATTATTCAAAAATAGTTAAGGGATGAAAGGGCAAGCAACAGGTTTGCAGGGTGTATTTGCTAGTTGCATCTCTACTACAGGTCTTGTATTCAGAATTCTAATAAAGAACTCATAAATATATAATGAAACAAATTATAAAAAATTTTTCTTCTTATTTATTATTATTATTTATTTTTAATATTTTATTGAGACAGGGTTTCTCTGTGTAGCCCTGGATGTTCTGGAACTCACTCTGTAGACAATGCTGGCCTTGAACTCAGAAATCTGCCTGCCTCTGCCTGCTGAGTGCTGGGATTGAACTGGACCATCACTGCCAGGCTGGACAAAAATTTGAAAAGGCAACAAACAGCAAGACAGACCTTTAACATATATTTCATCAAAAAGATTCATCCATGAAAAAAATCTAAGCACACAAAAGAGTGCTCAATAGCTTTGGTCTCTTAGCAAACTGAAATTTAAATCAGCAAAACTCCAGCCCATGCTTGCTGGAAGGGCTAAGAAGAAACTTGCTATCCAGGGTAGGTTTTCCTTTGTTGTTGCTTTGATTTTTTAATCACTTGTGTATGTGTATGGTGGGTGCTTGCAGGTCACAGTGCTAGCTGAGATGGGGTTAGCCGTTAGTCCTGCCCTTTACCCTGTGAATCCCAGGGACTGAACGCAGCTGACAGGCCTGGAGGCAGCTCCTTTGCTTGCTGAGTCATCTCTCTGGTCCTATACTGGGGTTTTGACGGAATTCTCACACACTGCTATTAAGAATGTAAACCGAAGTCAGCGCATTGGAAAAACATTTAGCACTTTTTAAACCGTAAACACATATTTACTGTATTACTCAGGCATTCTATATCAAAGTATTTACTCTGGGGAAATGAGAGCATATATCTATGTAAATATCACTACAGCTTTATTGGTAATGAGTGAAGCCTGGAAAAACAGCAAACATCTACCAATGGATAAATGGAGAAACACACACACACACACACACACACACACACACACCCCTACCTACCTCCAAATGATAGATTATTACGCAGCAACTAATGAACTACTGAAACATACAATATGATCAATTTTGAATAATTACATCTCATGAAAGAAGTCAGGTGGAGTATTCTAGCCCACAGAGTGATCTACTTAGATAAAGTTCTGGAAACACACATAAATTTATATTGACAGCAAGTAGACGGTATTTCCCTTGACAACAATGAAAAGGAAGACTATGGGGCAGGGAGAGACTGGTGGTGGTGAGAGAGACTCCTCTCCAGTATGCTGATAACTCAGTGTGTGCACGCAGGGAAGACAGCACTCTGTCTTTTGAGATATGTAATTACCAAGTGTAGTGGTTTGAATAGCAATGGTCCCTATAGACTCTTGTATTACAATGCTCTGCCCATAGGGAGGGGCACTATTAGGAGATGTGGCCTTGTTGGAGGAAGTGTGTCACTGTCCGGGTGGGTTTTGAGGTCTCTATGCTCAAGCTATAATTGCAGTGTGGCTCACAGTTTCCCTCTGCTGCTTGTGGATCAAGATGTAGCACTCTCAGCTCCTTCTCCAGCACCATGTCTGCCTACATACTGCCATGCTTCCCGCCATGATGACAGTGGATGAAACCTCCAAAGCTGTAAGCCAGCTCCAGTGAAATGTTTCCTTTCGTAAGAGTTGATGTGGTCATGGTATCTCACAACCAAAGAAACCCCAACTAAAACCCTAAGTATTTTGCTGTTGTTGAGCTATCTGAACGAGCCTGCCTGCCACAGTCTGTATTTGGATCCACCTGACTAAATCAAAACCTTCAGCACTTAGACCACTTTGGACAGAGGATGTCCTTCTGTTTTCAGACAGCTTCCAAGAAGATTGTTCAGAAGCCTTTGGTGACAGGTTAAAACCTGTGCTTCGTGACTCTGGTGGTTGGAGCTCTGCCTTTATTTAACTAATTCTTTCTTATTCGTTTGGTAGTCTCTGTCAAAATCAAAATAAAGCTGTTGCTCTCACACAAGCTTTGCACGGAGAGGGTGCACGCAAGCTTTCTATGGTGAAGTGACATTCAGCTGTCTGGTCAATAAACTACTATAAAATGCAACAGCACCCCATTTAAAGAGTGAAATTCTTTGTTAGGTTTAACTTTAAAGAAGCATCTGTTCACCTTCTCACATACATAGAGCAGTTCCCTCTGGACCCTCTAGCTTCCCTGAAGTGTGGAAGCCGAACAGCCTGAGTTGTGATTGATCAAACATTGCAGTTATTACTTCTCTGCTTCCTGTGCTTGCAAATCATACTCCTCTTTATGCATCCTGTGATTATGTGTTGCTCTTAACTGATAACAGGCTTGCTGATGCATGTGACTTTCTGCTACGGCTCCCCCGCCTTTCTCTGTCAAGGTATGACCAAATCTCTCCCCGTCTGGCTTCTCTCTTTGGTACTGTTTACAATAACCTCAGCATGCACCCTTTCAAAAGTACATAGGGAATTCTTTTTCAAAGTTTAAAGCTCATTTAACCTAACAATTAAATAATCTCCCAAACTGCTTATATGAAACCTTTCTTTTGTGAGCCATGGCGTGAGCTTCTTCTCTTTGTGCATGTGTTTGTAAGTGGTGATGTGAGTGCATGCTTGTGGATGTACACATGAACACAGGTGAGCATGCATGAGGAAGGCAAAGGCCGGTATCAGGTGTCCTTCTCCACCAGGGTCCGGCATGACTGTTGAGACAGGGTCCCTCACTAACCCCGAGCTCATCGATTCAGCCACAGACTGGCCTGCAGGGCTCTACAGCAGCATTCCGGTGCCTGGCTTTCCCGTGGGCACTGAGGATCCAAACTCCGGTCCTTGAGCTTGTGTTGTCTGGCGCTTTACTGAGATCTGCCCAGCTCCAGTTATTCACCCGTGGCACAGATGGAAACTGCAGAAGTAGGACACACACTGCCCAAACAGAAGTCACGGTGGATACTGCCTGGGAAATGTGACAGGCTTGGGAAGTGGTCCCTTGCTGCAGAATGGCCCGGACAGCGCCAGATCATTTGAGCTCATGCTAAAAATGTCATACATGGCTAAGGCAAAAATCTTGTCTGAAGTTCAGATAAATTACATATCCTGCTTCCTAAACTGTCAGTATAAACTGTCAATCTCTTGAAGAGGAAATTAAATCGATCTGGTACAATTTGCTCTTTGCAAAGCCAAGATAGTGAGTACTTGGTGCTGCGTGCTCTCCAGTGTGGGGACTAATTGATTGTTCAATGATTTCATCTAGTGCAGAATCTTTAAAAGTATCAAAATTACCCTGATTAGCTTATAGGAGGTGAAATTTGCTCGAGGTAGAAAGCTGGACACTAACACTGCTCGCCTCTGGTGCCTGGCTTTCATTTCTTTCCATCCTTTCATGCAGAGGCCTGGCTTCTCATCTTGAACCACAGCATCTCCAGGGGAGGAGTTCTGTCTCACTTACCTTTGGTGCACAGAATAGAATGCTGTGCTCTGTGTATAGCAAAGATATTTTTCCTTGACTTTGTGTCCAACATATTGTTGCTGTATTTCCTAACTATCCCACAACATGGGTCTGAATCATTTTACTGAAAACTTAAAGAACATTTAATGTTATCCAAAAGCTATCAATAAAGCAGTTTCTACAGGTAGAGCATGTCTTTCTAACAAACTTTGATTTGTTAAAATTGTTTTAATGTGGGCTGTTATGTTATATACGGTCGACGTAAGGCAAGGTCCCTGATACTCTGGTGTGCTTCCACCGTCAGAGGAAAGGTATGATGCCCCCTCTCCTCCCTCAGCAGCAGGAAGCTCACAGTCTGTCTATGAAGGAGAATATGAACAAAAGAGAAGGCCGACAACACACACAGAGCAGAGCTGGACCTCAGAAACAGCAGGCTGAGCTAAACAAGCAGACAATGAGCGGATGCTGTAGGATTTCATTTATCTGGATCTGGATAGCAAGGCAAGGCAGATCTAGACGCCTGGAAAAGCTCGGGGCTACACTCTGGGAAGGAGCCCAAAGGAGTCTCTGCAGTGATAAGTAGTATCTCCTAACTCTTCCCACCGTAAGAGCTGAGAACAGGAACTGCATCTGATGCTTGCGAGAAGGCTTCATATGTAGTCGGCGCTATGTACTTGTTAAATGCATGTCTGTCCTGTTGTAATTAATATTTAAGTTCCCTTTACACATAAAGAATAATATTGTGCAATGTAGAAAACTCTAAAATGGGTCAAACACAAAAGGCTGGCAGTATACTAGGGTCACCACACAAATAATCAGCTACATGAGACTTGTCTTCAAGTTAATTAAAGGAGAATATATCTGTTGCAAAACTGCCATTACAAATTTCAAGTACATAAGTATGATAGTATTTTAGCAGCAATAAGATAAAGGAATGTGTACAAAGGTTTAGAATACTTTTGGAAGCCTTTGTCAAAGACAATCTTAAGAATTTCGGCATAGATTTAATTGAATTTTATATGTGATCTGTGTGCCAGGGCCACTTCCACTCTATAAAGTAGAATGAGCTCTCCTCCTTTGGGCAATAGCAGAATAGTGGGTTTTCTTTAAAATAATGTATGTTTATTTTATGTATATGAGTGTTTTGCAGGCATGCATGCATGTGTACCTGTGTGTATCTGGTGCCACACAGAGGCCAGAAGAGGGCATCAGGGTTGCTGGAACTGGAGTTACTTTGCAGACAATTGTGAGCTACCACGAAGGTGCTGGGGTCAGAACCCAGGTCCTCTGTAAGTGAAGCAAGTGCACTTAACCACTGAGCTTACCTACCTCTCCAGCACCCAAATCAGTAGTGCTTTAAAGGTAGAAACAAGGCAACACAACAAAAGGAAGGGGGTGGAAGAAGGTGGAGGAGGAAGAGAGAGGGAGAGAAGGAAAATGGAGGAGAAGGAAGAGGGGGAGGAGGAAATGGAGGAAGACCATGGAGGAGGAAGAGAAGGAGGAGGAGGAAGAGAATAAGGAAGATGAGAGGAAGAGAAAGAAGGGGTATGGGGAGGGTCAGGGGGAGAGGGAGAGGAAGGAGGAGGAGGAAGAGGAGGAGGAGGAGAGCAACAACAACAAGAAGAACAAGAACTAAAACTAGAAAAAGTAGCAGCAGTAGCAGCAGTAGCAGCAGCAGCAGCAGCAGCAGCAGCAGCAGCAGCAACAGCAGCAGCAGCTCCAACCCAAAACAAACCTCTAACTGTTAACATTTGGTTTCTTCTGGTTTTTATTTTTGTTTTTTTAAGTTACATCAGGGGATACTTCATCATTAGGTTGGCTCAGATATCTAGAATATCCTATCTACAAAGAGAAATCAGTCTGTGGATCTATTTGCTTTCTTTTTTCTATCTTTTTTTTAATTTATTTATTTAATACATATGCAGGATTCTCCCTGAATATTTGCCTACAGACCAAAAGAGGGCATCGGATCCCATTATGGATGGTTGTGAGCCACCACATGTTTGCTGGGAATTTGAACTCAGGACCTCTGGAAGAGCCACCAGTGCTCTTAACCTCTGAGCCATCTCTCCAGCCCCCTCTATTTGCTTTCTTAAAGCTTCAGTTTGATTCGCTAACATTTAGCATGAGTGACTTCATTTTGGTTTGGTCTACTCATTTGGGGCCTATTGCAGGAACTCACTTCAAGACAATGGTCTCCCACCATTTTTCTTTTAACAGCTTGAAATTCAAGAAACTAGGAGGTTTTTAGTTATCTGTCTTGTGTAGGTTAGCAGTGTGTTAAAGGAGAATTCAAATAGCCATTTTCTCTGGAACACACAGAGATGAAGTGTTCAATAGGCCAGTGTCCAATCATCTGCACCCCACTTTCACCTCTTCACCCATCTTCTTCTGCACTATTTAGGATCGGAATTCAGGCATCTGCTTTTTAAAAATTAGAATATAAAATGTTTCTCAAGGAATAAAAAAATAGATCATTGCTCGATCGCAATTCAATAGCTGCAAAATTTTAGCTCAAAGAGAAATGCAGGGCCTCTAGACTTGCTTATAAGGCTGCTTGCTGCGAGTGTGCCTTTAAAATACAATGAGCAGGTAACCACTGACCTTTATGAAACAATGGGCCAGGGGCTGGCAGCAAGAATGAGACCATTTCCCAGGCACAATCACGTACATTTAGAAACATGGGACTGCGTGTAAATGTCCCTTCATTTTGATTGTTATTTGCAAAGTCAAATGATCATTTTCAAAACATTAAGAGTTTCATGGCACTGCACTGTTGGTGAGGTTGGCTCTTTTTTTTTTTTCCAGAGAGAAAGGATGACTAACTATTGCAAGCAATGTCAGCTTTAAAAATTGTATTGGTAGAATGATTCGAATATCAAAAAGAGGCTACAGATCCCATGCTCCCATGTGGTGTCTGAAGAGCCCAGTCTTGGTATTGAGATGCAATATCAACCCAATGGTCCTACCTGATCCAGGTAGACAGAACATGTCTGAAGGAATAAAATCCCCACTCTCCTTTATATAAGGCATAGTTGACGCCATAAAATAAAATCTGCACTGCTCTCTATATAAAATTATTTTGTTTGTATATATAGCTCTATGCTAGACCTTGGCCTTTGGAACGTTACATTTAATAACTCAAATAGTTTCAAAATTGTCCTATGTAGTTATTTCTATAAATAACATTGGGGTCTTTTTTAAGTCAAAGAATAACATCTTAGATCTCTTGGACAGTTACATTTAATGACTTGGCTAGATAACTAAATAAGGCAAGACAATAGAGGGTGAGCTAACAGGCAGGGCTCACAGGCCTCGCTCTTAGCCTTATGCCAAGTCACTGGGCTCTCAGCTGGCTTGCCTAGCTTCATCTATATCTGGGTGGCATTCTTACTGGCAAAACAAGACTATTAATTGATACGCTGTCATGACCCTTACTTAGCACACAAATAGAGATATGTTTAGGAAATCTCATTGTTCTCACCAGAGAGATGCCCACAGAAACCTTAGTCATTAAATTCACGCGGAGAGGCAAATGTAGAAAGGAGTGAGCCTTTAGAAGCATTTCCTTCTGGTTTCCTCCGAGACACTCTTGCAGGGTGAGCTTTCAGACTAGCTGCCTTCTGACGTTTGTGTGGACAGCCACAACCGCAGCAAGCAGGATGGCATTTATCTTTTATAATAATACGAAGTGTTCTGCCATGAAGCAGGGTCACTGAAATGAGTAATAATCCCACCAGCATCCAAGGTGTAACCAGCAGGGTCCAGGTCAACAGGCAAGCAGCCAATAATTTGCCCAACAACACTGAATTTCATCTGCCCACAGCCTCTATCTACTGATTATACAATCAATACACCTCAGATGAGAGGAGCTAACAACTGACCGGGGCAGATCAATGCTGGCAAATAAGCGCTTCATGACAAAAAGTTTGATAATTACCATTCTGAAGCCGTGTAAATGTTGTTTCCATTGTAACAACATTCATGATGATACTGCTATGATTGCGCTGTTATTATAGGTTTAATGTTAGGCAATCAAGCTACAGTGGTCTAGATATCAACAAACACTATCAAAAGAAAACATCAAATTGTCCCTATTCTTTTGACACTGTAGCTGAGAAATTTTTCTATGTTAGTGGCCCTAAATAAACAATAATAAGTGACAATTTAGTGGAAAACACTATTTTCACATCTTACAAAAGTCATGCAATATAGATTGATACAAGTATGATTATTTCTAGCAGCACTTGAACCAGGGGATTAAAATAAATTCAGTCCCATGACCTTGGTTTTTCTTTCTTCCTCCCCTCCCCCACATATATCATTTAAAGAGGATTTATGTAAATTTTCTACATACTCATAATTTTTTAAGCATTAGTGCTTCTGTAAGTGTTGGGCCCCTGGGCTTGGTTTAATTATCATTGCTTCTAATACGGCACACTTTGTTTTGTTTTATTTTATTTTTGTACTCAGATTGCTAGTTCATTCTCAATCATTAGCATTTAGAAGAACTAGTCATTACTGGTTTTCAATAGCTTCTTGGGTTCCTATAAGCACTCTGAGTCTTGAAACACAGAAGTGGAAAACAGACATTTTCAAAGGTAGAACAAATCAGGGCTCTTAGAGGTAGGGTACAGGAATCCCAGATGCGTGGGCACTGAAGCACACAGATTCTGAACTCTCCCATTTGCTTTTTAAGCACAAGAAACTGTTTGTTTGTTTGTTTGTTTTTTTAAAAAGACACCCCATTTCTATAAGATGCTTGATCATATAGAAGGGTGGAAACCTATTCAAAATGAAAGGTTTTCCCAAAGAATGCTAGTCGCTTTGGGGCCATGGTAATTACTCCTACAAGAACATGTCTGACTTTTGTGTGACATCCATTTTTTAATTGTCTCCTCCATAAATAATGTCTCTCAGCTGCATTCAGTCAAGAACAAAGTTTCCTATCTAAAACTCAGTCTCCACAGCCCCAAATGGACAAATCTCTCACTGACTGGGGTGAAGCATCACCTTTCCATGGTGATAAGAGATACGGCGGAGTGCGCGGGGGTGGGGAAGGTGGCGGGGGTGGGGGGGCAGCGCTGCGGAAGTTTGTCAACAGCTCAGGGCAGAGAGGGCAAACCAAAACCCTTTTGTGGGCATCAGTGCGGTGAGGCACCGCGCGCTCCGGGGTTGCTGTTAAATGTCTTTTTCAGTGGCATTGTCTCTCTTTCCAAGCAGCTTCTACCTCTCGATAGAGTCAGAGAATGTGATGTATATTAAAACGCTCTGTCTCTCAGATGGGGTTCATTTTTATTCAGGGACAATTTTGCTGACTGACAGGTAAGCGCTCGGTGCTGAAATTGGACCTGTACGAGAGCTCCGGCGGTTCATTTGCTCCATTACACCGGCGCATGAATTACGGGTCTTCCACGTTGCCTTCGTTCCATTACTTTCAAATGTCTGACATGAGCAAAATGGCTCATCTGACATTTCATGTAACAAATTTGTTCCAAAAAGAAGAGAACATTATTATACTATTTTATATACGTAGGTACCACAACCTTCCACCCTAATCTGACCGGAAATTGTAAGTGTATAAACAGTAGTGGATATCAGTTTAAGAAACACATTGCTAGTGACAGCTGGAAAATATTGTGGCAAGAAATATGTCTGCTTTTACGTCTTACCCACGATCGCTTCTACTCACTGCTGAAATGTTAGCAAACGCCAGTCAAAGATGCATCGTTACATCCTGGGTTCATTTCTACCGTTAGTAAACCTCGAGCCGTTATTTACTCCAACATTCAGAGGCTCGGAGCGCCCACTTTTTGTCTCTCCTTTTGCAATAAACTCAGAGCCACCCAGTAGCTAGGAAGCGCCCTATCACACAGGTGCAGGATATATTATGGTCTATTCTTTCTTCATGATGCTAATTTAGCTAACCTTTTCATTTTTAATCAGTCCCTTCAATATGAGATCATTTTTCTTATGGAAACATCTCTCTCTCTCTCTCTCTCTGTCTGTCTGTCTCTGTCTCTCTCTCACAAACACACACATACACACACACACACATACACACACATACACACACACACACACACATATCCCGCCCAACAGAGTTTCTCTGTGAAGCCTTGGCTGTCCTGGAACTTGCTCTGTAGACCAGGCTTGGCCTCGAATTCCATTTGCCTCTGTCTCTCGTGCCTCCTGCCTCCTGCCTCCTGCCTCTCCTACCTTCTGCCTCTCTGCCTCTCTGCCTCTGCCCCTCTCTCTGCCCCTCTCTCTCTCTGCCCCCCTCTCTGCCCCCCTCTCTCTGCCTCTGCCCCCCTCTCTGCCCCCTCTCTGCCCCTCTCTCTGCCCCCTTCTTTCTCTGCCCCCCTCTCTCTGCCCCTCTCTCTGCCCCCTCTCTCTGCCCCCTCTCTCTCTGCCCCTCTCTCTCTGCCCCCCTCTCTCTGCCTCTGCCCCTCTCTCTGCCCCCCTCTCTGCCCATCTCTCTGCCCCCTTCTCTCTCTGCCCCCCTCTTTCTGCCCCTCTGCCTCTGCCTCTGCCTCTGCCTCTGCCTCTGCCTCATGAGTCTGGTATTAACCGCATAGGTCACCTCTGCCTGGTCAAACTTACTTATTAAAGCAGTACAGAAAACTAGCAGAGTCAAGGAGCTGAGAGGTCTGTGTAAAATAGCCACTCCCAGCCCTGACACTGTTGTTTGCTGAGTAGAACAGGATTAAAGCTTTACAACATTTAGGTCTTGCTCTCCCTCTGAACACCTAAGTTGTTTAAACAAACTACAACGCCCAAGCCAGCCAACTTCACCCTTTCCTTCCAGGCCTAACACCCAAGGACTCTTCCGATCTGTGGCACTAGGGATGCCTTTTTCTTTTCATTCTCTGCTGAGGCCAAGTGTGATCGGAGAGCCTTGCCCTAGCAGATCAGGAAGAAAGAATTCTTAGCTCATGACTCAGTTTTTTTTTTCCACCTCTTCACTTAAAAATACCCCAGTAGCACATTACAACCTGCCATCAAAAGCTAAAGATCACAGATCTTCACTCAAAGAAGGCTTTTTTTTTGTAGGTGACAGTGTAACATTTCACAAAGTAGAAGCATAATTATGTGACAGCCAAATTTTAAATATCATGTTCACTGTTAGTATGAATACATCAAATTAATACAGTATTATTTCCATAAGAAATTATGAGCCTCATTATTACATAATGGTATTTTCTTTAATAAATGGGCTCTTGCATTATAAATGTTAAATTACTTTATATTATGGTATATCCTTTCTTCATGATGCTAATTTACCATCAAGCATTATTCATATGCTGAATTTATATCAAGCTATAATAAAAATGAGGCATTCCAAAAGTATCTTTACTTTTGTCATTATAGCTTGTCTCTATTTAAAAATCACCTGGGACATTTTCCCAGAACAACAGTGTCAAGGTGACTCGCACTCTACACACACACACACACACACACACACACACACACAGTCATGACTAGAAAGCTTGTGGAAGTATTGCAGACTTGAACAGCATGCATCAAGAGAGAAATGGTCCAAGACAGCACATGTTCCCAAAACACAAGCCTTGATACCAGGCTCAGCAGGGAACATGGGTGCACATCCATAGATGCTGAGTGACAGAGTCCTCTGCACTGGTTTTAATCAGGGGTGAGGCTGCAAGTTCATTTCAGTGTCATCGACTCTCCTTAGAGCCACAGTTTAAAAACTGTAAATGAGCTATTTGGAGGCAAACTATACGTACCCTGTAGCCTCAGTAGAGCACTTATGATTATTTTTAAATAATCTCTCCTGTCATGAATCCTACCCTTGAGGTTTGGATAATGTCACCAATCACATTCTCTTTACCATGGTTGCTAATTGCTTTCAGGGTAAAGCCAAAGTCGCATTGTCTCTGACTGCTAATCAAATTCATGGTAGACTCTCCTGTGATCCAATAAGCTTCCTAATTTTTCTTTTTAGATGTGTGTATGTGTGTGTGTGTGTGTGTGTGTGCCTGTATGGGCACATGTGTGATAGTGCCAGCAGAGGCCAACAGAGGGCAGCAAATTCCAGAAAGCTGGAGTTACAAATGATTGCAAGCTGCCCACATGGGTGCTGGGAATGAAACTCGCGGTCCTCTATAAGAACAGGGAACACAGCTGCTGAGCCCCAAGCTTACTATTTCTATTACAACAAATGTTCTCTCTCCATCATTTAAACTAGCCCATGCACCTCACTTTTAGCAGACAGCTGCACATAAAACTACCAAAATATCCTCAGTGGCGACTTCTTGAGATCCAGACTGCTATGCAACTATGCTCAGTTCTCCCAGCTACAGTTCCTTTTCTACCTTGTGCTTTACTGTAGAAGTTGTAATGACATGTATGCTTAATGGCTACAAGAAAGCATAAACGTACACACTAACAGGGTACCATGTAATATTTCGGTATACATATACATCATATAATCATTAAAACAAGTTTAAACATCTATGTCCTCAATCATTTATTTATTTATGGTAAAAACATTAAAACTCCTTCTACTTTTCTGTAGTATAAAGCACACTGTTGCTTCTCCTCTATTAACTTACCGCTAAGCGGCCCCCAGACATCCTTACTCTAACCTTGAGCTTTATACCCAATTGGCCAACCATTCCCCTCTCCTCCTGCCCCTACTCTGCCAGTCTCTGGCACTTCTTTTCAATCAACTTTTTTTTATATAGTGACAGCAGGTAGTACCTGTTTTTTCTGTACCTGGCCCATTTGACTTAGCATAATAATCTCCAGTTCCACACTCATGTCATGAGACAGGCTTTTGTTCTTTTCTGTGTGTGAACTGCTTAAGTTGTTGCCATGTCTCGGCAACTGTAAACAGTTCTGCGGTGAACACAGGAGTGCACACTCCTTACTGAGGACATTTTCTTTGTGTATGTATCGTATGGATACATGATTGAGGCTATTATTATTATTTAAAGACAGTAAAGACAAACTATTTGATGCATTTTATTTGCACAAATAAATAACCACACAGAAAAATAAACTTTGGATTAATCACACCATACACCAGGTACATATGAGGAGTTCAACCTTGAACATCATTCCTCGGATCCATCCACCTTAGCTCTTGGTATAGGGTCTTTTATGGGCCTGGAATTTGGAGACTAGGCAAGGCTTTCAGGAAGCCCTTGTGACCCTCCCACCATTGGGATAACAGATATAACCCAGTACACTTGTCTGAGGATCTAACTCAGGCCTTCAGGCTCACACTACATGTAATTTACTGGCTAAGCTATCTTCTTAGTCCTAAAGGAAAAAAATTAATCTCTAAAAACCAATTTTTTTCTTTTCTGCATATGTATATTGCTTGCATGTGCATCTGTGCACCACATGTGTGCCTGCTGCCTGCTAAATCCAGAGAGGGCATCAGATCTCTTAGAACTGGAGTTGTAAGCAAGCCATCATGTGGGTACTGGGAACTAAACCTAGGTCTCTAACAAAAGCAACAAGTGCTGTTGTTGCCATCTCTCCACCCCCCAGAAAAAAAGTTTTTAAATGGCCAAATAATGTACTAGAATAATGTCCTAATCAATCACATCATCTGTTACTCGAAATGATAAGCCCTAGAGTTCACAACTTTGCTTTCTTTTTATTTATACTTGAAATCCCATATCAAAGAATTCCTTAGAACACTGCTAAATATAAGGCATTGGCCATGAATCATTATGCAACTAAAATGGTCCACTGTACATATGGACAGCCTATAGTCACACATGCGCGCGTGCGTACACAAACACACAGACACGTACTCACAGACACACATGCGCATACACATACACGCACACTCACACAGACACACACAGACATAGACACACACACAGACACACACAGACACAGACATAGACACACACACAAGCTCACAATGCCCAGCTGCTCAAAGTGAAAAGAACAGGCTAGATTTAAGCTAAAATACTGCTTTAGGTTTATTAGCATAGTTCATACTTGGACATATACTAAAACATGAATTCAAATTCTTATTTCAAAATCGTGTGTGTGTGTGTGTGTGTGTGTGTGTCTAAGGAGATGCCTGTTTATCCTTCCTATTTATCATTATAAACCATTTCTTTGAATATCTAGAAAAGAACTAACAACATAAAGACCTTGGTTGAAGATCACATTTTTCTAATCACTGTTACATCTACCATTTTATTCTGAAGGTATATTTTAAATCCCCTAACATTGGTTTAATTGGAAAAGAGGAATGACTTTAAAATATCAGGACTAGTTCACTCAAAATGAAAAAAAAATGCATAATACATGGCTTTGTCATTTGATCTGAGGTCTCTGTCAGCCTACTCTCTAAGCATTCATAACCTTCAGATGATCTAATCCCACTTCAAAATATGTGCAGTTTATGGGAGGGATATTTTAAAATCAATAAACACATACCTGTCTAAAAATACAACATGACTAAAAAAATAAGAGCTGTAGTTAGGTGGTGTCCTACTCGCGCCAGCGCTGTTAGCACACAGCACCAGTGTGCACGTGCTTTGTGTTCATGAAGTAGGGACCACACAACACAGTAGTTCATATTGTCTTCCAAACAGCAGACGTGTGTCTTTGTAGTTTGCTTTCCATCTTTTTAAAAAGTAGCATTATTCACAAAAAGCTAAGAAAACAGGTGGCTTGGACATGGCGTTGGACGCAACAGACACAGGTCTGGACACCACCTGATTAGCAGCTCCAGCACACATTGGTTGTGGTCTGCCTCAGACCACAATGGATGTTTAGGTCTGACTGCCCAGGAGGACACTTCTCCCCATGGTAAATGAACAGATAGATATCTCTCTGTGCTTTGATGAGATTCAGATAATGGTATTTCTGTTAGGTTCCTAGAATGCAATTGTTCGAGAGATGATAAATCTATTCTTCTAACAGATTTAATATTCACAGGGATTTCATGATAATTCAGTCGTAGATTAATTGCACAGTAGATTTATTCATCTATCATTCGGCCATAACAAGTCCGATCATGATTGCTTTGTATGCCTCCATTAGGCACACTGGGCTTTATTCATTTAACAGGATTATCTATTAATCAGGCATTTATTAAACAGGGTTTAAAGGAACTCAATGGGTCTGAGGCAAAGTGCATTAGAACTGTCATGCGGATTATTTTTTATTTCAGGTATTCATTTAAATGGACCTCATTATATTTGGAGAAACTATTACTTATAAGATGGATATTTTCTCTTAAATACATTTATCCTGGCTTTATGAAATGTCTGATATGGGGATAATCTAGTTAAAAAGAAAAAAAAAATTAACCATGTAGCATCTCTATGACTTTGATATATAGAGGGAAAATACTTCCAAATTAATATCTGATAAAGAAATAATCCTAGTTAAGAAATAAAATCCCTCTTGGTCCAAATGGGAACTCTTTTTTAAAGGTAACCAACTACTGTAAAAATTTCCCACACAAATAAATCTGCCAACTGTCATCAAACCACATCAGTCTGATAGGCCATTTTACCCTATCCTAGAGAAAGAAATGTCATTGCAACAAAGAGCATTTTATTTGAGGACTAAATGGGTAATGACTCCACTTGAAGTAACGCACAGGGCGAGCTGCAGCACTGTGGAGCTGATGTCAGGGACCTGGCTTCCCTGAGCGCTGCTGCAGTCCTAAACATTATCATTTGCATCCGTGGAGAGCAGAAGCTGGAACCCAGAGAAGAGATGGGGTGATAGACAGGAAGGGAGGGCCAAATCAAGGAAAGATGTAGAATTTAGAAATGGAAAGGAGGTGTTACATACTCCCCCAGAACCCTGACCTGCTGAGGCAGCTAAGAACAGTTAACAGTACATAGACCAGGGACTACCAAGTCATTAAACAAAAACTCATTACTCAAGAAGGTGAAAGAGTGAAAAACCGCTCTGGGAGTCATTTGAAATGAATATATTCCAGTGGATTACATATGCAAATATGTAGCAAAATAATTCCAAGAAAATAGCCATTCCTATAATAAGCCGTAAGAAGCCTAAGATATTTGCATCTTGATTTTATAGACCCTTACTACCGTGTAAGCGGAAATATTGCAAGTAAGTGAACTTAGAACTTTTGAAAATGGAAAACATTTATTTTGAAGCAGTAAGATGATATTATCACCAGTTATTAATAGTTTTCCTATTGAGTTGTCTCTAGGTACAACTGTTCCATGAATAAAAAATCACAGGAGAGTGTGATTTTTATTCATGAGGTAGACTCTCTGTGCACACACTTAGTTTGGGGCTCTCTCTAGCATTAACTCAAACAATCCAAAAATGGTGATAAGATGGTCAGGGCAGTCAGGTGAAATCCTGAGACAGCTCAGAGACAGATTTCAAGCACCGCCACTGCAGCTATGCCAGGCTGCCCACCTCGCCTCAGCCTCAGCAGTGCGCCTTGCACGCTTCTGTTCTCTTCCGTCACTACTCACTTCCTCCGGTCCCCCCACCCCCACCCCCACCCCCACCCCAGCCTGGCCTGCTCCAGGAAATTCCCACCTGTCCCGCCTGAATCCACACTTCATCCTGGCCTCTGGGGCTTCATTCCTTTGCTATCATAAAAACTCCTTGATGAAAACCAAACACCACCACCACTCTGAATTTATTTGGCTTATAATTCCTAGCTACAGCCCACCATTTTGGGCAGGACTTCAAGCAGTTAGTGACAGCACACAACAGTCAAGAGCAGGGAGGAACAAAGCATCCTGTCACCCTCCAGCACTGTCCAGCTAGCTTTCCTCCCACACACGCAGCTCAGAGTCCAGCCCTGAAATAGTGCTGTACAGGCTTATGATAAGCCTTTTCCATTGGCGAGGGCAATCAACACACCCCTATAGGCATGTCCACGGGCCAGTCTGGGCTAGATAATTCTTCATTGAGATTCTCTGTCTGTATGATTCTAGGTTGTGTTGACAGCTAAGCGTGGCCCCACAGGAGTCTTTAAAACTGTCAGCTGTGCCCATCACTTGCCCAGCTCCGCCTCCTCAGTGGCCTCCCATGCTTTTAGGATCAAAGCTCAGCCGCCACCCATGAGACTCTGCACACTTCCCTTTGTCCTTCTCCCCTGTTCTGCTAACCTGCCTCAGGCAGAGCAGCCCTTTTTGGTTTTGGTTTTGATTTTGTTTTAGGGGTTTGTTTGTTTGTTTGTTTGTTTGTTTGTTTTTAGACAGGCTTTCTCTGTGTAGCCCTGACTACCCTGGAACTAGCTTTGTAGACCACGCTGGACTCCCGACTCACAGAGACCTACCCACCTCCGCCTCTCCAGAGCTGGGCAGAGCCCTTTAAACTGCTCGTTCCTTTTACACCGGCCCCTCTGCTGCCTCAGGCACATTTGTACAAGCTCTTTGCATCAGTCCTTAGACACTTTGTACCCTTTGTTTCTCTCTCCGCTACCTCCTTTAATGTTTAACTCTTAACTTCCTCGAGGCTGCGCAGAGATTGCCCCCATCCCAGCCCAGGCAAAGAGAGATCTCTTTAGGAAACCCATCTGCACCTCTACCACACCGCACAGATTAAAGGCACCTTACTAGACGTACTTGGAAACTGTCCCTGGTGCTGAATAAATAGGATGAGTATCTGCTGCACAGACAATTCTACAGCTGCACAGAACACAGAAAGTCAGCTGTGGAGTGGGTTTCCATGGCTTGACTGTTGAGAGAATATTGGCTCCACCAAAGTGAGAGAATTCATTTGAGGTTCCACCAAAAAGTTGTATTGCCCATGTACGGTAGGTAGTACCGTATTATTTACTATTCAATTGACAAAGCACCACGGCCAAGGTAACCTACAAGAGAAAAGGTTTAATTGGGCTTCTGATTTCAGAAGGCTAGAGTCCATGATGGTGGAGCAAAAGCATGGTGAGAGATGGCTTGGAATTCACATTTCAGTCCATAAGCAGAAGGCAGGGACAGTGCACTGGGATGTGGAAGGGATTGAACCCACAGTATTATACCTTTTCCAACAAGAGCATACCTCCTAGCCTTTCCCAAGCAGCCACAAACTGGGGACCAAACATCCAGATGGGGACTTACAGGGAACATCTCTTTCAGACATAGAAGTAACTGCAGAAGAAACCTGTGGTGATCTGAAAAGGCTTGGCCCCCATAGGTTCATGTTTCAGTGCTTGGCCATAGGGAGTGGCACTATTAGGTATGGCCTTGCTGGAGGAGATGTGTCACTGTATAAGCAGCTTTGAGGTCTCCTCCTGGCTGCCTTCAGATCAAGAAGATCCTTCTCTAGCACCATGTCTGACTGTGTGCTGCCATGTTCCCCTACATCCATCATAATGGATGAACCTCTGAACCTGTAAACCAGTCCCAGTGAAATGTTGTCCATATAAGAGTTGTCTTGGTCATGGTGTCTGAACCCGTAAGACAGAACCTGATGTAGAAATGAAAACCTGCTCTTTAACTTACTTACTTTTTATTTCAAGCTCTCTTCCTTCCAGTGTCTGTCTTAGACAGCAACTGTTTGCCTCCAGAAAAACAAACTCTATTCTAAATCTCTGGTGTGTAGAAACTGCCACTCAAAAATGTAGGTGTGCTACCATCGTTGGCCTGGTTTCCGTGAGAGATGAGGAAAGGCACAGCACTGTCCCCAAGGAAGACACTGTCTCTGCTGCACAGTTGGTAGTGCCTGCTGTGGATGCATGGCAGAAGTGAGTGCCCCAACTTGGCAAGCATCACATCTGCACTGAGGTCACCCACAGCATGCAGTCCTGTGGGTAGCATTTTAATACGCCACTGCACAACGGTTGGAAGGTTCATGTCACGTGAACCGACAGAGGACTGCATTGATGCTGAGGACGATCTGGGGGCTCTCTGAAAACAGCTCTACTGAAATATTAGCAGGAAAATGTCTATTCCTGTGCTCTGTCATCTCGGAGATTCCCACTGAGGACCAGAACTCTCTTTACTGACCCTTGTGGACATCTGAGGCCAACCAACCAATCTCTTAAGCAGAACCAGCCCTGAAATACCAGTTCCTAAGTATGTTGCCTTTCTTCAGGCAGACAATAACCTCCCCCCCTCCCCCCCCCCCGCAATTCTGCTTTCTGCAATCACAAGGTATTTTGCCCTAGAATCTTATTTCTCTGAACAATACTCCCAGACCAAAGCCCAAGACTTTTTTTTTTTTAAATAAGCAGAAGTGGGCTCCAGTCTGTGCAGATGCCAGACCACAACCTTAGCCAGGAGCTTCTCACACGTGGGCTCCAGTCTGTGCAGATGCCAGACCACAGCCTTAGCCAGGAGCTTGTCACACGCTAGATGGACTGCAATATGGCAAGGAGATCGAGATGCCAAATGGCCTCTTTCTTTTTTTGTTTAATATTTTTAAAGATTTATTTATTTATTATAAATACAGTGAAGTTGTCTTCAGATACTCCAGAAGAGGGTGTCAGATCTTCTTACAGATTGTTATGAGCCATGTGGTTGCTGGGATTTGAACTCTGGACCTTCAGAAGAGCAGTTGGTGCCCTAAACCGCTGAGCCATCTCACCAGCCCTAAAGCCCAAGTCTTAAAAAGCACATATACATTAATCCTTTTTTTTTAAAGGCTTTATTTTTATGTCCATTGATGTTTTCCCAACATTTCTGCATGTGTGAGAGGCCCAGAAGCCCCGGACCTGGAGCTACAGACACTTATGAGCTGCCATGTGGGTGCTAGGAATTGAACCTGGGTCCTATAGAAGAGCAGCCAGTGCTCTTAACCACCGAGTTGTGTCTCTAGCCTCCACATTAGTCCTTTTTAAGATATGGGACAGTGTCAACTAAGCTATTTTTACATGTATGTTTTCAGCTTACATGGTTTTTAGTGAAGAGCACCCTGAGCGGATCAGCCTTGTACAGTTTCTCTAACCATGTCTCTCACCATATCTGTCCACAGAGTTCTCAGATCATTGGTTGAGAGACCTTGGCATGTCTGAAGCTTGCCACAACTTTCAGAGCTCCTGTTCTAGGGTTGGCTTTGTATGCTTATTGGTTTATCTGTCTTCATGTTGTTAATGTCATACTTTGCTGATACGGTGAAGAGGGTTTTGACTCCTCTCTCATGAGCTAGAAGCCCTTATGGTGGTCTTGTAGCTTGCTGGCCTTTAAGGCTGCCCCGGCGTGTGTCAAATAATAGCTCGCATTGGATCCAGCCGCCAAACTAAAAAGAAATTCCAAATTCTGCCCGAAGGACTAATTAAACTTAGCATTTTGTTCTCTTTAATAAAAATACGTGGAGCACCTTTTGTAACACAACAATAAGCTGCCATGTGGATTTCTGCAGAACTCTGGAACACAGCCCGAGCAACAATAGCTTCTTTTCTTTAGGAATAAGGCGCACATGTCAAAATGTATCTAGAAGCTCGACTTGGCTTGCTGCTTCGTCGTACTAGGAGAATAACTACAAAATTATATGACTGTTTATTATGTCCAGGGGGATCCCAATTCACTGTGTCTCATGGCAGGGTAGCACAGCAGGCCTAGCAAGGACCCTGCCTTGTAGGCACATGTCAGTCAGTCTTCTACCAGTTAAGAATGCATTTTGATACTATGTTTAGCTTTTACAAACGTCTAACCAGCAGGAAATAGTCAACAGCTAACCAAGATAACTTTTAATCTTCAACTGCCCTTTAGCACCATTTAATCTTTGCAACAGGTTTAACCTATACACACACACACACACAAGAACAGACAAATACAAACACAGGTTGTCACATGACAGGATACTTTTGTATGACAGATGCCCTCTGTACCCATACAGCCAAAATGGTGTCACTCAACAACTTTGAAGAGCTCAGACTTTAGGTTTATTTTTAGAGTCAGAATACTACTACTTGGGTGTGACCAGGAATTGATCACTTATATATCAGTAAGCAAATAGGAAACACTTATAAACAGTAGTTTGAGTGGAACCCAGCATCACTGGGGAGTTGGAGGGTGAGCTTCCAGGCTTAGGTCACATGCTGGCTCGCTGGGATCAAACTCCCCCAGGTAAGATCCCAACATCAGTTAAAGCCTCTCCAGGGGATTCCAAATGCAACCAAATATCAGGAGAACTGCTTTAGATTATGCAGATTCCTGAGGTCTTAAAAACAGACAGAGGACAAGGTCAAACCATATTAAACTACAGTTCCCATTTGGCTGTTTTGGGAGAGATCTAAAAGTCATCTTATGTGGAACTTCTAGGAGAGGGAGATAGAAAACAGGCCAGTCAAGCAAGCAGGCTCTCAGTTTCTCTTCCTGCTGCTGTGATAAAATACTCAGACAAAAGCAACTTAAGGGAGAAAGGGCTCATTCCAGCTCACGGTTCCAGAGCCCAGTCCATCACAATAGGAAAGCAAAAGCAGATAGACTTGGAGCAGATGGTGGTCACATGGCATCTACGATCAAGAAGCAAAGAGGGATGGATGTGGGGCTCTCAGCTCCCCTTTACCACACACACAGTCTAGGATCCCAGCCAGAAACTGGTGCCACACATAGAGGGCAGGTCTTTCTGCTTCAGTGTAGTCCATTACCCATCTCCCAAGTGACTGTGGAATCCTTCAAGCTGAGAATCAACACTAACCACCACACATATCTTCATGTATATTTTTAAAGTTTTAATTATTTTTCTACGTGTTCTTTGTGTATCTGTGTGTATTCACGTGGGCATGTGTGTGTGGTGTATGTGTGCATGTGTGTGTGCAGGCCAGAGGTAGAGGTTAGGTGTCTTCTTCAATTGCTCTCAGCCTTACTGTTTGAGACAGGGCCTCTCACTGAATCTGTAGCATGCCAATTCAGCTACGCTGGCTGGCCGGTGGGCCCCAGGGATGATCCTGTCTCCTCCTCCCCAAGGCTGGGATTACATGTGTGTATAACCATGACCATGTTTTAACATGTGAGTTCTAGAGGGCTGTTCTCTGTAAGTTTGGTCTGGTTCTTTCTCTCAGTTCCATGCTCCCAGAAATAAGACTCAGATTCAAAATATATTTGTAAGTACCATAGCCATATAGCTAGGCTCCTCCTTGATTAGATCATAACTAAAGATAACCATTTATTTTACCCTACATTCTGCTACGTGGCTGGTTACCTGTGCTCAGGTACTGTGCATCTATCTCCTCACATCTTCCCTTGTGGATCTCCTGCGCTTAGCACTATCCCACAATTCTTTCTCCTCCTGGATGTTCCAACTCTCATTTCCTCTCTAAGCCATAGTTATAGGCTTTTAATTTGACAGGTGATGTATGCATATAATACACAAGATATTCTCTCTATAATTCCTCCTTTTAGTCCAATAAATGGTTCTTTTTCTTTAAAATATACACTGAATACAATTGCAACAATTACAAAAATTATTAGGTATGATATACATTGATAATGTCCAGTCTATTTACATTTGGCAACTTAAGGTATTCTATCATCTATCCTATCTTGATGAGTTCAGAGTTCTGTATCTAAATAATTTTCTAACCTAAATTGTCTTACCATCCTAAAAATATCTTCTTAGACCTAGAATACCTTCTTAAATCATAAACTACTCAAGCTTAATAAGACTATGACTATCAGAGACCTGAGAAGGAATTAAGTATGTAGGAAGTACTCACACACAGCTTCCAAAAATTATAGATATGACAGAGACAGCTGGCTGCCTGGATTGCTATCCCTAATATAATGTCAAAGTATTCATCTTCAGCCTTCTAGCCCAGTACATCTGACAGATGTTTAGTGAGGCAGGAATTATGGAGGAACTGTTTACCCTGCCTTGGCAGAGCTTGGCAGTCCACTTCCCTGCAGCTGTTTGTCTGTACTTGGGCATTTTCTTTGCCCAGTGGCTTAGTTTGCCACAACTGAAGCAACTCCATGTGCAGCATATTGATGTTCTTCTTTGAAGGTACAGTCAGGAGCAGACCTGTCTCATAATCAAAAGATCTAGTAATGAAATAATTTTAAATACCATATTCTGTAGATCTCTGAGGCTTTTGAAGACCAACTATCTGTCTCTAGTATATCTGAATCATCAAACATTGTTTATTCTTGACTGTTTGCTATCTGAATAACCTTGGAGACATTTTATTGTAATAAACTAATCTAGTATCTACTATGATCACAGTTTGATGTGTGACTGTTCATTTGTATTTCTTATTTATCCTAAACAGTTTGTAACTCGTGCTTGTATGTCAAGCACTTTACCAACTGAGCCATCTCCCTAGCCTTATGAATAAAACATTTACAAGTAAAAGTATTTGCAGAGACTGCCACTAAGCCATATTAAGTGAATTTAAATTAAAGGTAAACCATATGGAGGAAGGGCCCTTTGCCCAGCACTGGGTTAGGAAATAGGACAGATGTAAAAATGTGAGAGATGATGTCTTTTCCAAAGAATTCTCATCCAGGAAAACTGTCAATCAAACAGCATGAATGACTGTGACTCCAGGCCCCCAAAGCAAGGAAATCCCAGACAGCCCTGAACAGCTCCTCGAACTGATGGTTTGTTTCACAGCCCTAATCAATAGCGTAGTCTAGTTTCTGAGCTTCCTTCACAGATAATGGTAGAAACCTACTCAGAGGTACAGATACTACAAAGGCCAACCAAAAATTAAAGTGTTAGCAGCCTGTTAAGTTATAAAAACTGTGGGTCTTTATTCACTCTGAGTGACTGTCACCTCTGGGAGTAAAGTGAGACTACCAAGTCTGCACTCACCATTTGTCTTCCTGTCTTCATTAGCGCCCTCACCCCTAGAAACTGTCAGGAGCACAGCGCACGGCACCTGCATGGTGGCAACCAATACAGCAAATGCTGTAATGATGTGGTAGAAAAATAGTCAGTTGCACTGAAAATGTCCACAGTATATTCTGAAGCTAAGAACTCACATTATAGGGCTGGGAAGAAGTCATATGTTTGTGAGCACTTCTTACTCTTACAGAAGACCTGAGTTGTGTTCTCAGAACTTAACACTGGGCAGTTCCCAACCACCTGCAACTCCAGCTGCAGAGGATATAAAGGCCTTGTTCAGTCTCCTCAAGCAACTTCACATATGTGGTATGTGGTGCGGGAACAATCACTTACAAATACATGAATAAAAAGAAGTATAAATCTTCTACAAATATGTTACATTATTAAATTAATAAATTTAAACATCACTTCTGGGAAGAAATCATCTCATAATGCCTTCATAGTTTGAAATAGTTTATAAAATACACTATTTATTTTAAATACACATTTTATATATAACTATGGGAAATATGCCCCAAGCATTAGGAAGGGATGCCTCTTAAGAGCAGGATTATAGGATTATGTTTATTGACACATAATGACTATACATATTTATAGAGCACAATGTGGGTTTTTCATACATGCATACATTGTATAATAATCAAATCAGGGTAATTAGCATATCCATCACCTCATGCAGTTAACATTTCTTTGTAGTGAGATAAAAAAAATCTATTTTTCTGGTTATTTGGAACTATATAATACATTATTGTTAATTATAGTCACACTGCTGGGCAGTAGGACACCAAAGGGTTATTTTTATAAGAAAAAAATGTAATTCAGTAGCAGTGGGTTTAATATTTCAGTACTGCTTTTCCTTCTGTAAAAAAGGAATAGTACTAGTTACAAACCTGGTATATATTTAGATCAAATGGTGCTCAAAAGAAAAACTGTACATTCACAATGTGTCACTTCATAACGTATCCATTTCACAATGTGTTTATTTTGCAATGTATCCATTCCACAATGTATCCATCTTTACCAGGTCACCCACATCTCACCCTCAACGCCAACACTACCATTGCTGCTAGGTTCATATGTTCTTATACACGTTTGACACAGTGGCCATTACAGTATTTATAACATGTGTCTAGACACAGATGCAATACCTGACTTACTAGCTATGTGCTCTTGAGCAAATTACTCAGTCTTTTTTTTTTTGGGGGGGGGGTTCGAGACAGGGTTTCTCTGTGTAGCCCTGGCTGTCCTGGAACTCACTTTTTAGACCAGGCTGGCCTCGAACTCAGAAATCTGCCTGCCTCTGCCTCCCAAGTGCTGGGATTAAAGGCATGCGCCACCACCGCCCGGCTTACTCAGCCTTTCTATACCTCTGTTTCCTCACCTGTCAAATGGAAGAATCCCAATCTTTGAAGCAGGAAAACACACACCTTTGGTTCAGAGCTTAAAGCCAGGAGGTACAGGCCTTTGGATCTTGATGCAGAAAAGCACACCTTTAATCTGGGCCACACCTTCTGCAGGAAGCCTATATCAGGACTTGGAAGAATGAAGCTCTTTATCTCTGCTGGCTTGCCCTTGCCTTGCTAGCCCACCCATTCCTTTACTGAAATCCCTACTTCTTTGGGATTTCAGCATACACTTAAGACCAGCTGAGACATTCAGCTGTGTGGGACTGAGTGACTGCTGGATTGTTGGACTTTCCATTCACAGCCAGACATTGTTGGATTAGCTGGACTGCAACCTGTAAGTCATTCAAATAAACCCCAGAGAGAGAGGGGGGGAGGAGGGAGAGAGAGAGAAAGAGAGAAAATGATAGATGGTTAGATAGATAGATGATTGATAGATAGATAGTTGGATGGATAGATGATTGATAGATGATAGATAGATAGATAGTTGGATGGATAGATGATTGATAGATAGATAGATAGATAGATAGATAGATAGATAGATAGATAGATAGATAGATAGATATTCATTCCACAAGTTCAGTGACTCTAGGGAACCCTATCCAATCTAATGAACTAGAGAAGAAACCAAACTAAAGATTGGATACTAGAAAACAAACAGAATTGTTCCATTGCAAAAACGATTTTTTGGTCTAAAACTGTCATAAAACATGAAGCACAGTGGGAGGGAGGAGACCTTACCCTGTTACTACATTAGCTCAACATGTAGGAGGTATCTACTCAATGGTCACAGTAGATGAAAAGCTAAAAGCCCTTGACAAAACACCTCAGTAGGCCTTCTGCCCAGGCCCTAAGAATCAAATTGACCTTGAATATATTGAACGACGTCACCACCATGACCTCTGAATGAGAGCTCAGTTTTCTCTTTGTTTTCCATTCCTGCCCAGGGATCATGTCCTGCTTGGTCACTGTCTCTTGATATGCCAGGTTTTCTCCATCAATCCACACACTTAGCACCTCTCATGGAGATGCCTACATCCTTGTTTATGGAATAGCATAAACATTCTTTTAAAAAATAATCATTCATATTTTGTGTGCATGTGCATGTGTCTGTGTGTCTGTGTGTGCGTGCGCATGTGCGTGTGCATGTGTGCATGTGCATGTGTATGTGTGCGTGCGTGTGTGTGTGTGCATGTGCGTGTGTGTGCGTGTGCACGCGTGCGTGCGCATGTGCGTCTGTGTATGCGTGCGTGTGCGTCTGTGTATGTGTGCGTGTGCGTCTGTGTATGTGTGCATGTGTGTGCGTGTGCGTGCACGCATGTGCGTGCGCGTGCGTGTGCATGTGTGTGTGTGCATGCCCTGTGAAGGACAATACTGCAGGAACTGGTTCTCTGCCTTCACCATGGAGTTTTCAGAAATTAAACTCCGGTCCTTAAGCTTGGCAGCAAGTCACTCTACCCACTGAGCCACCTCACTTGACCTGGCATTGAACTTCTGATTCTTCTGCCTCTGCCTCCCACATGCTGAGGGGCTTGGGCATGTGCTACCACACCCAGCGGTACCAGGCACTGAACTCAGGGCTTCGTACATGTTAAGCAGGCACCATAGGCAACTGAGTTCCACGTGCAGTCCCAGAATGATCCATTTCTAAACCTATGTACGAGATGATCGGCGTTCTGGCAAGCTGTAAGAGGTAGGAAGAGCGCCTCACAGAGCTGCTGGGAGTGATGCAGACACGTGTGAGGAAGGCTACGTTCCAGAGCGCCGAGCACTGCATAAGAGAAAGACCGTTCTAACTCTCATGAGGAGGCTGTTTGCAGCAGCAGGTAGCGGTGCCACGGAGCCTGCGGCGCGGTGAGAAAGAATGGCGGGGAGCACACGGTGCTCAACTCGTCCCTTCTCACTCTCATTTGTCTCCGAAGAGGTTAGGACAAGAATCAAAGAGGACTCAAAGCCCCATCCACACATAAGACGAGGAGAAAATGACAGGAAGTCACTGCAGGTAAACTCAAGTGTGCACGCTCACACTTGAAGGGGCTTGAGGGCAGTGGCTGCTTCGATATTAGTAACATCCGGAAGAAGAGAATTCGCCTGGAGGATGGAGGCTTGCTCTGAGTTTTCTTTCTTTAAAGATAAGGTAGCCTCGAGTATATTCCTGGCATATACCTGTAGTCCCAGATCCCAGGGAGGTATAGGCAGGGTAGCTTGAGGCTAGGAATTGGAATTCAGACTAAGACATTCAGTGAAACTCTACCTCAAGTAACAAACAACTATTAAAAGTAGTTAGATATAACTACATCCTAAAGAACTTATTTGTCCTATCTTCTATGCCACAGATATTGAACAAGTATATTAACTCACTGTATTTTTACACTCATTTATGTGTGTAAGTGCTCACTTGCATGTCGTGTGTGTGAAGGTCAGAGGACACTCTGTGGAGTCATGCTCCCACAGAGCATGTGGGTTTCAGAGCTGGACCTCAGAAGGTGGCAGGCACCTTTCCTCAGAGACCCACCCTAGCATTGTGCAAAGACAGATCAAACAGGTTATCGTCAGAAAAACATTTCATTAAAAAAAAAAAAAGCATTTTGCTAAAGCATGGGAAACTCATCAAGAACAAGATCAGATGTAATAGCCAAAGCAGCTGGTAGCTGTCTTTCTGTCTTAGAAATGTACTGAGTGGTCAGTGTATAACTAGCACATTCAAAAATTGCCTCCATAACTTCGAAAACGTCTTCAAAGGCAAGCATCACATTTTCCCATTGCTAGTTAACAATCTGGATACAACTTGCATGGTTCTGGCTAGCACAAAAATGAGTTTAAAACCAGTATTATTCAAATTGCAATGAAATTTCAAAAGCAAAATATCAAGCTTATTCCCTATTGCTATGACAAAATATCCCCACAAAAGCAACTTATCGAAGAAAAGGTTTATTTTAGGCTACCATTCCAAGTAACTTCAGTCCATAATAGCAAGGAAATCAAGACAGCAGGAACCTGAAGCATCAAGTCACATCCATAGCCAAAAGCAGAAAAAGAATGGGTTCATGTGTGCATGCTCATACTCAGCTTGCTTGATCCCAGCAGAGGGAATGGTGCCACCCACAGTGGATGGTTCTTCTAACCTCAATGAATATAATTAAGGTAATCCCCTGTAGACATGCCTACATCCCTAGAAACAATCCCCTAAGCTAGACAGGCCCTTCACTGAGGCCCACTTCCCAGGTGATCCAAGAGCATGTCAAACTGAGAATTAAAATGAACCTTCACAACTAAACCCCTTGTGAAACTGATACTCAAACGTTGATCTAAACCATAGCCTCCTACCCCTTCATGTTTATCTCATAAAACACAGTCTAACTTTTAAAAGTCTCCAAGGTTCCTAAAAATTCCAACACTTCTGGAGTCCAAAATCTCTTAACTGTGAGCTCCTGTAAAATCAAAACCAAGTCCCAACATACCATGGCACGGGGCAGGCGTTCTCACTCTAAAATGGAAAAACATGGGCATAGCAAATTAATAACCACACTAAAGTAAAGCCTAACCCTGCAGCCCCATGTCCAGCATGTAGGGCTTGCAATGTGATCCGCTGGAGCCCGGAAAGGCCTCCAGCCCTACCAGCTGCAGCACACACAGCTTCCCACTTAGGCTCCGGTTGCCTCCACTCCACATCTGCAGCTCGTCCTGGCAGATGTCCCACAGTCCTGGCAGCTCCACAATCCTAGAGTTTCCATTGCACCTGAAGCTTCCTCACCACAGTGCCGTGCAGTGTCCTCCCAGGGCCTCTTTGTAGGGTGCCTGTGCCACCCATTATCTAACCTCAGTTGCTCTCCATGACTCCCTCAATCTTGTATCTTCATCTTCAAAACTATGAGCATTTGAACAATACTTACGACACTACCAATGTGTTGCTGGCTTATGATGTAGTCCAACCTCCTTAGACCACAAATGTAAGAGCTTGTTTGTGTTTGGGGAGCAGCCTTGCTAGGCAACTGACTGCAAGAGCCAGGAACCCCTTTAGCTTAAGCTAAATTTCTGTTAAGTTAATTTGGAACCTCACAGGGTAGAGTCTCCATCAAGGATAGAGTTTTACCAGCAGGATCCCTCTCCCAGTGAGGTACCAGAGTTTTCTCTATAACAGTGCTGGTTTCTTTATAAGTCACAGTTGCTTTGTTCATAATTTGAATAATATCCTGTAATGAAATCTCCTCTATCAAACTAATCAGCCCATTGCTTTCAAACTAGACCCACAAGTTCTCAGGACACAGGTAGAATGCATGGATATTCCAGGCCAAAATGTCACACAATACTTGTCTTCTAGTTCCTTATTGAGTCTTTGTTATCTTTAGAAACCTAATGAGTATCAAAAATTAAATAATAGAAACTTCTAGTCGCAAGAAACAATTTTTGTTTGAGGTCAGTCTGGTCTACAGAGTAAGTACCAGGACATCCAGGGCTAGATACACAGAGAAACCCTGTCTCAAAAACAAACAAGCAAACAAACAAACAAACAAACAAACAATTTGAAAAGCCATAGTATTATCACCAAATCCAAATCAAGACAATAGGCAAATGCCATATGCATCATAATAAAGGTAGTTTTTACTCAAACCTGCACATTTACCTGCACATTACCTAGAAATAATGCACTTCCTGTCAGTGAAGACGCTCGCACATATGCCATAGATGCTGCAGGAGGGGTTCATCTACTGAAAGGAAGCTGGACTAGATGGGACAGCACCTTCCAACATCACCATCCCTGCTTCTGGGAACACATACTCCAGTTAGAGAATGCCACCATTAGACCATGCCTCCGATCCAACAGTGCTCAAGGTGATGGCTTTGGTGGCTCTGCATCTTTGAAGACTCATCTGTGGCAGATACTGAGAATTAATTACTGAGTTTCTCTGAGCCCTGACTATTGAAGAGGGACACCTGCCTTAGGAAGCATCCTTTGAGGCTAACATAAGATGAAAACATTCTCTGTATCCTCCCATTTATGTAAATCGGCCCATCCCAAGATCTAAAGTTAGCAAGCACCAAGGAAGCTGTGCTCCTGCAACAGAGCTCTTTAAAGAGCTGACAGAGTGCTGCAGTTGATCACCCCGAGGGAAATGTGTTACCTAAGTTTTCCTTTAATGCTCGCCGACATTTCTAATTGACTGACATGCCGGGTGGCAAGGGGGAGCAACCTAAATTAATAGAGAGCTTCCGTCTCTATATCATTTTTCTCCAGCAACGGCTAATCTAATTCTTAAAGTTCTTCCTTTGTCTATCTCTTAGACCCTAAAAATAGCACCATGAAGTGAAAGAAGCTAGAAAACTGTTTAAAGTGCATTTGAAAAATTATCTATCTAACATGATCCCATGTTAGCAACAAGCAAGAGATGATGAGTCAGATCTGTGGTACTGAGGGGACTTGTGCCTGGTCAGTATGCAGGGCTCAGTGCTGGGCCCAGGACCCCTTCCCCAAAGAGAGAACATTCCACTACCACTTAAGTTGTTAGAGGCTTTCCCCTCCTATTTCTCCTAACAGGGATTACTGCTGCTGTTATTCTTGTGTAACACATGGAAGAAGGGGGGAGGGAGAGAAAGGGGAGAGAGAAGGAAAAAAAGGAAAGGAAAGGTAGTTGATTTTCTCCAGATATTCTTACAGGTCAGGAAAGAGGGAAGAGAGGGAGGGAGAGAGGGAAGAGAGGGAGGGAGAGAGGGAGGGACAGAGGGAGGGAAAGAAGGAGGGAAGAAGGGAGGGAAGGAGGAAAGAAGGGATGATGGAAGGAAGGAAGGAAGGAAGGAAGGAAGGAAGGAAGGAAGGAAGGAAGGAAGGAAGGAAGGAAGGAAGGAAGGAAGGAAGGAAGGAAAGAAGGAGCTACAAATGCCAGGAAAAGCTCCTAGTGCCTCCTTTCAATGCTAGCCTCTTACAAGTCAAGGGACAAGATTAAGATTATGCCAGAGAGATGACAAGTTACTTATCTGCACTCTCATTTGCTCTGGGCCTTTCTGTGGCAGATAATGCTTTTGTAACACATTCTTGTCAATTATGAGTGAATCTTCATCTACATGAACAAGCAAACAGTGAAGACATAAAGGTAAACATGAAAGAGCAAGGCAAAACTTTTCAAGCTGTCACACTTAGAGTGGAAAGGGACATTTGCTGTAAGATTTCTCCCTGAAAACCTCAGCCCCCTCCCAATTTGCATCTGTTTTCTGGGGGCCATTTCAAATAAAGATATCACTGGCAGCAGAGGCAGAGGCAGAGGCAGGCACCACCCCGACGCTCCCTTTGACTGCTGACCCACTTGATTTCCGGGGTAGAGAGGCCCTGCTTCGCCCCACTTTGCTCCTCCCACTCACTCTCTGCCCAGTCTCCTGCAAGCTGCCTGTCACTCTTCATTCCTCTGGAAGCCTCTCTGGCCAAAATCAATAATGACCTCATTGTCACTAAATTCAATGGACACTTTTCTGTCCCCATCCTACCCAACAGCGCTGCAGGATTTGACATGGTTGACCACTCTTTTGCTCTTGAAAGTTTTTCCTCAGTCTGTTTCTATGACAACACCTCCTGGTTTCCTTCCTCCCTCGCCATTACTTTTCAGTCTATCTGTTGTAGCTCCCCACCCCCGCTGCCACCACCACACACCTTACAAATTCCTCATCACTAGGAATCCATCCTGCTGTCTATTTTCCTCCTTATTTATTCATTCTTAACGTCTTACCTACTTTCTCAGCTTTGCGTTGCCTTCATCTGGGGAAACTCAAACGTGAAGGAGAACACTGTTCTGACCACTGAGATCTTACCACAGCCAGAGAGAACTGGGGGTGGGGGGTGGGGCAGCTGGTCTTCTCACACTCAAAAAACCCAAAGCCAGCTTTGCAAAACAAATCTCTTTTCTCCATCACTATCCTAATTTTGTCTTTCCTGGTGTTTCTTCTTCCTCATGGTCTGTGGAAGAAGCAAGAGACCTGCAAATCACACCTGATTCCTGTTTGTCCTGTACTCTCAGAATCCAAATTCTAACTACTTCCATAAGAGCTGTCTAAGTCAGCAGTCTCAACCTGTGGGTCGTGACCCCCTTGAGGTCGATTGACTAAGACCTCCTGCATATAGGATATTTACACTACAATTCTTCACAGTAGCAAAATTACGATTATGAAGTCGCAATGAAAACATTTTGGAGGGCTGGGGCTCAGCATGGCATGAAGAGCCATATTTAGGGGTCACAGCATCAGGAAGGCTGAGAACACTGCTCTGATTCATTTCCTTGGTCCCCATGCCTACTGTGAATACCACCACCACTTGGTTTTTACATCTGAACTGCACCAACACCCTCTCACCTACCTTCCCCATCTCTGGGACACTCACACCCTTGCATTCATGCAGACTGTGTAAGATGGCTTCTGCTTACACCTCTGGTCTCTTTCTCATCCCTGCCCCTTCCCACCCTTTCCCACCTGTCTGCTTTGTTAGAACCGTCCTAGCTCCTCTGTACCTCCCTTTAATGAATGCTGGTCACCTGGCTGATTCCCACTCAGCCGTCCTGTTTTAATGCTCATATTTAATAGACCTCCAAGGAAGCATCCACTTGTGTCTACTTATGACTGTTCTAAGGGCTCTGTAAATATTAACTCATTGATTAACAAAACAACCTATCAGGTAGCTATTATTTCTTTTATTTCATTTATTAAAGGAAAAAAAAAAGGAACCAGCAAAAGGTCATTTGATTTGTCCAAGGCCACACAGCTAAGGAGCAAGCTGTGAAGTCCACTTTACACTAGGGATTTGGGTGTTCTCAAGTAGCCAGTGTCCATCTAGCTGAATGCTGGACTGTTGGATTTTCTTACTCTCTCCATCTTCCCCACAAAACACTCAGCTTCTTAAAGACAGAAATGTGTTTAATGTCTAATACTTACTCCAGTCACAGCTCCTGAGAAAATGGACATTAAAGGAGGGATTAATGAGGTAACAAAAAAGGTCACACGGAGTAAGAGTTCTAAAATTATGCTATTGGAAGAAATAAACAAGCATTCATTTCCTGAGATCCTCTATAATTATTTATAAATAACTTCACATTAATGCTGAGTGCTTTAAAAAGAAAGGTATTTTAGAGCCAGAATACCCAATCAAACACCAAAAGTAACCTATATGCACTTAAATCAAGAAGCTTTATGAAAGTGACATGGTAAAATTTAAATTCATTAATATATGCCTTTGGTAACTTATTTTTCATATTTTAGTATAAAACACAATTAGAAATTCTACTTTAGCCATGAGAATAACTGTAACATTAGAATAAAATGAAGAAGAATTTGACTGCTGGGTATTTTATTATAGACACTGATAAGTCACAGAGAGAAACTGCCATTCTCAGAGCATGTTTCTAACTTCAAAGAGAGCATTATGTCTCCTTCTGAACAAAAGGGTGTTATATCTTTTCAATGAAAGAATCAATACACCATAGAGGTTGAGTCAACTTGTCTTTTCTTAGCTATACTTATGAGCAGTGGGGTAGTTTGAATGAGAGCCCCCTAGGCTCATGTATTGGAAAGTTTGATTCACAATTGATGGAACTGTTTGGGAAGGATTAGGAGGCATGTCACTGGGGGCAGGCTTCGAAGTTTCAAAAGCCCATAGTGCTCCCTGTTAGTGTTCTTTCTCTCTCTCTTCTCTTTTCCCCTCCCCTTCCCTCCTCCTCCTCCTTCCTCCTTCTCCCTCTCCTCCCTCTCCCTCTCCCTCCCTCCCTCCTTATCTCCCTCCCCCCCCTCTCTCTCATGGTTGTCTCACATGTAAACTCTTAGTTCTGCTCCAGTGCCATGGCTGTCTGCTTTCTCCATGATGATAATGGACTCACCCTCTGCAACTGTAAGCCAGCCTCCAATTAAATGCTTTCCTTTATAAGAGTTGTGGTTGTGGTGTCTTCACAGTAATAGAAATGGAACTAAGACAGGATGTTACCCCCAAATCACAGCATATGAAAAGATCATTCATGCACTCTCTATACATATGTCCCTCAGGATAGATGGTCAACAGACTGCCCATCCTATAGTAAAGCACTGGTCAATTGCAGGTACTTCAGTAGTGTGTGCTATTTGCTAGAGACATTTGTCAACAAAAGACTTAGATGTGTCGTGAAACATTACATCACAGCATAGGTCTAGTATTGAGTGCCTGTGACAATGGAACATTTTGAGTTTGAACTCTTTGACTAAGCGTCATTTTCCCTTGTACACACACTTCAAGTTAAGTAGAATTTGACATGAATGCATTGGCTAACAAATGTGTATCAACAAGACTCACTGAATTTTAATAAATCTTCAAAAGAGCTTAATATTTAGGCTAAATGTCTAGAAATTTCTGCCCTATAAACTAAAATAAGAATTAAAAACCTACTTTTAAAAATCCAGGGCCAGCTCTGCTGGAAGAGCCCTGGTTTAAGCTGTTGGCTAGCACAGTTATTAGCAGGTCCCTCTTATGTTCTTGGCAATTCTATTCCTTTCCTCTAAAACATCTGCAATTTTATTCTAAAATCTTTGCGAATTCATCTGATGACTGTCAGGGAAAAAAACTCCCTAAATAGCACACACACACACAAACACACACACACACACACACCCTATTGCTAAATAATAAAAGGCAAATCTCTCAGTTGGTAAGAGGTCTGCATTGTATTTACACAGACCATTTTCATAATCAGCTCTAATATCAACCTACTTAGAAAATTAAGACAAATGGCTTTACCTTTCTGTGCCTCAGTTTCCTCCTCTGTAAACCCTGAATAATGTTAATGGGATCAGTTGTAAAAATTAAATGTGGTGTATATAAATTATTTGGCATGGGTCTTTGAACATGAATGGGTGTCGAGAAATAGAAACCCTGAGTGAGCAGGTGCCTCAGGCTCCACGCTGCACACTGCGAGAGCACCCTTGGCTTTCCAGTCTCGTGGGTTCTACTTGTGGGGATTAAAAACCACAGACGAGGAAAAACTGCACCTGTACTCAACATACGCAAATGTTCCCTGTCATTGTTCTCTGAACAATACAGGTGATTCACACAGCACTTACTCACACTGTGTTAGGTGTTATGAGGATCAGTATCCAGGAGGAGCCAAGTGTGGTGGTACACCGAGGTTCTCAGAAGCAGGAGGATCAAGACCATCCCTGGAGGGCTGGGGATGTCAGCTGACAGGGTGCTGCTCTCCTGGCATGCACAGGGCCCTGGGTTCAGTCCTCAGCAGAGAATAAAGCCGAGCGCGATGGCCCACACTGCCATCCCCGAACGTGGGAAATATGGGCAGGAAGACCCAAGCTTCAAGATCATTCATGGCTACCTAGAAAGCTGGAGGCCAGTGTGGGTTATGTGAGTGCCGGTCTCAAAGAAACAATACAAAGTATACACAAAGATGTGCATAAGATATGAACAAATATTGTGCCATTTTGAATAAGAGACTGGAACATGTGAAGATTCTGGTATATACATACAGGTCCCAGAACCAATTTCCCACAGTCATCAAGACAAATTCTGTTTTGTGTGAAAGGAAAACCTCTTAAGTTCTTGGAGTTGTTGTGTACTGTAATACAAAGGCTAAGTAGTGAAAGTTCCCATTTCTAGAGGGGAAAACAGAAAATGAAAACAAACAAACAAACAGCCCAGACCCTAACCAGGAAAGTGACCCGGCTCAGCTTGCATGGCTTATTCACAAAGCAGTCAAAGGAACGGGGGCTTAATTTGTTCTTTTCTTCTGAATTTCATTGACAAGACTCAGAGCAGCAATGACTCTAGACAAAACACCATCTCTCACCACTATGAATGTATTTCTGAACGCTGTGTTGGGAACCCACAATTACCCTTTGCCCCAGGAGCTAAGCTGGTTCTTAACATTAGGGAAAGCTCTTCCTGGTTACATTGTACAGAGGTAGGTAGGTCATCTTAGGCCTCAATTTTCTCTGGTGTAAAATGGAAATAATACATGGTTCCCAGGGCTGGTGTGAAGACTCAATGAAGTAACTCACACAAAAAACTCCTCAGCACAATGCCTCACTGTGATGTCCCAAAGTTTACTGAGCTGATAATGATCTTCATTCTTGCATGTAAATTCATGTATAGTGACATGCATTTTCCCCTAATCTTTCCACCCCTCTCCTTTAAAAAGCATTCTTTGGTTGAGAGCCCAGCCAGAGTATTTTGAAGAAAGCATGGTCTGGATGCTAATGGACTGGCTGGGTTCCAGAAACTTTTTGTTGGAAACTCTCTCTTGCAACTAAATGCTAAATAGAGATCTCAGGTGACCCTGATAAAACTACTCAAGAAGGCAAATTTGACATCTGTCTTTCTTATGCAGAAAACTCCAGGGAGCTTCAAGGCCCACTGGTAATGCCCAACAGGACAGCAAGGGCAAGGTGCACAGTCCCCTTCAGGACACCCAACCTTCCTGAACCATGCACAGCCATCTGCTTAGAGTCACCTGGACAAGGAGATTGGAAGTTCTTCAGGTTCAGGGTCTCTGGAGTAAATTTGTGGCTTCTGTGAATGTGTTCTATAAGGCAGGCCCACCATTGCATGGAATCCTGCTAAGCCCTGTATCTAGTGATTTGTTTCAGCCATGCAAGAGACAAGACTTACAAAGCACTTACAAATGTGGGTTTCTGCCACAATTAAATAAAAATGCATAATCTTGTGCTTCAATTATTGCTATATACTTTATCCTTACCCATGGAGAACCACCCAGAGTTGTGTGGATAAACAAAACGGCTGTGGAATTTTTTAATTAAATTATAAAAATGTTTCATAGCCTATTGGTGTTCAAATCTTAGGAGCTACAATATATCGTATAGAAATCTAGCTAGACAGACATTCATGGAAGGATAGTTTAAAACTTAGCCTCAAGTCACAACCATGGCTGCCCACTAGTATACAGAGAGGATATACAAAATACCTTTCATCTCCTTTAATAACTTGTAACAGTTCTCATTGTAATCAAGGATTGAGTGTCCCTTAACCAATGTATGATGCAAAACAACATTAGATTAATCCTAAATTATGTAACAACTGGGAAAGAGGGAACAATATAATCTGATTCACCCAGATAATTACACATCTTCAAGAATACCTTTGGTTCAAAGGCCATTAGCTGGATTATCAGCAAACTTTTGGTAACTGCCTTTGCTCATATGAAACAGAAAAAAAAAAACCCAATATGAAGATCCTATAAATTCCCATGGTTGGTGTCTCCTGAAGAACTCAGAATTAACTTTATGGGAAGCATCCCATAGCTGGCTCCTCCTCACCACCACATAGGCATTTTACATATAAACTTTACATGTATAGCTTTACATGGATGATGTGTTTGTGCTTGTGCTGGCTCTCTGTCAGGTGTTTCTGTGACTATAACCCAGCCCCTTCCAACCACACCCACACAGCTGGTTTCTCTTTCCTGCTCACTAACTAGAGTAACTTCTAACTCAGATCTCAGCGAATCACTGGTATTTCAAAAGCTCTAGACTCTGGAGATATGAGAACAATATGCTAAGTGACAGGATATCACTGGTATTTCAAAAGCTCTAGACTCTGGAGATATGAGAACAATATGCTAAGTGACAGGATATCACTGGTATTTCAAAAGCTCTAGACTCTGGAGATATGAGAACAATATGCTAAGTGATAGGATATCACTGGTATTTCAAAAGCTCTAGACTCTGGAGATATGAGAACAATATGCTAAGCCACAGGATAGAATGCACTTGCTTGTCGCAACATCATGGCTTCTCACACATGGAGCAGGCCTGAGATGAACATACCAGCCAGAATTCAAGAAGATGCTTCAGTTCCTGAACCTGGAGAAATTCTGGTGGTTAGACAAAAGGTATGGTGGCACATGTCTTTAATCCCAGAACTCCAGATGCAGAGGCAGGTAAATCTCTGAGTTCAAGGTCAGCCTAGTCACAGAGCTACACAGAGAAACCCTGTCTTGAAAAAAAAAATTTTTTTTTCTTTTAAAGTCAGCATTCATGGACTTGTGAAGCTGGTTTCCCCTTGTCACTGGCAGAAGGGAAAAATGGCTACCTGTGGAGCCTATTAGTACACCAAAGGTCAGCCTATTAGCACACCAAATGTCCGCTGATCTTCAGGTTCCTGTTAGACATCTTAGAGTCCACCACTAGAATCCCAGCTCCTCTCATCTCCCCTGCCAAAAACTCCAACTCATGGGCTTCCCTTCTGACCACTACTCAATCTCAATCTCTCTCTGTGTGTGTGTGTGTGTGTGTGTGTGGTGTGTGTGTGTGTGTGGTGTGTGTGTGTGTGTGGTGTGTGTGTGGTGTGTGGTGTCTGTGTGTGTGTGTGTGTGTGTGTGTGTGTGGTATGTGTGTGTGGTGTGTGTGTGTGTGGTGTGTGTGTGTGTGTGGTGTGTGTGTGTGTGTGGTGTGTGTGTGTGTATGGTGTGTGTGTGCGTGTGTGGTGTGTGTGTGTGTGTGTGTGTGTGTGTGTGGTGTGTGTGTGCATGTGTGGTGTGTGTGTGTGTGTGTGTGTGTGTGTGGTGTGTGTGTGTGTGGTGTGTGTGTGTGTGTGTGGTGTGTGTGTGTGTGTGTGTGTGTGTGTGGTGTGTGTGTGTATGGTGTGTGTGTGGTGTGGTGTGTGTGTGTGTGTGTGTGTGTGTGTGTGTGTGTGGTGTGTGTGTGCGTGTGTGGTGTGTGTGTGTGTGTGTGTGTGTGTGTGTGGTGTGTGTGTGTGTGTGTGTGTGTGTGTGTGGTGTGTATGGTGTGTGTGTGTGTGTGTGTGTGTGTGTGTGTGTGTGTGCACCTCCCCTGCTCTACTCCTCCTTCACTCCTGTCCAGGTCCAGTCTGGTGTCTGGTGAGCATGTTCAGTCTACTACTCTTTCTCTCTACTCTGGACTCTTCCAGATGCCTCTGGCTGTTTTCCCCTCTCTCATATCTACATTCAAAACCTTCCCCTTAACCACACTATGGAAAGGCCATGTTATTAATCTATGCATATAAAGGTAACAGTTTAAGGATCATTTAAAATGATGTCCATTTAGCAGAATAATGGTATTATGTTCAACCGCAAAGGCCATACCTGGAATGTAGCTAGTCCCAGGCGTTTGGTTCAGTTTATAGCATCAGGCATGAGCTCTGTCTTGTAGAGTAGTTTAAATCCATTAGAAGAATTAGTTGTTCCCTTAACATCTATGCCACTATTGTATAGATATTGAGCATATCTTGCCAGAGCAGTAAGTGTGGTAGTTTGCAGGGTTCACAGCTAGATGGATTACTGAATACTTTTCTACCCCATTAGCATACATAACACATCCTAGCCCAGTGAAAGCTACCATGTAAGGATAAAACTTCTAGGCCAGTACCTGCTAGATTTCCGCATGTCCTATGATGCGAATATATAGGTAGCACCTTCAGCAATAGGGTCTTATCATCAAGTTCTGGATCAGCGTGACTGACCATTACTGGCAACAGCCTATAATTTTTGTGCAGGGTCTACAGAATTTCATTAACTAAAATCTCAACAACAACAACAACAACAAAAGTAGCCCACACTCATACTCTGCACTGGGCTTTTAATTTAATAGCTTGCCCCCCACTTCCCATTATAGAGTAACTCCAGCTTGTCAGTATATAGAGAATATACTATATACTGACAGAGACTGTGAAGTGCCCAGCACTAAATGGGCTAGCTCTATCACAACTCCTCTCACCAAAGTTCCAGGAGTATCATGGAAAAGGAAGCAGAAAGATAAGAGGCAGAGCTAATGGATGTCTGCTGTGGAACAGGATTTGTTGGCCATGACAGGGCTGTTGCTTACCACAACTCACAGTGGTTGTAAATGAATGCAGAAGTCCTGTATAAGACCAAGACATATACATCCAGCACGGACAGGGAGGACTCATGAGTCCCAGCCCTGGTTGAGAGCTATTGGCAGTTGATGGCTCCTGTGGAAGGGAGAGTAGGTTTTCTTCAAGGGTGTAGCCCATGAAAACAAACACTTAAAACACACTGAGTAAAAGAAGGGGAGGGGAGAGGAGAGTGCTATCCTTCAGAAGTCAGAGCAGGTAGCAGGATAGGAAAAACTGACCCTTCCTGCCAAGAGAGAAAGACTCTTCTCTTTCCTTGGGATAAGTTATGTTTACCAGTTAATGTACATTATTAGGCATTTTAGGATTATAAAACTATAATCATAGTACTCTGGCAAAGAATTTACCCCAAATTGGGAAAGGGATGCTTAAGGAATTAGTTACCAAAGAGAAACCAAAGAAGTAGGCAGATGTGTTTAACTAGAGAAAGCGTCACTACCATCTGAAGAAAGCAATCATGTCTTGTGCAAACGACCTGAAAATAATTTCCTATAATAGGAAGAAAATCTTAGAGGAGCCAGAGGACACAGAGTGAGACAGAGAAGAGAGTGTCGTAGCTTTGTGTGTGTTTCCTTGCTTTCTCTAATAAGGAGCAGGTGGACTGAAATCAAATATACCAAATTCGGAAGCATAAGCCAATGCCCACTTACGAATAGTTGGGAAGTTCAGACTCTGGCCTGACCTGGTCAGTGCTTCCATTTATGGAATCATGAGGCTGACATTGAGGTGCTGGCCAATTGGAGTTTTCCTCTAGTGGTCCCAGAGAAAACCCCACTTCCTCCATCACTCTTGCTAGCAAAATTCAGCTCCTTACGGCTGTGGGATAGGCCTACAATGCCTTACTGTCATCAGGGGTTATTCTCCACTCCTAAAGACACCTCCATTCTCTACCAAAGGCTCCCTCCATCTTTAAGACAACAGGTCCTTCACAGCTGATCTCTTCCCAGGTTTAAAGAGTTTCCAGCATTAAGTCAGATCCACTCAGCCCAGGCAATTTCCATCTCAAGCCAACTGATGTGAAACCTTAGCTATGTGTGAAAACTCCTATAGAACACAGCATCTGCCAGCCGGGGCGGGGGGGGGGGGGGGGTGGCGGCGGCGCATGCCTGTAATCCCAGCACTCTGGGAGGCAGAGGCAGGTGGATTTCTGAGTTCGAGGCCACCCTGGTCTACAGAGTGAGTTCCAGGACAGCCAGGGCTATATGGAGAAACCCTGGCTCCAAAACAACAACAACAACAAAAACAGCAACAACAACAAAAAACTACAGCATCTGGCCAAGCACCTGGGAGAAAATATGTATTCAGAAGGGCTGGGAGTCTGGGTTACCATCTTAGATTTCTATTTACCATATGGAAAAATCATACCCAGGGCTTGTGGTCTCATGTACAATGGCTTGTTACCTCGGAAACGCGGGCGCAAAGAACGAAAGCACTTTGAGAGAAATGGGTCTTGGGCAAAGGGAGAACTCTGAAGTTCTAGATCCAAAGGGGAAATGAACAAAATAAAAAAAGAAAGGAAGGGAGGGAGGGGTGGAGGGAGGGAGGGCAGGACAGAGGAAGGACGGACCATATCTTTGTCTCCTACTCTACCCCACCCAAGAATCAAGGGGGTACCTAGAGTTCATTGTCCCCATAAATTATACCAATACCCAAAATGCACTGTGGTAGTTTGAAAGAAATGCCTCTCCTAGTCTCATGAATTTGAACATTTGGTGCCCAGTTCACGGCACTATTTGCAGAGGCTAAAGAGGTCTGGCCTCGTTGGAGGAAGATCACTAGAGGCTGGCTTTGCGACTTAAAAGGCTCACGGTATTAGAGTTCCTTCTCTCTGATCTGTGTTCTGGTTGCAGGTGTGAGCCCTCCATGTCCTGCACCCACTGCTCTGACTTAGCTTCACCGTCCTGGGCTCTAACAATCTGGAACTCTTAAGTTCAAACAAACTCTGTCTTCCTTAAGTGTCTTTGGTCACGGTGTTTTATCACAGAGATAAAAAACGTGCCTGACACAGATGCTAAGCTGGTAACTGTTGAATAAGGGGGTTTGCTAAGTGAATATTAGTTAAGTAAAAGAACTAAAGCCATTTCCAGAAAGCATTAATAACTGTTAGATTCACAAGACTCTAATCAGCATATATTCTTTGTGTTTGTCTTTCATCTACTTTCCTAAACTAACAGAAAAATGCTCTCATCTAAGGTTTTTCCCATCACAATACACAATTCCCTTCCGTGTGTCTCAGGGGTCAGTTTGCAGCCTGGAGCGGGGATGGTAACAGGGCGGATTACAAGGCGCGGCTGCTGTAATGATCACCTTCCACCTGAGCTTCCATTCAGAATCACCTTCCTGCAGCATTGCAATCAAGCAGGTCGAAGCCCTTAGAGATAAGGAAAGAGGGACATCATATCATTTGAGCATCTCCCACATGCCAGATCTGACATCAAAGCTCTTATTTAATTCTCATAGGAAACTGGGGAAATGAGTATGAAGTCAAAGGAGCGGACTTCAGAACGAGGCTGGACTGTGCCCCGGGGATTCCTGATCGCAAGCCCTCAACTCTAAATGAGTCTTATTCCATGAACTGCTAATTGTGAATCTGTAATGATTTCCCTCACTGCCTTTAAGGCTTTAGGCTAGACTTTCATGTTCTCTCTATTTTAAAGAATTATTTATTTATGTTATGAGTATGGGTATTTTGCCTGTTTACATGGATGCCCTCTGAATTCCAAGATATTCTCATTGTCTTTGAGACAACCCTGGCTTGGGCCTCACCTACTCAGTCAGATCCCTCTCTACCCCAGGCTCCTCAGTGCCAGACACAGTTACAGAGCCAGGCAGGCCAACCTCACGGATTGTACGTACAGCCTATCTTTTAAAGGAAGAAATACACAGACACACAGACCACACACACACACACACACACACACACACAAGGTTTGCTGATGGAGAAATAACACCAACACAGGTTAGATGTCGCTTTGTTGGAGGGTCTGTCTTCAGTGTGCACTATACTGTACGGGGATTAGGGAAAATTAAGTGGGAAAAGCCTTACAACAGCCCAGGGACACTTCTACCTAAATTTTGTGATTACATTTTAAGTGCTCTCTGTCACAGATATCATAAACTGATTAAATCATTTCATGCCTGACCCCTACTGACTATGCTAAGTGAGGAGAGAGGGCTATTAATAACTCCCCATTTCTGACAGCTGCCCGGGGCCAGCGCAGCCTTTTGCAGCAGTGAAATGGCTCCCGGCTCACTTACTGAATGCTGAATATTGATTCATATTATGAGTGTTGTCAAACACAGAGTGCAGTGCTGCAGATCCGTAGTGGCAGGTCATCAGGAATAGCATTAGCAAATGTCAGGTCAGGAATCAAAGGCCTGCTGGACTCTTTAGGGATGAGATTTATCGATTCCATAAAATGTGAAAGAGATCAAGTGTGGGCCGTGATGGAAACGGCCGTGGCAGAATGAGGCTGAGCCTGCTCTGATGCGGCCTCTGTGGAGATGCGTCACACAGGTGACCACGGGGCCACGCAGGACAGGGACAACAGCAGCTTTGGGCTAGGATGGACAGTTTAGGGCTAGACGTCAGCTCTCAGGTGAGAAGGCGGTCAGAGGCGCAAGGGTAAGCGTGCCTGTGTTCATAGTCTACAGAGCTCACAAACCCACACACCCATGTGGCCAGATGTCGGTGAATGTTGCAGACCACAGGGAATGCTAGAAAAGATGCGGCTGGACATCTTTTCGACACCTTCCTTGGAATACCACTGGAATACATCTTGTTTCTAGATTTTCATTATTAGAATTAATTTTTAAATCAAATACTATCACCGCAATCTTATTAATCTGTAAGGTGTTCATTGAAACTGGTCCTTTGTAATCCCCTTCCCTGCTCTCTTCATCTTCACACAGTTAACAACAAAGAGAGCTGGAGAGTAGGTGTGAGAGCTCTGGGTTCCCTCCCACCCTTGTTCTGTCACTTACCCTTTGACCGAAGACAAGCCACCCTAAACAAGACCCCCCCTAAACACTGTATGGACACTAGCTCTGCAAATAGGTTTTATGATTCATTTTGATGTTTTAATATCTTATAAAGGGACAAGCTCAGTATAATCACTGGCTTTTGAATTTAACTGAATTAGGAGAGGAAATATACTTTGTGGCTGTAAAAAGATTATAAATGGAATGCTTTTAGTCATAGATAGCATTTGCTAAGTTACCCAGCACTTAGTTCAGCACTTCCCAGCACTTGGTTCAGCACCTCCTAGCACTTAGTTCAGCACCTCTGAAAATGTTTTGGAATTCACCTTGCTAATGGACGTTTGCAACAGCAATTTCTTTCCTCTCCTCCCTTCAGAGTAAGTCACAGAGCCTTCTTTAATTCTGTTCATCCTATCCCCAAGTCTTGCATGTTTCACCAGGGAAAGCCAGTAGCCACCACATCCTAATTCTATTTATTACGTGGCTAGGTAAATGCAAACTGGTTGTTATCGAACACATGAGTTTTTACTTTCTATAGAAAACATGCTCTCTGCCCACTGCAGCATGTCCTCATTGATTGTCTTTGATCCACGAAATGAATTGCAGAAAATTAAACAAAACTATCCTTTAAAACAGAAACAAAACATGGAGTCTTATTACTTAGTCCTGACAGGCTTAGAACTTCCTATTTAGACCAGACCAGCCTTAAATGCAAAGGGATCCTACTGCCTCTGCTTCCCGAGGTGCCCATATCCAGTACACAACTGTTCTTTGAAAAACTATGTGTGCCCTAGTCAATGTTGGATTAGTTCTGATGCTCCCGCCCTTTCAATAAAAACGCTAAAGAAAACATAGGCTTTTCTCTTCCCTCCAGCCTCACTGTACACCTCCTGTGGCCCGGGGAACTGGGAGCACGCCCTCAGAGCATCCCTGTAGCCTTGCTCTGAATGAACAGGTGCTACAGGTTACTCAGCTGTTCTAAAATTAAAGATTGATATTTTTCCTCTGCTTCTATTAGCAGACCTTTAGGGACATGTTAGCACTGGATAATGGTTGCAGCAGTTTAAGCCTCATGCTGTGATTTTTAACAGCAAGCCCGTCGACAGGCAAACAATGGCAGCTCCCCCACAGCCGGTAACCTAATAAGGACTCAGTTGCAGCCTTAGGCAGTTTGACCAAACCATAAGAGAAATCTGACTTCCAATGTACTGACTCCACTTTAAAGACAATGGCCTGGCTTAATTAACACTGTATTCATTTGTAACTCAATCAATTTAGAATTTTGTCCTTTAAGCATTGACTCTACCAGCTTACAAAGAAAAAGAAAATGGAGGCGCAAGCAGCTGGAAACCCCCTTTGATTCCTATAAACAGGCATCTGGGAACCAGCAACGGAACAAATAACCCTTGACGAGAATGGCTGAGTTGCCCAAACATCCAGGTAACCATGAAAACCAGACTATGAGATTATTTCTTCCACCATTTTTAGAAATAAACATGGGATGTATTTAGTGTAGTACCGAAATTAATTTTTTTCCAGCTCCCTCTTTTTCTGAAGCTGGGCATTAAACTGAAGACATTAGCTCTGTTGTTGCAAGCATGTCTGTGCTCTGTGCCATCAGCAGCCTGGCAGACTTGTCCCAGAAGCTCGCAGGGGATCATAAATCTCATTTGACTTTCTTGCTACCCCTCTATCTTTGCTTTCCCAATGTACATCATCTTCTGAACAGAAATGAAAATACCGTGGAGTCTAACTCAACCCCACTTGGATTTTCACTTTTAAATACCAGCCAACAAAATAACGAAAGTTAATGTGATGGACCGTACGCTAAAGAAGTGTTCTGAATTCTCACTAAGGAAGCTGTCACCCCATGAGAAATACACGATCCCGCATTTAACCTACTACGTTATAAAAATTGTTTAATTATTTGAAATACTTAACCCTGCAGTCAGTCCTGAAATTTTTCTGTATTCTGAACATTTTAGCACCAGAAATAACAGAAGAATCAGATTGGGTCAGACCACTGAAGCTCCTCACCACTGAGAGTGGAAGGCTGCCTTAGCAGCTGTGGGCATGGGGGGCTTACAGGGGGGCACATGGATGCTGGTGCCTGCAGACCGCATGTGTTGGGTCTTCCTGAACCTGTGGTTACAGGCAAGTCTGAGCTGAGTGCCATAGCTCAGTTATAACATGGTACCTAACGATTAACCTCGCCTCACTCTTTCCTAGTCAAAAATATTCTTATTTTAGATTTTCTAGTTGATTTTTAGAGACTTATATGAAACACCAATGTTCATAGTGACCACACTATACTTAATGAATAACTCCCAACAACTGGAAAGGAACCTGGGGCCTCCTGAAATGTAGAAGAGTACATAAAAGTGACCTCTATACTCAGAAGAGACAGGTTTGAATGGTCATATTTATATGCACTTTTTTGAAGAAATAGTCTTAGTTTAAAAATAGAGATTTGAAATCTAAAGTACATTATCATTATAGTACATTATGGTTAAACAGTAAAAATTTTGTTGGATAGCAAGATATTAAATTACATACAGAGGCTTGGAACATTCAAATGGCCAGACCAAGAATATAATGATATAAAAAAATCCTTTTAGCAGTAAGAAATGAAAAAGGCTATAGATAAACTTTACAAGAAATGTGCAGGCCCATATGAGGAATGTATCCGCTTTTCCAGTGTCCCTCACAACCTCCAGAGTGAGCAAGACAAATGGGAAGACCTATCGACTGCAAAATGGTTTCATATCATAGCAATGTTTGTTCTCCCTAGTTAATTTACAAATCCAGATCTGCCACAACCAGGGACACAGGTGAGACCCCCACCCAAATAACTGACCCATCTGGGACAGAACAATATCAATAAGCATACTAACAGCTTTTTAAAAACATGGTTTTTAATTTTTGAGACTATAATTACATCATTTACCCCTTCTCATTCCTCTCTCCAAAACCTCTCATGTACCTCCCTGCCTCTTACTCTCTTTCATTGCTACAGTTGAGGGTGTCTTAGCTGGGTGCTTGCACAGCCTCTGCTCCCATGACAGTTAGCCTTTGGGGCTTTCAGGTCAGATCCAGCTTGGGTCCTCTGGGCCCTGTGTCCTAAGTACCTAGTTGGCCATAGTTAAAGACACCAATTTAAAAGAAAACACTATTATGAATCTCCTGGTATGATATATGGATGAAGACACCATCACTTCTGCTAAGACCTGCCAACAGGACATAATTGAATTTGGTCATGGAGAAATAGAAGACAAACCCAGCCTAAAGCCCACTCAGAAATATCAAGGTCAGCTTAACATAGGGCTGGAGAGATGGCTGAGCCGGCACAAGGACCAGAGCATGGAGAACCAACCCCACACAAGCAAATGGCCGGGCACAGCAGTGTGCATCTCCAAGTCCAGTGCTGGGGGTGTGGAGACAGGAGGACCGCAGTCTGGGCTTGCTGGCCAGCCTGTCTGGCCAATTAGTGAGCTTAAGGTTCAGTAAAGGATCTGTGTCAATAAATAAATAAGTAAATAAATAAATAAATAAGGTTTAGATCAATACAGGAAGAAGCCAGTGTCCACTCTTCTGATCTTCACATGCATTTGTGGGTCACACACACACTACACACACACCATACCCCCCACACCCCACACCCCACACCTCCACACACACTACACACACACACCATAGCCCCACACACACTACACACACACACCATACCCCCACACACACTACACACACACCATACCACACACACATACACTACACACACACCATACCCACACTACACACACACCATACACACACACTACACACACACACACACACACACACACACACACCACACACTTAAAGAAATTTCAAGAGCCAGAGGCTGGGCATAGTGATTAAAAGACTGAGAAGCTATTTTAGAGAAATGTACTCTAAATTGAAGTGGTTAATGAAGTGCACACACATGAGGTGGGGTGTGTGTGTGTGTGTGTGTGTGTGTGTGTGTGTGTGTGTGTGTGAATGCTACCCATTACTTCCCAGAAGGAGGGTACCACAGACAATGGTTCCTTTCCAATGAAAAGATTCAGGAACTGGCAGATAACTGCAACTCTGAATAAAAGGTCCAATCTAATCTCCGGGAAAGAAAGCTATTGAAAATTACTGAGTATATTGGTCATGTTACTGCAGGAACAAGAAACAAAGAGAGGAGGGTGGGGAAAGAGGGAGGGAGGGAGAAAAGGATGGAGGGAAGGAGGGAAAAAGGGAGGGAAGGAAGGAGGGATGGAGGGAGGGAGGGAGAAGGAAGAAAAATGAGGACCCAAGAGACCTAATGACTTGACAGAGAAGCAGTTGTCGAATCTGGAGCCTCTTTCTGTAGAACAAGCCAGGCTCTCAGTAAGATATTAATCCAGTCCCGAGCGCTCTAACAAGGCAGTATAAGGAGTCACCCTAGGTCCACTTTGCCCAGGAAATGCTGACTTCCATCTATGATCTGAGCTTGTTAGCAGTTGAATTAAAATGTGTCCAGTTTGGGGTGATTCTGTGGTCCTTCCACACAGAGGGAGAAGTTCTTGCTTTCCATTTTGTGCTGGCTTTTATTTCTTCATTTCCTGAAGCTTCCCCATCTCACTTTCATTTCCCTCAGCTGAATCATTACAACTTCCCTGATTTCTAATTTTTTAAAAAAATTAACTGACTTCAGGCTAGAAAGATGGCTTAGTGGTTAAGAGCACTGACTGTTCTTCCAGAGGTCCTGGGTTCAATTCCCAGCACCCACATGGTGGCTCACAACCATCTGTAAAGGGATCTGACGCCCTCTTCTGGCCTGCAGGTGAACATGCACTCATATACATAAAATACATCAAGTAAATAAATCTTTAAAATGTTTAACACACTTCATTTTAAATTATTTATTATTTATTTATTTTATTTTATTTAAAATGCTGCCAAGAATGAAGTTCAGAGTCTCCCACAAGGTAGGCAAGCCCTGTGGATCTTATATACTTCATAAAATTAGGTAGCTTGGTTGCTTAGTTTAGAATTTCACTTGTTTGTTTATTTATATTTATAATTTATATATTTATAAAATATTTTATATATTTTAATAACTCAGTCTCTTCTCACCTTCATTTTCCTTTAGCTAAGTCAGAAGCTAAATCTCCTTTCCAAATTGATTCTGCTGACTCTTAAAATAATATATTATTCTTCTTTAAACAAGCTATATTTTTCTAAGACCAAGTTTCCTCAGAGTTCATGTTGTGGAGGGCCAGAGCACAATTCAGTTACTAGGATTTCTAGCAGAACATAAAATTGAGTATGTCCTCTGAGCCTTTCCTTCTCTGAGCCGAGTGAACTTTGCACTGTAGGGCTGACCTTGGCATTGTCTCCCCTCGACTATAGCTTCCTGAAAGTCAGGTTACTACAGCCCACTACACCAGCCTCTTCAGAGTTGGTAAGGGCAATAATTATGATCTCCTAGATGCTTGTACATTTTAACTTTGATCAACAAGCATCTTTTTAGTTTTCTCTTTATATTAAATATATTTCATGTTTATTCATGTACACATGCCTGCCTGTCTGTATGTGTATCCTGTGTGAGCACATGCCTATAGAGACGTCACAAGAATGTTGGATGCCCTGGAACTACAGTTGTGAGCCATTTGATGTGTGGCCAGAACTAAATATCCAGATCCTCTACAGGAGCAACAAATACCCTTCACGGCCGAGCCATTTTACCAGCCATTTCTACACTATTTTCAATCAATATTTTTATTAAGTGTACAAAATAGTGGGTTTTGTGACATCTTCATACATGCACATTATTATATTTTGTTCTTCTATCACCTACCCTGTCCCTATTCTCAACAGTTACCCCTTATGATTTCATAAGGAGTTTCCCCTTGCATGCACACGCATGTGTACACGCACACATGCATGCATATACACGGGCACACACAGGCACACACATGCATACACAGGCACACACATGCACAGACACAGGCGCGTGCGCGCGCACGCGCGTGCGCACACACACATACACACACACCTCTCTCTCACTCCACACCCCTTCCTTTATGTGCGCATGCCTGCCTGTCGTCTGTTTGTGTATCCTGCGTCTCACACATTGTTTATTCCTGATGTTTTATATCACATACATGTTTACAAATATTTTAAGTCTATGCTGATTTCACATATGCTGAGAAAGTGTGATATTTATTTTTCTAAATCTGGTTTCTTTCTCTTAACATGATAATCTTCAGTTCTATCCATTTTCCTGCAAATGGCATGACTTGTTTGTTTTTTAGAGTGGATTGTGTAGATACACCAAGTTTTCTTTATCCATTCATCTGCTGATGGACACTTAAGCAGCCCCGTACTTTGACTCTTGTGAACAGCACTGCAGTAAGCATAGACCTTCAAACTTTTCTGTAGTATCTGATGCAGATCCTTTGGGCATATACTTAGATTATATTTAGTTCTGTTGTCACTAGAGACTGAACAAGATTATGATCCTATCTACACTGGAAATGCAGACATCTTTGCCAGCATTTCAACATCTAATTATTTCAGAATGTTGACACTTAGAAGTCAAATAGTCTGTGTCCACACTACAAAGTAGTATTTCAAAATGACTAATTAATCAAGGTGTTGTTACATTGATATTAGGTCAGCAGAGAGTTGTAATCAGAAGATGTATGAACACACATGCTGTCCACAGGCCTGTAGGACACCTGTATAAGGAGCAGCAACATTTTCTGATCTCTGTACAGGAATTTAAGTTGGTTAGATATTACCTAAAAATGTCTTTTCCTCCTGTCTTGGTTTCCTTTCCAGTTGCCATGGCAAAACCCCGTGATGGACGCCACCGAGGGGAGAAAGGGTTTGCTTGGCTCAGTTCCAGGCTGCAGTCCATCATGGCGGGGAAGTCACAGCTGGTCTTATCACAGGCCTGCTCAGAGCGCGCACGCGCGGCACACAGAGTGCAGGCCGGGCTAGCTCAGCTCAGGTCACTTTCTCCTCCAGCGAGTCGGGGCTGAGCCCGTGAGATGACGCCACCTGCACTCAGAGGGGGCCTTCCTACCTCCCAAGCAGCTCCAGCCAACCCAGGCCAGCCAATTCCTCGTTGAGACCCTTTCCAGGCGATTCTGCAACTGTGTCCAATTATTTCTCGGTTTAAATTCCTCTAGCCCAGTGGTTCTCACCCTTCCTAATGCTGTAGCCCTGTAATACATTCCTCATGCTGTGGGGACGCCCAGCCATCAAATTATTTCCTTTCTACTTCATAACTGTAATTTTGCTACTGTTGTGCATTATAATGTAAATATCTGATATACAGGGGGTCTGATATGTGACCCCAGTGAAAAGGTTGTTTGACCCCCACAAAGGGTCAGGGTCAGGGTCAGGTAGAGAACCACTTCTATAAAAGGCAACTAACTTAGAACTACCCTACATCATTACACTGTGTGACAGCACATCAGTGCAGACATGATGATTTTTTTGCATTTCATTAAAAGAACCTACAATAATAGAGGAAATATAAGGACAGATGGCCTCATAAAATTCAAAGGTTCTCAAAATTGCTATGACATAAGGTATCTGGAATAAGAGATTCAGAGTTCTGCTAAAGGGTTCTGCCATGTTCCTGTTTAATTTTTATATCAATCAATGTACTCACAATGAGGGGAAAGAAAGTCCTGTAGAAAGAGGGGCAGAGCACTGGAACCAAACAATGGCTCGCGTGAGCGGTAACGGTAGAGCCTCTGATGAGACTCCAAAAGCAACATCAGCTGTCTTCCTCGCCCACAGGATGCTTCCCAACCCACAGCAGCATAGCTGTGGCTGCCAACCAGGACATTTAAAGATCCCGAGAGCAGCTGGATTTTACAAAGAAATTCTTTATAGCTGACCGTGCAATCTCAAATTATTCCACAGTACATAAGCAAGGCATTTTCAAGAAGGGAAGCTGCAGACGACGTTGTGTAAGTACAGACACCACCTCCCAGCTCTACAGTCTATTTCTGTTCTGAACTCCATACAACCAGGCTGCACTGGAGCCAAATAGTTAAAGGAGATGTCAAGAATTGGAACTTAATTCTTAACTGTATAGACAGAGCAGGACAAAAATTATTAAAATGTCTTGAAATAATTTTCAGAAGAATTGTTATGTCCTAAGGGTACCCTCCATAGAGAAAAGAATTCTCCCCATATTTTCTTGTGATGAGAAAATGAGATTTTCATGGAACATATACTCTCTTCTTCATACTACTATAGAAAGATGTACTTAGCTCCCAGCAAGTCCAGGCACAGAGTAAGGAAGAGCCTTCTCACAGCTCCTGTTCAAGGACGCCACACTGATGCCATCCATAAGAATTCTTTTAAAAATTAATTCATACTTTGTTTATTTTGTGTGTGTGCTCGTGTGTGTGCACATGTGTGTGTGGCCATGGCACACTGTAGAGGGCAGAGCAACGCTACCAAGAGGGGTTCAGTTCTTTGCTTCCAGCAAACAAGTGCTAGGCACATAACTCCAGTTCTCAGCCATGCCACCAGTGCCCCGCCCAGCAAAGCCATCTTGCCAACCCAATGATAATTATTAAAAAGAACCTTGGAGAGATGTAAAACGTATTATAGGTTAATAAATGGACACATTTAATACTTTTCATTCATTGAAATCTAAGCGTGATTTTTAAAAACAGAATTTAAATAATTTCCTAAAACGTATCAGCTAATTTCTTCCTTTCCTTTGTCCTAATATCTAAGACAGGTGCCTGGAAGAGACATGTCCACCACAAGCATCAAAAATACGAAATCATTCGCCAAGTGTCCTGCTTCAGCAAGTGGTGCTGTGCGCGCTTTGTCCTCTCAGACCTAGAGCCTGTACCCCGGGAGGAAACCGCGTGGCCTGACTGTGGACCAGGCAGAGCGCTGTTATACTCGCTCACATCAACACATCAGCTGCGATTATTTTTTTCCAGATAAGATGCCAACAACGAAGCTAATCTTTTCGGTTAAACAATGCTTTTAGATGTGCTTTAAGAGCTAAAAGGAGTATCTAAAAATTATTTCAAATGCTGAAGCCATTAGTAGACTAACACATTTGTCAACAATATAATTAAATATTTCTAAGTCATCTCAAAGTCACATAGTGGTAGATTTTTTTGTTTTGTTGTATTTTCAAAGCATCATGCTTGTTATTGATATGCTATCTAACAGATAATACATTCTGGATTTTTCTTTGTTTATTAACAAGCCCTTGTAATTAACTTGCTTTTAAATCATAAGTATGATACTATTTTAATTTCCCTCACACTCCCTACCCTATCATTTGAAATCACATTAAGCTGACGCGTAGAGGGCCACCTGGTGTAATACTATGACATTGAAGTGAGCTGCTCTGGTATGCAGGAAATACTGACAGTCTTCTAGGCTAAAATCCATTTCTCCAACTCATGACAGAGCTAGGGGAAATTAATTTTTGCTATTCATAAATAGCTGACAGGTTTAATGTAAATGTTTTGAAAAAGGCCTCAGCCTATACCGCACATACATTACGCATGCCGCACCGCACTGGAAGCCCGCGCGGGAAGCCCGTTCAGATTCTACATCACTGTGACTCAAACTGTTGAAATTTCGAAAATTACTCACAGATTGCAATTTTCACCATATACATGTAAATAACAACAGAAGTCCCCATGACACCTTTCAGTCAGTGGGAAAAATCAGCAATTTGACACTTAGGATAAGTTCCTTTGATAAGGATACTGTGAAGACGCTGTAACCTCGACAGAGCGTTGTGTGCTAGCCCGTAGCCTCTGGTGCTCGGAGCTGAAGAGTTTCGCCCGTGCTGGTTGGCATGCTCAGAGAGCGGACAAAGAATGGCTGCGACCTCGGCCCACTGCAAACAACTGGGCTCTGTTCAAGGGTGAGCTCGGAGGGTTCATCCTCCCGGCAGCACTTGCTCCCTCTGAAGTGCGCATGAGCATAGTCGCTCTTCCGCAGTAGACACATATAAATATGGGGAAGTTTTTATTGAAATCAATTCTATAGGGAAGCCATTTGTTACAGAGTCACTATAACTGATCCAACTTTTAATTTTCATTCATTTTTCAAATAAGCATTAGTAAGTTAATTAGTATAATGAATTGAAGCGCAGAACATAGATTGGCAACTCTTTGGGTTTGTAATGATGCTAAAATACACAAACCAAACAAGACCTGTGTCATCTCCCATGAAGATGCCGGGGAGCCAATTCACGATTCTAAAGACTGGTGGACAAAGGAGAGAAGTCAAGCTTTTAGTCAAAGGCACCGCAATTACCCTTCTTATAGAAATATTCGAGCTAATAAAGTAAGGTAAATGCATCGAGGCATCAGGACTTTGCAAACCCTCAGGAACAGGCGCTCGGATATTTGCCTGAATATGCAGAGTACCACCAAAGAAAAGAGCAGGAGCCAAAGCAGGCTGTTTGTTTCATTAGTGGGGGTTGGGGCAGGGGCACGGGCAGGGGTATGGGCAGGGGGCACGGGCAGGAACTGCACAGACAACACTAGGCAAGCAATAAGCAAATTCTGAGCATGAAAAGCTACAAGATGAAGAGCAAAAGTCTCTTCCAAACATAGGCAGAGGAGAGGCTGGGAAACTACTCAGGAGGTGAGGTGCTTGCTCTCCAAGACTTAGGACCGGAGCTCGAGTCCCACCACCCACCTAAAACCCAGAAGTGGTAGCTGACACTTGAAATTCCAACTCTGGGAGGCAGAGACAGGCACATCCCTGGGGCTCTCTGGTCAGCCAGCCTAGCCTAGTCAGGCTGCCTCAGATCCCAGTGAGAGAGACTCTCAAAAAACTCAAGTGGATGGCTCCTGAGAACAACAGGCAAAGTTGACACTCTGACCTCCATACACGTGACCCTCACACACAAACACACAGAGGTAGAAACGGAAATAGAAAACAGACAGGAACGCCACTGGTTTAAAAGAAAGACAACTGGGAGATGGCTCAGAGGATGAAGCACTTGCAACAGTGCAGACCCCAGAACCCACAGAGAAGGATGAGTGGGTGAGGCAGCGGCTACCATCTCCGCAAGCCAGAGGAAGGCAGGCAAGGGCCCAAAAGCAAGCCAAACTGGCAGCTCCGGGGTCAGCAAGATCCTCACTTAACCCAGTTATGTCAGCGTGCATGTGTGAACACCTCTATACATGTGAACACACATACATGTAACAAACACGTGAAAAAAAGGTGGTGTAGATACAATTCAGATATGACCCAAACACACTGACAGTTTTAAAGAAAAGCTAAGAGACACCAGAGAAACTGAGTGCGAAACAGATACTTAATATTAAGGAGTTATTGGCAACTTGTAAGTCATGATAGTGGTTTTATATTATAAGGTTTTCTCTTTCGAGGCATACTTTTCAAAATACTGAACTTGTTCGTGGATGAAGAGATAGGAAGCTACAACTCATTCTGAAGTCAGTCAGTGGGAGAATGGCAGTGAGTGGAGGCTGGGAGAGGGAAGAAGCTCAATTTAACAGGCACCGCATTTTGTACAATTTGTATATTTTTCAAAACCTTGTAATATACCAACTACTAACCATAAAATAAGGCTTGAGGAGATGCTGTTTTCCTGTTCAGTTAGAAAATCACTACGTGGCTCATTACAAATTGGGAAATAACCATTTGTAATGGGGGGACATTGAAATATTTGTGTGTAAAACATTCAACAAGAACTATGGGACGAGTTCAGCAAAGAGAATGCGAGTCGCCAGCAGAGCCCCAAGCACTTGCTAGCACCAGTGATCTGTGAATCTCTTGCCATATAACTTTTTATAATTCCATACTTTTGGAAGGAATGAGACAGGATGGATAAATACAGCACAATGGTCAGGATAACATGGCTTTTCTGTATGATACCATCGTGATGGACACACACATCCTTTATACATATGCCAAAACTCACAGGACGACAACATGGAGAGTGAACCTGAGTTGAGCAATGGTGTCAACGCGACTTCATGAATATAATCACTGAAACAAAACTGGAAGCTTCCTGATGGCGGGAGGAGGCTGTGTACTGGGAGTGGGGGCCGCACAAACAAGGATGTTGCATCCTGTGCTGTTTCGTTGGGAACCTAAAATTATTCTTAAAGATCAGAGGTTAAGAAACCCTCTAAGCTGTGAGGCGACTAGCAGAGACTCCTAGTCGTGGAGGATACAGAGCCTGAAGTGGCCACCGCCTGAAGCCAGGTAAGATTCCCAGTGCAGGGACAAGGACACCAATCCACCCAAAACCTTCAATGTAAAATTAATTAATGGGGAAAAAGAAAGGACCCTCTAAGGCGTTCTGCTGACTTCCGCATCTAACCCTGAACTTCTGCTCTTAATGCACCAATCTTTTCTGAGCATAATCTGCACGTTTAAGGACATCAGGAGCTGGAGCTAACTGCCCTGGGTGTGAGAGCAGCATGGAAATGGGCGGGGCGTAATAGGGGTGGGGCTGCTTTTTGAGTGATAAAATGGTACAAAATTGCTTCTAAAATTGTTCTGAAATGACCTGTGAACATATCAAGAGCCAAAGAATTATCACGTTCTAGAAAGGCGAATTGTAGGGCTTAGCAACACTCTATACTTTTAAAAAGAGAATGTGGATACGTTCATTAAGATAGAGTTTCTGCATCAACTTCACTGGGTTGAGGGATATCCAGACAGCTAGTAAAACTTTATTTCTGGGTATGTCCCTGAGGCTGTTTCCAGAAGTGATTAGCATTTGAATTGGAGGACTGAGGAAGACAATTGTCCTCGCCTGTGTGGACACCTACATAGGACAGCCACAACAAAAACCATGGAGGAAGGGAACAGTGCTCATGCTTTGAGCTGGGACATCCATCTTCCCTCCCTCCTCACCATCAGAACTCCTACTTTCCAGACCCTCTGATTCTGCCAGGACTCGGCCACTGGCCCCACATCTGGGGCCTTGGAGGGTAGACTGAATCGAAGCTACCTGAAACGTTTGTGTAAATGCCTGAAAATGCTCCCAACGTTACTAGTATTTCTGTATTAAAGTGTGCTAAATAGCTTAGTCTCACTGATCCTCACACACAGTAAAAGGGTTTAAATGAATATTTAATGAAAATAATACAAAGGGATTCTTAACAAGCTAAATTGGTTATTTTATTATGATACTCTGCACTCGTGCTTAAATTAAAAAAAAAAATCTTGGGAGACATAATGTGTCTATTGTTTAAAAGACAGGTGTGTAAAAGAATCATTTTCTCACTTATCCATTCTAGACAGTGCCTGATTCCAAGCCCTGGGCCAGATCTAGTGGACGGAGGATGGATAGGATGCGGGCTTTGCCTATCAGGTAACAATGTACGGCAACACACAGGTAAGGGGCAAACACCTCCAAGGAGAAAAGAGCTAATGGAGGTGTACATGGTGTTCTTGGAGTATAAAGTAGAACAGGGATAACTGTGAAAATAAAGAATTCCTTTGTTCTATGAAAAGTCAACAACAAAAGCATGTAATTATCAAGCCCTGGTGACTAGCTTGTTTCTTTCACCATATCTATATATATATATAGTTGCTTTCTATGCAGAGGTACATAAGGTAGGCGAAAGCCTCTCTGAGTTTACAGGACAACCAGGAAGGTGAGATGGTTTGTATATGATTGGTTCAGGGAGTAACCCTATTAGGAGGTGTGGCCATGTTGGAGTAGGTGTGTCACTGTGGGTGTGGGCTTAAGACCCTCACCCTAGTTGCCTGGAAGTCAGTCTTCTATAGACTAGCAGCCTTCAGATGAAGATGTAAAACTCTCAGCTCCTCCTGCACCATATTTGCCTGGATGCTGCCATGTTTCTGCCTTGATGACAATGGACTGAACCTCTGAGCCTGTAAGTCAACCCCAAGTAAATGTTGTCTTTTATAAAACTTGCATTGGTCATAGTGTCTGTTCACAGCAGTAAAACACTAAGACAGAAGTTGGTACCAGGAGTGGGGTATTGCTGTGATAGGCACGACTATGCTTTTGTTTGGAAGAATGTGGATTTTGGGACTTTGGATTTGGAAAGCCATGAAATGCTTTAAGTGGGGCTTGATGGGCCAGCCTAGTAGGAATATGGAAGACAGTAGTGCTGAGAGTCATTTGAACTGTGTAGACCTGATGGCCCAAGAGGTTTCAGTGGAGAAGAACTTTAATATGTGGTTGAGAGACTGTTTTGTGATGTTTTGCTGAAGAACATGGCTGCTTTTTGCCACTGTCTGAAGACACTGCCTACGGCTAAGGTAAAGAGATTTATATTAACTGCATCTGCAAAGGAAGTCTCAAAAAAGCCTAACAAATCTTTGTTCTTTGGTTAAGTCTGATGAAGAGAATTTTGAACAAACATAACAAGCTGAGAAAGGAAAAGTACAAAATACATAGTTTGAGTATTAAAGGGACTCCAGGAAGTGAAATGGGGCTGAATTCAAGGATATTAAATTGAATATAGGGAGTGGTGACCTGGGGGCAAGATTCCACCCAGCTAAATGTAGGTCCAGGCTTGGTAGTACTAATCCCAGGAGGCAAAGATAAGCAGATCTCTGAGTTCAAAGGGCCAGCCTAGAACAGAGCAAATTCTAGGTGAAGAAAAACTTAAATCCAGGCTTGGTGGACCACACCTTTAATCCCAGTGATTAGGAGACAGGTATGAAGATCTCTTGAGTTCAAAGTCAGTCTATGGAGGAAGATTCAGAACAGCCAATTTAGGCAGTGAAGGGGCTGGGAAAAAAGGAAGCTAGTGATAACGTAATAGAACAAGGGGGCCAGTGTTCCAGCTCCTGCATGGAGCAGAACTCAGCAGCTTCGGCCATGTGTCTCTGGCTTTATATTCAAGAGGAGGAGGAGACTACTGGGACAATTGATGCTGGTTAGCTGGAGCTAAGAAATTAGTGGTGATTAAGAAAAGACCAGCATCACTGAGGTGAAATCTGGGAAGTATTTTCTGAGAGCACAAAGAAACTGTATTTCAGAGACAGCCAAGGTTGTACCTCATGCTACAGCAGTGGCAGCGGAGTGGATCAACCTGAATTTAGAGTGCTACAGAGGGCAGAGCAGGAGAAGTGACACCAGCTCTTTGGAGATGCACAGAAGATCATGTGTGGATCTCAGACATTGGAACAAGAAGCTGTGAAGCTGAAACTGACTTGGGGACTCAAGATGTTGAAGATGTCAGAGCCACAGGATGCCTGCCAAGGAAAGCTGCTAACAGGGAGTGGAACCAGCCCAGGAGACAGAACCTTGCTGCAGTCAACCAAGACGAAAAAGGAGTTGAATATCTGAAGACTGCTTTGCCATCAGAGCTGGAGATGCAGAGTTTGGACTTTGCCCAGCTGGTTTCCTGTCTTGCTTGGGGGGTTATAGTTAAGTGATTGGATGAATCTCAGAAGAGACCTTGAACTTTGACTTTTAACATTGTTGAGACTGCTATAGACTATAGGGACTTTTGAAGTTGGTCTAAGTGTATTTTGCATTATGCTATGTTTAAGTATGGCCCCCATAGACTCATGTTTGAACAAGCCTATGGGGGCCAGGGAGTGGAATGTGATGGGTTTGTATATGATTGGTTCAGGGAGAAACCCTATTAGGAGGTGTGGCCTTGTTGGAGTAGGTGTGTCACTGTGCGTGTGGGCTTAAGACCCTCACCCTAGTTGCCTGGAAGTCAGTCTTCTACTAGCAGCCTTCAGATGAAGATGTAGAACTCTCAGCTCCTCCTGCACCATATCTGCCTGGATGCTACCATGTTTCTGCCTTGATGACAATGGACTGAAGCTCTGAGTCTGTAAGCCAACCCCAATTAAGTGTTGTCTTTTATAAAACTTGCATTGGTCATGGTGACTGTTCACAGCAGTAAAACACTAAGACAGAAGTTAACCTAGAACACATGGTAGGAGTTAGAGCACACATGGAAAAGCCCAAGACATCAAGTCAGCCATGATACTTTAAACTATAAGCTTCTGTGTGCCAATTTGAAACCAGTAGATCAAAAGTGACTTTCTAAAATTCCTATTAATGTTCTTAAGGCAATCTGCTTTGCGTACTGTGCTCCCTAGTCCTCCAACTTTGTGCAAAACTGCTGCCCCATCACATGGACCATCAGTATAAAAGTTTCAAGTATCAGCACAGAACACATTGCTTTCCTGACACACAAGACCCTAGTTCACTAGTGTGCCTCACTGTGGGTTCGAACACAAAGCTGGCAGAGCACAACCTTCAGAGACAAAACTATTTCTGAGGACCCCTTTAACTGGGTTGCTCTGTCAGCACAGATGGCAGAAAACTGACTGAAAAGAGCTCAGGAAAGTGGCACTGCCCTTTGATGTTTTTCTAAACTCAGTAATTCAGAGTCTTCTAGCCAATACACCTCCTTCATTGCATGCCATCTTCCAAGTGATCGCCATGACAACATAAGAATATCTTAGGTGAAGGTGGCTGTTTCCTCCTCTCAGTGCCATGGCTGTCCCTGGCTGTCCCTGTGGAACTTGGGAGGTCACATGGCATCACGTGCTCATTTATTCCCTGTGAGCGATAACAGCAGACTACGTATTATTAAACCTCCTCCCACTTGCCTCTTTCCTGATAGGAACTGAGTACTCCTGAATGAAAATCCGTTCACACTCATTCTAGACTTTGATGTATTTATTTTCTTTATTGTGTTCATGTCCTCCTTAAGGACTTCTTCAGCCTGAGATATATTGTGGCTCTCATATGTTTTAGAGCTAACTGTAACCAGAAAGATAAGAACAAAATGTAGATACCAAAGGGTGCCTGTTACTCGATGAGGAACTCCAAAATTCTGTTTGAGGCCTCTTACAGTTGAGAAGAAATTAACATCTGTTGTGAAGATAGATGCCACCAAATTAATGTTCTTTTTATATAAATAGTTTATGTCAAAGTAACAATGGACCAGGGTTAAAGCCTGAATGTATATGGATCTTGGATGGAGACGCAGTCCTTACTCCAGATAGCTCCCGAGACTCTCAGGTATTATCTCTGTTACAGTAAAGATAGCCTAGCTTTCTTTAACACCTACCCCATAAGTTACACTTTTACCTTACTAATTATAATGCTGTCAGATGCCCCTCAGGAACCACTTGATGATCATATTATGTTTCTTAGCAATCCTCTGAAGACTATAATTCACACCCCACCAAAATCCTATATATGACAATCATAGAAAACAATAAGCTGCCACTCCCTCGAGGAACCTGTACCCACACTTGCTTGTGTCTGTTTGACTTTCCACAGCTCTTTTTTGAGAAGCCCAGATCCATATTTGACTGTGTCTTATCTTTGCTCTGTCTTTTAAATCTCCATGCTTGAGTCTACCCTTAAAAGAACTTTAATAAAATCTCCAGCTCACCTTCATAAGCCTCCATAAGTCCAGAACTTCTTTTCAGATCCTGGATTGGCTTGAGCCCTGGTCTCTGTCTTAGTTATCTTTCTACTGCTGTGAAAGAAACACCATGATAAAGGCAATTCATAAAAGAAAACACTTAATTTGGTTACAGAGGGTTAGAGTCCATGACCATCTTGGTGGAGAGTATGGCAGCAGGTGGGCACAGTGCTGGTACAGTAGTAGGTGGGAGCTTACATCTAGATCCACAAGCATGAGGGAGACAAGGAGAGGGAGAGGGAGACAGAGATGGAGACGGAGAGACAGAGAGACTGAGAGACAGAGACAGAGAAACAGAGGCAGATTAGAAATGGCGTGGGCTTTTGAAACCTCAAAGCCCACCCCAGTGATACACCTCCTACAACAAGGCCTAATCCTTCCCAAACTGTTCCACTGACTGGAAACCAAGTATTCAAACATATGAGCCAAAGGGGGCCAATGTCATTCAAACCACTGCTGTCTAAAAATCTAGGACAAGGGTTGCTGAGAGCGACAGAGGAGACTGTGTCTCCTCCATATGCCCTCTCAAAACACTAGGCACTCTACTCTACAGTCCCAAATAAGTTACCATTAAGCCATGTCGGTTTAGGTACCAGATGAACAAGAAAGCCATCTTAGAACTGGATCTTCCAGCCTTGGCTGTTTGTCTTCTCCTTGAAGAGTCCCCAGTAATTGATCATTTGGCAGTGAAGCATCATCTGTGCATTGTTTGTCTCAAATTCTTGATCAATAGAATCAATGAGTCAAATTCAATCTTTGTGCTCTTATACCTCTCCAGTTTGATATGGTTTATTTTAACTGCAGCATACATAACAAGAACAGATCTCATTCCCAAAAGTGTCAGGCCATTCTGACAAAATCTAAAATACTAGGCTTTGGAGGAGAGCAGGACCTAGGAAGTAAGACAAGGACATTAAGTGCATAGATTTGTGACCTACCTAAGGAAATACCCACGGCAGGACACTGGAAGTGTTCGCTGGCTTCTTGTTGCACCAAGTGGAAGGCTTGGAAGAGGCCTTGTCTCAAAACACACTGTGGATGACCCCTGACCACCAGCAGTGGAGGCTGACCTCTGGCCTGCACATATCACATGCACAGCACCCAGTTGGGAATGGCAAACACTCACACATGCAAATGTCAGCGAGGGAAGACCCGGAAACAAGCTGTTAGGTTTCCAGGTAGAATGCAGAGGAATTATCAAGACTCTAGAACTTGTTGGGTTAAAAAACTGCTTCTTATTCTCAGAACCTCTTGACAGGAAATACTTTTCAAATTAAGACATGCCTTCAAGGTAACGATTAGATGTAAGGTTGTCAAGAAAGGATCGCCTAACAAAGGTGTCTCCTCTGAATGTGAATGAAAACCCGTTAAGAATTTAGAAGGATTTTCTGAATATAAACCCTCCCAGGCAGACAAAAAATTCTGAAGGTTTAAGACCAGGCCTAGAATACCTTCCCTGACAAACAAAGCTTCTGGTTATTTGAATCATCCACAGTAGCATTAAAAGGTGGCAAAGAAATAAATAATAATAAGGGCTCCTCAGCCAGTAAATCTACAGGGTTTTTTTTTTTTTCCGTTGTTTGTTTGTTTGTTGAGGAACTGCCTCAGATCCATCGGAAAAGGGTTGTGCAAAAATGTGAAGACAGAGCACTGCTCAACAGCAGAGCGGTTCACATGAGACATTTTAGTTCTGTGTTTTACCACACATTTCTTTTTAAAATGAAGACGCCTTCAGACCCCTAAAGTCTTTGTTGGTAGAATGCAGGAAAACGAAGTTACTCCGTTGTGAACACAAACATTCCTTAGAGGAAAGTAAAAGAATGATCTGGGTAGAACCAGGAACTCCAAAGGTACCGATTGCCATAAGAGGCAACTCCAAGCCATTAGATTCTACCTCAGACTCATCAATAAATACCAGACTGACTAGCTATACAGACCAGAAATTAATCCCACAGTTTCCTGCTGATGTCACTTTTTAATAGAATCATCATCAGCAATCATTTGATGCTTTTCCCAGCATTGTGCTTGCATGCGTGCCTGCATGTATGCATGAAATAGTTCTCTCAGTGGTTCACCAGTTGACAGATGGGGGAGACTCCATCCTCAAGGAACCTATACTTAAAGAGTCACATCTGTACTTGGATCTGACTTGGATGGTGGGTTCCTGGACTTGGCAGTGTTAAAATAGAGTGGTTCTTCTAAGTACAGAACTAATACAGAACATTTCTTGAGGCGACCAGATATCTCTCTATCTCTCTCTCTCTTCTCTCCTCTCTCTCTCTCTCTCTCTCTCTCTCTCTCTCTCTCTCTCTCTCTCTCTCTCTCTCCAATTGTAATCCCTAAACAGATGCATATCAAAGTTCTCTAGAATGTGGGAAGAAACAGGGAACTCAAACACATCTGTAGGCCCCACTAGTTCTCCTAATCTACCTCTAGTATCACTAAGGGTCACTGGCCTATACCAACTGAGAGGATTTGAACTTGCACTGCAGAATCAATGGCTTGGCTTTTACACAGACCCTGATGCTTGTTCTTCATCAGAAGACACAGTCCCACAATCCTTCACATGCTCCTGTATACACGAGCAATCTTCCTAGACAACCCACCTCTATGGAAAATTGAGCACACCAGTTCTGGAAACAGATCTACTGTATTCAAGTCAAGTAGCTTTGTGACCCTGCCCCTCAGTATTCCCATCTACAGGGTTGGAATAACAATGGTCCCTACTATATAAGGTCATTGTAGGAAACACAGGAGATAATGTGTGCAGTGCTTTTTATAATATTTGGCTTGGAGAAACACTTAAGAATGTTCATTTGATTTACCACAATGACTATCTGCTACATTACCTCTCAAACAACCCCAGGAAGCTAGAAGGTGTTTTTATTCCCATGGTACACACTATGGAAACAAGTTTAGATGTACTACATGTATAATCTAGACTCGTATTACAAAGAGAGTCAGTTCCTAAATGCATATTCTGAGTTGGATTCCTTTGTTCTTCCTACTGTACCATGCTGCATATGAAATAAGAGAGATGGTTATCATGGTCCACGCTGAATGAAAAGGACGCTTCTTCTACACTCTGAGCAACACCAGGTGCTTTGGTGTGTGAGGAGCTACAGCTACTCAGGAAGCTGAAGGAGGATCACTGAGGATTCGGGGGTTAACCTGAGCAGCTCAGCGACATCCCATCTCTACACACACAGACTAAGTGTGAGTCATCCATGATGATACACACCTGGTTAATATTAATGACAGGACACAATGCATAATGAATAAAAACGCTTTGGTTTCCTCTTGAACAGATGAAGATTAACTATCTTCACTGTGCTGTTTGGGACTCGTGTTGGATTCTATAAACACAACACCAGTACCACTAGGAAAAAAAAATAAGTAAAGAGGTCTCTCCTGTGCCTGACATCAAGTTTTGGTTGGTTTGTTATTTTTTAACCTTTTTCATTTCTGAAATGTTTGTGATAAAAGGAAGTCACTCAAGGCTTATATTTAATTATATTCATGAAAGTATACTTAATCTTTTGCTATGCATGAGTTACGGCATCTTCAGGCAGAGATGGAGCACTTAGTAAGAATGGATATAGGCCTGGGGATGGAGTTCAAAGGCAGGAGAAGGCAAAATATCAGTATGGAAGCTGTACAGGTTCAAAATTGCTAATTGCAAAACAGTTTTGGAAAGGAAGCCTTTATGTGGTACACATCAAACACTCCACAAGCACACATCCTGCCTTCAAACTCTGCCAATGGCACGATTTGTGTCCCTGCTTCTTTACAGACACATCCGGGGGCTGGGGAGGATATGCAATTTCCATCTGAGGAAGGAAGCAGTCTCCTTCACCATGGGTTCAAGACAGCTTTCACAAGCCTAGACACACAGTAGCAGCAATTTCAACTTTGCTAGCTCTCCATTATGCTAAAGCATCTTGTGGCACTTTGTGAGAGCGCTGAAAAGTTATCCATTTTAGAAGCTTAACACTGAAATCAGTGTCATGTCATCTTCATCAGCATTTGTCCCCGAAACAGCACGGTATGTTGGTGACACCTGTTTTATATCTTGGTTGCCACTGTGAAATAAAATCAGGCAGTAAGGGAAGTGGTGTCATCTGGGAGCCTTATACTGGCCGACCCTTCTCCTCAAAGCTGGAGCCTGTATTTCCTTATCAACGTTCAGCTTGGACTGGTGGAGTTGCCTCTTCAGCATGGCATATCCTAAGACACTCCCCCCATTCATGCTTATCACAAATGTACACTAAACTGACTTCACCTTAGAATGTCTACTTAGCTATGATCCTCCCATCAGACATACATCTCCTCATCAGTCCGTTAAGGACGCATTCTAGAACGCACAGAGGATTGCCTATCCTCATGTCCCAGAGACCGAAGCTTTTCCATGTGTCTTTGGTTATTTAACAATCTCTTTGCAAAGGGGAGTGGTCTCGGGTAGGGGACCAGGAGGTTTGTATAAAACAATTAAGAGTAAATAATCTAATTTAATTGACTGAATTTAAGAGTCAATTTGTGTTGGCAGAAATATACAGTAGACTCCTGCTTTCTATGGTCATGATGGATTATCGCTCCCACCTTCACAGCAGCTGTTTACAAGTGACCTTTAGCAATCATTATGTGTTTTATTTTCAAAACTAGCTCTGCCTATTCCACATTAATACAGAACATCTCTTGAAGGTGTAGGGAAACTGTTCAAATGGTGATATGTAAGAAATAGTGCATATGGTTACACCACACACCAGACATGACAGCACATGGCCCATGAAGATGCCCCCAGGACACTGGGTGACACAATGCTCATACTTTGGTTTAATAATGAGAAAAAGCATTGCATTTCTAAAACAGAGCAAAACTGTGTTTCCCTCTTTCCTCCTCCATACTCCTTCGCTGGCTCTTTTCAAAGACCCAAGATGAGAGGACCAAGATGGAGTTGACCTGGCATGCAGGAAGGAAGGTGAAATAGCAACCCCCAAGAAAAGCCAAAGAAAAACAACTCAAGTCTATAGAGACAGCGTGCTGAAAATCCACGGTGGAAAACAAATTAATTAAACTGTTAAATGTCAAACAAGACCCCTTATTATTCGTGTCAGGGAAATTTCAACTCCATAATAGGTGTGATAGAGATGGCATCTAATTGTTGATCTTTCTATCTGAATTGTTCTCACACAGGAGCACTGGGGCCTGGTGAGATGAAATAGTTACAGCTGTCAAACTCTTCTCTGAGGGGTTACCCATTTGGCCTGAAACTTTGGATACTGCCGTGTTCCACTTTGTTCTGGTTACACTTTCCCATACTTTCTGATTACCTGGAGATTGCAAAAAGGCTGGGTAAGCTTCACAACAGGTCTCAAGTTAAAATGAGAAGCATCGCTCCTGTTGAGATAGCAACAGATGTATCACAGAGTTCTGGACAAAGAGAAAATCATCTTTCCTTTTTCTTTCTCTGCTTCAGAATGAACTCCTGAGCTCTTAAGAAGCAGAACACTGGAAAAATCACAAGCCCCTACCAAAGGAACAATTTAGCAATGCAAAAGTCTTGCTGTAGCTTTGTATGTTGTTAATTCTTAAGTTCCTAGGACAGTGAGTTAATCAAAATGTCCAACTCCTCCTGACAGATGGTGGCTGCTCACAATGTATCTTCTCTCTACTTCTGCATTGTTTCATTTGAAAATAAAAATGGGGTTTTTTTTGAAAATTTATTTTGGCATCTTCAGCAACTGTTTTTGGTTATTCACAGACTAAGGTTATTGATTTTTGTTTTGTTTTAAAATGAACTCTATTAATAATCAGAATCTCAATTAACAAACACCTACACATGTTTGTGATACAATCATTTAATTCTCTAAGTGATTCAAAACCCTTCCAGATTGCAAGTTGCTCTCTTAACTCTAATGATTAAATTATGTTTAATTTAAAAAATTACTTTGTTCCTTGAAAGGGAAGATAATTAAAATAAACAAAGTATTTTCACAAGCATTTGGGGTTAAGAGTTAATACTCCATCTCCTCAGTTATCTCAGATACAACTCTTCTGTTGTTTAGACAGACAATACCAGACTGAACTTTATAACCTTTAGGAAAAAAGGTTTCCCTTGGTTCCACACACTAGACATTAAAACCAAATCTCTTCTTTCACCTGGGTCCTCTGTCCCCCGAACCACACTATCTATAGGCTAAGGCTCTGGTCCTCTGTCCCCCGATCCACATTATCTATATAGGCTAAGGCTCTAGCACAGATCAGAGGAAACCAACAAACGGTAAACTGGAAATGTATGCTAAAAATAATCCAGTAGCATGGCTCCCCTCTGGCCTAACTCTGTGGTATTTACTTCATTAAGTGTTTCTAAAACAACTCCCAGTAGGAAAGGTACTTAATTTATTTATTGCATGAGCCTAACGAGAACTGTGAAGAGAAATTTGAGGTAAATTAGCATGGTTTGGAGCAGGATTGCTGGAGCACTGGGTGTTTTGTATGAGGCCCTGTTGCATGTCATAAACAAGGAAGCATTTTCCTTTGGGTTTGAGCATATATTTTTCTGACAGAAACTTTGTAACAACAAAAAAGTAAAAGACAAAGACAATCACTTGCCTGTGAGTCCTGCTCGTTCTAATAAACAGAAGCCACCACTGTGTACTATCATCCGGTCATTTGTCATAGTAATGGCCCAGTGCTCCGAGAAGACAAATCACTGAGACCTAAGTGGCCAGAGGCCACAGTCAGTCTTGCCAGCTGGCTGTTTCCCTAGAGGATCTGGACAATGAAGGAAGGAAGTCAACCTACCCGCACTTACGTTTTCTCCTGAGCGTCTATCTGCCCACTTCGATAGCTGCTGTCCACCCTGCGATGTGCTATAGCTTAAACTCATAGTTTCCAAACCCCAATGTCCCCCTCCAGTTACTCCTCCCAAATTATAGCCTCACCCAGCGGTGCTGCACTTACACTGACCTTTCCAGGCCGTATCTTTGATTTACATAACACATGTCTATTCATTTTGATTTTTCCTGGGGATGAGTGACTCTGTGGGTGACATTACCTCACCACTTGGTTCCCTTTGTCCTTCTAGCATGTTCTATGGAAGCTTTCTCACCGGGGCCTTCATCCTCTCCATAATATTCTGACCTGGTATCACAGACACCTAAAAGGAGGTCCCTAAAAGGCCTTAACGAGTAACCAGACTTTCTCCCAGCAAAAGCTTTTTGGATGGGAAAACCAGTGCCATGGTGGGGGAATCAAGTCTCCCCTCATGGAAGAGCAAACCACAAGTGAGGCCCTCCTTACTTCTCCATAAAAGCTTCGGGATGAGGACAGAGAAAAAGGAGGGAGGTGATTGGAGAAGGGATGGAGAAAAGAAGGTTTATGGGACATATGGGGAGGGGGGATCCAGGAAAGGGGAAATCATTTGGAATGTAAACAAAGAATATAGAAAATAAAAATATGAAAAAAACAGACGTTATTAAAAAAAAAAAAAAGCTCCGGGATGGCAGCGTGATGCTGATCCGGCAGTTTGTGGTCTCTCCGTGCTCAGCCGCTCCCTCTCCAGCACCTTAGAGATGCAGAGGATGAGCTATCCGGTTGGCTTCATTCACCACTTACCTGGTACACAGGCATCAGTGATCTACAAAGGGCCATCCAGCTCCCCAGAGGCTGAGTAGACCTCATCACCATCAGTCTCTCCCATGGAAATACACTAAACTGTCCCTTCCCATTCCCTAAATCACAGCAACTAGAACCTTTGCCTATGACTAACCAGCACATTCCTTCACTACCTCCTTATCATGAAATGCTCAGGAGAACATGACAAACATTGCTATAGCAATAACCTTTGCAGAGTGTCCTTATGCCCGGCCATAAGCTCCTCCCACTAATGTAGTCACTCAAACCCACTTACTAAGAACCTTACGGCAGGCCCCAGTGGAAGCACTGGAATCAGGGACGGAGTAAGACAGGAAGGGTCATTATTCTTTGTGCATGTATGTGTCAGGCCTTCTGATCATGTCTCACCACCTCAACACCCTGTGCTCTGGAGTGCACTGCCTTGTGTACTCTACATAGCACCCTCTCCCTGGCTTTCCTACTTAGTGCATGCTATCAACCATAGCCCAATACCCCCAGGGTCAGAGTAGGACAGCGCCAGGCTTGGTCCTTCCTTAGGAGAGACTTTGGATTGTGTACAACCGGACATTCTATCCCACCTATAGCATGCTATCCCAAAAAGCCCCCCATTCCCACCCGGCTCACCTGCCTGCTAACCTATCTAGTCAGTCTCCCAAGTCTGGCTGAAGGTATTTTTGTTGTGTTCCCTAGCACCAGGAATAAGTAAATTTTTTTCTTCCTCCTAAACACATTTACCCTTTCTAAATAAAGGTCTTAGCCCTGTGCAGCTGTCTTACTTCAGGTTCCTATAGCTGTGATGTGAAACAAATCAACGTAGGAAGAAAAAGGCTTACTTCATCTTACAACTCTCAGTCTCATTCCGTCACTGAGGGAAGCCAGGGCAGGAACTGAAGCAGAGGCCATGGAGGGTGCTGCCGACTGGCTTGCTCGCCTTGCTTTCTTAGGTAAGTCAGGACCATTTGCTTAGAGGTGGCACCATTCATAGTGAGGTGGCCTCAATCATTAATCGGGAGAATGCCCTACAGTCTTTCCTGTAGCCATTTTCTTTTTCTTTCTTTCTTTTTTTTTTTTAAATTCTGCCATTTAGTTTCTCAAGACAAGTTTTCTCTGTGCAGCCCTGGCTTTCCTGGAACTCTCTCTGTAGATCAGTCTGGCCTAGAACTCAGATGTCCACGTGCTTCTGCCTCCCACGTGCTGAGATTAGAGGTGTGTGCCACCACTGCCAAGCTATCCGTTTTCTTAATTTCCCACTTCCCAAATGATTCTAGCTTGTGTCAAGTGGCACAAAAAACTAACCAGGCTCATAGTAGCCCATTCTGTCTCCTCTCCACTGATGTCTTTCTTCTTCATGGATATAACCATTCACCATGGTCTTACGAAGGGCCGGGGGACGACCTTACTGACTGCCTGCATTGGATGGAAGGCACTGTCTGCGCTAGCTTCCATGGTGCTGTGCTTCAATTTTGTTAGAGAAAGCAGCATGGTCAGAAGTCCCTTCTCATGCTCCCACCCTGAAACAGGGGAGGATGAAGAGCACTGAGCAATGACCAAAGACAGACAGACAGACTGACACTGGCCTGTAATCCTAAAAGGAACGCTACTTAAATGTATACCATACACTTGAAACCAACCCTTCGGAAGTCTCATATTCTAAATATCCGAGGCTACTTAGGATAAGAAAGAACTGGCAAGAACAACTGAGACCTTCAAACCATTAAAAATGGAGATAAGCCGGAAGAGACATCTATCCACCCCAGTCAGTATGACTGGAGAGTAAATTTAGCTCTGGCCTTTCTCCCAGTCACAGTGAACTGCAAATGTAGTTTGTCCAGTCATTAACTTGATCATAACTGCTGAGGGGCTTCGGTTCATTGCTCACACTCCTATATTCCTCTTCTGGCCCTCATCTAGCTCTGTGTACAAAAACTAAGGTTATAGAGGGCAGATGCATGGGCTAGGAAGGGGGGGTTTGGCTCTCCACAGTGAACCATTCAAAAGAGCTACCAAAGAGCATTTCTTCCACTACATAGCCTGGAAGTAATAATAAATGGTCAGCACCAATCTTGACTACAAATACATACAGCAAGCTACCAAAGCTCTCATCGTAACTCCCAAAACAAATGCATGGCTTTCTATGAAGAACTGTCCAACACCCAAAGTAGCTCATTGGTTTTTGTTGAGGTGGGTTGGCTTTGTTTGTCTTCTAGCAGCTACACATAAAGAGATGAGAACAGCATGCAAGAGAATAGGTCCAGGCTCAGGAGATCCTAGCAACACTGCCATTTACTGTGGGTTGTTTGTTTGTGTGTGTGTGTGTTCATCTTATTTTCAGAAAAAAAGAGGATAAATTATAAATCAAATACAATTTACTTTTAAATCCGCTATAGATCAGGCCTCTTGAAAACGTCTGCAGATACAGAGTTAGGAAGGGAAGTGCTGACCTTGTCCTTCACCAGCTGGCCTTCCAATATGGAACAAGTGCTAGCTTCACTTTACTGTAGTTTAGAGGCACTAGGTCCCAGGGACCGAGACAGTGCAAAGAGGCAAGAGACTCTTGAAAGGCAAGCCGTAATGAACGGGTAGGGAAAAGTGTTCCTGAAATGTAGGTACTTGTAGGTCAGGAGACGAGGTAGACTGTCAAAATGAGACAAATGAAAGTACAATTTTGTGCCATGTTTAAAATGCATGCATAAAAGCGAGGTAATAAATAACAACAGCCGCCGCTCGTCAACGCGGCAGCACGCCGGGGCCTTGCTAAGTGCTTTATGTGTCGGTTAGCATTTCATCCCTAGGGCAAACCTATGATTTATTAGTCTCAGTTTACAAAGAAAAGGAGTCACAGAAAAGGTGAAGCTATTAGTCCAAAGTCAAAATGTTGACCATGAGGAAGTAGTGACTTTATGTTTAAATACTGCACTGTAACTTCCCGGAGAGAAAGAAAAAAAAGTCACAGAAAAGATGAGAGGAAAAGAACGGGTCACGATACAAAATTGCCTAAAATGGTGAAGCATCGGGTAATTTTGTTCTGTAAGACACTGATAGCTAAAACTATTCTCAACAGTAAAAGAACTTCTGGGGGAATCAGTATCCCCAACCTCAAGCAGTACTACAGAGCAATAGTGTTAGAAACTGCATGGTATTGGTACAGTGACAGGCAGGTAGATCAATGGAATAGAACTGAAGACCCAGAAATGAACCCACACACCTATGGTCACTTGATCTTTGACAAAGAAGCTACAACCATCCAGTTGTAAAAAAAGATAGCCTTTTCAACAAATGGTGCTGGTTCAACTGGAGGTAGATTTGCAGAAGAATGCAAACTGACCCATTCTTATCTCTTTGTACTAAGCTCAAGTCCAGGTGGATCAAGGACCTCCACATAAAACCAGACACACTGCAACTTCCCCAGAAAAGAAACTGGGGAAGAGCCTTGAGCACATGGGCACAGGGGAAAAGTTCCTGAACAGAACACCAATAGCTTATGCTCTAAGACAAATTGACAAATGGGACCTCATAAAATTACAAAGTTTCTATAAGGCAAAGGACACTGTCAAAAGGACAAAACAGCAACCAACAAATTGGGAAAAGATCTTCACCAACCCTACATCTAACAGAGGGCTCATATCCAATATATACAAAGAACTCAAGAAGTTAGACTCCAGAGAGCCAAATAACCCTATTAAAAAATGGGGTACAGAGTTAAACAAAGAATTTTCACCTAAGGAATATTGAATGACTGAGAAGCACCTAAAGAAATGTTCAACATCCTTAGTCATCAGGGAAATGCAAATCAAAACAACCCTGAGAGTTCACCTCACACCAGTCAGAATGGCTAAGATTAAAAACTCAGGAGAAAAAAGGTGATGGTGAGGATGTGGAGACAGAGGAACGAACACTCCTCCACTGCTGGTGGGGTTGCAAGCTGGTATAACCACTCTGGAAATCGATCTGGTGGTTCCTCAGAAAACTAGGCATGATACTACCAGAGGACCCAGCTATACCACTCTTGAGCATATACCCAGAGGATTCCCCAGCATGTAATAAGGACACATGCTCCACTATGTTCATAGCAGCCCTATTTATAATAGCCAGAAGCTGGAAAGAACCCAGATGTCCCTCAATGGAGGGATGGATACAAAAAATGTGGTATATTTACACTATGGAATACTACTCAGCTATTAAAAGCAATGAATTCATGAAATTTTTAGGCAAGTGGGTAGAATTGGAGAACGTCACAATTGGAGAATGTGAGAGGTGACCCAATCACAAAAGAACACACATGGTATGCACTCACTGATTAGTGGATATTTGCCCAGAAGCTCTGAATACCCAAGACACAACTCACATATCAAATGATGCCCAAGAAGAAGGAAGGAGAAGCCCCTGGTCCTAGAAAGGCTCAGTGCAGCAGTGTAGGGGAATACCAGGACAGGGAAGTGGGAAGGGGTTGATTGGGAACAGGGGGAGGGAAGGAAGAGGGCTTATGGGACTTTCAGGGAGGGGGGATCCAAGAGAGGGGAAATCATTTGAGATGTAAATAAAGAATATATCGAATAAAAAAATAACTGCCAAAAAAAAAAAAAAAAGACGGTGACAGTCTGGAATATGATCAGCTTGGTAAGTGGTAGAACCCATAAGCCCAAGTACCACAGCTAGCCCAGGGAAGACGGATCTAGGAGAGCTCCTTCCCCTACCCAGCAGCAGAGGGCATTCTCCAAATGTCCATTATGCTGTCCTTCTAAAGTCAAAATCACAAGGAGCTGAAGAAGATGCAACCAGGGGAGGTAATCTGTGTAATAATGAAAGGTGACAAGGGCTATGATGAGAAGACCACTGGGGAAGGAGGATGAGGGGGTGGGGATGCTAGAGATGGTGACTTGTAGTATTATTAAACAGGAGAGTCAAAATGGCCTAATTGGAAAAGTAAAATTGGGACCAAGAGGAGGTGAGGGGCCCAAGCAAGAGCCACAGTCGAGGGCAAAGGCCGTTCCGGAAGTGGAAAGAAACAGCTAGAGCAGGAACCTCGGTACCGCCTTCCTGCAAACTCAGATGGCTGATAGGAATACAAGATAGGGAGTAGGCTGTAGGCCCTAGAATGGTGGATAACAGAACCTGAGACAAAGGTCACCGAGAAGCAGAGGATCTGCATAGTCTCTGTTACCTCCCATCGTGATATCTTAAATGACACAATACTGTGGGAAATACTAGGAGGCACCTTCTTCAAGTGGAAATCAGCAGTAAAACATCAGCCGGTTTCATGGACTTCCTGACGTTATTTAATGAGAAGAACACATCTCTACTGTGATAGGGTCGGCACACTTCAAATCCTCCACATGTCAGAGACAGGATCAGACAAACTAAGAGATAGACTCCAGAATAAGCGAGGAGTCACCTGTGGTCCAGATGTCAAGGTGAGAGGCAGTCAGAGACTGAGGATTTATCCCAGATTTAAGGAGATTAGAAAACATGGCAGCCAAACACAATCTGTGCCCCTGGGCTGGATCATGGACCACAAAACGTGTGTTAGAGAAAGTGGAAAACTCCAAAGGTGTTTGAGAAAGTGGAAAACCCCAAAGGCATTTGAATAAGGTCTCCACAGCCATTTCCTACCAATGTTGACTTCCTAGACAAAAGAATCACTCTGTGGTGAAGGAGGTTGGGAGTATAAAGGGGAGTTGGGGGAGGGGCCTTAGAGAACTCTACTCACCGGAGGAATCCTTTCTTGTTATTTAAAATAACCTAAAATTACTTTAAAGTGAAAATGAAGAACAAAGAAAAGAATACTGCCATGGACTTTGTGTCCAGAAGTTTAAAGCTCACCATGAGCCAGCAACAAAGTAGACATGACCGGGGTCACCTACTACACAAGCATTTGAGTAAAAGAAAAAACATCTCCAACACCAAACTGTTTAACTCATTCACACAGACTTTCCTAGTACTGCACGTACCCTACCCCACGCCCTTAGAGATAAAGAGCCACAATGCTTTAACCCATAGATGGTTCCCCGCAGTGGGCCCTTGTGGACATGGGCATGCTCCCCTTCCACGGATGAAGTCCTGCACGCGGACCTTCATAAGAGTAAAGCGACAGTCTGACAATGTGAGTGTGGGGCAAACACAGAAACTGCTTTTCCAAAGTGTGAACAAGTCCAATACACAGAAGCTGCTTAGGTCTCCATGGTGGGAATCCCTTCTGGTGACTTAGAACCTACATGCAAATTGTGAAGCCTCAGGTGCTGATGCTGGACACCATTAATGTCTGCTCTGCCATTCCCATGAATCAGGCAGCACTCATATCAGTGCTGGGCGTGATGCTTCACTTCTCGCTAGGATCTAGACTGAGAACTGACGACTCACAGATGCCCCATTCAAAGGAGGTTCTGCCCATGCTTGATTATAAATTAACTACTACTTGATCAAGACAAAGCAACTACATCAACTACAAGAAAATCACTGCATGTGCCTGTGTGCATACGAGACTGTCACACAGGTGGAGGACAGTGGTCAATACTGAAGGTCTGCCTCAGTCACTTTGAACCTTACTTTCAGAGGCAGAATCTCTCACTAAACTGGAAGCTAAACGATTCATCGACACTTGCTGACCAGTAAACCTTTCCCATCTCTACCCAGCCTCCATCCCCAAGCCTATGGTAACAGGTATTTGTAGCTGGTCCCAGCTTTCATGTGAGCTCCAAGGATCTGAACTTGGATCCTCGTGCTCACATGACAAGCACTTCCAACTGAGCCATTTAGCCAGTTCCAGACACTTTTGATATTACCATGTTTTACTGTTGTATGAAAGTTTCAGCCCATAAATATTGAATATATATATGTGTGTGTGTGTGTGTGTGTGTGTGTGTGTGTGTATACATACATACACACTGGTGTATATACATACCTATATATATATGTGTGTGTATATACACAAATATATATACTGGTGTATATACATACATATATATTGTATATACATATATATATACAATGTATATTGAATAGACATACATACACATATATATACACATATACATACATATATACATATACATACATATACATATACATACATATACATACATACACATATACATATGCATATGCAAAAGCATATGCATATACACATACACATACACATACATATACATATATATATATGTGCAAAGCTCCCTCCCTTTGGCCCAAGTTTGATCCAGGCTGGCAACTAACTGTCTACTACCAGTCTGTGACTAGCTCAGTTTCTTGCACCAGAGCACCAGGTCACAGGTCATTTGTTCATAGCAGAGTTTCCTGGGTGAAGAAAGCAGCAATGTAATAGCTCTGCTCTACAGTTAAATGGGAACTGAGAGACCCTCATCTCCATGGGATGGGCAGCTTTAAATGTGACATAATATGTGGAAAACATGAGATCTAAGCACATGCAAGTAATTATTATCTGTGATATTATTACAAAATTTCTAAAACACTGCAGGAAATCAGAACAAGGAAAAATAAGAGGGAAAACAAGATAAAACCAGACCTGGTACAGAAAGACACACTGTAGACACATATCAAAAGAGAGGAGCCGAAACTTTGCTCTGTGTTATTTTTTCCCTCCAGTCAATAAACAGAAAACATGCTGCTGTTTGATCCACAATAATGCAAGTTATTGAGAACAGAATGTGCTCCAAAGGAATGTAAGCGGTGTGGTTGCAAGTGGAGGTCACCAAGAATCTGTTGTCTGGGTTTCAAAATTGAAATTAAAACCTCTTTGCTTTTAGCCTTCAGTTCAGAATGACAAAAGAATCTACTGAAGCAAGCCAGAAGTTTCAACAGACGTGCTACAGAAGAAAATTTAGCCAATAATCTGTCGTTTCAGTTAAAGCTAAGCTCATTAATATCCTCTATTCAGCTCCAAGCTGCCTTCAACTTTTCTATTCCCTTCTGATGGTAAGGACTCACGTGTTAAAATTTCCAAAGAAAATGAATTTTCACAAATTCCAAAATGAAGAGGTAAGTAATCCCAGCAACAGTGCCCTCCTCGGAGGCGACAGTGCCCTCCTCGGAGGCAGCAGCCACCATGTGAGGTGCCTGGGAACTCTCAGAATTACAGCCTCACAGAGCGCGCTTGCCGCAGTTACACAATCGTTTTCATAAACATTTCAATTTTGAAGATTTTTTGATCAGCATAAATTTGCAAGATAAAAAGGATACCTTGATTATTGAAGGTAGTATTAGCTAACACATTCTGAAATATGACAAAGAGGAAGGATGATTTAAACAGTTAATTTTGGAAGAAAATTAGTCGGTACAGCACACTCGTTACAGAACTCCATTTGGTATGCACATTTAAACCATGAGAAATACTTTATGATAGCACCAAAATTCTGGGCTTTGGGGTATTTTTACTTAGAGTCCGCTGCAATGAGAATTGCAGTTTATTTATTATAAGCAGATTTTAATATAATATTTATTCCAAGGGGAAAAAAAGAATATGTTTTATAGATGTTAACAATAGCCATACACTATCATCTCCAAGGTCTTAATTAAAACCAAGCAAGAAACATCATCTATGTATCCATGAAAATTACAGTTCTTATATGCAAGGAAAAGATTGCTTGCTTTTTATTATAAATTTGGGGAGAAGGCGAAAACCCTTGGGTTGGGATGGAGTTGGGACTCACACTGAGACCCTGTGCATGCAAAGCTAGCATGTGTGCTAGCACGGACTCCAGCTCAGCAGGAAGAACTTTTGAGCAAATATATTCTGCAGAGGGCTGGGGCGCCTGCTTCAGCCTGTCCCCCTCCCATCCTTCTGTCTCCACCCATATCACTTGGTGATTAGTCATTTCATGATTCCTCTCTGCTTAGAGCGGCACAGGTAGGAACTCTCTGTGTCTCCTTAATTTAACCAAGACAAGCTGACATCTTAAAGAGGAACTATATTTAAAACTCAAATAACAGAGAATTGGACATCCATCAGCAGAAAGGTGAATCTCACCAATTCTTTACACCTTACATAAAGAATTGCTCAGACTGGAAAATGGACTCAATGGAAGACACAAACTTTTAGGCAAGAGAACAGTGTGGGAGAATTACAGAACTGCGGACAGAAAGACTCCATAGACATAACGTAAAATCAGTCCGTGGGTTTTACATTTTAATCTGGAGTTATCAAAATTAAAACCTTTGACTTGATAAAACAAAAGACCCTAAAAAGAAGATGAAAGATTTCCAATGGCCTGAAAGAATGTATTTGCAAACTACATGCCCTATAAAGGACTAGACTGTAGACTATATGAAAATTTTGAAAACAATTGTAAAAGACCCAAATAATCCAATTAGAATGAGAAAAAGACATAAAACAGACACCAACAGATAGATAGATAGATAGATAGATAGATAGATAGATAGATAGATAGATAGATAGATAGAGTTGATAAAAAGGAATGTGGAGGGGCTGGAGAGGTGGCTCAGCGGTTAAGAGCACTGACTGCTCTTCCAGAGGTCCTGAGTTCAATTCCCAGCAACCACATGGGGGCTCACAATCATCTGTAATGAGATCCAATGCCCTCTTCGTGTTTGTCTGAAGATAGTGACAGTGTACTTGTCATATCTATAAAAAAAATAAAAATCTTTAAAAAAAAAAAAAGGAATGTGGAAAGGATTTTCATTATTAGCCATCAAGGAAAAGCATATTTTAAATATAATAAACCTCCTGGCGTTCCTGTCCAAATGACCCACGTGTCCAAATGGCTACAATAAGAACAATGCCCACAGTTAATGCTACAACGATGCACAGACATCAGATCATGCACATACTGGACATATACAATGGTATAGTTCTAGAAAGAGCTCAGCACTTTCTTACAAACTACAAATGCCATTACTTTACAATCTAACAATTACACCATACCACATTTATTCCCTGAGAAATAAAAGCTCACATAAAGGAAAAATTATAACTTAATATTCACAGTGGCCTTATTCATAAAAGCCCTAGGGCAGAAACCTACTGATGTCTTTCAATAGCTAACTGACTAAACAAGCTACACTCCATCCAGAACACAATAATCAGCAACCAAAAGAAACAAAGTGTTGATCCGAACTACAATGTGGACGAACCCAAAAGAAACTATATTGAATGAAAAAAGCCAGTACTACAGTTCTATGATGCATAATTTCATTTCCATAACATCCTTGAAATATTATGAAAATTATACAGATGGCAAACAGATGAGTTTTGGGAGGAGGAGGCTGAGGTTGTTGATAGGCTATCAGCAATGCCCCGGTAGTGGTGGAACACACCTCCAACATGGGTCTGCATAAACCCAGTCTCCCTTCCTCCCATGTGCAGGTCTTAATAATAACACTTAGAGAGTACATACCAGGTGTGTTCTTTTGTGACTGGGTTACCTCACTCAAGATGATATTTTCTAGTTGCATCCATTTGTCTGTGAATTAAAAAGCTCAAAATACCCATGATTCAATTCACGGACCATATGAAGCTCAAGAAGAAGGAAGACCAAAGTATGGATGCTTCAGTCCATTACATAGAAGGGGAAACAAAATAATCACAGGAGGTAGAGGGTGAGAGGGACTTAGGGGGAAGGGATAAAGGGGGCGGGATCAGGTATGGGAGGAGATGGGGGCAGGGGGGAGATGAGAGGATCAGGCAATTGAACAGAAGTGTGTAGCAATGATGGGGAACTGGGAGTAGCCACCATAAAGTCCCAGAAGCCAGGAAAGCAAGAGGCCCCCAGAACCCAACAGGGATGACATTACCGAAATATCCAACAAAGGGGAGAAAGAACATGTAGAGATCATATCCAGAGGTTAGGCATGGCCTCTGATTGAGGAATGGGACCACCCAACAATCTCCAAAATTTTGACCCAAAATTGCTCCTGTCTAAAGGAAATACAGGGGCCAAGAGTGGAGCAGAGACTGAAGGAAAGGGCACCCAGAGACTGCCCCACCTGGGGGTCCATCCCACATACAGTCACCAAACCCAGACACTTTTGTTGATGACAAGAAGTGCTTGCTGGCAGAAGCCTGCTAGAGCCGTCCCCTGAGAGGCTCTGCCAGAGCCTGACAAATACAGAGGTGAAATCTTAAAGCCACCCATCAGACTGAGCATGGAGACCCCAATGGAAGAGTTAGGGGAAGGACTGAAGAGCTGAAGGGGGCTTGTAACCCCATAGGAAGAACAACAATATCAACTAACCAGATGCCCCAGAGCTCCCAGGGACTAAAACACCAAGCAAAAAGTACACACGCAGGGACCCATGGCTCCAGCTGCATATGTAGCAGAGGATGGCCTTGTCTAGCATGGATGGGAGGGGAGGCCCTTGGTCCTGTGAAGGCTCATGCCCCAGTGTAGGGGAATGCTAGGGTAGTGAAGTGGGAGTGCATGGGTGGCTGGGGGAGCACCCTCATAGAAACAGGGGGAGGGATACCGGATGGAAGTTTGCAGAAGGGAAAGGGATAACATTTGAAATGTAAATAAATAAAGTATCCAATTAAAAAAAAAACAGTAACAGTTATTATGTGAAGGGAATGAAACACTGTGAGAAAAGGAGATAACCAGAGGAGCCTGGGCTCTGCTGCAGTCCCGGCAGCAGCAAGATGTCTCTCAGTGCTTTAGCTCAGCTGGTCACGTGACCCGAGGTATAAAACCAGGGCAGCTTACTTAGAAGGCTCCCTCACGTCAGTCAAAGTGAAGCACGTTCTGCTGATTCGCCACCTAGACACTGGTGTAGTGTGGTTGACTGCCTAGCAATTACTCCTGGGCCCCCTCTGTCCCTTGCTGCAGATCTAGATGTGATAAATCTGCTTTCTTTACGCTGATGCATGTGCTGTTCTATCGCTCTGGACTCCCCCGATTTGAAGACAGAGTGTGAAGAACCTGATTCCTAATAACCACATGTGAGAGGGTAATAAAGAATTGAGTTCCCAGGTGCACGGTCTGCATAAGACGCTGGCCTCTCTCTCAGTGTCGATTTCCTGGTTGGGATACTCTATTATCTCTGTTTATCAAGAGTTACCACGGAGAGAACTTCAGGAAGCACAAGGCCTCGCTGTGTTATTTCTTTTGCTGCATATGAATCTATAATTATCTCAACAGTTAAATGATAACAGGTGAAAAGAACTAAAATTTTTAAAAGTTAAAGCAATTGAATAAGGTAATTATTTTTTTTTATCTTAATGACTTCAACAAAAGCAGAAAGAGAAAAAAGAAAAAAGAAAAAGAAAACCTTACCATGCTATTTAAAGACAGGCTTAGGCACCTGGAGTAATCACTATAAACTGAGTGTGATAGCATATTAAAGATAGCCTCGAACTGCTTGGCACTGACTCCATCAAGAAGTGGACTCAGCTCCCCTCCACTCAGAACCTCAGTGGGCTGCGACTCCTCTGACAAGCAGGGAACAAGGAAGAAATGACACTGGGACTCTCTGGGCCCTGACATAATGGCAGTTTTCATTTCTCGTTTCTTGAAATAGTAACCGTTGGTAGCTAAATACCACATTACCCATAAACAACCCAGAAGTCACCAGGCTCTGAGAGGGAAAGCTCAAACCACCCAGAAGACAGCAGCAGATGCCACCGCCGTAAAGCTCACATCTTGACTGACCAGCTGATGTCTTCTGATTCTTGTCACAAATAACCATCGTGAGCAAAATGAGGTGTTTGCTTTGTCCCCTGCTTTGGAACAATTTGTTGCACACGTGGAAAAGAAGCTGCCTTTCCTCCATGTAGCCCCTCACATAGGCTGGCCCCAATAGCCCAAGAAACTCACAGCCTGGATCCAAGAAACACATGTAATTAGAGTTTTTTCAATCTTTCTTAGTTCGTGACTCAAACAATAAAAAATGTATTGTGTGTAACAAACACCTAAACATACATACATCTGAAATATATTTATTATCTTAACAGATTGATGACTTCTTTAGAGATTACACATTCAAGCCTGTTTTATAAAGGAGAAAACATGGTGACCTAAATGGTTGGCCCTTAATGAAAATTGATATAGGAGTTGTCTCAAAGGGAACACATCCTCATTTCAGCAGGTAGATTATCCTTGCTTTGCCTTTCTTCTGTCCACAAAATTCCTTTTTTTTTAAAGATTTATTTATTTTTATACATGTGAGTGTGCTGTTGCTGTCTTCAGACACACCAGAAGAGGGCATCAAATCCCTTTACAGATAAGGTTGTGAGCCACCATGTGGTTGCTGTGAACTGAACTCAGGACCTCTGGAAGAGCGGTCTGTGCTCTTAACCGCTGAGCCATCTCTCCAGCCCACAAAATTCCTTCTTGATGTAGCAAAAAGATTCACAGAAAAAAAAGCAGAGGAACTTGATAGAACAAACTAATTTCGGAAGATGAAATGCCCCAGAGTCGCCTTCTAAATAAAAAGGAAATTGTAATTTCCTGCTTGGAGACAGGAATCGTTCCAGAGGCATTCGTGATGCCCACAAGGAACTTCACCACGATCCTGAGCGTGTAAACAGCCTTGTTAGGGAACTGCTCACTACTGGGCACAAGCAGCACCTTCAGGTGAGCCTCCAGTGTCCGCGATGGTCCGGCCTCTGTCATTCACATGACACCGGATGTAACTAGCGAAGCTTCCGGCAGTACAGGCTAAGACAACAAAGGCTGGCCGGCCCTTATGCATCTTACTCTTCTCCACCGACGTTGCCATGGCAAACATGAAGCCTCCAAGTACAGATGTCAGGAAGGAGGGAAACGACCAGTGCGGCCTTTTTCTCCCCACTGAGACCTCTGTGCTCCTTTGTGACTCTGTTGTTCCTTTCATCGTAGCCTCACTGGGCCCTGACCAGTTCTTGGCTGCCATCACAATGTCCCCAGACCTCCTCACTTTGCTACCCCCCTCCTTGAGCTTGACCTGCCCACCCCCCCATCTCTGGAACACTGCAACATATGCTTGTTTATGAATTGTCTAAGGCTAATTTAATACGACAATGACAGACAGTGGCCTACAGAGAACCTATGGCCTACAATGCCTAAAATATTTACCTTCTGCCCTTCAAAGGAAGTTTGTAAACCCCTAACCCTGCACAACACTTTGCATATAATATCTGCACAATAAAAAATTGGGAAGAATAAAAAGTATAGAAAATCCTTTGAAAACATCCATCAGTCCTAATTGTAACTATTCCACAGCTAAGTGCTTTTACACTCCACTTCAATCTGGCCCTTGTAAGAAGGACAGGGACAGAAAACAACAACCGCCTGGGCCCAAATCCGAAAGGAGCACATAATAGACGTCCATTAAGTAGTTGTTAAATAAGTAAACCACAGTGATCTAAAGCCAAATATTCACTATTATAGAGCCATAAGGTGAACCAATCTCAAAGAAACTAATTTTGAGAAAAGAGTCAAACACAAATCCAAAAACATTTCTAAATACCTGGAATCTGGATGACTACAACCATATGACATGCACTCAAAGCAGGGCCCCGCTGAAGTCTACAGAGTCCTTTGGGCATCTAAGCAATGCCTCTCACCCCCAACATGCCATGCAAGGCTGGGGCAGACCCCACGTCTGCATGTGAGGTCGAGGCTGCTGACTTCTGTTCTGTCTCCCACGTCTTCCGAGTTTAAACCTTAACCTTCAACATGATGGTATTAGGAGGTGGGGTTCCTGGGAACTGACAAGGTGTACATGGGGTCACAAGGATGCTTCATGATGGGATGGAGCAAGGCCCCTCATAGGAAGAGGAAAATGCCTAGGACGTCCTCTCCAAGCGCCTGAGTCAGGGAAAGGGGTTCTGTTACTATTTCCAGCTGAAAGTCTTACTTTTTATCTGTCCATCGAAGTTCAGCCCAAGGTTTCTTTGGTGTCTCAAGCATGTCCTAGTTTCTTTTTCTCCCTAAAGTCCTTGACAGTTAACTTTTCCCCATATCTTAGACCTTAAAATGATGTGTGCATACTAATAGGTTACATATATGTAGTTACTTGATTTCCCAGTGGGCATAGCAGAAGCAGTCTGTCTTACAGAAGCAGTCTGTCTTACGGAAGCATTCTATCTTGTTTTCCTTCCCTGCTTTCCCACTCTCCCATAAGTGTTTCTGATATGCAGAATTTCTAGCAAGAATAAGGTAAAAAGTACTTCCTCTGTTTGTGCTCGCACCAAACTTGAATGGCACACACATAGGAGGGGATAACTATTCAAAAATGGAGGTCATTACACCAACAAAAGAAATATGGAATATGAGGAAGAAAATTTTAAATAATTAAATCATAATTTTGAATAGACTTTTGTTCCTTCTTTGTTGCATTATTTTGTAAGAAAAATAATGTGAAGAGAACAAAAAGGCAACTCTAAAATTTAACAAACCAAAGTTTATCTATAATATATGCTTTAAATACCTGACAGACTTATAGCACACAATGATCATCTCAAAACAAAAAAAAAACTAAAAATAATTGCTGAAGTAAAAAAAAGAAACTCGCTATCCCTCAAAATTGTTTTTATTAATCCATATTGAATCCGTGTAAATATTTTCACTTAATTGGTAGGAATATGAAGGCTGAGTATATCTTATCACTTAAAATGTAGTATTTAAATCATTGTCTCTTGAAAGTGGGTGGGCATGCTAGCTTTTAATACAAATGCCTTCTCAGGATGGTGGTACACATCTCTACTCTAAGCACTCAAAGTTATAAGACAGAAGGACAAATTTGAGGTCAACCTTTACTAAGTAATGAGACCCTCTCTAACAACAAACAAGAAAAAAGATAAGATACTTTAGCAAATACCCATTGACATAGTATAAAACACTCTGTACCACAAAGCTTAGAAAGTCAATGTTCCTTCCAACTGGCATAGCAAACCAGCAAGGATAATACACTACCAGGTGAATGTGATTATGTAGAAGAATTTTAATCCAGCAGCATAGCTACTCTGGCAAGCGACCATATCCTAAAATACGATCCAGCGGAATACAGACATGGCCTGGATGACAGTAGGATCCGGCTGGAATACAGACACTCCCTTAATACACACCTTTAATCTCTAACAACATAGGTAAGGTTAATTTGTAGGAGGAAGCACCCATGTTTGAAAGTGACATCTAATCAAGGGGCAGACAAAATGATGAATCAGAGAAAAATTTGAAACAATGAGTCTGAGATAGGATATGTCCAATTCTCACGAAAACAGCAGGAAAGAGAAAAGGACAGTGGTGTGTGGTGTGTGGTGTGTGGTGTGTGTATGGCAGTTTTACTGGGACAATTTTATACAACCAGGTTGCAGAGAGAACAAGTTAGACACAGGTGAAGATAGAACTAGCCAGAGAATGAGAAGGAGCCAGAAAAATTAGAACATATTGCCAAAGTTAGAAAGAGGCCAGTCAGAGCAACTCACTCAGAAGCCAAGAAAAGTCATACTGAATCGGTTAGCTTGGAAGATTAGACTGTACACAGAACAGTCTAGGCTAGACAGAAGCTTCCAGGCCTCGGCCTACAGATAGAACAGAGAAGGGAACACTGGTCTTAGCCTGAGCTGTGTTCACACAGCTTGGGTATAGCTCTCATCTCATAAGTTCATCTGAGGAAATAAAAGTGACGTTTACGTGATTGCATCAGATCTATTTCTAAACTGGACTACAGAGGGGTTGGAATAAAGGAGTGACAATTTATATATGTGTCTATGTGTGTGTATACAATCAGTGTGTGTTTCTGTGTGTACATGTGTCTGTGTGTACATGAGTGAGGGGGCAGAAGACAACTTGTGAGAGCCAGTTCTGTCCTTCCACCACAGTTCTGGAAATCAAAGTTGGGTCACCAAGCTTGCACAGAGGCACCCTTTCCTACAGATGTACCTCCCCAACCCAGGAATGGCAATCTTTAAAGGCAATAGAAAGGGTGCACTGGAGTGAGGTAAGCAGGCTTGTGGTGTAGACCATAAGAGGAAATGGAGTGCAAACAGGCCATGGGTGTGACGAAGCTGTGACGGAGGCTGTCCAGGGGGCACAAGCCAGCATTTATAAGAAAGAACAGAGTTCAAAGGATTCTGCCTGATAAATAGGAAATGTCAAAGATCAAACTCGCTATCAATTTGATAATTTTTGCCCAAGGAAAGGCCTAGGTACCCCATATGTTTTCTGTTGTATGACTTAATTCAGAAATCCAAACTGAACTACAGAGCAATAAAAATGCTCCCCAACTAGATTCAGTGTTACAACTTAGCACAGTCTTCAATGGAACTAAAGTATTAATGGAAGTTACTCTGGCAGTTGGAGAAAATATCAAGAAAATGAAGCAAGATTTGGTCCTGCGGACCAGAGTGTAGAAAGTTTAGACTCTAAGTTCTTTGCTTACTCCTACACCATATTAGAGTTCTAGATTCTACCAGAATTGTGCAGCATTCTAAGTAGATTCTTTCAGACTGGTGATGGACCATTCATTTGTGCCCCTTTATCCTCTCTGATACAGGGGCCACACAAGTTCCTTCTCACCCAATGAAAGGGCCTAACAAGAAGGTGTCAATGCTTTCTGAAAAAAGCAAGCAAACAAAATGTTGCACCAAAAAACTGGATCACAGGAAGAAAGACAATAGTATTATATAAGTCTATGTAAAGATGAGAGTCGTGGTACACATACTTTAAAAGCCACTTGATAAATAATAGTCATCACATATGCAGGAATGTATTAAGAAAATTGAAAGTTAGAACTAAGTACAAATCTTAAAGGGAAAGGCAGGTAAATATGCAGAATTAGAGCTGTGAAGATGGCTGACTGGTAAAACTCCCAGCTCTGGAGTTCAAATCCCCGGTGCCCATGGAAGTTCTGGCAGAGCGGGACAGTCCACCCATCAGCCCAGTGGGCAGGAGGCAGTGACAGAGGGCCCCAGAGCAACCTGCTCAGCTGTACCAGATGACTCAGCAAATTCCAGTGCAGGCGAGAGATCAGGCACCAATACATCAGTGAGAAGTGATTGAAAAAAGCACCTCATGTCAACATCTGGCCTCCATATGCATGTGCACAAGTGTGCCTACACACACATACGATCACGCGTGCACTAGCATGCAAACCACACACATACACACACACACATACACACACATACATACACACACACATACACACACACATACACACACATACATACACACACACACATACACACACACACACACATACACACACACACACACACACACAAATGAAGAATGACAGATGGCAACACAGTTAAACATAAATAAAACACTGACCAAAAATTAGCTAGATTTAAACAGAAAGAGTATTGCCATGGAAGTGTATATATGAAGATAAGATTTGTAAAATGTTTATTTTGTGTAAGTACACTGTAGCTGTTTTCAGACACACAGCTAGACAGAAGAGGGTGTCAGACCCCATTACAGATAGATGGTTATGAGTCGCCATGTGGTTGCTGGGAATGGAACTCAGGACCTCTGGAAGAGCAATCAGTGCTCTTAACCACTGAGCCATCTCTCCAGTCCCTGTAAAATGTATATTTAAAAATCCACTAAGTAAAGAACAGTTGTTGAATTGTATCATGAAAAGGTAGAAAATTAGTACAAAGTACAAGTGTTCAGAAAAAAAATTTTTTCTTATTAATTCGATATAGTTTTTATTTACATTTCAAATGATTTCCCCTTTTCTGGCTCCCCACTCCCCGAAAGTCCCATACGTCCTCTTCCCTCCCCCTGTTCCCCCATCTACCCCTTCCCACTTCCCTATTCTGGTATTGCCCTATACTGCTGCACTGAGTCTTTCCAGAACCAGGGGCCACTCCTTCCTCCTTCTTGGACATCATTTAATATGTGGATTATGTCTTGGGTAATCCAAGTTTCTAGGCTAATATCCACTTATCAGTGAGTGCATACCATGATTGATCTTTTGAGACTGGGTTGCCTCACTTAGAATGATGTTCTCCAGCTCCATCCATTTGTCTAAGAATTTCATGAATTCATTGTTTCTAATGGCTGAATAGTACAAATAGTACTATTAATACTAATAGTACTGAATAGTACAAATAGTACAAATAGTACTCCCTTGTGTAAATATACCACATTTTTTGTATCCATTCCTCCATTGAGGGACACCTGGGTTCTTTCCAGCTTCTAGCTATACAAATAGGGCTGCTATGAACATAGTGGAGCATGTATCCTTATTGTACGCCAGGGGAATCCTCTGGGTATATGCCCAGGAGTGGTATAGCAGGGTCCTCTGGAAGTGTCATGCCCAGATTTCTGAGGAACTGCCAGACTGATTTCCAGAGTGGTTGTACCATCTTGCAATCCCACCAGCAGTGGAGGAGTGTTTCTCCACATCCTCGCCAACACCAGCTGTCTCCTGAGTTTAGCCATTCTGACTGGTGTGAGGTGAAATCTCAAGGTTGTTTTGATTTGTATTTCCCTAATAATTAATGATGTTGAACATTTCTTAAGGTGCTTCTCAGCCATCCAAAGTTCTTCATGTGAAAATTCTTTGTTTAGGTCTGTACCCCACTTTTTAATAGGGTTCTTTGGTTCTCTGGGGTCTACTTTCTTGAGTTCTTTGTATATATTAGATATTAGCCCTCTGTCGGATTTAGGGTTGGTGAAGATCCTTTCCCAATCTGTTGGTTGACATTTCGTCCTTTTGACAGTGTCCTTTGCCTTACAGAAACTTTGTAATTTTATGAGATCCCATTTGTCAATTCTTGATTTTACAATATAAACTATTGGAGTTCTATTCAGGAACTTTTCTTCTGTGCCCATGTTTCTTTTCTATTAGTTTCAGTGTGTCAGGTTTTAGGTGGAGGTCCTTGATCCACTTGGAGTTGAGCTTAGTACAAGGAGATAAGAATAGCAGTCAAGGGATACATATTGGAAAGGAAGAAGTCAAACTATGACTATTTGCAGATGATATGATAGTATACTTAAGTGACCCAAAAAACTCTACCAGAGAACTCCTACAGTTGATAAACAACTTCAGCAAAGTGGCAGGTTATAAAATCAACTCAAGCAAATCAAGCCTTTCTATACTCAAAGGATAAGCAGACTGAGAAAGAAATTAGGGAAATGACACCCTTCACAATAGCCACAAACAGCATAAAGTATCTTGGGGTGACTCTAACCAAACAAGTGAAAGACCTATACAACAAGAACTTCACATCTCTGAAGAAGGAAATCGAAGAAGACCTCAGAAAATGGAAAAATCTTCCATGATCGTGGATTGGCAGGATTAATATAGTTAAAATGGCCATCTTGCCAAAAGCAATATACAGATTCAATGCAATCCCCATCAAAATCCCAACTCAATTCTTTATAGAGTTAGAAAGAGCAATTTTCAAATTCATCTGTAGTAACAAAAAACCCAGGATAGCGAAAACTATTCTTAAAAGTAAAAGAACTTCTGGGGGTATCAGTATCCCAGACCTAAAGCAGTACTACAGAGCAATAATGATAAAAACTGCATGGCATTGGTACAATGTCAGGCAGGTAGATCAATGGAATAGGACTGAAGACCCAGAAATGAATCCACACACCTATGGTCACTTGATCTTTGACAAAGGAGCTGAAAACATCCAATGGAAAAAAAGATAGCCTTTTCCACAAATGGTGCTGGTTCAACTGGAGGTCAGCATGCAGAAGAATGCAAATATACAATTTTTAAAACAAAATTAAGAAAAATGCTAACCAATATCTACATCTTCGATTTTTAATGAATCTGAGAAAAGGATGACTTGTACTTTTATTTCAAAATGGTCATGTGACAAAGCAAACTTATAGCTCCATATGCACAAAACGTAGCATATAGTAATCGGTGAAATTTTATTATCTAAACAACATGCACATCTATTCTGCTTTTACTACAGTAATCCGGGAAGAAGGAATCTCATATACTGGACTGTTAAAACAAAACCTCTGGAACATTTCTAAGTATGAAATTGCAGAAGAACAGAAAGATACTTTTCAAGGCTGTGATAGCTGTGCCCTCAATGTATTTTAAATAAGATCTAAGGTCAATAGAGCTGTTTTAAAATGAGAGAAACTTAAAGGGCACTGCACACTGGACTTCAAACTTAAAATGCAGCCTGAGATAGAAGAACTTCAGCAGATCCTGCAAATCCCACTCACTAAAAAAGAAAGAAGCAGCTGCGCATGGTGATGCACACCTTTAGTCCTAGCACTTGGGAGGCGGAGGCAGAGGCGGGCGGGTCTCTGTGAGTCTCAGGCCAGCCTGGCCTACAGAGTATCTTCCAGGGATACACAGAGATGCCCTGTCTCAAAGAAACAAAAACAAAACAAAATGAAGCAAAATGAGAGAAAGAAGAAAGAGAAGGAAGTAGAAACATGGAAAAGCCATCACGGAGGGCAGGGGGCGTCGGAGGGGGTGGGACAGCAGCTCCCAGGAGCTGAGCCCCATGGCTTCAGCTCCAGTGAACAGCATTGTGGGCTACTGTCCCTGTTCCTATATTTAATATTTTCATTGAGTGATTCTTATCTGTATTTACTTTTCCAAGCTATTTAAAATGGAAAGCGAAATTCCACAAGTCTAGCATAAATAATAAATATGTCCATGAATCAATCTCAAGTGTTGTTCCTCTACATAATACAAAGCTTTTTATATTCAATTCAGCACCAAGGCGTAAAGCCAATGACATGAATGAAAGGCAGAAAGACTAATCCTGGGGAAGAACCTTAACTACCCCAAGGTGTCGCAGGACAGACTACCCAGGGCTACGGCTACCCAACCTCTCGTGTGAAACTCCTGAGAACCACAGGCTTCCCCAGCAGAGACATCAGTATCACATCTCAGGGCCTTCCGTACGCTTGAAGACATGGATAACATTGGAAGAATTTCATCATGTTCAGTCCTGTCAGAGGACAAGGACCAAAGGACAAAAGTCCCATTTAATTGCCAGAACAGGGGATGATGTGTGCTCGCTACGACCCCACGCTGAGCATTCCACTGTTACAATGAAATTATAAAAGCACACTCACGGTTTCTCAGTTCCGGTTTTTCGTGTGCCCTCTGCACCTCAGAGTAGTTACGAGGGAGGAATACACCAGGACTTTCCTTGGCTACATTAAAGCTTCAGTTAATTTTAAATGATCAAACCACTGCACTGTCAAGAGACAAGAAACCATAGGTCTTTCACATGATCCTACAAAGTAGCAGGCAGAAAGAGGCCACTCTCGAGGTCAGCATATGCACCGGGAAAAATAGTTAAGAAAAGAATTTCGCATAAATGGCTGCCGACAGCTCTGAAGACAGTCCTTGTTAGCATAATTACTCAAATAGTACTTACAAACGTGTAATATCAGCCTATTCCAGAGGATAAAAGACCAATAGACATATTATATTTTCTTAGAGGCATCAAAGATTTCAATTTAAAAAAGAGAGAGATTGAGCATAGGTCATTAATCTTAGCACCGCAACTGATCTTAAGGTGTGAGGTCCCTTAAAATGAAGATTTTGCAAGTGCCATGTGGTTACCTGTATTTTTTGCTACCACAAGCAACACTGCCTTCACTACACCAGCACAAACAAAAGGTATGTGATTATATAGTTGAAATAAATTCTCTACACATTCACTACCACACTGAATTCAAGACTCAAAAATGTTCAGGATAATTTGGTTATTTCCAACTATCAAAAGAGACCAATCTCATATGGGAATATTGGCCAATAATTAAGGAGATATCAGTTGCCTTAGCAACAGATTCCTTCCCAAATAAGCACTGTTCTCATTCAGCTGCCTTGAGCCAAAAGGGGAATTAAATCACTGAAATCAACAATTCCTTTGTTTAGCAAACAGAACAGCTTTCCAGGTCTCAAGAAAACAGACCCCTCACAGTTGGTCCGGCACTGCCCAAGGTAGCAGTTTGGCTGAATAAGCCAACCTCTTGAATTACAGGATTTCATCATCAAAACCACTGCTAACAGAATGGCTAGCTTTTGCCAAAGAAATCTAACAAAAGACAGAGCATCTCCTAAGTGCTGCTAATGGCTCTCTTTCGCTATCTAGATCTTAACCCTACACAGAACACGTATGGATGCGTGTGTGGAGTTATTGTTCTGGATGCCTGACTTAGCGAAGGACTAACTAACCTATCCGATAAACCAATGGTTCGCTTCTTTTTCTCATGCTTTAGTATACGAGACTAACTTTACATGACACAATTTTTAAAACACCCTCCATGGGTGAGCACCAAAACTGAGAAATAGTAGCCATTTCTAACCATTAGCACAAACTGGTCTTCTCTGCACACTGAGGTCCTGTCACTACGTTGAAACTGTCTACAAGGGCCAAACTGCTCCATCCCCACGAGTAATAGCAGCTGATAATAGAAGCTCCCTGCAGGTCTATCTCAATGGGCCCATACCTGAATTGCAATAGGCTTCTCAGAATCAAATTTTTCTTTAAAAAGTCAAGCTTAAAACTCTTGTCATAAGACACTCGCTGCTTAACCATATTCTATGACCACCGACATCTTTTCAAGTTTACTCTAGATATTCCACTCTGACACCCTATGCCTTTCCCCCAGCGTCACACTTTGCAGCTCACCTGGACTCTAGAGTCCCTTCCAGCATGAAGTCCATCTATCTGTTCTCTGTAGATAAGCATCTGACGGTTGGTGTACCCCCTCGGATCCAAATCCAATGCCCGCAGCCTTTTCTCCATCCTCTGTGGTAGTTTATAGTCTTTCACATCTGCCCTCCCTGCTTTCTTAATTTGTTTACTTATATAGGAATAATACATGGTCCTCAAAATAAATGCAATACTTCCAAGTAAAATGGAGCTGTACAAAATAAAATCAGGGCATGACATATATAGTCAGAGATCTATTCCTCAAAAGCATTACTAATAAACCGATATGCAATTTTCATGGTATATCTTCTTTGTATCTATAAAAACTTTTTTCCATGAGTGGGACTTTTAAAAAAAGTTCATCTGTCTGTTCCTCTATCTATCTTTGTCATGTTTATAAGAAGAAACATGATTTTTTTTAAAGTAGAAATGACAAAGGTGTGATGGTGTAGACTTATAACCTCAGCACACAGCGGGGCAGAGGCAGAAGGGACAGAAGGTCATCCTCTGCCACAAGGTTGGGTTAAGGCCAACCTCAAATAAATAAATGTATGAATGACGAGTAGAACTTACAGATCAAGTTCATCCCCTGGCTCTAGTTTGCTTTTTGTTGCCGTGATAAAAAAAACTTACCAAAACCAACTTGGGGAGAAGGAAGGGCTTATTTGGCTTACAGGGTACAGTCCATCATCAGAACAAGTCAGGCAACTTAAGAACACCATGGAGGGATGCTGCTTACTAGTTTGTTCTCCATGGCCTGCTCATCGGCCTTCCCTACACAGCCCAGAACCACCTGCCCAGGGACAGCACCACCCACAGTGGGCTGGACCCTCCCACACTGATCATTCTCCAAGAAAATAGCATCACAACCATGTTCAGAAGCTAATCTAATGGAGGCCATTCTTCAAGTGAGGTTCCCTCTTCCCAGGTGACGCAGCTCCTGACAAGTGGACAAAAACCAGCCGCACCCATACACTGAGCAAACTTCATCCACTTCTGTTGCTTACTCTAAGCACTGTGTTCTGCTGTTGCTAACTCTTACATCAGTTCTCTTTTTGCTTATGAGAAATAAGCACTGTCTAGTGTTATGTTATTTACCTTTCTTTCTTTTTTTTTTTTTTGGATTTGGTTTTTTTTGAGACAGGGTTTCTCTGTGTAGCCCTGGCTGTCCTGGAACTCACTCTGTAGACCAGGCTGGCCTTGAACTCAGAAATCCACCTGCCTCTGCCTCCCAGAGTGCTGGGATTACAGGCGTGCGCCACCACCGCCCGCCTTTACCTTTCTGATATGGAAAAACAAAGTGTTTTCAATGAAGCATTCCCAGTATCCGTTGGAGTGAAGAAATCAGCTAACAAAATTTAAAACTGCCATAGTAAGACATGTATAAAATTAATATTACAATTTCTGTTGGACTCCTTAAAGCTATATTTGTCTTTAATTATATTTTGTCACATTTTTTCAGCAAAGCAATTGATGACAACAAATATGAATACTAAGTGAGGACATTCTTCCTTTCTTATACCCGAAAAAGGCTAAAATCTCAGACTACAGATAATTTCAGCCAAAGGCTAACACTTCTAAGTCCACTACTGAACTAATAATGTAACAACTGGTGCTAGCGAGAACAGTGCCAGCCCTGTCCTGGACTGAAGCAGACAGCGGGGCAAAGCATTTCCATCAGCACAGGTTACTATCATTTATGCAAATGTCACTTCCCATGCCCCAAACTGCAACTCCATTCAAATGTATCTATGAAGAGGAGAATTCAAAGTCATATTCCCTTAGGGATGCAGACGACCACCGGTTATTAGCTCTTCCCAGAAGGCTTGGTTATCTCATGCACAGAACTGAGAAGGGTGGCTAGTCACCTCAGCAACAGCTGATCTTTATTGCGAGCCTGCAGGGCCTGTGGCAGAAGTCAGGAAGAAGATGGTGTCAGCAGCTGCTTTCGTTCACACTGGAAGACTGCTGCTGCCCTATAAAATATACACGAAACCTAGCCAACAGTTTGTACCAAGTCATACTCGCTCGCACATAAACCAAGTCGGGGAAGCTGTGCGCCTCTGAGTCAGTAGGAAGCATTTACCTTTCACCTCACCCACTAGACTACAGCTGTTCTTCTCTGCAAGTATCGACAATGCCGCACGATGGTATCTGAAAACTATGGCTGTTGAACATGCTGTATTGTTACAGGACAGTAAGGGATCAATTCACTTTAAAAGCCTCGATTTAGTCTACAGGAAAAGTGTAATAATGCTGGTTAAATTAATAGTTAAATCTTTAGCTCAGTCGATACAAGGGACAGCATAAAATTGTACTGAGGACTCTAGCAACAGATATCTGGAAAACCTCAAATGTTTTGGCATTAAAAACAATTAGAGCTCAGGGACAGTCCCTGTGATGGTCCTAGGTGATCACGGCCTTCCTCTGAACACAGGAGCAGAAGAGTTGGCTGGATTTGAAGTGCAGACAGATTGTCAGTTGTTGACTTTGAGGGACAAGACATGAAACTTCTCAAGAAAAGAAGTCTGCCTAAGACAGATGAGAGGAGGAAACCACCTTCCTCAGTGATGAAATGAAAGCAGACCTACTCAGTGGCAGCCGGTGACAGATACCATAGATGCTATCCAGTGGTGGCTTTGTGGCATCACAGTTAATGGGAGACAATAACACACACACTCCTGCTTGAAGAACACTGTCACAGCTGAAAGAAAGGAAACTAGGCAGACATTTCAGCCTAGCTCCAAATCTCTTTTGTTCGTGTGACCTGGCCAATAATAAAGAGCAAGTTGGAACTGATTCTGACTGGATTCTTTATACACTGATTAAGGACAATACTGAAATTAACACAAAGCTTTTAAGAATGTAAAGCAAATTCATGTTATATAAATGAAATGACAATATAGTAATATATTTTGCAACTTTTCACACATTCTGAGACCATGTTTATTTTAAAACTTTGTATACACATACTTTTCTAATCAGTCTTCCAACGTAATAAACATCAATTTGTTTGTACATATGCGTGTGCGTGTGCGTGTGCGTGTGTGTGTGTGTGTGTGCGCGCGCGCGCGCATGCGCGCGCGCTCGCGCGTGACACTGTGGCACGTGCATTAAAGTCAGAGAAAAACCCAAAGGGCCTGCACCTCTCCTTCTTCCATGTGTGTTTCTGGGACCAAACGCTGGTCTGTCACACATGGCAGTGGCTTTACCCAGTGACTCATCTCCCCAGCCACACCTCAACTCTTACTGAAGAATACAGACACTATGAGTGAGAAGGTAGTGACAACATGTACTGCCATTCTGATTCTCCATGGCTAAGCGCATAGTCAGACTCTATCCACCAAGACTCCACACCGGGCACGCTTTCATCGGGTCACCTCTCTGGCATCAACTCTAGTACGACGTGAATAAGAAAACCAAGTAAGGGGATAGCCCCCACCTGCAAAGACCCAAGGCCTGGTGACAAAGGGCTGAATACAAGAGCAGCCCAAGTTCTGATTACAAGAGCCTCAGAGTGGAAAGCAGCCCAGCAAGGCTGGGTAGTTATAGGAGGTTCTTCAATTTTCCAATACACTAATTATAAACTTGACTTAAATCTTTCTTCTACAATGAAGCCTCCTCCTCTTTAAGCAATCAGTGCCATGGTTCTCAACATGTGGGTCACGACCCCTTGGAGTTTGAATGATTTTTTATAGTGATCGCATACTAAATATTCTGCATATCAGATATTTACATTATGATTCATAACAGTAGCAAAGTTACAATTATGAAGTAGCAATGAAATCATTTTATGGTTGGGGATCACCACAACATGAGGGATTGTACTAAAGGGTCACAGTATTGGGAAGGTTAAGAACCACTATATTAGTGCTATGTTTTAAGTAACCCAAATCTCTCTTCTTTCAAAGAGCATATTCCCTGTACAAGTTAAAATGCTATGGGAACAAAGTCTTCTCAAAATACTTCTCTTGTTCAAGAAGTCACCCTTCCTAAGTTTTCAGGGGTGCACTGTTTTCATAAGACCACAAAGAGCCCCACCTCCAGGAGAGTTCTCTGCAAGTCCCCTGCGTTATCCACCCTGTGACTCAGTCACCTTAATCCAGGAGGCAGGCAGACACACAGTGTGGACTGCGAGCTGGAAAACTAGCTACTCAGATGACAGAGAATCCCCCACTTTGCCAGATAAGGGTTCCCGCTACAGTTTCTAGAAAAAAAAAAAAAAGCTTTAATCATTCCTCAACAAAACTTTCAACATACAGGAAAATAAACTACCATAAAAATATAGTGGTGTAGCTGCTAGTAAAACAGCAGTCATTTGTTGGGGAAAATTATGAACCAACCTTTTATTGATGGTTGTGAAATTGAACATATGGTTCAATGTGGAAAAGAAGAAGAAGCATCCATATCATGAAGTGCTTATAATAACCTGAGCTAGTACTTCCACGTGCGTCCTCCTCGCATCCTGAGCTGACACACACTGCCCCGGAGTGGCTCCATGTCACATCTACACTCAAACGTCATGGTGAGAGAAAAGCCAGGCCTCAGAGAGTAAACAGCTCCCCCAAGGTCACATAGCTAGTTAGAGACAAAACGGGTACAGTACCTATGTCTGCTACAGCCTTTATCCTCGGAATGGTCAACCAAAAACACCTGCCCCTACTCCCCAATAAACAAAAACATAACACATTCCATTGCTCTGAAATTTTCTAACATGCTTATTAATTCAAAACAATCCATTGAGCCAGACGATGGTGGCTCACGCCTTTAATCCCAGTACTTGGAAGGCAGAGGCAGGCGGATTTCTGAGTTGGAGGTCAGCCTGGTCTACAGAGTGAGTTCCAGGACAGCCAGGGCTACACAGAGAAACCCTGCCTCAGGAAAAAAAAAAAAAATCCATTGATTTGAATCACATCTTAAGGATGAAAAGCTTCCATTTTCCCATTCTGGTCTTTAACATAATTAACAATTCATGCACAGGCTAGAGAGATGGCTCAGCGGTTAAGAGCACTGACTACTCTTCCAGAAGGTCCTGATCTCAAATCCCAGCAACCACATGGTGGCGCATAACCATGCATAATGAGATCTGACGCCCTCTTTTGGTGTGTCTGAAGACAGCTACAGTGTACTTACATATAACAATTCATGCTATAGGTGATTGCTATCCTTTAGTAATACATAATCTAAAACTTTAAATAGGGGGTGGGGTGGGCAGGGTTTGCTGAAGAAATGGCTCAACAGCTAAGAGCACTGACTTCTCTCTATAGGACTGGGGTTCGAGGCCCAGCACCCACAAGATGGCTTACAACTATCTATAACTCCAATCCACATATGGAACAACTCCTTCTGTTCTCTTGGGCACTTCACAAACATGGGGCACATAAATACAGACAACTTGCTAAAACACATAAAAATGAAAATTTTAGAATAAAAAAACATTGAGCCTTAGGTAAGTAAAATGGTTTGGCAGGTAAAGGAACTTGTCATAAAACCTTGGAAAACTGAGTCTGTATCCCCGAACCCACATAAGGGTAAAAGAAGAGAAATAACACCACAAAGTTGTCCTCTCTGTCCTCTGACTTCCACATGTATATGCATATATATCAGTGTGCAAGCATGCACGTGCATACATGCACATACACACACACACACACACATACACACACTAATAATATATTTTTATTTGGACCAAATCTTAGAGACTGAGAATATTTAAATTTTTATATAAAAGAGAAAAGAAAAATAGTGAAGTGGTTTTTGTCCTCTCTCTCTCTCTCTCTCTCTCTGTACCCCCCCCAACAGCTATGCATAAAAGAAATATATTAAAATATTCCTTGCAGAATTTCCGGCAGACACAATTCAAAGGATAATACTAAATACAAGTCACCAGGACTTGGCACTTCCATGACCTAAGCCTGTGGTATATTGTACCTCCTCTCCTCATGCCTCCTGACATCCAGGAGTAAACCCTAAGGGAGTTGTTTTGAGTGAGGGTTTCTGTATGTCTCTTTGAATAGGAATACAAAGTGACAGAAAAATAACTCAAAATTGCTATGAAATGAATGGTATTTCCAAATGCGCACGCAAACAACATGCACTTTAATGCAACACATTTCTTCTTATTTGGCAGTAAGTTAAAACATATGTTGTTTGAAGTTTATATAAAATGGATGAAAAGGTGTTATTTGTGTTAAAAATGAAACCAAATTACTAAGTGGTTTAAAACCCATGGCTTTTATTATCCAAATGTAGCCAGTTAAAAGTAATGTCACTTGAAGAGTAAAAATGAATCAGGGTTAACAGTTACTGGTTTGTTTGGTTTTTGCTGCTGTTGGTTTTTTTTGTTTTGTTTTGTTTTGTTTTTATGAAGGCAATAAACAAAGTAAAGACCTTCAAAAATATGCACTTAGTCATTACAATTTCACAATTTTCTTTAATACAAGTCCAAAAAAGAAACAGCAAAGAAATTTAGTTGCCTCTTACACATCAAGTACATTTTTTTTGTCTCCCTGAAGCCTTTTTCTTCTGTGAATTAGCAAAGAAAGGGTTGTCAAAAGCTTAGTCACTCTTCAAAAGCATGAAGTGAATGGGGCAGGTAAATCAAGAGGTCCAAAAAGATCCTCATCAGCTCCCCCTGCGGGTGTGTGTGTGTGGGGGGGGGGTCACACGGAGAACAACAGAAGGTAGCCGCAGTTCCGGTTCTCAACGCACTCCCTCCCCTTCCATCCACAGGCACACTGCAAAACAAAGAAACAAGACATCTGCACTGTCAAGCTGTTTAGACTCAAAGAGAGGGAGAGTTTTCAAATGGTTTGGAAGAGTAGAAGTTGAGAACTAAAACTTCACAACAAAAGTTTTGAACAGTGTGTCTGAGGAGTTTGTTGCATAGTTCTAAGAGCCTGGCATGGAAGGCTTTCCACTAAGAGAATTGTGAACTACTTAGGACTCCAAGCAAAATCTCTTTTTTTCTGTTGACCATTGCTTACAAGGGCAAAACTACAAAGTTGCCTCTGATCTTCGAGTGGCTTTACATACATATCACACACATGCATACATAGAATACTTTTTAAGAAATTGGACAAAATCCTAGGGAATTGATCGGTATATCTTAGTTTTTACATAAAAAGATGAAAGAAAAGAAAAAGGCATAAAAGCAGACTTACAACATTCTTTCAATATTTTGAATGTTTTAATTGTTTTGTTTGTTTTGTTTTGTTTTGTTTTGTTTTTCTGAGAACTAAGGCTCATTGTAGCCCAGGCTGCCTCAGAGTAGCCATCCCTGTAAGATCAATCACTTAACTCTTAAGAAATAAAATCAACAACTTGTGACAATAAATCCTTAAAGGAATTACTGATGCCCTGAAGCAAAGCTTCTCTCTTGGTGCAGTCTTTAGGGCACTGCACCCTACTGTGCCCAGTACTGAGTATTAAACATATCTTTCATAAATTGCATCCTTATCACGGGTACAGAAAATGGACTCATTCATCAGAGACAGAGGTCCAGTAGAGGTCCCGCAAGGCAAGTCACTAGAACAATGCTCAGGTTGCTGGCCACGTGGGCTAGTGTGCTCCAGGCTCCATGACACCTTAGTTACGCGGTTATCATAATTGCTAAAAGAATTCTAGGACTTACTCATTATCCAGAAGGGAGAACAGCTCTTAAAAAATCAGTTTGGAATTCTTTTAGAAGCGCTATAGTCTAATAGTGTCCAAGTTGGAATGATTATTAGCCATCAAGAAACAGGAAAACCAATATAATCTTTGTTTATAGAAGTGGATAACAATATTAAGAGATGAATTACTAATCATGGGCTGAATTTCATTTTTAAATATGATTTGGCTCTGCTAACTCTGCATTTCTCACATCTGTACCTCACTGAAAGGAAACTCGAACTCTCCACAAGCAACACAAGCATCCTCAAGCCCTCACTCCAAATGCATGTCCATCCTCCCCTCTCTCCCTCTGCCCTTCAAACTTAAATGAACAATAAATCATATTTAAGATCTAGATGGGGCAGCCGCTGAATCCAAAGTAATACAGTACATTTTAAAAACTTCAGTCAGCTAGAATCAGGATTTAAGGTAGATCGATAATGTTAGCAGAACTCTAACCACTTAATTTAAAAGACAGACAGAAGGGGGGAGGGAGGGAAGGAGGGAGGGGAGAGAGGGAGGGAAAGAGGGAGGGAGGGGGAGAGAGGGAGAGGAGGAGGAGGGAGAGAGAGAGAGGGAGAGAGAATTTCTAAATTTCATGCTGCAAAGCTCAGGCTTTTGTTAAGATTTAGAGATGATTTCAAGAAATGGTTTCTTCTCAAGGTTTTAGAAAGCAATTAGCTACTCATTAAATAGTAAATAACGAGGTGGAGCTGGTCAGCAACAGTAGGAAGGTAAACTGGGCAGCAGGGTGGGGGTACAAACTGGTCCAAACCTTCCAGTGACATGTACAGTCACAGGAGAAACACTGACAAGGTGGCAATCCTTGTCACCTATCACAGAGCTCTGGAAATTAATAAGTTGATAAACTGCAATCATGCTAATAATAGCTCAACCAAATTGCTTTTTGGACTAAAATAACGTATCAGACCTTTTCTTCAGAGCTGAGTACAGCAGTACAGGAGTTTACTCCTAGCATGTGGGAGGAGGTGAGGCCTGAGGATGGCGAGTCCGAAGCTACCCTAGGCTAGGAGAGCTACCCTGGGCTTCCGAGAGCAGCTGATTCTCAAAAGTACAAAATAATTCAAAGCATTCAAAATATTGAAATACTTTTATGACTCTGGGTTGGCTTTTTTTGTTGTTGTACCTTTTTATTTAGAAAAATATACTAGAATAAAATGGAATAGCCCAGCTCAGGGCTTGGTGGGAGTGGTCTACCCAGGCAGGACAGAGCATCTGGCATGCAAAGGGTGCTGGCATGTGATGATAATCAAAGAAACAAATCAGTTCCCAAGTGTACTCGTTCTGCTGGGTTGGCTTCAGATTTACCTGATTCTCTAAATACCTTATCCACCTAGACTGGCGCACTCTCCATGTCTCCGCCAGCTGTGGGCCGGTCCCTGCTAGAATCTCCAAGCCCTGAGACAGCCGGAGCCCTCGCCCGTCTCCATATTTACTCACCATGCTCAGTGTCACCAGCACTGCTGTTTTTCCCTTTCTGCTACTCATGCACGCTCTGTGACTGTTCGCGTCTAAATATGTCATAAAGAATACAAGGCTGGGGGGCAGCTCAGCTGGTAGAGTGCCAGCTTTGCTTGGATGAAGCCCCAAGTTCAATCCCCAGCATGGCACAAAGCTGATGTGTGAGCTCATGTCTGCAATCTCAGCGCATGAAGGGAAGAGTCAGGAGTTCAAAGTCATCCTTGGCTACACAGCAAGAAACCCTGTCTCGAAAGGAGAAGGAGGAGGGGCTGGGGGGGGGAAGATGAGGAGGAAGAGGAGGAGAAGGAGGAGGAGGAGGAGGAAGAGGACCACCACAACCACCACCACCACAACCATGACCATAGTAAAACTGAATTTGGATTTCACTGAAATGTAGGCTGGAGTTGGGAGAAATGAAGCTAAAATACTGCTCAGCTACTAAAATAATGCAGCCTGAACACAAACTCATGCGCTCAAAACTAGAGGAGTTCAACATGAAGATAAACATTCAGAGCTTTGGTTTCTAGAAAAATCAGTACGCTACTAATGTTAAAAATTAAAGGGGCGGTTTGGGAGCAGTCTGAGCAGGAGGACCGGCTGGAGGCTCTGCCTTTTCCTTCATGTTTCTTGGATGAATCGGGAGCTCACGTTTTGTGCACTGAAAACAAACTGTAACGCGAAAACCGGACATTGCCCGTGGTATTAAGAGCTAACCGTGAAACACTGGCCTGCTCTTCATGGGCGCACAGTGAGGCAGAAATCCACCATTAGCCTTGAAAAGCTTTTGAAACTTTGTTTTTAGTTGGATTTTTCTTGTTCTTTTCCCAGTAATCCAGTCTGTCTAATATTTTACCTTTTTATCCTGTTCTGTTACTCAGTTTTCAAAGCATAGAAGCCACAATTGCAGCTTCTCATTCGGAGTAGTTTTTCAAGTTTTCTTTCCCTGTCAGTTTTAATCAGAGTATGATAACCCACTATTGCATCTCATGAATTCATTTTGGAGGTCTGCCACGTCGTCATAGAGTGAAAAGCACTCCGTGGATTAATAAATCTGAAAACCTTAAGACTAGAGGAAGAATAAGAACCTTCCCGGGCCAGGGGGACAACTCAGTCCGGACCCGGACCGGCGGCCTTGCACCATGAGCACCGGAGCTCAGCCCCAGAACTCACATCAAGAAAGCAGTCCCAGGCCCTGGGGAGACAGCAGGTGGATCCCAGGGGCTCCCTGTCCAGCCAATCAAGCTTCCTTAAGGGGGCTATGTCAGTGAGAGACCCTTCTCAGACATCAGACACGGCCCCTGAGGAATGACTCCCACGGGTGCCTTCTGGCCTCCACAACGCATTCATAATTTGCATACATGCAACTTTGCAAAATTAAGTTGTAGCGTATTATATGATTTTGGAAAAATAAACCATATTATATGATGTTTAAAATATTTGAAAATTGCCTAATAAAATAATAATTTTCTAATTTATATCTTGAGTTAGAAAAATGAGACTAGATTTCATAGTAACACAAACGATAGACATAAGTTATTAGTAATAGACTCAAATATTACTGAATACTAGCAATCTACAGGCATTATAGCCCTAAAGGCAGACATGAGACTCGGGGCCTGGGAGACCTGCGACCAATAGAACTGTTCAAGAACTATGTTCAGTGCTATTCTTCCCAATGTGTAAAAATTCTCTACAATTACATATGAAAAAGCTTGATCTTAGAATTCTCTTACATGCTAAAGAAAACTACAAACCTATGGGACGATGAGGCAGAAACTAAAGCCAAGAGAGTACGGCATAAAGAAAACTCAGAAGAGCACTAGAGTCTGGCCTGTAGGCAGATAGGAAATACTTGTGTGGGAAGAGAAGCCCTTCCCTGAGGAAGGCGTGGCATCTGAGCCTTTAGGAAAGGTGACAGCTGAGGTCAGAGGAGCACTGCTGTCCTGGGAATGATGAGGTTTCAGATGAAGGGGCCCTGTGGCCTCCGTCTACCCTCAGGAAAGCACAGGATGGTAAAATTTGAGGACTTGAATCATTTCACACGTTTCATTCCAAGACTCAGGATTGTATCCATGATTCGCCTTCATACAAAAGCTAAGAACTGCCTTCGCCTCCTCTCTGGCTTCTGGGCTGGGCACTGCCATTAAATTGAACAGTTTATATCTGTGGTAGAAGAGAGACATCAGTGTGGAAACAGTTCATTTGACAGAAGGCATGCCAAGGTAAAAATGAGGCACTCTAGCCCACATTCCCTATTTGGTTATGACTATCACTGCTGTCTAGATTCAATGTTGTAGAATAAGGAAATATCAAAAACTAAAACATTTATAAACTATTACCTGTAATGACTTTGCTCTAAAGTTCTTTCTTGGTTGTAAATGACTCAAGAGCAATTTCAAATAACCACCGAGCTTCCTGTTACCAGAAAGGGCACTGACCCAAGGGTCCTGAATGGTGGCCTCAAGACAAATACACCCCCGCTTTGAGAAAAGTGACTTATTCCCCACCCGGGGAGATCAGGCCTTACACTTTTCCACTGTAAACTTCACGGCAGCCGTGGATGGCAGGCAGGCACCTACGAGAGCTTCCCACGCCCCTCACCCTCATTGCCAGGACAAACTAGAATTTGAGAGTTTGAAATGAGTAACTGAACACAAGTACCCGTGTGTTCTGAACATCTGACTTAGAAACATTTATCTGTATCCTCACTTCATTCAGCACCAGACATTATACTAGACGCTGGAGTTTGAATTACAAATAAGACAATGCCACTCTATTAAGAGCTTATAGTGACTTAGGGAATACATCAAGGATCCTCAAGAAAAGCTCCGAGGACTCAGGAAAGGCTTTCTAGGGAAAGCGACATTTGCCATCAACAACATTAACTCAGTGCACAACAGCTTTCAACCTCCTGGAAAACCCCTCCCCTGCAACCACAATCAAGGCCATGCATACTGGCCCACATAAATATGGAGCCACAGTCCGGAGGCCACGCAGCCCGGGTGTCCTACCAACATCATCAGAAACTGTGATGGGTCTGTAGCTAAGTCACAAATATTTATCTATCTCATCCACAAAACACCTTCTCCAAATCAGAAGCCGCCCCCACAACCCCTTGCCAAATTCTGACCTGATTTCCATGCACTGTACTTGAAACGCTCAGGAGCTAGGGGGAATTCCTTCTCATAACCTTTCTCGAAAATAGTTTTTTATATTTCCTTGTTTATTCTATGACATGCATGGGTGTTTGTCCCACGTTTTGTATGTGCACCATGTATGTGCAGGGCCTTCCAGGACCACAAGAGGGCATCAGATCCCCTTGGCACTGATGAGTTGTAAGTGTGGGTGCTGGGATCCTAACTTGGGTCCTCTGCAAGAGCATCCAAGTGCTTTTAACTACTGAACCATCTCTCCAGCCCCACCCTCTTTCTTATTGTCACTGTTGTAGCAGTGTGTGTGTGTGTGTGTGTGTGTGTGTGTGTGTGCGCGCGCAGCGCGCGCACGTGCGTACGCACACCCACACATGCCACAATGTATGGAGGTTAACTTGTGGAAGTTTATTTTCTCCATTTATCAAGTGATTTCCGGGTCTGAAACTCGGGAGGCCAGCCCTGCTGGAGCTTCTCATGAGGTCAATATATTTCTCTTTTTCTTTTCTCCTTCTCCTCCTCCTCCCTACCCCTCCTCCTGCCTTGTTTGCACTAACCACTTTTGCTAAAGTACAGCACACATGGAAAAGTAAAGAAATAAAACCCTGGCTGAGCGTCCCATCATGCAGTAAGCCCTAACCCAGGCCAGCTTAAGAAATGAACTGTGACTTGCAAGTCTGAAGCCTCCCTTACATGCTTTCTCTCAGCCCCAGATGTTACACCACAGCTTAGGCTTGCCAACCTTGGAATCTGATATGAACGAAATCATAAACAATGTACTATTCAGGGTCTGTCCTCTATTCTTCAAAAGGACACTGTAAGATTTATCCTCTCTCTCTCCTCTCTCTCTCTCTCTCTCTCTCTCTCTCATTGTGTTATACAAATAAACCATAAACCATAATGTGTCTATTCTAGTGCTGCTAGTCATTTGAAGGTTATTTGAGTTATTTTCTCTGCCCAGATACTAAGAATATTATTATGAACACGCTTGCATACGTCCCTCGCTACACACACGTGCACACTCAGATTCCACAGGGCCTCCCAGGCCTGATGATGAGGTTTCTAGAGCACGTGCGTGCGTGTGTAGTGTTGGCAGGGCCCTCTGACCACTTTTCAGAGCTGGCTTTGGTGCTCCTGGGATGGCACACCTGAGCTGTTGCTGCTGGACATTTTCAGCATGTGGCTCTGTCAGTCGTGTCAATGTTGGGAGGGTGCTGGTGTCCGGGGCGGTCTTACGGTGCATTTCCCTGCCACCCTTTAGTTTCCTGCGTTTACAGTCATTTGTATATCCTGAATCTTATTAAGGTGAGTGTGGGCCCACACACCTCCAATCTCAGTACTTAGGAAGCTAAGGCAGGAGAATCACAACTTCAAGGCCAACTTAGGCTACACAGTGAGTCTTTGTCACAAAAAGAAAATAAACATGAAAACAAAATAAACAAGCAAATAAGCAATGTGTTGTAAATCCCTCTCAACCCCATGGCTCTACAGTGAGACCTGCATTACAAAAAAAGACTCCAAATATACCAAGTCTGTTTGGGGGACCTCAGACTGTGTTTTTAAGAGTCTCAATAACTGTCTTAATCACTGAGGCTCTATAATAAACCTTAATATTGGTATCACTTAGTTATATCGGTATATATCTTAGCTATATCTGCATATCTGACATTGTATAGTAAGTCCTGTAAGTTTCTCTGTGATTATTTTGACTATTTTTGCTCCTTAGCATTTTCATGTAATTATGTAATTATTAGGATCTTTAATCAGTTCTCAGACACTGAAAATCCCTTCAGTGCTATCCATCTCAATCCAGTTCTGCTTTGCTGGCCTGTGCCCTGTGTCTCCTTTCCAAAGCCCTCAGATCATGGACCTTGGTTCTCCACTTAGAATCATTTCTCAGAGAAAACAAGGCACTCAGTATGAGATGTTCCTGAGCCTCGTGAGGCTGCTGCAGGAGCAACTTCCTGTTCTTGGGAACTTGCCTCACATCCCTAAAGATTCTAAAAGGGAACTTCTGTGAATGTGTGTGTGCAGCTAGGGATTACATCCAAGGCCTCACACATGCTAAATATACACTCTACCACTGAGCGATAAACCCTACCCCACAGAAGATAGACTTTGTAAAACAGCAAGTACCCAGACTTCTGAAATGTATTTTGTTGTAATTATATCATATACTCCTGAAATATCAGGGGATGCTAACAAATTCTGTTTATATCATCCTTTAAAGTCAATGGGACAGCAGATAAGATGGCCCAGCAGATGGGGGTGGGGGTAGGGGTGCCACCAAGCCCAGTCACCTGAATTTGAACCCTGGGACCCACACGACAGAAGAGATTCCCGCAAGTTATCCTCTGATAACTTACAACATGGCACACAAACACACTAAATCAATCAATCATCAATTTCATTAAAATCAACAGGAATCATACCACAGCTAAAATTTCATGATACAAAGTTTTTAAGGGCTGCTCCCGCCCTGTATCTTTCTCTCTTTTCTTTGTTCTGTTCAAATCAGAACAGAGAAATTTATAACGACATTGACTTAGCTCTTCATTCTGGCGGCCAAGGAACCAGGGCCAGGGGACCGCATCTAGTGAAGGACTGTCTTGCTGGCTTATAACACAGCTGAAGAAACACATGGGAGAGAGAGAGTGAGTGGCCAAACCCACAGCCTTCAGTCCTCTCAGAATGGGCATTGACCCATCTGTGAGGTCGGAGCCCTCAGCTAAGCTCCGCCCACTAGGTTCCACCTCCTGGTGCTGCTGAGCTGAAAATTAAATTCCTAACACATGAGGCTGGGGGAAGCACCTTCAAACCACAGCACCCAGCTTTATGGAAGTATCACTGCAAATAAATAACTTGTCGTGTGGTCTGATAAGGGTGGTAATGATGCCATTTTCCTTGGACTTTCAGGCAATTAACAGCTTTCATACAGATTCTTGTGTTTGGGAGTCACCAACTTATAACCAAAGTTTACAATTACAGTCATATAAATTAGAAGTCAAGAATTAGGTGTTCAGGCTGGAATATACCATCAAGAATTTATAGTTACTCATAAACAGACTTTCTAAGCATAAACAAGCAGTGATGTTACATGTGTTTAGTATAGACTACCAATTAGATGTTGAGTTAAGGGCTACTATAGCTCATTCCAAACGGAAGTTGCTGAATCCCTATACCTTAATAAAAATAATGCTGGGCGCTCACGATGGCTCAGCAGGTAAGAGCACTTGCCATGCCAGCCCAGCTGCCTGAGTTCAATCCCCCAGCCCAGAGCACCAGGAGAGAAGAGGCTCTTGGAAAGTATTCTCCAATCTTCACCTGTGCACTGCAGCGCAAGCTCACTCACATGTGTGCATATGCACGCACACACACACATACACACACACCACGTGCATCAGAATAACAAAATCTAAACGTAATTTAAGAGAAATGGTAATGTGTAAGGCTGGGGAGATGGCTCAGTCGGCAAAGCTCCCCCCCCCAGCTCCCCTTCACCCCCACCCACCCACTGCTGTGCAACCATGAAGACCTGAGTTCACATCCCCTGTACCCATTTAAAAGCCAGGGCCACTGCAGAACCAGTGTAGCCAATGGATGAGCTCCGGATTCAATAAGACACTTAATAATAATAATATTAATAATTAATAATAATAACAACAACAACAACAACAACAACAAGGGAGAGCAATAGAAAAAGACACATGATGTAGTCCTCCGGCCTCCACATTCACATGAACACAGAACATATACACTCTCACACATATATGTACACATACATGCATATACACTATACAACATGAACATGCACACACAAGTAATGCTCAGACGTTACTGACTGAGTTCCTGAGTAAGCGATGCATCTTGATTTTGCTTTTGTTTACCCTGTAAGTAGCTTGGCCCACCCACAGTGCCAACTCCGTGGGACATGAGGACAGGAACCACGTGAGCCCGGGAATCTGAGACTAGTGCAGACATAGCAAGGCTTGGAAAGAAGACACTGGAGAGGAAATGGGGAAGAGCTGTTGCTTCTCTGAAAAGCCGTTTGAGCGCCTAAGGAAAAACACTTGAGTTGACTGGGAAATGGCGCTTCCAGTGCTAACCAAAAGACCCACAGGTTCCGTATCAGCTGTTTTCTGCACACTGAGGGTGAGCGAGCAGGTGGGACTGGTCAGGAGCCTTCCCTGCATTCTCACACTGCCCAGGCACAGGTCTCGCTAGCATTGCATGCTACACACCTGGTCAGTGGTCACAGAGCTACAGCACTGGCTGCACAGTTCCTTCTGACACAACTGGCAACATGGTTGGAAACGCTAAATTGAAACAGACCTGGACTGTATGTGCTCACGGTTCAGAGGCCACCTTGGTAGATCGTGCAACCAGACATATATGAAGAGGTGCCAATGTGGACCAGAGAAAATGACCCCATGTGGGGAAACACGTGACATACCCATGATATCAATTTACCTTTCCAAACTTCACTCCCTCTCTACAGAAATGTGCATGTTCATCATAACACCCAGTTCAGCTCCTACAGCGTCCAGCTGTGTACGGAGAGGGCTCTCTTGGGATGAACTATTTCTAGAGCTCAGAAATGTGTGGAAGACCAGCATAGGAAACACAACAGAGGCATCATCAGTGTCTCACACTGAGCTACTCGGACAGAAACATGCTTGTAAAATACTATTTTGGTAAGTGTCTGTACATATGCTTACGTAAATATGTACAGCACTAAATATGCAGAATTAATATTAACAAAACTCTTCAGATTACACAAGCAATCTGAAAGCTCAATTATTGCTGAGCCCCTTGCCCTAGTCCATAAGTAGGACTCTAAAACAGAAGCAGAAATGTTTGGTGACCATTTGGATTCCAGACTCAACAAGCAAACGAAGTAATGTTTTGAAGCAATTATTTTTAGTGTACAGTCAGCTGTATCTTTGCACTCTACATATTGAAAATACTCAGAGGAAACTCTGTGTTGAACATATACAGACTATTTTTCTTGTCATTATTCCCTAAATAATACAGTCTAACAAATACATTAGGTGAGATTGAACACATTCAAGGCAGCGCAGTCATAGGCCACTTATATTAAATATCATAAACAATCTAGAAATAACTTGGCATATGTGAAAGGATGTATATATGTTGTGGGTAAAATACTGTACGATCAATCAGACACTTGAGCATCTGAGGTTTGGTGTGAAGTGTCAGAACCAATCCCACATTGGTCAACAGAGACTAGTGGATACTCAAAACAATGCCCATCTTACTATACGCTAAGGCTTGACACATCATGCCCACAATACACATAGACACATATGGCTAACACTCAAATAGAGAAATGCGATCAGTGAGGAAGTCCATTCCCCACCCACTCCTTGGAGTCCCAGGTTCCCCGGGTCCTCCTTGGACCCCGGCCATCACATGGTGTGGGTACCACCCCTTAGCGCTCTCCCAAGCAGTTTACCACATTGTCTCAGATGGCCAATCCTCCTCAAAGTTCCTCATCCTAAGCTGGCCTCTCAAACACCAGCATTTTCTGTGAACATTTTTTACATAATACTTTATTAAGACTTTAGTTTAGGATTGTTAAATTTGGGGAAATGACATGCAAACTCATTTTTAAATAGACCAGCAAAAATTTTAATTACAAAGAATGGCAGTTTCTAGGATGGATTTAAATAAGGCTAAATTAGTCAAATATCTTGATTTCTTTTTCGATCCTTAGGGATACATTGTACTTTAATTTTTAAATGTCCATACAAGTGTCAAGATCAACTCCAGGCTCTCAGAGGTTATGAGACTCATTAAAAGCCTTTCATTCATCAAAATGATTTTACTTTCAAAGATAAATATCATCTTAACCATTAGGGAATAACTGTTAAATAGTCATGTAGGCTCACCAAAGGACATTTACCATTTTTCTAAAAATACTTCTAAAAATTACATGCTAGAACAAAATGGTCACCTGGATATGCTCACAATTTAATAGGAACTGAAATTACTTTAACATAATGTTCCAAAAGAGCCCCACAGAGAAGGCGTCATGGGCTTGTGCTGTGGCAGGTGAGGTCTCAGGCACCTGGAAGATCTTTAAAGCACAGAGGGACAGTTGCAGATGACCTGAGGAGCCCAGCTTCCAACAACGGGTTGGGTGTTCAGCTATTTAAATACGCCCCAAAATCCATCAAGGGCAAAACACATTCATATCATTAAACTGTCATCATTCCCTCAAAAACATTTTTATGAATATTTACCATGAAAAGTATTCAAGTAAAAAGAAATTTACTTATACTCTTGCTCTTCGTAGTTCCTTTAAAACCACTATTTTTCAAGTAGTAGACAATGCTCTTTTTAACTATTTAGATATAACTGTGTGCATATAAGATTCATAGACAGTGTCTTTGCTCTTATTACCATCCTTTTATACACACTGGATGGATAGGGAAGTACACCCTTATTCTGACTGGAATATCACCCTATGCTATTGTGACCAGCTGACTGACTGCTGTGGTCTCTAGATGCTAGGCAAGCTTAGGCACGCACCTTATTCTTAAGGGATAAAAATGTTTTATAACCTAAAACTGTACATTTCCTTTAACTACCAGAACTAAACATATACATTTCTGTGCATATGTACAGTGCTCACGAAAATGTATGTTTTCATTTGAAATAGTTCAACGCTATACTTACTTAATAGAAATAGATTCGTTCTAAAAACCTATAATTCCATAAAGTTCAAAAAATGTAGATGACAGATCAAAATCAATGAGTTCCAAACAGTAACAGCTCATGATATTCCCTTCAAAACACACAAGACTGCTCATGCACTGCACCCAACATACCACTGTTACTATCTCAATGATAGGTAGGTAGATAGATAGATAGATAGATAGTGACTAGTCTTTTCTAAATTAAAAAAATAAGATCCTCAGATTTACTTATTAACTTGAATAAATTATCATGTTAAGGTTTCTGGATGATTAATTTGAATAATAAGACACTGGTTGCTACAGAATTTCTGGAAAAAACATTTTCGAAGGTAGGCTTAATTCTATTTTGAATTGAATTAAAAGAAGGGTTCACTTAAGAATGTGCCTCTGTGAATTAAAACAATTATCTCGAATACATTGTACACAGTCACTCTTATCATTAAAATGGACAAGCAGCCCACACGCCCCACATCAACAAGGTTTTTGGACAGGGGAAGGGTTTGTGTGTATGCACATGTTAGAACCCAAAAGGTGTGCTGCTCCAGGGACCAGAAGCAGCCCACCCGCGGCTGCTCTGGGGACCAGAAGCCGCCCACCCGCGGCTGCTCCGGGGACCAGAAGCCACCTAGCCACGGCTGCTCCGGGGACCAGAAGCCACCCACCCACGGCATTATTCAAAACCCCTTCTTATTATAGACAGTCTCAAAATCAGTCTTTTAGAGGTGCTTCGATTTGGTTCAAAGCCTCCTAGAAGGTGAATGGCGCTGTTAAACCATTAACCACTCAGCTCCTGAGCACAGGGAAATTAGGCTCGCACAGACAGCAGCTAGGATTTCCTTCTCAAGACCGCAGCAGCAGTCAAAATTAACAATGGATTATTCTTGTAATTAGGGCACGGGGAGGGGGGAAGAAAAGGGAGAAAGAAGTTAGCAGCATAGCTTTCCCTTAGATAACCCAAAGACTCAGATTTATAATACAATACCACACCAAAAAAAAAAAAAAAAGCGGTGGCTGTTAACACTTGTTTGGGGGCACGATTTCAAACACAAAATGGAACTTACAGAAAAAAAAAAGATAAGCTACTTAAATCTTAAAAGGGGAACTAAAAACTAATGGTAATTTTCTCATGTATCACATTTCAAAGAAGAGCCCTTACTGTATAAAGATCCCATGAGTTCATGACAGCTTTATTCTTAGAGCCACAGAGCCAGCTATTGTTATGCTCTGAAACCATGGGGAGTGCTGCCACCTGTCGGGGAGGAGCTGCAATGGCCGTGTCGCTGTGCAAAGGCGAGCTCCTCTACTGGGGACAGAAATGTCCTGAGCGTGTAAGCACTTTTCTAAACAGCAGGTGGCCTCACTTTGGCTACAGATTTACCTCAAAGACGTTGGTTTAAAAGCTTTTTCATGTTTTGTGAAATAAACTCCAACTTCTGCTTGAATCTAGCTGCTAGGTGATTTGTAATAGGATGGATTTAAAAAAAAAAAAAAACCCCACCTCCTTGAACTCTGCAAGATTCATGATGATAAACAACAGACTCGCAAAATCCATCTGAAGGCGCCAATCTGCTCTCACTCACCACCCTGCACCAACCAGACCAGAAAAGACAGAGACTCACGACAAGGGGCGGGGACGGTGCCTGGTGGTAGGGAAGGTTTAGGAAAATGTTTATTGGGTACAAAATGCCAGTTACCCAAATTACCGCCCCTTTTCTAGAATTCATTACTCTGTGATAGTGAGGACAGAGTTAGCCTTTTCATGGGCCTTCTTTAGGAAGACAAAGTAACTTCATACATCCTAAGAACAAAAGTATACAGTCTTACTGCACAGAACCATAAACTCAAACCTTGAATAGTAGCAACACATGCAGGCATAATTTTCTTTAAAAAGAAAAGGTGTTCACTTCTATCTTTTCATCATAACCATCAATCAGATGACAGTTCCCTTGACTGTTTCCTATGTCTACAAAAATAGCCACAGTTTGGTAATTGTCAAAGATATAAAGCATTTTAAATGTTAGCTATGCAGTGTAACAAATAAGGACAGAAACAAAGGGTTTCAACATCTCCAAAAGAAAACATTATAAAGATTATAAACGAAGCAGAAACCATTGTAACAGGTAGCCCTTCAGTCTGCCTGTATCAGAAATAAATATTGCCCATTGTGCCATTAGAAACACCATCCACACTGAGTACTATAAGCCATTACCCATAATTACAGAAAACAGCAAAAGCAAGTAACAGGAAAACAGCATGCACACACACAAATACATGCATGCATGTATGCACACACATACACATATACACATATACACATACATACACATACACATATACACACTCATGCACAAGCATAAACACACACACACACAACCAACCTATAAATTTAGGATAGAGCAAGGAAAGAAAAATCTCATCCTGATTATGAAAGAGCAAATACAATTATTTAGAAATGTTAACTGTTCCTGAAATATTAGGTGAAAACTGAAAAATCTGCTAAGCATGGTGGCTTACATCTGTAATCTTAACACTTAAAAGAGGTTGAGGCAGGAGGATAGCTCTGGGTATGAGGCCATCGGGGCTACGTAGTCAGTTGCAAGCTAACCTGGGCTAAAGGATGAGGCACTGTTTGGGTGGAGGGTTAAGAGATTTAGCCAAAAATCCAATTACTTATTACCTTTCTATAGAAGAAATTTAGGATATATTTTCAAGCAGTATTCAGAGTTTTGATTGGGAAATCACAGGTTCTAAAAATATTTAACATCACAGTTTTTAATTTTGCATTTAATTTTGCATCACACATTTTAATTTTGTGTATGTATGTATACTTTTAAGGCCACTGTCACTGAAATAAGTTATCACTACAATATTATATGGGTGGTTTGATATCAAGGACAGTGTGTGCAGAAAATACTATTGGCTCCTATGTATGGTAACTGTTGTGAGTAGGTTTAGACCTCATGTCAATATGTTAATATTTAGGTTTCTCATCTTAAATTTCTTTTCTTTACATGTTTAGCCCGGCACAGTCTTCAAATGACTGTTTTGTGCTCCAGTTAGCATTAAACACCTTTTGTTGTTAAGAAATGGTACCTAGGGGCTGGAGAGATGGCATAGTGGCTAAGAGCACTGGTTGGTCTTCCAGAGGCAGCAGCAGCACTCACACGGTAGCTCGCAAATGTCTGTACCTCCAGTTTCAGGGGATCTGACCCCGTCACACAGAAATACACACAGGCAAAACACCAATGCACATGAAATAAAAAGGCACTTGAGAGAGGTGGCATCTAGAGGTCAGCATGATGGCTCAGTGGGTGAAGGAAGGAGCTCACTGCCAAGAAGCCTGGGCACCTGAGTTCAGTACCCAGAGTCCATGGCAGAAGGAGAACCAAGCCCTGCAAGTTGTCCTCAGACCTCCACGCATGTGTCATGCCATGCATACACTTAGACTCCCTTTGATATAACTGCATAAAAACTTGGTGGGTAGTAGGTCCCTCAGACGGCAATCACTATGCTATATTTTATACCCATCCTAAGCCCTATGCTAGGCGCTTTCTATGCATATGCAGTGATCCTTTACACACTGTACGAAGCATTACCTCCATTTTACAGATGAGGCAAAAGACAGAGAGAGACTTGTCCAAAGTCACCAGCTCTGTGGATTACAAAATGAGAGCTCTAGTAAGCAATTGTGGAAATAATTTAATTTCAAAGAAAGCACTGGATCAGTAAGGTGGTTCATTTGGAAAAGGTGCTAGCTGCCAAGCCTGACCCACCCAATTCAATCTTATGTAGTAGGAAAGAGAGCCGATTCCCTCAAGTAGTTCTCTGACTTTCACACACCTGCAATGGCACATGTGCACCCCTCAACACACACACACACACACACACTAAATGAAAATGTTTTAAACATTTAAAGATGACATTGATGACCTGCTCCGTGGAACACAACGCTTTCAAGCATCTTTTCACAAAATAATTTCCTTTTAAAAATAAGGTACTCAAAAGTCTGTAAAATGGACAAGGTGTGTTTAAAACCTGAATGAAACATGATTTAACATTTCAGTTATAGCCTTTGTATGCATTCATATTATCACAATAAAATGAACATATTTCACAGCAAGAAAGGGATTCAGCAGCTACGAAATATAAATAGTTGATCTACAAAGTCATTATGTATCCCATTTTAAGAACATATTATAATATGCAAACCTGTAGAGAGACCCCATGTTGATAATGAGTGGGATCGTTTGAATTTGCAATATGCTTGATCTTTAAGGAATTAATAATCTTCTACTTCATTTTTTTCAACAGCACACTTTTACCACTTTTGTAGTGTCTTCATTTTGAAAGCACTTGGAATAAACAGTTTAAAAACTGTAATTTTCTTTGTAGGTGCAGTATTAAATTGCAATATCGACTCAAGCACCGAACTGCAGAGCTGTTCCAAGGACAAAAGGCATCTTCAATGTCTTAAACATATTACCCAGAAGGCTTTTCCTTAAATCAAGCAAGGTAACCCCATTCTTTTCTCTCAAATAGTGATCCGGTCTTGTTTCACATCAAAATCCAAAGCAATAGCATTTCAGGTGCTACATGCTATATAATAAGAAACAAAAGAAAGGTTTCAAAGGACATGCTAGCTTTGATTTGAAGGGACACACAGGAAAATGAGCAGGCGGATCTCTAAAGACAGCCACACATTATCTCTCTCCAGAACATTCTTAAGTGATGGGCCAATGAGACAGGACAGGGATTTTGTTTTGTTTTGTTTTGTTTTTAATGAAGTTCCCTTTTCTAATGGCACCTTGCTGATCTCTTCTTCTGGGAGAGGCATGCCTATAATACATGGTTGTCACTAGCTTTTCTTGGGGTATACCAGTTGTTCCTTTCAGATTTCTACCTACTCTTTCTTAGATGTAAAAATTACTACTTTTTCCAATAAAACCCACTGTATACTTTTCCCTCGAGGTGATATGTTCTAATTTTTACTAACACTTACCTTTTAAACCCTCATTTTCTTTAAAATTTAAATAATATTTAATAAGATTTATTAATTCTTTAAGTGCATACAGCATGGGAGTGTTAGGCTAATGATTTATGTTATTGCTATGTGCTTATATATTGTTAAGGTAATGCTATAAAAGGGTTACATTCTTACTCAACTATAATATTTTAGTAAACAGTAGAGTTTATTAAAATACCAATTATACATTCCTGGAGTGCATCTACCACCCCATCTCAGGTCTTTTTTCTTAATATTTAAGCTAACATTCACTGCATTAGGTTTCATTAGGCCTTCTCAAACGAAGTATTTTGTTGGTTGTTCTCCCTTGCCCAGCCCTCGTACCCTTCCAGCAACCTACCACCACCTCAGGTCCCAGAACATCCTCCTGCCCCACACACTCCCTCTATGCCTCTCCCTCTTATGTGTGGCCTCACTTCTAATTCTGTACTCAAGGCTTTTCCTGTCATTCTTATGCCTGGCCAGTCTTGCCACGTGGGATGACTTGTTGCCAACTACGTGAAGTCATCTGTGTGTGAGCAGGCATTGAATAAGGAAGAGTTGTGGGCATGAGACCCTTACATTTCAGCAGAGTGGGGAGCAAACGGGAAAGCATAGAGCGGATACTTCAGCACAGTGCAGCCATTGTGGGTGTGGTTAACAGAGGTCCTGACCAATGTTGTTCGGATTTAGAAGAGGAGAACTTGATCCAATATGGGGTGGGGGAGGGCCAAGGAAGATGTCAGCACAGTTGTTACAGAATCACCTGCCATCCCCCTCCCCCCCACCCCCCACAGAGTTCTCTTTTAAATTCAAGGGCCAATCACGACTCTAAAGCCCTGTGATATTTACATTAGCATCTATATCATGCGTTTGTTGGGTAGGGCTATACATTGGACCCTGTGCCTTTTCTGCAGCTTGTGCATTCTGCAAGAAGTGGGATGGGCTAGGCTAGAACTCGAGAAGTAAGCGCAGCACTGTGCTTAGATGGACCGTGAGTCACGTCTAAGGACTCTGCAAGGATGGAGGACCATTTTGTGCCTTTCATAAACTCTGAGTACTTAAAAGAAATCTTCCACAAAGAAAAGACAAAACTGTTAATGTTCATATAACTTATATTGGGGATATAGAATTTTGCTAAATCTACACTTTAAAATCTTAAACAAAAGGGATTAAAATATACTAAATACAATGATCTCTTTTATAAAATGTCCTGGCCCAGCTGGGTGCGATGCTGATACACTGTTGTCTATGTGGGTCAGTGGTGAGGGAGGTTGGTCACTGGAGCCCAGCAGTCTGATATCAACCAGTACAACAGGAAAACCCCTATCAAAAGCCCTCAATGTGACAGTACCAACCCACCACTGTAATCCCCCACTGATGGTCAAATTCTTAACTTTGGGGGAACCATGCCATGCCGCATGTATGGAGGCTGTGTTTTCTGGTACTTGAACTCAGACTATCAGGCTTGGCAGCAAGCACACCTTCCCGCCAAGCCAGCTCGCTGGCCCAATGAAAACTATTTACACAGAAGTTGTCAGTGTTTCATTGTTTACATTTTAAGATAGAAATTATGCACATTTTGATGAATAAAACAGAAATGAGGTTCTAATTGTTAATTATTACTGTATCTTAATACAATGTTTGTTATTTTCACAATAATAACAAAAATGAAATGCCTACCCAAAGGGCGAGTTCAACAGTAACAACTCACATCTCTAGTTTTCTTTAAGTAGCATCGATGATGCTTGGCTGTTAATCCCTTCATCACAAAACTCTTCCTCTGCCCCTCCCCAAATGCAGCCAATGGCGCACTGGATGAGTGTGCTGAGCGCCTCGAGTGCGCCGAGCTGCTGCTTCTCCATTGCTCTGTTCTCTCCATTGCTAGTGGGAATCTCAGAGTCAGGATCTCTGCAGATTTAACTGTACCCAAGGTGTGGGGGGCGGGGGGGGGGGGACCTGAACATAGTATCTGCTGTTAAAACTCATATAAATTCATTGTATAATCTAACTTTAATTTTCATCAACACAGAACCTCTGTTTTGCTATCTGAAGAATCAAAGTCTGTGGTTTTTTGTTTTTGTTTTTTTGTTTTTGTTTTTGTTTCTTAAAGGCTTCAGAATGCCTTTTATGCATGCTGTAATTTCAAGAACGCACTGTCAGCTGGGCAATAGTAGCATACACCTTTAATCCCAGTACTCAAGAGGCAGAAGCAGGCAGATCTCTGTAAATTCAAGGACAGCCTAGTCTAAAGAGCTAGATAGAGGACAGCCAAGGCTACAAGAAGAAACTGTCTTGAAAAACCAAAAACAGCAAAAGCAGAATGCAGTGCCTTCTTTCTTATACTCCCTACCCTCTCTCCCAGCTGTGGGGCCCTGCAAGGTGCGAGGATAGCCTCAGAGCCTGCTTTACACTGTGTGGTCTGTAAACACTTGTTCAAATGCAAGAGGAGATAGACTGAGCCTCTTGAGCTCAGCCAGCAACTTAAATAATTTTAAACATCACACCAAATGTGTACAAGATTACACATCATGCTAACTTTGAGAAATGATTCAGAGACCTACATGAATATGTTCACAGCAGCTTATGACATCAAAAGTATAAGAAAGAAAATGGTGTCTATTATTATGAGGCCAATAAGCAATGATAAATTGAAACAACATAATGTCAAGTTATTAAAATTACAGTGATGCTCATAGAGTTTTTATTAGAATAAAAAAATCTCCAAGTAGCATTGTTTAGTGAAACCTGCAGCATACCCAATGATAATGCAAACTATAAGTGAACATATTAAGTTATAAACACGCATGCATAGAGAGAGTTGTCTGGAAGAATCTTTACCAAAATATTAATTTTAAATGTAAAAGTGAATAGAACACCACTTACTTGTAGTGATAAAAGTTGGTTTATTTTTATTATTGTTTTGATTGCTCAAAATTTCCAAATTAGCTTGTATATGCATTTATTTAGAAAATCAGTTTTAGTTTTTACATTTTTATCTAAGAACAAACCACAGAATATAAGGAATTTTCCCCTCCATTCATTCAACCGCTTAATATCAATTTGATATTAAGGATGCTCTCCTGGCATCCTTCTGCACAGATCACACCGCTGTTCTACTTCCTGGTAAGTGTCACACAGAGAACATGCTGGGTTAGAGCACCAGGTAAAGCAGAAGTAGAACAATGAATTTTGAAACAAATGTTTTACGGTGTATTACTCTAAATTAGCATAGATAATACTCATTTACATACATATCCAACAAACATTGACGGGGCACACTCTGCAGTCCTGGTTTGGTGGTAAACACAGGGATGGATGTGGACAAGACACCTTGCCAAGCCCCAGCATTTACACTTCAAGTAGCAACACATTTCCCTACTGCCCACGCTTCTTCCCACTGACATGAAGTCAGTGATGCATGATGCTGACCCTGGAGCCGCAGCCCAGTTTCAGCCCCACCTCAGTCACTCACCAGCTATGTACCTCGACTACCACCTGACACATGTTGCTTACCTGAAAGTGATGCCTCCTTTAGAGGATTTTTTAAAAGGACCCACTAAAGAAAAACTTGTATAGAAGAGCGCTGGGATTAAGCATCTGTCCTGAAACCTTTTATACAGAATTTATACTAGATTTTTCATAGAGACTTCAGTATAGAATCCAACAAGATACAGAGAAGCACTTACTACTTAATTGTTTTCATCAATAAAAAGTATAGGGCTGGGGAGGTGGGTAAGAGTGCTCACTATGCACCCATAAGAGCTGGGTCCGAATCCCACGTGAAATGGGAGGCAGAACCCCCCTGGCCTGTGAGCTCAGGATTATGGAGTGGAGACAGGCAGATTTCAGGAGTGACCCAGGTACCCAACAGCAAGTTCAAGATCAGGGAGAGACCCTGTCTCAGGGGAGGGGTGGGAGCACCACAGGAAGACACCCAGCATGCTGCTTTGACCTCCGTAGGCCACGACACAGGGTGATCAGTGACAGTGCAGTCACGTGCGCGGACCATGCACATGACACATCCATACACACAAAACGTAATTTTCTTTACAATCAGACTTCAACACAAAATTCTTGCTCTGTAGCCTAGGCTGGCCTCAAGCCTGTCATCACCTGCCTCAGACTACAAGTGTGAATAACTAGACCCAGATGCCCCTAAGTCCAGTCACTCCTCCAGGAACTTCCTTATGGCCTCCTGTCTACATGAGGAAGAAGTACCTACGAGAGACACGCCTCGGCCAAGACCATGGCAGAAATCGGAGCGCTCAAACAAGGTCTCTTGATTCCCAAGTAAAAAGTTTAACACTTGGGAAATTACGTGAGGAAGTACTTGGCCTAATAGCACTCCCCACCACAGCTGTGGCAAGTTTAAATGGAAGGGGAGACAGGAAGCGGGTGGTGATGGTGGTGATGGTGGTGATGGTGGTGATGGTGGTGATGGTGGTGATGGTGGTGGTGATGGTGGTGATGGGGGTGGTGATGGTGATGGGGGACGTGCCACTTTGTGAAGCCAGAGGCCTCCCAGTGCTGAGCTCTGTGAAGGGGAACTCTCGCTCCTACACTGTTTCCTTTTTCACGTTGTTCATTTTAATTTTACTATAAACTTTTCTGTTTCTCTGCTTTGAGGGAAAATAAATGACCAAGTTTTTTGATCACTTCAGTAACTTGTACATTTTTTTTTCAAATCCTCTACAATAAAAACAATCTGGCTTAGCACAGCAAAGTTTTACATGTGAGTCAAATCACTATAAAAATTCAAACTTCCAAAAAAAGAGAAAAACTTAGCTTCATTTCTTATCCCTCAAGATCCGTAGGACCTGAGCCCTCATACCTATATCTACAACTTAATCCCAAAGAAACAACACAGAAAAACCTTTCAATTACGCTCTTTTTTTTAACAAGTTATTTACATTTTTATGGAAATTATTTGCTGAGATTCAAGATTTACAGCATAATGGAAGTGGCCCCGTGGTCCCCCCCCCCCATATTATCTATAGGCAGAAAAATGAGAAGCTTTGATTATGCAAATTAAAGCAGAATCTATTATCTTTTTCCCGATCTCTGTCCTGATCATGGAGAATTTTTAAGCAGCATTATTGCTGCACATTAGGAATCACGCCGGTTAACCACTGCTGCTAAATGCTGAGCTGTATTTGCCGACTCTATCAGTTTGACCCAGCTTCCAGGGCTTAATGGTCCTCCAGGCTAAAAGAGAAGGCTGATCCATCAGGCCCGCATTAACATAGACTCACACTCAGCTTACAGACGTGTGCTCTACCAGCCCCAGCACCCAGCTCAGACCATTATTTTCATTTTATCTCAAGTCTGGTTGTCTGCCCCAGTTAAAGCTGCAGCAAGACTAGTACTTAAATGAATTCACGAGGAGGGAAACCGGTGCTCGCTGAACTCCACGCTTCCGTGGAGGCTTGCTGACGTGATACACTGGTGCGCTCAGACCCACTTAGTGGGCACAGCAAGAGCAGCCTACTGCAAGAGAAAAAGTCACTTACTACCCTATTAGCCAACAGGAAGTGTGATGATTAAATGATTTTTTTAACTGTAATTTTAAAGCACTGCTCTGGTTTTGGCTGAAAGCTATTTATAAAAATAAATTTCATAACAGCTACGTCTTTGCTGCTTAAATACCTTTCTCTTTTAAACTACAGAATGCACACTCAAATAAATGTTCCCAATAATAACACATTTCATCACCTAGGAAAATGTTACATTTAATGGTAACAAGAAAAACAACAATCTACAACAACCAGGCATTTAATGTGCACAAAACCCCATAATAAGAAGGGATTTAATGTGTGCATAAACCCTGTAATGGGTTTGTATATAATCAAGCATTTGAGGTATACCTAAATCACTTTAATTGTAAATTTTTAAAATGAAAATAGAGTGCTTCTATGGCTGTTTTGAATATACAATAACTATTGAAATTCTAAAGCTAGCTTCCACACTATTTTTGTAGATTTACAGCTACAATGCTAGGGGAAACTGAAGAGTGTACCGTTCCTAAACCTGACCTGGGCGTTTAGTTCTTCTCACTTTGAAGAAATCTAAAGCACTGATGCCAAGCACAGCAACTAGCCAGACGCCACGGTGTAACTAAAGCTCCAAAAGTCTTTGTTTATCTGCCTCTTAACATTCAAAATGTGACACTTTTGCCTAAATTATTTTTATACTGGGTAAATTAAGATCTAACCTAAGCAGCTGTCTCCCAGAGACTTCCTCTCTAGTCCACATTTAGAGCCCTCGTATCATTTCATTTTCAACTGAGAAGAAGAAAGGAAACTTGGGGGGGGGGCAGATTAGAAACTGAACCCAATTTTTTTTCATGTGATGTATTTTTATTAGATATTTTATTTATTTACATTTCAAATGTTATCCTCTTTCCACATTTCCTCTCCAGAAACTCCCCTCCCCTCCCCCCTTAACCCAATATTTTATGTATGAATTCACAGAGCTCCACCCACAGACAAACAGGTACTCTACCTCTGAGCTGTCCCCAGCCTTAGCAACACTTAAATAAGTTCATCCAGCAACATTGTTTCAGAAGTATTTGTCTCTAATTGCCTCTCATCCATTTTCTCAGTTCCCTTGAGGAGAGAATGCAAAGTTAACTTTTGTATGCTGTAAAAGCATTACACAAAAGCTGTTGTTAGGTGGAAAATGATTCCGACTCTGGCATCCCCGCAAGATGAATGGTTGCTTGAAAACTCTCCAAATGTACTTTCTATTCAAACAGCACGTCAAGACCAAAAACACCACAACCCCTGAAAACAGACTGTTCCATTATCAATTTTAAACCCTTGACAGGTCAATGATGAAGCCAAAGTTTCTGAGGACCTACTTTGCGTCATACACTATTCACTTACATGAATTAATTTCATCCTCTGAATAGGTCACAAGATTTGATGGTTTCCTATTGACAGACTCTCAGGAGGCGACTCAGACAGTAGCTAAGGTCACAAGGCTGGTCTCTACACCCAGATCAATCTGACCCCCAATGGAGTATACTTTCTTTACTTCACAGTTGCTGCTGCTCTGTGTGATAGGAGTGGGACCCTGCACTGCAGCAAGGGCAACCTCTCGGAGCTGCATCCTTGATGAGAACTGACTCCCTCACACAGTCGCCGTCCGTAGACAGCAGCTCCCTGGCTGGGATGGGACCCTCTGGGTCTCTCCATCCATGCTGGGATCTCAGTTGGCTTGATCTTATTCAGGACTTGTGCATGCAGTCATAGCACTGTGACCTCATGTATGTGATGGCTGTCTGATATCAAGCAAAGACTGCAGCAGCACCTGCTAACTCTGGCTCCCATTCTTCCCAGCTACCCCTCTTCCACAGTGACCTCTAGAGGGTAGGGAAAAACCTCTAACACAAACCATTACAGCTCTGCTGAATCCTGAAAATCTCTTTTAAAGTACAAACTTGTAAATATAAGTAGAAAGTTAATTTAAAAACAATATTAGTAGATTGTATGTGCTTAGTTCTTTTTACATTTAACTCATTTGATCCTATATTATTCCTGGCAAGTAAATGTAATTTTGAGGGTCCTTTCATAAAGAAATTGCAGAACAAAATAGTTAAAAAATTTGTTCAAAATGGCAGAGCTAGTAAAGCATAGGTTTCAAGCCCAAGCAGTCAGCTCAGGGCATAACCGTCCATCACACAACACAAGCCCACAAGGTGCTGGGTTAAAGACTTTGGTGAGTGTGTCCTGGGCCGTATCTGGTCGAGTTATCCCACCTGCCACAGAGCTCGCCTGCCGTGGAAACCCGAGCATCCTGCAATCCACTTCCCCTTCATGGTTTTCCCAAGCTCATCACAGCATACCATGGAAAGACAGTTTTCTCTCCTTTTCCTGAATTAGTCAAACCTTAGAATGCAGCGTGAAAACCTGGGGCCAGAGCACACAGAAAGCCCCCTGTTGTCACCAGCAACTTTCTCCATCTTGTCTGTCTTCCCAACTAAGTCCTCATCTCATGGGGCCACCATCCCTGCTCGCCCTTCGTCAGTGTTTCCCTTGCCATGAGTAATACTGGCTAGCATCACATTGTCTCAGTAAAGGTATCCTTGATCCCTAGGATTCCTTCTCGAATTTTCTACAGTTTAAAAAAGTGAAAATATCCTTGAGGGATTCACCTTAACGCTCCTTGATGTACAGAGAAGTGTGGGGGCTGGTGACCCCTGCAATGACCCCTCACTCTGTCAGGGGCTTAGCCAGGATTCAAGAGGGTCACGACACAAGAAAACCGAGAGCTCAAAGGTAAGGTTGCAAACTCACACAGCACTGTTACAGGAAATATCTCAGACTGTGTCAGATGAACAATGGCCTCTCTAGCTTTAAATAAAATCTTTATAGAGACACAATTCTCTCATGTCAAGCAAATCCCTTTGCTGTCGTGATAAAACACAATTGTTAAGTGCACAGCACTGACCTAACATGATGACCGTCTCTCCAGAAGCGCTTGACTTGTCTACTGTTCCACTGCTATGTTATGTTTGAAGCTGCTATGTCTTTCCAGAGACAAGTAAAATGGAGAATCAGGTCAGGAGCAGAACTACCTGCTGTCTTCTAAACACGACTAGCTCTGTTACCCTGTTTTACATTATCCCTTCTAAGCAAAGCTACCCTCTCAACTGGCCAGCCCCTAGGAAACTCAGAGAAGGTACTGGAAGGAAGGTGGTATGCTGATGACCTCAAGTCACTGGGAAACATGACTCTGATGGCTTTTACTTTTCTGAGACTACAGTTGGATAGGAGGAATAGCTCCAGATATTGTATAGCACAGCTGGATGTGTCTAACAAGAACTAACTGGATATTGTAAATATCTAATAGGACTTGGAACACTCCCATCACAAACATATGACAGTGGAGATTTGGTGTCACACATTGTATCTATGTACTGAAATGTCATCAGTAACCACATACATATACACCATTCCAGCACTTGAGAGGCACAGGCAGGCAGTCTCTGTGGGTTCCAGCCCAACCTGGTTTATGAGGTAAGTTTCAGGCCAGCCTGGTCTATGTCGAGAGTTTCAGGCCAGCTTGAGAGTCTCAAAGTGAGGAACCCTGTCTTAAAACAAAAACAAGAAAACTAATAAAAATTCTGCTACTTTTTATATCTTCTTAGTTTTATTGGCTGAATCAGAAACATGATTAGAGACTGAGTAAAGCACTCAAAACATTCCATAATTTACTTGTATGACTTGCCCAGATATCATTTAGTAAATTATAGTGCTGCTTTTTCAAACCACATTGAGCAAAATCCTCAGTGATAAACTTAAAATCTCTCAAAAGTTCTTGAAACTAACCTCACTTACAAAAACAAAGTTTGGACTGGAGAGATTGCTCAGCTCTTAAGAGCATTGACTGCTCTTCCAGAGGTCTTGAGTTCAATGCCCAGCAACCACATGGTGGCTCACAACCATCTGTAACAGGATCCCATGCCCTCTTCTGGTGTGTCTGAAGACAGCTACAGTGTACTTATATAAATAAAGTAAATCTTTAAAAAAAGAAAAGAAAAACAAAGGTCTTACACAATTTATAATATAAACAATTCACTGTGGTTACTTTATCATTTTTGTTATAGCTTATACATATTTAATTTTGCTTTTTTTTTTTTTTGCTTTCTTTTTCAACACAGCATTTCTCTCAGTAGTATTGGCTGTCCTAGAACTTGCTCTGTAGACCAAGCCGGCTTCAAGCTCACAGAGATATGCCTGCCTCTGTCTCCCAAGTATTAAAATTAAAGGCATGCACCACCTCTGCCTGACTTACATAATTTTTTTTATTAGGAATAAGGGATATGCTCTTCCAAAGCGATCAAGATCAGGTGATACGACTTCCTTATTCCTGATGAGTTTCCCTCCAGGAACCCACCAGATGTTGTCCTTTCTCCCCGCTACAATTCTACCCTGTACTCTCACAGAGACAGGAGGCCCCCACACTTTACATCCATACGTGGTGATTTTAAAAACCTCCTTATTTTAAACTGCGAATGACCGAAGAGCATCATGGGATAGATCTCTAGCACTTGAGTTCCCCTCACGGTTGTCTTATTAAATTATCTCACCTTTAGCAGGAGAAAAATAAAGAATTCTATTTAATCCTGAGTTTTAGAAAATTTTTCAGTAATGCATTAGAAGCCAAGTCCATACTTTGCCAGTAACACCTGCCCCTCAAAATGGACAACAAAATTTTCTTTTAATAAAAATGTTTTCCCCATAGACCAGAAGATAGAAATTTCCTTAAACCAAACTGATCCCATTCTCTATACTAAAGATAACAAAAATTATCCCACTAGCTGAATTTCACTGCCAATCTGTCAACTTGAATTTCTTCTCTTTAAAAATAGCTGTTCATTCCGTGCCGTGATGGGCTGTGAAAGCGAGCATTCCAGCAATGAACCTGGACTGATGCAGAAGCAACCGGGCGATGTGCGCTCTTAGGTTTAGATTATGGGCATTCATTACAAGACCCTGCGCTAATTTTAAATGAGATGGTTAACTTGAGACCAAGTTTTTGTTTTACCTTAAAACTAACAGCTGTTTTCCATTTATGACTCTCTACTGCAGGCATTAATGACAACAAACAAACAAACCTTACTGAACATACACATGTGAGTAAGTAAAGAAGCATGTATGTATGTCGGTGTGTGTATGTCTATGGGTGTATATGCACGCTAGCTCCCTGTAGTCTTAGCTATTGTTAATGGCTGATCGAATATTATAGGGCACGGCAAATTAGATAATACCGCCAATACATGAACAAGTACTGCTGTATTCAGGAACACATAGTAGGTTGCTAGCTGAAAGCATGGCTCCAGAAACCTACGGTCTTTCATAGCTTAGTGTAACGTAGCATTAGGTATCGTTTACCCACCTAACACATAAGTCGCTTCAGCATGGAACATCTGAGCAATGATAAGAAGGTGTGTGGAGCCTGCAGCTGAGCCACTCGGCCCCAGCATGATGTCATAGCACAAAAGCTTGTGATAAAAGAGACAGTGGCTGGACTGATGACAGATGATTCGCAAACACAGCTAATGAATGCAAGGACCAACTTGACGGGGTTCCCCCACTTGTCACCGTTTTAACACCGGCTAGTCTGGGGTAACGTAAGAGGGTGGAACAGGTTAAAAATAAATCCTACTTCAACAATCCCTACCTTAGATTATTGGATAAAATGACTTGTGAATTTATGAACTCTGATGATGCTCTCCTGTGAGATACGCATCAGCCACGGAACAAGGTGCAGCCCAGAAATGTCTGCCAAGAAGTATTTCTGGGTAGATACACTAGATATGGTGAATTTGTTATGTGTTTAAAGTATGTCTCAAAAATGAGATGTGAGCATACATACATTACTCGCCCATATCATTTCTGAGTCAACAACACGTTAGCGCACATGCAGCAAGCTCTGGGGAAGTAACAAGAACACCCAAGAGGCAGCTGTTGTCTTAATTTACAAACAAAGAATTTCTTCTCTGACATGTAAGATCAGCAGCAGTGTGCTTTAGCCTAATAAACAAGCATTCTTTACAATGTCTATCACATTCCAAAGTGCACCAATACTGACGAGAAAGCAACTGCACACCCTGTCACATGAGCTCAGGTCGTTATATACACACACATTTTTTTTCTGAACACTTTCCAAACACTTCATCACAGCCCCTCCAACAAAACTGAAAAACGGTCTGTCTTAAAACTGATTCAAGCAATTGCCGCGACTGGAGTTTTTAAAAATGACTAAACCAGCTTTTGAGTCAACCAAAAAGTGCATTGTAAAGAGTATACAAATTTACAATTTACAGTTAGTTTTGTCTCTTACTAACTAGTTAAATATGTAAGGTTATCAATACACAATATACAAATTCTATTAAATCTACATATCATACTTACATAATTAAAACATCTATTTTGCTTTTGCAAAAGCCAAAGAGGTTCTTTTGTTGAGACATGGAGTCCCTCCGGAAGACCGCTATGGCGAAGGTCCATGCATGCCCACTACCGTAGTGCCCTCATTAATGTTTGACAATGCTCGCTTTATCACATATCTGCTCGTCTACATCAGAGAGTTTCAGTAAGGATAAACACATTTCATAATAACAAATGAGCTAAAGAACAGCACAAAGAAGACAGTAACGGGCTGGAGAGATGGCTCAGTGATTAAGAGCACTGACTACTCTTCCAGAAGTCCTGAATTCAAATCCCAGCAACCACATGGTGGCTCACAACCATCTGTATGCCCTCTTCTGGTGTGTCTGAAGACAGCTACAGTGTATTTATATATAATAAATAAATAAATAAATAAATCTAAAAAAAATCTCTAAAAAAAAAAAAAGAAGAAGAAGAAGACAGTAATGAGTTCCTTACTGATGAACCTAGATGCTGATGGCTAAGCTTTTAACTGTAGCTGGATTTTCATAAACGATCATTTCCATCTTTAAAATCTATGATACCTCTTTGCCTTAATAGAGACAATTGAATCTAAATTAACTCTATATTAGATTCTGAGCGACTATTATATCTTAATTTGAAAGGCAAGATTATGACAGTAACAGTAGAACATATTTCATCAGCCGTGTGGAAGGAACAGTTGGTTTTGTATTAGAGTCATGTGACGGGATTTTTTGAATCACTAATGTATGACAGCACAACTATTCTGATTTGACATGGCATCTACTGTAATCATGCACATCATGAGAAACAACCATCCCATTTCAAACCCGTGCCTCAGCAAAAGGATGTCACCCATTTTACTCTCTTCGGGGACTGAATGCATTTGCTTTGGTACGGTAAAAAAAACAAACCAAACAAACAAACAAAAACATTAATGATTCTTGAAGATTTAGGGAGTTTGGATCCTTTCTGCTTTTCCCTTGATTTATAGGAGAAATGAGTTTGGAACTCTGTGTCGTGAGCAAGAATACTGGTTTCTCATCTTTAACTTGCATCTCAGATGAACACTCAAAGCCAGCTCGGTGCTTCCTGACATCCTTTGACTGGGTACTTCCTGCAAAACTTGTCAGGTCAGAGAGCGCAGTGGGCTGCCAACAACAGGCAAAGCACATCTTAAATACTCAAAGAATCTTTGGTAAGTTCAAACCTGACTAAGAGAAATATGCACATTTTAGAGCCCACTATAATACTTAAATTAATTTTTGAAGCATTTCTAAGAGCTATCCGTGGCAGTTTTGTTTTGTTGAAATGTTTTCCACATCACTCTGGATTCCACACGGAAATAATGAATTGCACTTTTTATTCTTCTTAATTCAACTGATAAGAAAGTGCACATTAATTAAAAGTAAGCTTTTTAATACTCCAAAATACAAATGAGCTTTTAATGTGAATATTCCATTTTGAAACAATGCAAGAAAATGCATGGGGAACAATGTACCTCAGAAACGTTAGTGTATACAAGACGTTCTTAATCACCATAAAGTATGTTTAAGCAGGTCTGGAATGCCTGGCACCCCTTTTTAACATTTTTATTTGCTGATGAACCAACAATGTTTGGCATAATTAACACTAAGATCTTCAAAACTCAATGACTGAAAATAATTGCCTCTCTCTTTTCTTTCCTGAGTACTCAGAAGCCCAACCTAAAGATTTAGAGCTGGCTGGACAAACATAAAGGATGTCAGAAGCAGTGACCACTGACGAGCCATTCAAGGCGCAGGGAGAGGGCTCAGGCGTGAATGCCTCTAAACGGCTCACTGGTAAGATCAGCTATCGGCGAGATGCGGCGCCAGTCAGCACTATTCACTGAGCCGGCTATGACCTTAAAACCAGGGCTCCTGAGGCATGTCAGCCACCAATTAGTTCCTGTGTTCCCTGGACATCACCGCTCAGGAAATGCACTGGTCCCTCATTCCACAGTGCTGACTAGGTGTGTGTGAGGCTTTCTCCTCATGGCTTCCTTCCTGAACCTGCTCCATCTTCTGCTGATGCTTTCAGGTCACCTGGACACCCCCTTCAGCCATCATGGAGTTTTATACCTCACTTTAAAACTACCATAGTTTAATTAGCTAAATGTGAATTTTATTGTGACCATCAAAGTACGTATGTAGAGCAAGGTTAAAAAGTCAGAATTTAATGTTCTAGTATATTAACTATAGTCTTAAGAGTTAAACATAAAAAGATCAGAATCCCTTTTATTCAAAAGGGTTATTTTATCAGGCATTGTTATCATTCTTCAGAGAGGAAAATGTCTCTGCTGTCTCAAAGTCATCATTAATTAGCACAAATGCACCGGTTCCTGGACAGACAAAAGTATTACATATAAGGGAATATATCTGAAAATAACTTTAAGATAACATCACACCATGATAAAAGAATGAAAAATACATCCACAGTTTCTACTTGGAAAGATATAAAAAGCCCAGGGCATAGTCAAAACTGGATATTTGGGAAAGAGATGACTGACTGTTATATAAGTAAAACTTCCTGAGGATGGCTAGCTGGAGGACCAGGACAGGGTGCAGGCTTGCTGGCCGAGACTGTTAGCTGACATAATCTGCATGGGTCTCTCCAAGGAACCGAAGGAGAGACCATGGGACTGGAATTCTGAGTCTTCCTTTCTGGTTATTCTGAAGGTAGAAAATCCTCTCCCTAAACTGAGGGGTCAGCCTTTAAATCACATCAGCCTACTGCAAAATGATCTGACGACAGTTTTGCTGGCCTTGTGAAGAGAGCTTTATTAAGGTAGAACTGCCAACCTCCGGCTTCTCCCATCTAAAGAGAGCACACTTAGAGTTCTCAAGCTACAGTTCCAATTACGATTAGAGCATTTTCATACTGTGGCAGGGAATTCCCTTCCTCCTCTCTAGTTGCCCTCCTGAGGTAAGTGCTTGGCTACTTTCTGTCTATATAGATTTAGCTGCTCCAAACAGTTCATATAGACAGGATTTTAAAATGTTGTTCTTTGAGACTGATTCCTTATATTTAATATAATGTTTTATGAGGCACTTCCACATTTTAGTGTATGGCAATAACTCATTCTTTCTTATTGGTAAAATGTCGTTGAATGTGTTGCTCACCCATTCCCTGACTTTTATAACACCAATCCATGCCTGAGAAGAACTGTTCATAGCCCATGCTTAGATGCATTGGTGAAGAATCTCCTTCCAGATGTGCATTCTATGTCATGTTAGATGTGCTCTATAAATTGGGTAACTGTGATGATTTGGATGAGAATGGACCCCACAGGCTCATATGTTTGAATTCTTGCCCCCTCAGTTGGTGAGCTATTTGGAAAGCATTAAGAGGCATGGCCTTGATGTTACTGGGGTTGAGCTTTGGCATTTCAAAAGCCCACGCCAGCCCCATCCAGTCTTTCTCTTTTCCTGCATCCTGCCTACGGACTGGGACTGGGATGTAAGGTCTCAGCTACTGCTCAAAGCCATGCCTGCCTGCCTGCCTGTGTGCCTGCCTGCCTGCCTGCCTGCCTGCCTGCCTGTGTGCCTGCCTGCCTGCCTGCCTGCCTGCCTGCCTGCCTGCCTGCCTGTGTGCCTGCCTGCCTGCCTGTGTGCCTGCCTGTGTGCCTGCCTGCCTGTGTGCCTGTGTGCCTGCCTGCCCTGCCCTGCCCTGCCCTGCCCTGCCTGCCTGCCTGCCTGTGTGCCTGCCTGCCCTGCAGCCACCATGCTTCCTGACATGATGATCATGGATCAATCCTTTGAAACTATAAGAAAGCGCCCCCCAATTAAATACTTCCTTTTATAAGTTGTCTTGGTCACAGTGTTTCTTTACAGCACTACAGTAGCTAAAACATGAACTTAACTGATTTACACAGCATCGTTTATAGTTCTCAGCCTTCGTAATGCTGCGACTTTTTTAACACACTTCCTCATATTGTGGGGATCTTCAACCAGAAAATTATTTTCATTGTAACTTCTTCATAACTGTAATTTTGCTACTATTATAGACTGTAATGTAAATATCTGTGTTTTCTGATGGTCTTAGACAGTCCTTGTGAAAGGGCTATTTGACCCTCAAGGGGATTGCGACCCACAGGTTAAGAACTGTTGTTGCCCTAGTAGAAAGTCTATGCCAAGGTGAGCAGTGAAATGCAGACTTTAATCCTAGTCTTCCTGTTTATTAGTTCAATGCCCTCAAATCTCTCAACCACTAAGAATCTCCATTCTTAGCATCTGCACACTAACAAAAGGGCATTGTTGTCTAAGTTCTTCTAACCCTGAGCTTTCCTGTTTCTGTAACAAAGTATTATGCTGATGTGTCATATATATACATATATGTATATATACATGTTTACATATTTATATATACACATACATACATATATATATATACCATGTTGATGTGTCATATATATAATAAAAACACAATTCCAAACAAAGATAAAATGTACTTGTCTTAAATGATTATACCAATTTTATGCACATAAACATTTGTATTAAATTCAGAACATATGGATAATTGAGCACAGAAGGTCTTCACCAACACTCAAGTGGTAAAGGAATTAGCAGAATGTGTACTATGTATGGCAGTAAAGGCAAAGAGAGATGTGCCTATAACGTGTGGTTATAATCATGGAGACCAACTTATCCCTCAACCAGATGGTCAAAATTGTTGCTTCAGGTAAACGGCTCACGCAAGATGAAGAACTCTAAGGCTATTTTGTTTTAGGCTTTCCCCACCAGCTGGCACATAATGTCCTCAAGAATAAGCCTCATGACAGTAGGGTTTCACAGGCCTCTGTGCCCTGTTGCTGGTGACACATGCCATCTTCAAATGTAGTTCACGCTATAAAACTGATTCCATGTCATGGTTAGTATCCTCTTGAGATGAGCTGTCTCTCCAGCACCTACCCTATACTATACATTGTCTAGTTGTTCTAAGTCAAACTTAAGCTAGTAAAAAATGGCTGATTGGTCAGAAACTAGAATGTTTTATCAGAAAGATCACACCACACACACACACACACACACACACACACGTTTTCACTCATTCTTTGTAATTTCATATATGTACAAATGTATGTGAATAATATCAAACCCTACTTCTAGCATAGCTCTCCCAGAGTGCCCTAACATCCCCACCCAAACTGCAAGTCCTTTTTTCACAGGCCCTAGGACAGAGCTGTCTAAACGTGCATAGGTCTAAGGCCATCCATGGTGGCACGGATAACCCATCAGGGACCACACTAGGGAAGAACGAACCCTTTCAACCACAGGCACCTTCAACTGCCAAACCCCTCAGATAGGTGTAGAGCTCCTCCCCTGAATAGGCTTTGTGAGCCCCTCCCTATCCATGCTGGAATTTTGGCTAGCTTTCTTAGGCTTCCCTCCTGCAGGAGGCAACCAGAGCCACTGCGAGATATCCCCTCTCCATCCCTTCTTCAGCAATATTCCCTTAGTTATGGGTAAAGGGTGTGCTGATTTGAATATGCTTAGCCCAGAGGAAGTGTCACATTAGGAGGTATGGCCTTACTGAGGGAGGTGTGGCCTTGTTGGAGGAAGTGTGTCATTGTGTGGGTGGGCTTTGATGTCTTCTATGCTCAAGCTCCACCACATGTGGAAGACACCCTATTCCTGGCTGTCAGCAGGAGACAGTCTCTTCCTGCTGCCTTTGGATCAAGATGTAGAACTCTGTGCTCTGCCACATGCTGCCATTCTTCCCACCCTGAAGACAATGGACTGAACCTCTGAAACTGTAAGCCATCCCAATTAATGTTTTCATCTGTAAGAGTTGTCTTGATCATGGTATCTCTTCACAGCAATTAAACCCTAAGACATAGGGTAATCACAAAAGTTTTATAGAAGAAAGCAGGTTGTAAGAGTGATGGAGAATTCAAACTATCCCAATTTTTTTAATTGGAGAAACCAATAAATGATACTATCAACATGGACTAATTCTATTCCTCACCTTAAAGTTCACAGAAGCCAAAGCCCTGTAATAGTGCTTTGCACACAACACCTGTGGCTGCCTGGGGAAACTATTACCACTTTGTTGACATAAAGTGTCAACTATTATGACACTTATTTAAGGGAGACAATAACAGGTCATGTTTAAAAGATTCTCCTCGTGAATCTTTAAGATAACTACAAGGTCTCCTAATATCTTGACTGTGATCCCATGAGAAAGCCAGAGCCCCAAACTGCACAGCACAGTGTGTATGAGTTACGAACTCAAAATTGTGTGGAATTGCTTATTGTTTTAAGATATTAGGGTTTGTGATATTTTGTCATACATCATCATGTATAGACTATATATAGTCTATATATAGTAACTTTCCCTAATACCTCATTGGTCAAAATGTGTTAACCAGGTCACCCACAACTACAAGAGTCTGGAGAATGTTTTCACTGGGTGTGTTTCTTGCTGTAAATAAACCCTGAGTTCTGGTTCTTCTGTTTAGGAAAAACCATTAGGAAGTGGCTGGCGGCCATGTGAGCACACCATTTCTATTTCAATTCAATTTTCTCCAGAAAGAAAAGAGGTCTTCAGACAAGAAGAAAAAGATAAACAATACAGGGAGCATGTAGCCCACAGTAAATAAGGAAACAACCTATGATCCAGTAGTTGTTCTAAGAGGGTTGGAATCTGTAGACAGGGCAATTTGCATTCCACCATGCCAGCTAAATTTGGTTTGTATCTATAGTCTCCTGTCAGTAATCACACTGAAAAATCCTGACAAATGGAGAAAAACAAACAGGCTTATGAAAATGCTTTCTTGCTATTTTAGAAAAAGAAAGCAAGTTACAAGAAACATGGAGGATGAGCTCCATGATGAAGCTGCGCGACAGATCACTAGCTTGTTGATGCATAGCTGGAAAATGAAGCCGTGTTCAGGAACAGACAAAAGGTGCACATTAGGAGCAGCGTGGGAAGCATCAGAGGTTCCTTCTGGCCTTTACCCTTGGCCTTGACTTGTCAGTGTGTCTAGCTGTGACTTAAGGACATAAAGGGTACACCTAGCGAGTGCTCACATGACACATCTAGGAACGATACATATAATAACAGAACCAGTTTTTAAATGATCTTGACAGCTTACAACACTGTTACTCATACATTTAACAGTTCAAAGGAATCATTTCTGTCTCTACCAGAATGCCAAGTTCTCCAGGGCTGGACTTGGCCTCATGCAACTTTAGAATCTCTGCCAGCATCTGATGGAGTACTGGGAACACAGTCAGTGCTTCATTAATAGGCAAAGAACTGAACGGAACCATATTAAGTGTGCAGAAGTTCTGAATAAACCCATCGCATCGTAATATCCTTTAGCTTTCCCACCAGACCATATCACTTACTTACTTCCAAGAAGCTATAAATGAACTTTTCTAGCATATCACATTTCCTGAGCTACCACAGGCCCTGGGAAGACGGATTACAACACATCACGTTTTAGAGGGTGCGTGGAACCCTTCCGCACTTTTTATTTACATATCTCGTCTCAATATTATGCCCAGTTCTATGACTTGAGACTGAGCCCACAGGGCAGTGTACAGAGCTCCTGCCATCCACACCGAGTGAGAACAGACGCACACCCCCTTGCAGGGCTGCACAACATAGCATTTTCTCGTTACAGTTCAATATCATGCAGGAAGATAAGCACACCCCACAGTCTAAGTTAATAGACATGAAGAAGTCAAGCGCTATTGTTCAGCGTCGCAGCCAGTCACCCCGCATGATCAGCCTTTATTCCTTTCTGGCTTCATTATGAAGATGATGCCTTTCAACTGTGGTGACTAAGCCTGTGAAACTCCAGAGCAGGAAATGTATAGAAGCTTTATGAGAATTATACTGAACAGCTTAAATGTGAAACCTGCAATTAAATTCCAAAACTAAGCACTTCACCCTCAAGAAAATGTTAAGCAGGCCATCAGCAGCACCCCTGATTCACATGCCCCCAAGTCAGTGGGGACATGTACTCCTGTGCTGCACTGATACTTCCAGGAACTTTGCAGTACTGTCCAAGGAAAACATAGTTATATTTATCCACGCTTTTCAAAACTAACAGATTTCAACTTGGCATGCCAGGGACAGGAGCCTTTTCATTTTCAAAAAGCCATCTTCTGGCACATGAAAAGCTCCAAGAGTAAAATATTTCAGTATAGCTCAGTGTTAACAATGGATATGCCATCAGATTACCATACACGTGAATAAAGCACCAAATGATACGAACCTTTTTTTCCACACTTTGGATTCTGATGTGAAATGAGTCTAATTATTTATTCATAGCCTTTTCCTCTAAGGAGTTCAAAGCGCTATATTTTAAATCTTCAAACGTAGATTTACTGAACTCTAACATCTACTGAAGGGGACAGAAGAATGTGTGACAAGAAAAAAAAAGATTAAATAGCACAAAAGAAAAGGTGGGCTGGAAGGACCCAGCACGCTTCAAACACAAGGCAGGATGGAAGGACCCAAGCACGCTTCAAACACGAGGCGGGATGTTTTTCATTCACTTATTCTTGCAGTCATCCAAGCATTTATTGCACATCTCCCAGAAGGAAAGATGCATGCCAGATGTTAGTGATGTGAAAACCACCCCAGTTCCAGCCACTCTTCAGATGGGGTATGACTGACATCAAGAATAATTGTGAGTTCCAAATGCTATAACACAAGGAACCACTGGATGAGGGGAGGCTTCAGCAGGAAAGGAAGATCTCAGTTATATTTAGAAGCTGGCAGAAGTCTGCCAGAGAGTTCTGAGACAACCTGGAGACAGAGGTTGACATTATACTACAGGGCAAGGAAGTATCAAAAGCTTTGACCTGGTCAAGGAGTGCGAGAAAGACTTGACTTCGTAGCAAGAGATTATAATTAGTGGGCAGAAATTATGGGTTTCAAGTCTGTTTTGTGAAAAGACTTCAAAGTTGTCAAAAATCATGAAAATGTTAAACTAATAAACACAATAAGCAGATATAAAATGACACGTTTAATTTTGTTTTATATGTACATGTACATTTTGGTTTTAGGTATGTAGTTTTGCTTTGCACATGCATACAGAGAGAAAGACAGAGAGACAGAGAGAGACAGAGAGAGGGACAGAGAAAGAAAGAAAGAAAGGGAGAGAGAGAGAGAGAGAACAACAGAGCAAGCTAGCTCTACGGGACAGTACACGTGATGTCTCTGAGCCAGATGAGCCCTCTACCCCTCCAACCACTGAGGATGTGGACAGGGCAGGTGGCAGGGCCCAGCCACACAGCTTTCTCCCCCCTGTATCTGTATAGTTCCTTCTCTCAGGTGGAGGCTCACTTAGGAAGTTAAACTGTGGGCCAGATTGCTTGATGCTATTTATTTCCCAAGCTTGCTACCAGCGTGCCCATTCAACAAGGGAGCAGGTGTTTCCTTCTCTTAAGGACTACATATGGGGCAGCCTCTTCTGCACCGTTCCTGTATGTACCTGCGTACAACAGACACGGAAGGAAAGAACAGGGGAAAAAATGTAGCTTAAGTCTCAGAAGTGTAGATGAAAGAGAATATTTCCTTGCTTTTATATTATTTCAAGTATAAAAGCTCCTCTGTCAAAATACTCAGAAAACTGTGGCTCAAAATAGAAAAGATAGAAGCCAATTATCAAGACTGATTTGTAGTTCCAAGTCTTCAAATCACCTTCTACAGAAGCACTCACTAATTGATATCGACAGAAGGATATGGCAGAAAACTGAAACCTTTCTCATCTATAGATATATAGAGATGATATAGACATGGATGATAGATAGACAGACAGATGTTAGATAGATAGATAGATAGATAATAAATAGGTAAGATAGATATATGATAGATACATAGAGATATAGGAAGCAGGAGAGAAATTCAACAAGTTAGAGGGTATTACTCATTCTATGTTGGGTTAAGAAATTATAACTGCTTTTTTAAAACAGATAATCATGTGTATTTAATGACTCCATAAAACACAACATTTATCCAGGCAGTGGTGGTGCATACCTTTAGTCCCAGCACTCAACGGGCACAGGCTGGTTGGATCTCTGAGTTCAAGGCCAACCTGGTCTATAGAGTGAGTTCCAGGACTGCCAGAGCTATATAGAGAAACCCTGTTTCAAGAAAGAAAAGAAAAGAAAAGAAAAGAAAAGAAAAGAAAAGAAAAGAAAAGAAAAGAAAAAAGAAAAGAAGGAAGGAAGGAAGGAAGGAAGGAAGGAAGGAAGGAAGGAAGGAAGGAAGGAAGGAAGGAAGGGAAAGAAAGAGGAAGGAAGGAAAGAAGGAAGGGAGGGAGGGAGGGATGGAAGGACAGACAGATGGACAGATGAACCCACTGTGCTTGATACCCTGCCCTAGAACATGCTAGAACACAACACAGTACCAAGTAAATTAAGATCCACAGCCAGGAGAGTCCGCATTCTGATCTTGTAGTTCATTCGCAGTTTAGTCTGGATCCTCTTACCTACCAGTGATGATTGCAGCAGATTGTTAGTCATAGTTTAAAGGTCAAAGAGTTTTATAATCCTTTAAACTCATGATGTGGGCAAAGGATAACTATTTTCTAGCAAGTCAAATCAAAAGCCATGAAGAGTATGAAGACGTCTCAAACAGAAAAAGAGACTTGAATATAAATATGTATTGAGTCACAGGAAAAGTGTTCTGACATTTAAACAAAGAGCAGGTGAGCAGGAAAAGTTACCAAGGAGGTAGAGCAGGAGACAATGACAGGGAAGGGTGTAACCTGGGTGGGGACAGGCACAGCACTGAACACGCACACTCCTCTCAAGGTGTGGAATTCAGGCAGCAAGGCTGATGTAACACAAGCTATTTTGAGAAAAAGCAGAAATATAAATACAGATATAGAGGGAGAATTCTGACCCTTCCAACTTAAAAAGAGTTCACTGGGAAAATAATGCCATTTTTTTAAAATGGTTAATGGGAAAAAAACAAGGGACAAAGGTTCTGTGGTTTAGGATCAGCAACCAACCACAGCACAACACAGGACAGTGAGAGTGAGGGTCTGTGGAATGTGAATGCGTTGGCTGGGCTGGCAAGGTTGAGCGAGGCCAGAGGCGAGTTTGAGGCCAGCCTGGACTATAACAACATCCTATCTCAAAAAACAACAAAGAAGGGGGAAGGGAAGGGGACAGAAGGGGAGGGGAGGGCAGAGTGAGGAAGGGAATGAATGCACTGTGACATACAACTTTAGTCTCAGTTACTCAGGAGACTTGAGGCAGAGGGATCCCATGACTCCATGAGCTTGAGCTTAGATAAACATGGTAAGGCTGCACCTCAGGGAGAAGGATAAAGCAAATGCGTACTGTTCCTATGCCCCTTTCTGATAGAGATGACCTATGACCCTAAAGGAATTGACCTGAAAAGAAAGACCCAGAGGTCAGCAAAACTAGAAACGAGGAGGAGCAGCTTTCCAAGTCCCACTCAGTTACCTCCTAACTGTATCGCCTGACCGTGGGGAGCAGGGAAAGGGAGTTAAGTAGGCTGATCTTCAGGGCTGCACATCATGTGCTGAACTACACGCACACTTCCAGCAAGTGTGCATTTCCAACTGTCAGTCATTTTCCTAGCATAACAAGATGCAAAAAAATGATGAATGAGCTTTAAAATTCCAAATGGGAGTCAGTTCCTGTAAAGTTTTTAAATTATTGGTACATAAAAGCTATAAAATAAATGTTCAAATGCTCAAATGTTCCAAAAGGGGGCTGCCGAAAAGAGGGCTCAGCGATTAGGAGCACTGACTGCTCTTCCAGAGGAGCTGAGTTCAATTCCCAGCATCCACATGGTGGCTCACAACCATCTGTAATGGGATCTGACGCCCTCTTCTGAAGTGTGTCTGAAGACAGCTTCAGTATACTCAGGTAAATGAAATAAATAAATCTTTTTTAAAAGTTCCAAAAGATTAATATCATAAAAAAATCACCATAAAACTTAGTTGGGTGCCACAGAATACTGGAAACAGTACCCAGTGACTAGGTGCTACCACCAATTCAGTTACACCGAGCACAGACCTTGTGACAGCCTATATTTAACTAAACTACTACTAATAATCAATCAGTATCTCTTCTACCATCTGTCTGTCTGTCTGTCTGTCAGCCAGCCATCTATCTTACCATTTGTGGTGCTAGCAATTGGCTCCATGGCCTCACATGCACTGGACAGGCACACTGCTGCTAAACTGCACCCCCGCCCTTACACACCTAACGTCTGCAGAGGAGTCTCTCGATTCCCCTTTCGGGAATTCCATCTCTGTGTCCCGGATGACAGCTTCGCCCCACAGCTAGACAGAAAACATTTCCTCAGCACAGATGTGGTCATACATTCATTAGCTCCTACTGCTTTGGGGAGTGATTGCAAAAGGCCTTTCACAACCTGGGCTTTGTGATCCCTGTAGCCTCCCCTCATTTCCTGTCCCACAGACTCTGACTCAAGTCTCACTAAATATTAGATTTAGTGTCAGCCTGGAGAATTAGCCCAACAGTAGAATGTGTGCTTGCGGTGTGCAGTAACATGGGTTCAGTCCCCACCTCTACCAAAAGACCGGAGACAACAAGAGGTCTCGAACATTAAGGACGAGAGCTTTAAACACAGTGCTACCCCAGCTCTCTTCCTCCCGAGCTTTGATTGTTGAGGTGCAGCCAACAAACTTACATCTTCCCTATCCTTGAGTTAATCTCTGCCTTAACAGATTTAAAGTGCTTTTCTTTACAATGCCCTCTCTGAGTCCTCTGAGGTGACTCAGGAGTGGGGAGAGAAGTGCAGTAGAGACACTTGCAAGCAGGCTGAGGGCCTGCGGTCCCATTGGGTGGCAAGAGAGAACCAATTGCACAGAGTAATTTCTGACCTCCACACACATATACATGCTAAGGCACAAACATGTACAAACACACATATACACCACAGACACGGTAGACAGACAGACAGACAGACAGACTGACTGACTGACTGACTGACTGACTGACTGACTTGATTGATTGATTGGATTGAAGAAAACTTTTAGGGGGCTGGAGAGATGGCTCAGTGGGTAAAAGCACTAACTGTTCTTCCAAAGGTCCTGAGTTCAATTCCCAGCTACAACATGGTAGCTTACAACCATCTGCAATGGGATCTGACACCCTCTTCTGGTGTGTACTCATACAAATAAAATAAATCTTTAAAAAAAAGAAAAGAAAAAAGAAAACTTTTAGGCTTAGGACACACTGTATGAGCCATGTAAACATTTCAAATATACTGAAATTGTCTCATAATTTATTCCCTTCCTCTCTTATTTGACCATAAGTAGCCCATAGACATTGGCCAGTATACAATTCCTTTCATACAATATGCATCCAAACAAGTAGAGACTAGACTAATTTATTTACTTTGCACTTGGCTAACAGTTCCTAAAATATAATTTTCAAATGAACAAAAAGTATCACATGTAAATTAAGGGGACTCCTATCATACCAAATAGAATGAATTTAGGTCATGGAATCTGTGCTTTAATGTCAGAAACTTTGTGGGGCAGTAGGTGGAACTGGCTCTGCGCCCTGTCAGTGCTCTACCACCCATCTCCAGGTTCAGCTTCTAACCTCAGACTTTCATCTAATTTGATTTTGTTATTATTGAAAAGCTCCACAGAGTTCCCCTCTTGGTTTGGGTTTATAGTATCCTCACAGAACTATAATATCATCTTTTCAGCTCTACTCTACTCAGACGGCTTACAAAAAGCTAAAACATTTTATTGATTTTTTTCAAAGTTTTTTTTTTAACGTGTATGCGTGTTTTGCCTGCATGCATCTCTGTGCTGGGTGTCTGTGGAGGCCAGAGGAAATCATTAGATTCCCTAAAATTGGAGTCACAGACTACAGTGAATTGCCATGTTGGTGCTAGGAACTGAACCTTGGTACTTAGGAAGAGCAGCCAGTGCTTTTAACTTCTGAGGCAACCCTCCAATCCTGACTAAAACACTTTAGACCCATGAGACTCTGTTTTTCTATGTGAGCAAGCAGGTTTGCTGGCATATCACCTAGGTTTGGACCCTGTCACTGTGTTATTGTGAGGAGTTAGCCAATCAATCTGAAGGCTTTTTCTTGAGGCAGCTGTAAAGATAGGGAAAAGGGTTAGGGAGTTTTAGATGAAACAGCACACATCAGCACCTAGGTGTCACCTAAAAACTGCCTGTCCAGTAGACTTCAGCAGTCTGGTTTGGTCACTGAGCTGGATGGTTCAGTTTCCCCACTCTAACAGGACTGTGTGGTCCTCTAGATATGACCTGAGAGTCAAGGGAAGCAGATTTGAAGAGGCAGCATCACTACCTAAACAAAGACCCTGACCTCACATTACAGATGCAAGGTTCACCCTGTCTTCCTCATTTGTGTGCTTTTGAAAAGTCATTTTGATGCTCTACAAGACTTAGGTTTGCCCTTGAGGGCTGGAAGAAGAGTTTGTGGAAGATTATATGCCAAGAAAGGCTGGCAGCTTCTGGTATGGCCTTGTTCGGCTGTACATTGCCCTAGAGCATACAGGTACCTCTTACAAGTGACCAGAGAAACAGATATGCCGAGACCAAAACTACACAGAGTATTGCAAAAGAGGTATTATTAATGGCTTGAAGACAATAAAGTTATTAGAAACATATAGACAGGAAAGAGTGGGAAGTCCTCAATTATTAATTTAATAGCTTGGCCCCACCATGCCTGTCTCCCAACAGATCCTTCTCAGGAATCCTACGGATAGAACTGAAGCACCAGTCTGATTCTCTTTAGGCTGCTGAAGAACATGAGGAATTCCGGAGGTGGAGAAGCAGCATCTATCTGGATAAATGTTACCTATCAACAGAAGCTCCGGTTCCTACTGTCTACTATAATAAAGTGCCATTTCTCTTTTAAGCCAGGACTTGAACCCAGGAATCCATGTATGTTAAATACAATCCTCATCTTTCCTAAAGAAAAGATTCACCTTCTCAGCTTCTTAGGAGATTCTTCAATAAAATATACTGGAGAACCAGTGGCCTTCAATGTCATAAGTTTAGGATGGGGGCTGGAGAGCCATCTCAGTGGATAAGAGCACTGGCCGTGCTTGCCAGCACACACAGCAGCTCACAGCCATGTCTACCCGCAGGTCTGGAGATCTGAGGCCCTCCCGGCTTCCTCCAGCAGGGCACGCATATAGTATACATTAATGCAGATGAAACACCCATACACATAAAGTAATTAAAAAGGGGGAGCCTGAAGATTTGGGTCAGTGGAAGACTGCACATGAGATCTGCAAGGGCATGGGTTCGATCCCCAACACTGCCCACAGATAGGCACAGAACAGTAAGCACTAAAATAGCAAAAAGGTTTTTAAAACAATGACACTAAACAGATGTGAACATAAAACAGCTTAGGAAATCAACCTATAAAATAACCTTTCATTTTATCTATTATGAAATGAAGGGTTTCAAAACTAATCTTACAGGTGTCTAGAACAGAACACCACTGTAAGTATCAAAAGTTTATGTTGATTTATTTGTTAAAAAAAATCTAAGACATGACATCTTATGCCTTCTTTAAATGAATATTGTTGGGCTGGAGAGATAGCTCAGCAGTTAGAGCAATGACTGCTCTTCCAGAGGTCCTGAGTTCAATTGCCAGCAACCACATGGTGGCTCACAACCATCTGTAAGAGGATCCGATGCCCTCCTCTGGTGTGTCTGAAGAAAGCAACAATGTACTCACATACATAAAATAAATTTATAAAAAAAAATCATTTTCTTCTGGCTATAAAGTCATTATTATGGGTATATTATTTTCATGGTTTACTATAATGACATAGTCCCAGGATTTACTGGCACTGCCCGGAAGAGCTTGACAGCTAAAGACAAGACCACCCCTGAGTCTGCTCTCAGGCTCAGACAGGTTTTAATACCTTTGAAGACTTGTTGAAAGTCAGTTTGCATGGTAGCACATGCCTGCTCCCCAGCACTTAAGAGACAGAGGAAAGAAAGTAACCTCAAGTTCAAGCCAGTCTACATAATAAGGTCCAGGCCTGGGCTACATGGTGACGCTAACATCTCAAAAACTAAATTTTTAATTAGAAAAAGACTATGAAATAAGTGTTTTATGTGGTCCCTGGAGCCTTTAATTTTTTAATATTTATTTATTTATTATATGTAAGTGCACTGGAGCTGTCTTCAGATACCCCAGAAGAGGACATCAGATCTCATTACAGATGGTTGTGAGCCACCATGTGGTTGCTGGAAACTGAACTCAGGACCTTCGGAAGAGCAGTCGGTGCTCTTAACCGCTGAGTGAGCGATTCCTCCAACCCCCCTGGAGCCTTTAATATTTACTCTTGGACCTTTTATAGTAAGGGAGGGAAAAGTAAAGAAAAGAAAAAAATTGCCAGTCCCTCTTCAAAATGTTCCTGGCCTAGCAAGTCCCAGTCTACCTCTCCCCTGTCTAAAGGGGAAGAGGCCTTAGGGTAAGAAATCAGGTTGGTTCCTAGAATGGGTCTAGCTGGCCTCTCAATCTGTATGTAGTTAACTGTCTCGTGGGAAAAAACAAACCATGACCACAGGACGGGTGAAGGACGGGTGCCATGGCAGACTTGCAGTACAGAAAAGCATTATGGGACCCTGCTTCATTAATAAAATACACCTCCATAAACTGTGGACTATGTAGGCAGGACTCAGATCATTATATCCTGATTTTTCTTTAAAGATTCATCTGTTATAAGAAATAAAACATATAATCTTAATATATGATACTTTTTAGTTCTTTTGAGATTTTTATTTACTTTTATTAGATATATTCTTTATTTTCATTTCAAATGTTATCCCGATTCCCAGTTTCCCTTATTCCCAGAAACCCCCATCCCATCCTCCCTCCCCCTGCTTCTATGAGGGTGGTCCTCCACCCACCCTACTACCACCTCCCCACCTTTGATTCCCCTACACTGGGGCATCTATGAAGCCTTCATAGGACCAAGGACCTCTGAAGCTGGAGCCACATGTACCCCTTGGTAGATGTCTTAGTCCCTGGCAGCTCTGGTGGGTCTGGTTGGTTGCTGTTGTCCTTCCTATGAGGTTGCAAACCCCTTCAGCTCTGTTAGTCATTTCTCTAACTCCTCCATTGGAGACCCCCGCACGTTTTAGTTCTTAAGTAGTAAGCCTATCTAAAAACTAAAGACACACCAAATAATCACCATGGCAGTAAAGAGACGTGGGAATGGTGACTGAGTCACCACTAAGTCACCACAGCAAAGACTGGAATCTCATCTGGATTCCTGAGGCCCACCTTTATCCCGTGACCTACCCATAGCAGCAAAGCTCCACGCGTGGCGTACTTGTAGGCACGGTGCCATCATCAGACTGAGTTGCAATTAGGGGTGAGGGCATCATTAAGTTTGGGGTGATGCTTGCAATTCAAAGTAAGCGGTGCCTTCCCGCTCCTCTGGAAAACATCGTTTAGGGGGTTTCGGTGATCTTCCTGAGCCTAGACTCCTGTACCATGCCTGAATTTTTCCTTTGGATGCATGCCCAACAATAAATGATCCACAATGATCTGAGGACAGCACTCCCATCCAAGAACTTAATCAGATTAATGATGTATTTGTTTTATAAAAATGAAGTACATTAAGCCTGAGAATGCCTAATTTACATACTAAATGGTTGCTAGGGACCAAAAATACTAGTGGTTTTTACAAAACGGAGGTTACAAAATTGACTATTGTCTTGAAATCTGGTAGTAAATAGCAGTGAAATGCAAAATAATAAACAAATGTTAATTAGAAGTATTTATGTATGTAAATTCATTAGATGGTGTACAGTTTGTTCAAAAGAACCTAATGATGCTCACATCCCAAACATGTAAGCCCCAGAGTCAATATAGTATCATTATTGAAGTTGGAAATGACAGTAAACTTACTTACCATGTTTTCTAGTTGATTTGACCTCAAATCATGCTTTACATTCCATTGTTCTATTTTTCTCTTGAGATCCTAGCTTAATATATGCAAATATAAACAGGAAATTAGCAGTTTAGGTATCTGCCATTTTCCTTGGAAACAGCTTCATATAAAAAGAGGAAGAAGAGCTTTCACGAAGCTGCTGAATGTCCCTGATTATATAAACAAGAAAAACTAATAGCCTTCCTGGATGGCCTCTTGAATTTTCAGGCTCAAGATGGCTCCATTCATTCAACAGTCTGGTGTTTCTTCACCTCTGGAGGCAACAAAGAGAATACAAAGTTGCTGCTCTGTCTGCTGAGGACACTAGCAAGCCAGCAGATAATCACAACTCAAAGGAGCAGCTTCTCAATTCAGGTATTAAATTCCAGGGAGCTCTGGAAACAAACGCCAGCCATAGACTTAGCTACAGTTAGAAGTAAACTCACAGAGGGAGCAGCCATGTGTCCTTCCCAACCACCAGATGAGACAGACCACCTCTGCCAAGGCCAGTGAGAACGGAGACACCTGAAGCAACTGACTTCTCAGTCTGTCTGTAGTCAACATATGCAGCACCCCCACACACACCCCAGTTTGAGAAAACTGAGTCAAATTTCATTTAAGTGAGACAAAACTTAAGGCTGCCTTGCCTTAAGTATTTATTTCATTAAATTGCATTTGTATTCAGTGACTACAGAAGACAAAGAGTTTTTTAAAAATGAATAAAAAATGACTAGATAAAAACTTGCATTAAGCATGGATTTCAACTTTTTTAAATAATTGAGTTCAATTTTAGATATAAATTTACATACAGGCCTTAGAAATATGTGTGGAGCATGTGTCCTTATTACATGCTGGGGAATCCTCTGGGTATATGCCCAGGAGTGGTATAACGGGGTCCTCCGGTAGAATCATGCCTAGTTTTCTGAGGAACTGCCAGACTGCTTTCCAGAGTGATTGTACCAGCTTGCAATCCCACCAGCAGTGGAGGAGTGTTCCTCTTTCCACATCCTTGCCAGCACTTGTTTTCTCCTGAGTTTGATCTTAGCCATTCTGACTGGTGTGAGGTGAAATCTCAGGGTTGTTTTGATTTACATTTCTCTGATGACTAAGAATGTTGAACATTTCTTTAGGTGCTTCTCTGCCATTTGATATTCCTCAGGTGAAAATTCTTTGTTTAGCTCTGCACTCCATTTTTTAATAGGGTTATTTGGCTCTCTGGAGTCTAACTTCTTGAGTTCTTTGTATATATTGGATATTAGCCCTCTGTTGGATGAAGGTTGGTAAAGATCTTTTCCCAATTTGTTGGTTGCCATTTTGTCCTATTGACAAAATTCTTTGCTTACAGGAACTTTGTAATTTTATGAGGCCCCATTTGTCAATTCTTGATCTTAGAACTATTGGAGTTCTGTTCAGGAAATTTTCCCCTGTGCCCATGTCCTCAAGGGTCTTCCCCAGTTTCTTTTCTATTAGTTTCAGTGTGTCTGGTTTTATGTGGCGGTCCTTGATCCACTTGGACTCCACTATGTTCATAGCAGCCCTATTTATAATAGCCAGAAGCTGGAAAGAACACAGATGTCCCTCAATGGAGGAATGAATACAGAAAATGTGGTATATTTTACACTATGAAATACCACTCAGCTATTAAAACCAATGAATTCATGAAATTCTGGAAAATATCATCCTAAGTGAGGTAACCCAATCACAAAAAACCACACATGGTACGCACTCACTGATAAGTGGATATTATCCCAAAAGCTCGGAATACCCAAGACACACAATTCACATATCAAATAATGTCCAAGAAGAAGGAAGGAGAGGCCCCTGGTACTGGAAAGGCTTGATGCAGCAGTGTAGAGGAATACCAGGACAGGGAAGTGGGAGGGGCTTGATTGGGGAACAGGGGGTGGGAAGAGGGCTTATGGGACTTTCAGGGAGGAGGAATCCAGGAAAGGGGAAGTCATTTGAAATGTAAATAAAGAATATATCTAATTTAAAAAAAAAAGAAATATATATGGAAAAACACAATTTTGGCTATCTCTAGATAAATGTAAATTAATCTAGAAATGACAAATAAAGAATTTAAGCATGTTGTTTCTTGTTTTAATTTTTTTTTTAGAAATTTCTGTACATGAATTAAATCATTATACTCTATGCCATGAAATATATGCTAATCAAAAAATAATTTAAATTTTTTAATTAAAAATGAGACAGGGATGACAGGAGAAACAGGGGTGTCTTAGTCAGGGTTTCTATTCCTGCACAAAACATCATGACCAAATTGGGGTGGAAAGGGTTTATTCAGCGTAAACTTCCACGTTGTTGTTCATCACCAAAGCAGGTCAGGAAGCAGGAGCTGATGCAGAGGCCATGGAGGGATGTTACTTACTGGCTTGCTTCCCCTGGCTTGCTCAGCGTTCTCTCTTATAGAACCCAAGAGCACCAGCCCAGGGATGGTACCACCCACAAAAGGCCCTTCCCCCTTGATCACTAATTGAGAAAACGCCCCACAACTGGATCCCATGGAGGCATTTCCTCACCTGAAGTTCCCTTCTCTGTGATAACTCCAGACTTCGTCAAGTTAACACACAAAACCAGCCAGTACAAAGGGTAAAAGGAATTAACCTGTACATTCAAAAGTCTGTCCACCAAGTTTACAGAATCAGTGGCTCAGAAGCAGGCATATGACCATAGCTAATGACATCACCACCAGAAGGCAGAGCTCACAGACCATCCAGCTGTGTGTGGGAGACCGGGGAAAGGATTCCCACTTCTCACAGTGATTGGAATGCTGGCAGCCATTTGAGACATTGTATTTACCAGAGAGCACGAAGTCCAGCTTTGAGGGGACAGCGACGCCACGTTCTTGTGCTGGCCCAGTAGGACACATCACCCGCATGGCCTCCCTCACACAGGAAAGTGGATTCAGGGATGTAGTATTCTGTTATCTTTCTCTTCTTGTGTATATTATAAATTTATCTTGAAAGATATTTGATTCTATGATAGCTCTCTTAAATTTAGGAAAAATATAGTTTTGAATTAAATATACTTTTAAGCAAAACTTTTAAAATAAAAACCCTCCTCGAAGCAGTTAGATAAATTATGAACATACTTTAAAACTAAGTCAATATCAGTATTTATGGCATACAACATTCTTCATATAATATTCTTAGGCTTAACAGAATTTTTTTTGTTTTTACTTGGTCATACAGATCGTAGAATTATTTTTTAATGAACAGTCTGGAATAAACATAAATTATTTTATGAGCAAAATTATTTTATAAATATTTTAAAACTCATTTTTATAAGCAAAACCAAAATGGAACCCTAAGATCTTTTTTGTTTATTTGGCTTAAATACAAAGTGTCATCAATTCTCTTGGGTTTTCTTAAAAGGAACATCTCAGCTACAGAGCATCTTTTAGTACAAAATTCTAAGCAAACCCCAAGATCACCCAGCACTTTCATATCACTGACCACTTGGATGAGAAAGACTCAGTAAAACAATAGAGGTTCCATGAATTATTTGCTTGGAACCAATGAATGCAGACATTTACATATGAGATATGCTCCCCAAAATAACATATAATTAGAAATATATTTCAAATGCATTGTATTTAAATATTCCTAGCCATTCTAATTCAGCTAAAATCAATAAAAAGAGACGCAGAAGCCAACAGTTGGCCAGTTTGAGTAAGATGCAAATGCTGGGCAGACAAGCACACGATGAGATAGATCCCTGTGCCAACCGGCTGAAGCCTCAGTAAGACAGCACAAAAGGAAGTAGAGCGGCCACCATTAGGCCTTCCTGCCGCGGTATTTATCATTTGCCAAGTATTAGCACTGGCCACGATTTAACTCGTTTAACTCTCATAACAGCAGGAGCGATTAGCAGTAACATCTTAGAATTAGATGGCTTTGGAAAGCACGTGATGTTTTTCATTGAATCTGCTTGAAAAGGAGCTGCCCAGACAAGGCCTCCGTGAGCCGCTGGGACACTCATGTAGGAAATCATCTACTGCAAGGGGAGGACTAAGGTTAAAATTTGAGGCAAATTTGCTCAGCTCCACTAAAGAAAAACTTAGTCTGACCTCTAGCTAAAGTATCAAAGTTTCCTAGAGCTATAAAATAATACACATCAATTAATCACCATCATCCACTGAGCCAAACATTGGAAAATAATGTCAAGAAGTTACCCTGTAATTACTTTGTGGCTCCTTCAAAATCCATTTGACATAATCACTCTCTGACAGCTGCAAGAGGGAAAATGTTCCATTTCTTCTCCCACCAGTCCCCCTCTCCTGAGAGCCAGGGGCATCGCTTTCAGCACTTCCTGATCTGCCAACTGTTTATGAGGAAGTGTGTGGGGTGCCTTCCTAATCAGAGCTCCTGAGGCCTGTCAGGGGTTGAGAGTTTCCAATCAAAGCTGTGGACTCAGGAGAGTCACAGTCAGGGGACGGGCAACGGGCTTATTATTACCAGTGCGCAGGGTGGAAAATTACTCAAGTACAAGAGGAGAGGACCTGGTTTCGGCTAACAGACCACTGGAACACTTCCCTCCCTTCCGTCTGACACTCATTTCCATTTACGAAGAGCAGCCCTCGGTGCTCGCTGCCCTGTGATATGCTCAGCATTCTCATTTGCCCTAGTGTGGGGCAGGAGTTATTGTCAACTGACTCCTTCATGTAAACCAGGCATGGTGTTAAAATCCAACAGAACCCTACCGACAGGCAGAGCATCTCATTTCCATCCATGGTTTTCCCGCCCAGGACCACAGCTGGGGTTTTTTGCATACATCTGAGCTGCCTGAGACTAGCCAAGGTTTTCTCTGCCAGTGGAGCACACACAGCCTTTTGACGGCTGGCTTCTGAGATGTGAGGTTGGTACTACCATGGACCTGATATCATACAGCAGCTCCTGACTTCTTAGGAGAAGAGCTTTCTAGTCCTCTGGGTTTTTCCCAGAGGCATCCGCCAAAAGAAAGGCTTAACCCAGAACCACAATACACCTAAAACCCCAGTACCTCAGCAACAGAGTGTGGGACATGCCAGAAAACATTTCTTCAAGACTATCTTACCGTGTGGAATTGAAACTTTATATTGCACGAAGAATACCTGTGTCTGTTCTGTTTGGTTTTTTTTTTTTTTTTTTTTTTTTTTTTTTTTTTTTTTTTTGAGACAGGGTTTCTCTGTGTAGCCCTGGCTGTCCTGGACTCAACTCTGTAGACCAGGCTGGCCTCAAACTCAGAAATCCGCCTGCCTCTGCCTCCCAAGTGCTGGGATTACAGGCGTACACCACCACCACCCGGCTAATACCTGTGTCTGTATCATGGATTTTTCGGTTTTTCCCATCAGAAAGATCTGAGTGGAGTCTGTGATACAGCGTGATTTGGAAAGTCTACGGCATTGATGAAAATGTCACTGATGCAGAATCTTATGCCCCTGGGCAGGGGTGAGGGGAACCAATAGAACCAGAGAGCAATAAATAAGGTACTGGCAGGTGATTCTGTCCCTCTAATGAGGACAAAAGGAGGAAAGAGCCGCTCATACTCATTCTTTGATACCTAGAACTGAATCAAAATACAAATGGTACTTTTCTCAGTTTTTGAGGTTTTTCCTTAATAATTAATACAAAGTAATATATCCCACTTCTCAAATTAGGATAGAAACTTAAAGCAGGGGAAGAATCACTCAACCCAAAACCCAAAGATGATTTTTTTTTTTAAAGTGTGGGTGTGGATGTGACGTGCAGCACGGTTGTGCCAGGGGCAGAAGTCAACCTCGGGTGCCATTTCCCAGAGCCATCTGCTGGCCTGAAGATCACCAAGCTAAACCAGCCAGCCACATCAGCCATAAGTGAGCAGGCTTCTCTCCCCCCTGGCAGCTGGGGAGCCCCACGCCTGGCCTTTTATGTGCCTTCTGGGGATGTGCCTTCGGGCTCTCATCTTTGTCTCTATTTTACTGAGCTATCTCACCAACCTCATCCCTCAAAAATGATTTTTATGATCATTTCTGTTTAGAAAAAATATATATATATACATATACATATAATTTTTTTAATGTGAGGCGGGGAGATACTTCATTAAAAAGGAATAGGTAGCCCTGTTGACTTAAGTTATTATCTTTCTCATTCTTGCCCCCAACAACTCTGCTACATTACTGAAAAATAAATTCACAGACTATTTCTAATCTGGTGTCTTAAAGTAACTTTCTAATTACTACTGCACTCCAACAGTGATGACTGTCATCAAGCCTTACTCTGGCACAGACGCCACAGTCCCCACTCCTCTTACTTCAACTTTAGCTTACAGCTCTCCTCCTAATCTCCTATTTAAGGCCTTGCTTCTGGATATGTTACATTTGCCACCCAATGAGTTTATTCCACTGGCCATTTACTTTTAACTACAGAGCCAACATATCTAAAGAAAATAATCTCCCAGCAAATCCAGCACAGGGGGGAAAAAAAGACTTATTTATCCAGCATTTTGTACCATGAATTGAAGCTTTATGGCAAAGAGTAAGCAATAAACAAAAACACCTCAGGGGCCTGGGAGGAGCAATGTAACCAATTACGTTTAATTAAATCAAAGGAAGGGAGCCCCAGGGTTGAATGAGCTGAAGAACAAATTTGCATTAACACCTAGCAGCCAAGCACGTAGCTCTGGGTCTAGCCTGCAAGTCCAATTGTTGCCATCATTCTCCGCACTCAAGGGGGCCATTAGCTAAATTCCTAGGCATTGTTCCTCCACTGATGAGAGACTGCGTTCTCAACCCCTCACTCTATCACACATGGAAATTGCCCTCTAAAATAAACAGCTCCCCTGAAAGCTCAGAAACAAACATTATCGCCTGACTTCAGTTTGCAATTTAGAACAAACTTCAGGGCCACCATAGGAGACAAAAGGAAATGAACAGTGTGACTTGAGGTCCCAACCACACATGGCAGGGTCCTCCATGTGCCCTGCTTCTCTGTAGCACTAGGCTATCCCCCGGATGTCACTGAATCCCTCTATTCGAGATGGACTATTTCGATCTCATCCTCATAAAGAGCTACAGCAGAATGAGTCTTCTCTAGGGTTCTCAGTGTCTACAGCTTTCCCCTGGTAACCAGCTACTTTTATTATTTAGAGAATTTTGACTTAATATGTCTACACATATACATAATTTATATAGGGTACCTATTGTAAAACCTATTTAACAAAACCTTAGTAATGAGAAGCTAACTAATTATGGTAAACTAATGCTTACTCTAATATTGATAACTGTTGGATCTAATTCTTTTGTCTTGGGGCACTCTTTTATTCTTGTTGAGTCGTCACAGTCAAAATAAAAAAAAAAAAAAATGGAAGGGAAACCAAACAAAACATTATTAGTATTAGTCCTAAAATTCATCAGAAACAAACCAATTCTATTTTCTGGGCCAAATTTGAAGCAAGCTTTATTAAATATTAGTGACCAAGAGATGGACTTTGATCAGGACCATTCCCTGGAATTTCCCAGCCAAATGGCCCACAGACACAAGTTACAGAGATTATAGGCCACCTACTTTCCCATGATGCTTCATCGGTTTTTAAGAACTACAACTCCCAGCATTCCAAGAAGTTAATGGGTCCTTGGGCAGGCTGGGCTTATAGGTTAATTTGGGGGCTTTATACTAGCTCCACAATAATAAATAATGAGGAATTAAATCCATGTGGTAAAACAGGCCAAAAAAGGGACAGAAATATCAGGCTAGTTAAGGCTACTTCACACCAAAAATTTAAAACTACTACTAGACTACAACATGTATTTACGATTATTATTTTTAATCTGAATTAGCACTCTATGATCATTATCTATTCATAAGACACTTAAGAGTTTTTAGTCTTTTTCTTGTTTAGTTAAATCTCCTGATTAAGCCAGACATCATGAAATACCGCAATGATCTCAGTATATGGGAGGCTAATCCAAGTGGATCTTGAGTTTGAACACCCAACCTGGGTTACCCAGTGTGATAGTTTGTATATGCTTGGCCCAGGAAGTGGCACTAATAGGAGATATAGCCTTGTTGAAGTAGGTGTGTCACTGTGGGGGAAGTCAGTATTTTGCTAGCAGCCTTCACATGAAGATATAGAACTCTCAGCTCTGCCTGCACCATGTCTGACTGGATGCTGCCATGCTCCCACTTTGATGAGAATGGACTGAACCTCTGAACCTGTAAGCCAGCACCAATTAAATGTTGTCCTTTGTAAGACTTGCACTGGTCATGGTGACTCTTCACAGCAGTAAAACCCTAGGATACCCAGTATCAACACAAAACCTACAGCTCTCATCTTAAAGGAATTAGAGATAGTAAGTTTCAGAGCCACTTTAAGGGACCATGGTCCTGGAACACAGATTTAGATTACCTGAAAGTCCATGTTCCAATGCAGAAGCAGTTTCACAAAGCTTTTATGGTTTCACAGAACACAGAAAGTCCTAAATCAAGGCAAGTTTAAAATACACTGGTGGGTTCAACAGAGAAGCAGAGGCAGCAATAATGGGGAAGCTCCTCTATAGGCCCAGCACTACCTCATGGTCCTCCTGAAGGGATGCTAACCAGCTCAAGCATCTCAGGCATGGCTCTGGCAGGCCTTCCCCTCTCTCCCATGCCCTCTGCCTAGCTAAACAGCATTAGTCTACATTCCTAAAGCTAGCCACCAAGGTCTGTTCCCTTCTTCAGTCACGTGTCCCTCCCGAGGCTGACTTCGAAGGCCCAGCTACCAAAGTATTGAAGCTCAGAAAGAAAAAGCTCACTTTGGTTCATCTAATTAACATGAATCAAAATTAAATACCTCATCCTAAGACAGGGTTTCCCCCTTTAGCTTTATAAAAAAAAAAAAAAAAAAAGAATGTCATTTGCGAGCCACTCTGTCTCCTCTCTATCCAGAAGCAGCCTTAAGTCAAGACCAGTCCCTTAGATTCATAGTTTGGTAGAAGCTAGTTGCCTCCTAAGTCGACAGAATATTTAAAAAAAGAAAAAAGTATCTATTGTCACAAGATGTTAACTTGTTGACTCAAAGATGGGCAGAAACTGTCTGTTCTAGAAGACGGAGAACTTAGTCAAAGACCAGGTAATTAGCCTCGGTAACACCCCAATCTCTCTCCATAGTACTGAGGTTCTAACCAGCCAGTCAGTCTCTGCAGAGTCGAGTTTTTGTTCACACCAGCCAGGTTCAGGCCGGTCTGTGCTACACAGCTAAGCCCTATCTCTACACGTGCACCTCCAGAGCCACCAAGCTAAGACACCCCACAACACCTCAAAGTCAGCTGCACAGTTTAGTTTAGGGATACCAGTTTTCATGTAAGTGGGATGGGACATTTCTGGGTTAGTCAAATAAGACTATTCTGGTGTCAGGGCTCAGCTCGTAGGAAGAGTTCTTATTTGGACTTCCCAAAGGAAGACGTCTTAGTCAGGGTTTCTATTCCTGCACAAACATCATGACCATGAAACAAGTTGGGGAGGAAAGGGTTTATTGAGCTTACACTTCCATGCTGCTGTTCATCACCAAAGCAAGTCAGGACTGGAACTCAAGCAGGTCAGGAAGCAGGAGCTGATGCAGAGGCCATGGAGGGATGTTACTTACTGGCTTGCTTCCCCTGACTTACTTTCTTATAGAACCCAAGCCATCAGCCCAGGGATGGCACCACCCACAAGGGGCCCTCTCCCTCCTTGATTACTAATTGAGAAAATGCCCCACAGCTGGATCTCATGGAGGCACTTCCCCAACTGAAGCTCCTTTGTCTGTGATAACTCCAGCTTGTGTCAAGTTGACACACAAAACCAGCCAGTACAGAAGAGAACTGGAGAAGATCTAAAAGGCTTAGTTTAAGAATGGCACACAACACTTGTACTGGTAGGAACTTAGTCACATGGCTGCATCTAGCTACAAAGGAAAATGAAATCGGTGATCTCAGAAAATGAAAACAAGTATTTCTAAATACAACTTCTGTCACACTGATCAGGGACTAGATCAGAACATTATAAAAACTGGCATAGGGTGACCTCAAAAAACTAAGGTATCTAGGACCACATATAAAATAATGAATTTGAAATACTTCCATATAACTTAAAATATTTCCCACACTGTTTTAACTTTTTTAGTGCTCATACAGAAAGTAGAGAAAAACTAGGAAGCAACAGAGCAGTCTGGGACATTCAACACTGACCAGTGGGAGCTCCAACGCCAGAGCTAAAGGACGCAAAAGAAGGAAAGGAGAGTAATACAAATTTCTCATACTGAAGAAGGTAGGTCTTCAAACCACACAAGCCATCTGTGCCCAGAAAATGCAATTATAAAAAATGCAAGACGCTGCTTGTCACTGAGAAGTCAAAAGAACACCAGCAAAACAAACCCTAACGGTTTCTTACAAATAACAAGCCTTTCACCAGCTAGGCTGGATTCCAGAGGGTAACACATAGTACCTTCGAGTACTAAAGGCAACTCGTTTCCATCTAGAATCACACTCAGATAAAAAATACAGTTTAAAGATAGACATCTTCAAATATATGAAGATTCGGAGCTTCCCTCTTTATTAGCAAGCTACTTGAAAGACAAGGAATATAGGTGAGATTCAAAGGAGAAAACCAAACCCAGAACAGGAAAAGGAGATTCTAGCAACGTTGTACATTTTGAGAAGAAAAAAAAAAAAAATCCAGTCCAGACTAGAACAGGAAGTCAATAAGGAAGTCATCAAGGAAGCAGTAACTGAGCTGAAGAGAGGTTCAGTGGTGAAGAACACACACTGCTCTTGCAGGAAGCCAGAGTCCCATTCCAGCCTCACACCCAACTGCTCACAGCCACCTGCATTTCCAGCTCCCAGAGAGCGTCTCTGGGCTCTGCCTGCATTCCTATCCACATGTGAATGTGTGTGCATGCACACATCCACTGTCCTGCCCTACCCTGCCCCACTCTACCCCACTCCACCCCCCCAAAAATTTTAAGTTTTTAAATCTTTAAAAAAAGTCATGATGGAAGACTTGGAAAAATTTTTTAAATATAGAAATGGTAAAAGCAAGTTGTATAAGAAAGAAAATCTAATTATATGTAGCAAATAATGTAAAAGAATTGGAAAATAAAGTAATATAAAAGAAATGGAAGTAATTACATAATCTCATTTGACTTTGTAGCAAATATTCCTTAACTGGTCAAGTAATTTCTATGGTAATGATTCATTAAAATATAATTCATTATAATTATATAAGTAATAATCTAGCAGAGACCTTGGATAGTAGCCATTCAACTAAAACCAATTAATCAAGAAATGCTAAATAAGAATATTTTTAAAAAATAGGAAAATAATCATCAAAATAAATAAGAAAGCCAAATGAATGTTGATCTCTAAGAAGCAGAAAGAATAAGAGAGGAACTATTGACTTCATTATAAGCCCTTCAAATATTTTATTTTAATCAGTGCTGCTTTATTTTTAAACTAAGATATTACTAAGTTTCAAACACAGAATTGAATGTAAGAAACACAAAGATGAATTAAAATGTTTCAGAGTGATAATTATGTTCACAGGAATTGTTTTTAAAATGCTATTTCTGTAACAACAACAAAAAAAAAAACCAGAAGAGGTGACTTGAAACTGGCCTTTGAAGTTCTATTTGAATTAAGTGTCTTAGGGGACACATATATGTGCATGTTCTTGTGGCCATATACATGTGGAAAGTAGAGGTAACACGGGATGTCTTTCTAGACTGCTCTCCACATTAAACTTGGAGTTTACTGATTGGTTAAGTCGACTAGCCAACGGGTTCCATGGACCCACTTGTCTCCACCCCCAATGATGAGGTTACAGACACCTCACTCAGCCCAGGTGCTGGGATCCCAACTGAAGACCTCATATTTGTACATCAGGCACTTTACTAAGCCACCTCCCATCTCCCAGACTCTTGAAGTCTGTGTGTGTGTGTGTGCGTGTGTGTGTGTGTGTGTGTGTGTGTGTGTGTGTGTGTGTCTGTCTGTGTCCTATATGTGTATGTATGTATATATGTATGATATGTATATGTGTGTATATAGTATCTATATGTGTATATATATACATATACATGATTTCTTGTCCACATGTAGAGGTTTACTTTTAGGGTAATTCTCTTTAAACTAGAATAGTTATGCAGTAGAATATTATCATTCCTCTTCCAGAATCTTAAAACACATCACTTATGGCACTTGCATTCTCACTGCAGGTCAAGGATACTGAGTAAAGATGGAAAGAAGCACTAAATGTATAATGGACATCCTCACACTCTGGTGGTTTCTCAGTGTGGTAGTATGTGCATGGCCCAGGGAGTGGCTCTGTTAGGAGGTGTGGCCTTGTTGGAGGAAGTGTGTCGTTGAGGGGGGTGGGGGGGCTTTGAGACCTTCCTCCTAGCTATCTGGAAGCCAGTCTTCTCCTGTTTGCCTTCAGAAGATGTAGAACTCTCAGCTTCCCCAGCACCATGTCTGCCTGCACACTGCCACGCTTCCCACCTTGATGATAATGGACTGAACCTCTGGAACTGTAACTCAGCCCCAATTAAATGCTTTCCTTCGTAAGAGTTGCCTTGGTCATGGTGTCTCCTCACAGCAATAGAAACCCTAATTAAGATACACCATTGCATACTGAATCTGAAAACAATGAATTCACTTTACCATGAAAGAAATAAAATAAAGCCACAGATTGATAGGCCAGGAAATAGACAGATGCTATGAATTCTTTCATCAAATTAAAAGGAGTTGACCTCTTATAGAAGCTGAACTGAAGGCTCCATTATAGTGTCATCTGGGAAATGATACTTTGTGAGAGTAAAATACTGACTACCAGTTAAAATATATGCTGCAGACCAACAACCAACTTAGAGCACTTGTTTTCCCACAGCCAGTATGCGTAACCCTGGTAACCAAGAGATGAATGGCAGGGTAGCTTCCTACAGTAAACTGAATGACACCGTGCTCCCACCCACAACCGGCATCAAACTCTGAGGGCTAGTAATACATAGATAGCTTAGCACCTTCTAACAAATGAGCACCAGGACTGAGGACCTTGAATCTTGAGGAAGGAAGCCAAAGCAAAAATGAAGTGACAAATGACTACAGAAACAGGAGCAAGCATCCCAAGGTCAGGGTAAGAACATGTCCAAGAGCCGCAGGGGGCTGACCTTGGCAGAGGTTCCAGAACCGCCCTGCCCCACCCCCCACCCCCAAGTCCTGTGCATTTCCTAATCCTACCTCTCCTCTTCCCTACAGATTCAGGAATCTTCTAGTACCCAATACATTCTATTTTGACTAAAATTGGTATCCATTTCTATTATTTTGGTTTGTTGTTGTTGTTGTTGTTGTTGGTTGGTTGGTTTTTCGAGACAGGGTTTCTCTGTATATCCCTGGCTGTCCTGGAACTCACTCTGTAGACCAGGCGAGCCTTGAACTCAGTGCTGGGATTAAAGGGGTGCACCACCATCACCCAGCCATTTTGTAATCAAAAACTTGACAAGGAATAGAAATGATCAAAAGTCAGAGACAGAAACCTTTAAATCTCAAGAGCATGCTTACCATTTTTCTATGAACTGGGAGTCACATGTTTTAAGTTGAATCTAGTTTTGGTAGTGGAAGAAAATAAGAATGCCTTCAAAGCAAAGAAAAATAAGTGTTTTTACCTTCAATAATAAGAATTCAATAAGTCTGTTATGAATACTAAACTACAAAACTTTAATTATAAACAACAGGATCATTGCTCACTCATCTTTAGCATCCTTGATCCGTTTCAATTGTTTCCTTTTCTTTGTACTGTCTCTTTGAGTAGCAATATCACCTTTTAATTTTTTACACAACACCTTCCAAAAAAAATGAAGTTAGAGTCATTAAAAAATAATTATATTTACATATTTCTAGAAAGGAATTCTGGATTCAGATGGCATTATCATTTTATAACTGCAATTTTTACATTAAACGTTTTTTTTGTTTATCTCTGAAAAAAATCTAGATCTTAGCAAACATGTAAATGCAGGGCTGGGCCTGTTGTATCTCGGTGCTGTGTGAGCAGACCCGGAAGTCAACATTTTCAGTGCTGCCCTCCGGATTCTCCATTATGAAAATAGAGGAGGTTGTAAGGAGCCAATGAACGGAGGGAACAGCAGGAAGCTGACTAAGCATAAAAAGTATCCTTCCCCGGGGCTCCAACATGGATACTAATCTATATACATCTTCATCTCACACCCTTGTGACCTGTGTCAGATTTCTGACTTGGAGAATAATAATGATACATTTATGTCATTTAATGACACCATTTGTGATAAGTTCTATGTCAGCCATAAAAAAAATTAGTTCAAATACTAATTGCACAATTGCAACAAGGTTTAGAATACCAGAAAGTCAAAAAAGTTAAACAGCAATCAAAAGGAAAAGGATCTAAGTAAGAAAGAGTTGGTAACGTAATACTATGCAGCCACTAAAAGGTTGAACAAGAAGTATGATGGGTTGATATGCCAAGATCTTTTAATATGCTAAAGAAAACGTGATCACAGGCTAATAAATACATGGTATGACTCACTCTGCTTTTCAATTTTATGTTTATATGTTTATATATGTATTTTAAAAGTCTACAAGGAGACTAGTAAGATGGTTCAGTGAATAAAGACACTTGCTACCAAGCCTGATAACCTGAGTTCCATCCTCAGTACCCAAGGATGGAAAGTGAGATCTGAGTCTCACAGTTGTCCTCCAACTCACACACACACACACACACACACACACACACATGCTGTAACATGCTTGCATATCTGCACCTTTAGGGACACACACACACAACAGATAAATAGATGATGGATGGAAGTAAGTCTGTAAGGAGAGCTGTGGAGGGAGCTCTGTGGGGACCAGGCTTGCCAAGCAAGCACAGGAGCTTGAGTCCTAACTCCCAAACTGACACTTAAAACAAGGCAGAGGCATTCACCATGTAATCCCAATGCTGTGGTGAAGCAGGAGGATCAGGAGGTAGAGACAGGGGGATCCCCAGAAATTCACAGATCAGCCGTGCACATGCAGCAGTGAATAAAAGAAATGCTGTCCCAAACAAAGTAGGGAGTGAGAACTCACACCTGAGGTTGTGTCTACCCTACACACGCACGCACGCACACACACACACACACACACACACACACACACACACACACACGACACACCACCATCCCACTGCCCACACATATATACAAATGTGCACACACACATTATCACACACCCATTCACATATTACACACACACACATACACACACACACACACTACAGGAGACAAGCACTTTTCTATCAATTTTCTTCAAAACAACACAACGCATAATGAACATGGATGTCTGCGGACACATAAGCAGATAGGCAGAGGGTATATCCATGCAGTGATCTCCCTGGGGACTTACAAGGAACAGATGCACACATCACGGTAATGTCTCCAGACCACTCCATAAAAAGGAAACAGTGCAGGTAAAACCTCTATTTATAAAACACTAGAAAATTCCAGCCAAATCTGTAGTGCTGATTAAAGAATTGGAGATTGACTTGGAAAAAGCTCAGAGGAACTTCTGAGGGAGATAGACTGCTCTAGTAAAATACACAAGGGTGTAAAAATTTCAAAACTCATCGAAATTACACTTATTTACACAAAGCATTTATCAAATTAACCCTAAACAAATTACTTTTTAAAACTATATCATAAATTACATGTGTAATTTTTCAGTGATTTATAATCTGTTCTGTTGAGACAAAAGGCTAAAATTATTGTTCTGTTAAGACAGTAAAGTCCCTCTTTCTTCAAACACATGGGCACTCAAAAGATATCCATTAGCCTTGAGTTCTGTAGATGTATGCTTATTATATTCTAAATAATAAGTGCACTAAAACCCTACTATACTTCATGGATTGATATTATTTGGTAAAGCATTTGGTTAACTGAAACAATTATCAACGTCTTGAAAAGACTTTTGAATAATATTAGTTCATATTTAGACCGACAGGAGAAGAATCAAAGCTACAACCATTTACTAAGCTATTATGTGAAGCTTAGCCAGCGCTAGTAGCAATTTCCCTTTAAAAACAATATTTGAATTTAAAACATAAAACAGTATTATGAGTCTCAGCATGAGTCAATGTGTAGGGGTTAGAAATGAAGCACTGAATATGTGTATAAGGAGATGCAAACTACTTTGAAAAGGAATACTATGGTTTCTAGCACACTTCCCACCCAGGGATTTCAATTTCCATTCTATGGCAGCCACTTGAGGAAATGTGGGATCATTGTTTTCACAGAATTGAAGACTTTAAACATATAATTCCTCCTCTAAACTGTGATTTCATTATAGATTTCATACATATGCATACACACACAATTTGCTCCCTCTGTTTACATTAGAAATTCATAAAAGTCACACAAAGTTACCAATTTAAAAGGCAAAGAAAAAGACTCAAAGGAAGTATAGCCACTAATTTATTTGTGCGATGCTCTAATCTGTATTAACATCATAATCTGGAGAGAGGAAATTAATTAACAGAGGACTGGGAAGATCCATTTGTAAGTATAAATTACCATTAAAAACAGTTGGGTGTTTTACAAAACAACAGAAAAAATCTTCTTTATAGAGAATTAACCGTGAGGATATAGAGAAGAAAATTTAAAATAAAAAGTTTATAGGCTAAATAGATACTTGAGCAGCCAGCAGCACTTGCCGCTCTTGCAGAGGATCCAGGTTCGATTCCCAGCCCCCCATGGCTGCCCACAAGCATCTGGAACTCCAGTTCCAGGGGAACTAATGCTCTCCTCTGGTCTCAGACATACTGCCCGACCACATGCTCACATGCAGGTAAATGTTCATATACATAGAATAGAAATAAATCTTTAAAAGGGGTGGGGGAGTTTTAAGCACACTTGGTTGATTTCTTTTTTTTCCTCATAAAACATGAACTAGTTATCAGATGTACATAGACGCCAATACGTGTGCCCAGGAGTATTACGCACAAAGTACTCTCTTCACATCTCAAATTCTATTTTCTCAAATAAAAGAAATATTTTATAAAATTAAGCAATACAATTCATGCCTTTAGAAACTAATTACTGAGAGTAACAGTTAATCTCTGAGATTTAATAATCAAGGTCATGTATTCAAAAATGAGATTTCTATTAGTAAGTTGAATGACTCCAATAGGAAAATCTCAGCCAAATGTTTGCTATTTTAGAATTGCTAATTTTTTTTAAGTTTAATATTATAAGGAGCTGAAGGGATAGCTCAGTGGCTAAGAGCACACTCGGGTAGCTCAGTTCCCAGCACGCACAGTCCCAGGGGACCCTATGCCCTCTTTGGCCTCTATGGGTACCTGCATGTACACACACACGTCCGCACAGAGACAGACAGACAGACACATAGCTAAAAACAAAATAAATTCTTTTAAGGATTAATATCATACACAGTATAGTTACTTTTCCGTTGCTAAAAGTGAACACCATGACCCCAGAGGGTTGGAGGTCCATCACGGCAGGAGGCATGACAGCAAGGCGTGCTGGTTCCAGGAGTGGGGAGCTAAAACATGTCTTCAGCCACAAGCACAAAGCCAAGAGAGTAAAGCAGTCAAAGATGAGGCTATCTGACCTCAAAGCTGGCTCCAGGCTTCCCTCCCTCCAGAAGGGCGCCCTTCTGACCTCCAGCCAGCTAGGAGCCAAGTGTTCAAATAGGGAGACATTTCTCATTCAAACTACAAAAGTGTAAACATTTTATTTAAAAAAGTAAGTTTCATTTTCTGGAAACGAGCTAAAAATCACTAGCCCTTAAAGTTTGAATTTAAAGTTTTGGGGTTTTTTTGTTTTTTTGGGGGTTTTTTTTGGTTTGCAGTTGGAGTGTGTGTGTGTGTGTATATACACACAGGTGTGTGTGTGTGTGTGTGTGTGTGTGTACGTGTGTGTACCCATGTGCTTGCCATAGCACTCCTAAGAAAGCCAGGGAGAAGTTTGTGGAGCTGGTTCTCTCCTCCCACCACGCGGACTCGCGGACTCTGGAACTGAACTTAGGAAGTAAAGCTTGCCTGCAAGCACCTTTACTGAGGTCCCTGCATGGGGTTTGTCTGCAGTTGTGTGGCTTTTCAGACAAGGCTCAACTGGAGCTCATATCCGACCTAGGACCACCTTGCATGCAATACCCCTCCCTCCTTCCCTTCCTCCCTCCCTCCCTCCAAGCCCTGAGAGTCCAGGCAAGTGGCACCACACAGGGACACACTTTTAAAGCTCTCTTAAATCCTGTGGTTACCGCAACTCACCAGCGATCTCCCTTGGCTCCCCAGTCCCCTTTATATCCATAAATTTATTTCTCCAACCTTTTGCACTAGTCTTTTAACACATTAAAGACTGTATAACTAATACATTGCTTTGAATAAATCAGAATATTCCACTTAAATGAAGTGACAGACATCTAAGTATACCTGTGAACAGACTTGGAACTTCAGGATTGATTTTAATTCTCAATCTTAGGACCTCACATGTCTCACAATGGCATAAAAGTACCTTTATATCGCTTTTTTATAAAGCCTTAGATAGAATACTAGCTTTTAAGAACCCTCTTACAATGGCAGTAAGACAAAAAGGTGAGTTTTCCACAGGACAAAGTGGTTGGGTTTTTTTTTTTTTTAACTGTTCAATGGTTGTAGTATTCCCCTGACCTTGCTTATGTAACTCCACCTTTAAGATGTCACACACCTACTTAAAAGACAATTATATGCTCTGGGTCAGATAAATAGCAATTTTGAAGCTTTTTTTAAGTCTCAATTTTCAGTGATCAAGAAATTGCTAAAATGTCAAAATAATTTGGGGTGACTAAGAACTGATTTGCAGGGGAAAAAAAACCACGTCTCACTTCGGATAGGAAGGGATGGTGACTCTGGGTCAGAGTAGCTCAACATTACCCATCTCATCCCTCAACTTGTTCTGAGCATGTTTCCCTTCTACTGCTTAAAGGGATTTAAAATTATTTACAGCCTTAAAGTAAAGCCAGCTGGCACCAAAAGAAGATTGAGCTAGGTCCCAATTCATTCAGTAATAATTCAATGGCTGGGCTACAGAAGAACTGGAGAAGCTATCTGTAGTCCAAGTCTTCAGGCACATCCAAGCAATCTGTGAGCTATTTTAGGTTATATTATGTAATTCCATGTCTCACCTTCTCTCTTCCTTCTCCCTCTCTATTCTTACACAACAATGATTATGTTTCTCTCCTTTACTCATTACATATTAATTTCCACAAACTATAGAAGCTGCCTTTTTACCCATCTCAGTGTCCAAATTGGTTCTGTGAAACAAGGGGTTAACAGATACAGGCACTCTAATGGAGTCAAATCTGTGCTGGGCAGCAGGAGCCATTTTAGACAGTGTTTTAAGTGCAGCACAGAGAAGCCTACTGCTCTACGTTTCTTTTAAGGGAAAAACAAAACAAAACAAAACAGGTATTAAAGAAGAAAGTAACTACAAGGAATAAATGTCATCAAAAGACATCTGAAGAACTAAAAAAAAAAAAAAAAAAAAAGAAAGAAACAGCAAATTAAACATCCTGAGTCAGCCATGTACATGTACTTAGAAAACAGAGTTTTAAAAAAGATTTCTACACAACTATGCTTTAATTATAAAAATATGAAAATGAACAATGATTTTTATTGTCTTTTTATATAAACAATGGTTGCTGGGACTTGAACTGAGGACCTATGGAAGAGCAGTCAGTGCTCTTAACTGCTGAGCCATCTCTCCAGCCCCCTGGGAGAGTTCTTTATTCTTTTCCCTGCCTTCCAAGATTATAATATATCTGAAGAATAGGTCAGTTACTACACCCAGCCTGACCTTCCTTGTGATTTATGCTTTGGGGCAGGGATATCACAAAAGCATTGCCCTGGTCCCAGGACAGCATCTACAGAAAGGTGAACTAATTTGAACTACTTTGTAAGGTGCTATCTGCTGTGTTTTCCTCTTGTGAAGTTAATCCTAAGTACATTGCATTTGGGGCTGAAGAGATAACTCCTTTTGCAGAGGTCCTGCGTTTAATTCCCAGCAACCACATAATGGTTCACATCTGTAATGGGATCCGATGCCCTCTTCTGGCTTGAGGCATATATGCAGATGGAGCACTCACATACATAAAATAAATGTTTTTTTTAAAGGTACATTGCATCAAGTAGTGAGTTGTTAATTGGTATTTTGTGGCTACTTTGAAATTAGTACCCTGTTTCTCATAAAAACTTTCCCTATCGTTTTAGTATTATTGATAGTTCATTCCTCAATTAGCTGTAAGTAAATACACTTTTCTAAAATTATTATTCCTTCTAGACCAGTGGTTCTCAACGGCAGTACAGGCAGTTCTGTATCCATTCCTCTCCCAAAGGATGTCTGGCAATGTCTGACGACATCTTCAGGGCTCACAAATGGAAGTGAAGTGGGAAATGGAGGGAGGGAGAGACATGCTACTGGTGTTGGGTATGCAGCAGGCAGGAACATTGCTACAGTGTACAGGCTCCATAACCTCAAGCCCCACTTAGCCTAAAACCATCCTGTCCAAAATATCACTAGTGCTGAGGCTCTATTATGTAGAGTAATTAAATGACAGTCTATGATACAAAATTTTATGCTATACACACACACACACCCACTTGCAGAGTCTATTTTACCCAAAAGTTTACAATTTTTACATTATTTATTTTGACATTCATTTTCTCAACAAGTTGAATTTAGTCAACAGTAACATCTTCAAGACAGTCTTTCAGGTATATATTCATCACTTTAGGTACATTCCTTACTTTAGGCCATATCATGCCTAGTCCCAGAGTTAGCTATTGCTTCAAAGAGTTTTGGTTCTTTTTTTTTTAACTAGAAAATAATATTTAGAATTTAATATCCAGGTCCCCCAACAACGGGAACAGGGGCTGTCCCTGAATCTGTTGCCTGTCTGTGGATCCTGTTCCTCTAAGTCCCCTTGCCTCAGTCAGAGAGATGTACCTACTCCTACGCAGACTTGATGTGGCAGGGTGAGGTGATACCCAAGGGGGGGGCTCCCCTTCTCAGAGATGGAGAGTAGAATGGGGGAGGGCTTGGGAAGGGGAGGAGAGGGGTCAGATTTTGGGATGCAAAATGAAAAAAATTAATGAAGGAAAAAAAAGAAGAATCCAATATCCAATAGTAGTGTTCACCTCCAAAGAGACCAAGACAGATCTAGAAAATATTCCATTACCATCCTGTCTAACTAGCTGTCTATCTAAAGTAGCATATTGATATCTTCATTTCCAATCCAACATTACAGGGTTTATTTACACCTTCCCCTTTCTATAAACGTCACTTCCTTGGTTGACACTGAAACACATAACTCCCCTCATCCCCAATGAACTCATTCATTTACTGAAATATAACCAAATTCCCTAAGACAAAGCAGGAAGCTAAACCCCGAAGGCACCCACCTCCTCTTCTCAGTGTCTGCCCATAGTTGAGCCTAGATCTTGTTCCAATAAAGAAGGGAAAGCAAGTGAGCAAGTCAGGGTGCAGCTGTACAGCACGTGCTTAGCCTGTCAGGGGCCTTCAGCTGGATTCCCAGCACCACCAGTTCACCGTGGATATGCCACTTATACCCGCCCACCCTCACCCCTACTGCCAATCAAACACTTGGTCTCAAAGCCGGAGGAGGAGAATGGAGCACAATCTATCTTACGCTGTGAGTGTAGGTTTTCCTCATCTGTGAGGAAGAAGTATCAGCACTTAAATGAAAACCTTTAAGTTAGTCTTTGTTAAAAAAAAAAAGTATATGTAATAAACATGTATTAAATATACGTTTACTTAAAATTGGATTCTGCCTCTCAAATCTACCATGAAACAGGTAACTATTGAAGTGTGTCCCAACTTAAGAATTTTCATATACTTTTTGGTTGCACCACATAGGGAAATCAGACTAGAACTGAGGTAGCAGGTTCCTCCATGTCGACTGACCTGGGAAGGTGCTACACAGGCTCATGGGCACGGGACATCGTCAACAGCCGTACCCAGCTGCAGGCTACAATAATGACCTGCCTGGCAGGATGCGGGACCATGCAATGACTCATACAGGGTACCTGTGAGCAGCTGACCTTGGTGGTCAACTTGATTACATCTGGAATCAACTAAACCTGTGAGGGATTTTCCTAATCAGATTATTAGAGGTGGAAAGCCCACCCCAAGTCTTGGCCACATCTTCTGGTGGCAGCCCACATAAAAAGAAAGACGTGGAAGAAGGAAGCACTTGCTTTTTGCTGGTTTGCCTTCCCTCTCACCAGCAAGTTTATCCTGTTACTGAGGTGTTCCTTCACCTGTGTGAGAACCTACTTCTTTGGGATTCTAACACAGACTAAAGATCAGCAGCTCACCTGGAACCCTCTAGGGCTCTAGCACCATATTGGGACTGCTAAGACACCCAGCCTTGTAGACTGAACTTAGACTCTTGGTCTTTCCATTGTGAGACAGCCATGATTGGATTATGCTGACCACACAACAAGTTGTAAGTCAGTCTAGCAAATCACACTCAGACACACACACACACACACACTCAGACACACACACAACCAGTTGTTCCTTTAGAAAACCCTGACTAATACAGTAATCAACCCCTTTCTGACTGGATTCACGAGTTGCACAGGAGAGGATTCACGCCTGATACTGTACACCTGGTCAAGACCACGCGGCAGGGAGCTCGCAGGCCCGAGCGTTCTCAACCGCTGGTTTTTACTAAGTGGACAAGCTTCAGACGGCCTCCTAAATATTTATATCTACCTCACAGGTGAGTGCTGCTCTCAGCTGTTATCAGAAGATTCTTTTTGCAATGGTGATGATTAATAGAAAGCCAAATGACTTTTTCTCATCCCCAGTGAGTAATTTCTACTCCCGTTTAGGAACAGTCAGTTTCCAGAGCATGAATTCATCCACTTTTCATTCTGAAGAAAAACCATGATTGAATTTATCGCTTGGGTCACCATGCACATCTGCTTTGCTTAAAATCTTTAGTGAAGAGTTTTTAATTATCACAGATGAACTGACACTTGCTTTGTAAATATTTTATTTTTACATTTGAAAGATCTTTATTACATTTTCCCCAAAGCAACACACATTTGAAAGATCAAACAATGCAAAAAGTAATAATTTGAGAATGAGAATGTAACTTTTCTTCTACCCCATCTTTTCAGGAGTCACTTTTTAAAAATTACTCAAATAATTTGATATATATATATATATTCACAGATCTTTCTATATTTACAGTTCCTTTTTATAAAATTACATTACATTACTCAATTCATCTAACAATAATATCTTATGTGACTCTCCAGAATATAACATAAACTCAATTCATGCTTTTAATTGCTACTTAATAATCCGCTGATCTAGATATACCATAGTTTATTCCCACCTGTGATGGAAGGAGAGCAGTGAGAATGTCGCCAGTTATTCTCCTCACGAATCCCAGTAACCCTACAATTACCATCCGTGTGTGTTACACGCTGGAGGAGAATCCCAGTAATCCTACAATTACCATCCGTGTGTGTTACACGCTGGAGGACAGACACCAAAGAATGGGCCTGCCAGGTTAGAGGGATGGAAATGATAGTGAGATCTTCTAAGCCTTGTATTTGGAAAAATATTTTAGGATATACAAAAATAACCAGGATAGGAACTAATGAACCCTAATTTACTTATCATTCAGTCTAACAGCTGCCAATCTTCAAGACTCCCCTTTTCCTCCTATTTAGGAAATTTAAACAAATCTCATTTTAGTTCTCCTTATTAATGCCTTTAAAACTTTATCAAAGGCCTTTGGAACATGAGTTATATAGTAACTACCTTCATTTTGATGCTCTTAGTATTTCACAGAAAGCCTTTCTAAAGTCACCCATAGTACTCCCTTCCAGCTTCCACTAAGCTCTTTGCAGTGGAGAAACAGAATCAACGCATCCAAGACAGTAGAAAAAAAAGACACGAAAAAAATCCTCCTAAAAGCATAAAGACCTTGAGAAGGAACAATGTCGGGAGAGCACAGAGGTATATTAAGTGACAGAGGCACAAAGGGAAGAAAGCAGGAACATTAAGTAGATTTTAAAAGCTAGCATTAGCAGGTAGGAGAAGTACTTAAGGGATTGCTGGTGGTCTGAGTGGGAAATTTAAGCAAAGAAAGCAATTCATGAGGAATAGGGCACGCCATTTGAATGTATTTTAGAACCAGTGGCTTAAAATACATTGCACTGATCAAAACCTAGATGAATAGCCACTTAGTGCTCTGCCAGTGAAAGATATTTGGAGGGAAAATATCGCCAAGATGTAAGAAAAATGACAATTATTTCTTTTTAAATATGAGTAAACTGCCACTTAAAGAGTACAGAATGTGTGTAATATACACATAAAATGTGTGTAATATACACATAAAATGTGTGTAATATACACATACATGTGAGATGATACAAATGTGTTTTTGTTCCTAGAAAAGGAACACCATGAAATGAAGCTTCGAATTCACTAGAGACAAAGGCTATTTAAAGGAATTACAAAGTAAACTATCATATATGAACATGTTAGAGATGTGTTAAAGAATCATGGCCTATCACTTCCTGGCCTTTTAGCAAATATTGAGTAAAAATCCATATAATATAATTATTTAAATATTTTTCCTTTTTGGATATTAATTTCAATAACCCATAATACTTACTGAGTATTCTCTATATGCTAAGCAATTTTGTATACATACACAAACAAGACTGTAAGACTCATATGATCTGACTGATTTACACACAATTATAATACAATATATTTTGATGAACTTCAATTTTCTACATTTATTTATTTTGAAGGTATGTCTCTGTATATGCACACATACATGAATATTGAGGTGTATGTGGGGAGGTCAGAGGTTGACTTGCTAGAGTTGGTTGTCTCCTGTCATGTGGATTCCAGAGACTGAAATTAGGTCATGAGTGCCCAGACTCACTGGCCCGTCTGACCAGCCCCCATGTCAGTGAATTTCAAATTTGAGGAAAACAGGCAGACACAGAACGTGGGCTTCTACTCAGCGGAGTCCATAAAGGCCTCATAAAGTAGGTAAATGACACTTAAATTGAACCTTGAGAGCTACAGAATTTAGAAGCAAACAATCTCTAAAGCCTGTAGAAAGCTTGGTTAATACCTTAAAACTGGAAATATTTTTTCTAATACAGATTTAACAAGAAGACTATGTAGTCTACTTAAAAGTAAATATAAAATATCCACTAAACAGCCAACACAGTTTAAAAATAGAACCAGGCCAGAATTTTAGAACACTGGGGAGAAGATTCTACAAGGTACCATAGGAGAATTAACAGGTTTCATTTAAAAGAGAGGTGGGGGAGAAAGAGAATTGGAGAGAATTAAAATAACATTCAGCTTACCATGTTCTAGAAAGTACAGCGCAGTTCTGAAAAGAAAACCATTTGCACTGCAATCATTTTATATCCAACCAAAGTATCAAGATGGGTGCTACATTAAATTATTAGATAATTATATGAGACTGGAATATGTGTATCTATATGCGATAAAGATGGTGAACATGAAATTTCTACATATTAACATCTAGAAAGCTAAACCAGCTCAAGAGGAACACACAAGCACACAGACATCGGGGGCTTCCTCAGGAATAGCCCAACCAGATGCCCCTACACAGAAACCTACTGTCAACAGTTGGAGTATCACTGTAGTTTCTGGTTTCATACAACTGAAGATGACCATTTTAAAAAGCTTCAATAAGAAAGGCAGAAGCCAAAGAAAAAATGTAAAGTAACTTGCAGGGGATGTCTAAACAGACATGCAACCAGGAAATAATGAAAGTAACGCTAAGGGTTGGGGACACTGGAAAAACAATACCCAAAAGAGTCAGTCACACTTTAGAAGGCATAAACATAAAAATGAAAAATATTAACCTAAGAGTTGGAAGATAAAAAAAAGTTGTGCAAGTATCCAAGAGTAAACACATAGTAGAATGGTTATAAATCAGAAGATAATTGAAAAATGACCTTTCCTGAGTATGCTGTTTAAAAGTAAAAGTTACGATGGCAACAGTGATGAAAACAGAAGAGAAAAGCACCAAAGAAATCCTTAAAAACATTTCTCAGAGCTAAAAGCATCATGTGTAAAGTCAGTGTCCACTAAACAGTCAACATAGGGTCTGAAATAGAACCATGACAGATTCTATCACACAGGACCCACAGGAGAAAAACACATTTCATTTTTTTTAAAGTGGGTGTGGAGAGAAGGAATTAAAATAGCATTCAGCTTATCAATTTCTAGAAAGTTCAGTGCATTGCTGTGCAGTTCTGAGGAGAAAGTCATTTGAAATTTGATCACTTTCTATCCAACCATCGTTTGTCACCAAACCTCAAAAAATAAATAAATTACCGGCATATCGCCAAGCCTCAAGAAAATTACTTCCCCTTACATTTGTATGAAGCTACTGAAATTTATAATTGTACAAGATGGCAAGTTAACCTAAGGGAATAATTTATGATTGATACCCAATGCAAAAAAGAGAAGCAATGAATCCTCAGAGGACAGTAGAAGAATCAAGATATTCAAGGTTTGTAACAGGCCTACAGACAGAGGTCGGAGGCTTCAGGAAAAACCTTTGGTCCGTGAAACAGATGCTCTACCTGGAGATATTTTAACTGAAAATGTATTAGGCCTTCAAATGTGCAAATAAAATCATGCCCTAGGATATTGCATGCATGCTACTGAAGTTCTTCTGCCGTGAGATACGTTGAAGCACTCTGGCCAGTATTAGCTGAGTGGCTCTTCAGTGGTGAAGCAATGTGGTTATTTTACATGTTTTTTTTAAAGCTGTTTGCTGGTCAGATTTAAACATAATTCACAGAAATCATCCAAGTACCTGGATGCATCAAACACTGAGACTGATCCAGATTTAATACAGAAGTTTCTTCAACAGATGTAGAAAGAATGTGTTATTCCTTTGCAGCAGCAGCTCAGTCAAAGTGGAGAGATCATGTGAGCACTGAAATGCAGGACAGCAATGAGAGGACTTAACAAACATCTGCGCTTCCTTTTCCAATCTATAAGTAAGATAAGAAACAGCAAATGAAACTGAGTTAACTATCTGATGGATTATATATGAAATGTTTATATACATATTCACAAAAATGCAAACATGCACACACATACTCACCAATGCTTAAATTTTCTTTTGTTGCTCTTCTGTAGCTCTATATTAATTTTCAATTTTATTTTAAAATTATGGTTCACAAGTTTAACTCAATCCAGCATATTTTAAAAAAATGTTTTCTTTAAAATACTTGGATGTCATAAAATATTTGTAATATTAGCTTATATTTGTTAAATAAAATAATATAAATATTTGTTGATAGATCTTGATAATTTCAGATAATATATAGACAATATTTTCCAAAGGTTATTAACATACCTAACTAAAAAAGATATCACCAAAACTTATTTACAAGTATTTTATTTCCTTGACTTCAGTAAACAAAATGACTAATGAAAGTTTACTACTCTTAGGGAGAAAAATAACCTGAAAAATAAACAAAATAAATGTGTCTTAAAGGCTTTCAAATCTATAGGAAACAATGATCGTTGCAAACTCAAATGACTACCGGTCAGAGAAAGAGTAAAAGAAAGAATGTGGTCTCTCCAAATAATGCAAATTCTATGCTTAAGCTTAGAACTTGATCACTAAATTATATGCACTCTGTACAAGAAACTGAAAACCTACAACAGCATATGAATTCTTTCTACTTTAACATCTCAGCTATTGTTTTTAATTACTGCATTACTTATACAAAATATATGTTCCAAATTCAGTTTCTATTCATTTAGGGGCCTATATTTTCTATAAAATTTAGACCTAAACTTAGCTACTATATAGAACAATAAATCAAATTTAAAAAAGAATTTACAGGGCTGGAGAGATGGCTCAGTGGTTAAGAACACTGACTACTTTTCCAAAGGTCCTGAGTTCATTTCCCAGGAACCACATGGTGGCTCACAACTATCTGTAATGGGATCTGATACCCTCTTCTGGTGTGTCTGAAGACAGTGATGGTATGTATGCTCACATACATAAAATAAATAAATATTTTTTAAAAAGATTTATTGCCAGACAGTGGTGGTGCACGCCTTTGATCCTAGCACTTGAGAGGCAGAGACAGGTGGATTTCTGAGTTCGAGGCCAGCCTGGTCTACAGAGTGAGTTCCAGGACAGTCAGGGCTATACAGAGAAACCCTGTCTTAAAAAACAAAACAAAACAAAAAAACAAAAAAAAATGGATTTATTTACATGCAACTAAAGATTCAAACAAATTAACGCATACTGAATATCCCTTCAGCCAGGTCCTCTTCAAGGTACCATGGCAAAATAAAAATACAAGCCTAGCTGTAAATGATACATATAACCTTCCAATATTTCTAACCTTGGCTTCTGGATACACACAGAAAATGAACCATCCAAAGTGGGCCCTGTTTTATAATGAGGCACTGTTTTATATATATATGTATATATATATATATATATATATATATATATATATGTATATATATATATATATATATATATATATATATATATATATATATGATGCTGGGCACAACTATGACAATGACAGATTACCAAGGTTGTATAGTCAGCCTTCTTCATTAAAGAACCTGACTGGCTTTATCTGTCTTCGCACTCCAGACGGTCCACCCCAGGCTCCCACCCTCCGGGCCACAGCATCCCTTGGCAGGTTTGCTCCATGTTTTATGAGAGAAAATGGAGGGAGAGGTAGTGAAATGACTGAGCTGGAGTCATCTAGGGTTTTCCTGCATGGTCAGCTTATATTTAGCAGGTCCAGGACCAATAGCAACATGCAATGGCAGGAGATGGGCGGGCCAAAGGAGAACTGTGCCACCTTTGTGTCACTTGACAATGTTCTCACTGAAAGGACAGCCTCTGAGGCAAAGCCACAGGTTTTACACACGGTGCACAAATCCCCTGCAATCAGTGACACTGAATTTTCATTTTAGAGAAAAATAAGAACTAAGCTAAATATATGGCACATAGTTGAATGCTAAATTGCAAATTACAAATCTGTAGAAAGAGAAAACAGAAAGCTCAAAAATGGGTAATAGGACTTAAGGCCTGCCTCCTCGCTACACACTTCACCTCATTCCAATCTCCTTTTAAAGGAGCCAGAGAAGAGAACTTGTAGTTTTCATAACGATTTCGCTTTTCTTAGTTGTGTGTAGTAACAATCCACCAACCCCCACTACGTTCTAAATAAAATATTCAAATAAAAATGACACAGTCCAAGATTAAGCAAAATACTTTTGTTCTTAATTCTGAATTCCACCACACCTTTCAGTCAAAGATTAAGTTATATCAACTGTCAGAGATTCCAATGGCAATGACAGGAAAGCCTGGCCTTTGACATCCTAGAGGAACAAAGGCTTCAGACACACCATGTGGCCACTGCCTACTGGGACACTCCAACTGCTCCAGTATGCTCCAGCGAGCGGGGTGAGAGTGCAGACGTCTACGATATACACAACCTGTCCACATTCTCAGACTCAGGCACGTGGACAGCATGATGTGAATCTTCATTCCTTCCCACCTCCCCAGGACTCAGCTCAAATATTCAGATTAAAGGTTGAGTGACGAGAGTGGAGGGAGGAAGGCAAGGCACATGTATCCGTCAGTGCAGTCAACCATTAACACTTTGTTCACATCAAGAATTCATAACATGGTACAATATACCCAGGCCACACAAATGCCCACACATCTACAGCAACGGAAAGGCTGCCCGAGACCGGAACGACATTGCTGAAGACATGAATATTCTTTTAGTTGCTCTCTGTGTGGTGTTATGTACGCAATTTTAAACTATCACTATGGCCATAAACTTGAGGCATGCCTTGGAGGAAAGCCTACGTCAGAACTCAAGTCACAATCACTACTGTGTAATTATTGCAAAAAGCAGCACTTCAAGAAAGAGAAAGGAAGAAAAAGTGGACATTTACTTTAACACTATTAAAGGAAAACGCACAGTCTCTCCTTACTGACCTCACTCCCCAAATCCCTACTCCATTAGAATGTCAGCTACCTCTCAGAAACCCCAGAGAGCCCATTTTCCAGTGACCTTTCCTCAGCATCCTCTGAGACAATCCACCGCTCACATTCTTTTCCCTATGTTGAAGTTATTTTCTGTCCCTCAAGTTAGCACTGCAGTTTTCTGTTCTCATCGTGAACTTTAAAACCCACTTCTCACCATGGTAGGGAGATGAACCCTTGGAGAAATGCAGGAGAAGGGCTCTAAGTTCCTGGGTGGTCGCTCGCCAAGCCTGTAAGCTACAGGTCTTACTCTGCCCATCCACTGCCCACCTCCTAAGAAGGTACTGACAACACAGCTGATAAACACTGTAAGGAGTGGGGAAAGAAATGGAAGCTAGTTAGAAGAGAGGGCAGAAGGAATACTACTCTGCATTTGCTGGGAGAGTGGGACGGCCAGTATATCCTAGTAGCATATGGTAAGAACTATCCCTCTAGATCCTCGGAGTAGACAGGATACCTTTCAATACTGTCTCACTGACCAGAACACAAGGGTCTAGGAAGGAGCAACCTTCATTTAGTCGTAGAACACTGACTTCTATTTTCTTATTTTATTTTAAAAAGATTTATTTATTTATTTTATTTATATAAGTACACTGTAGCTGTTTTCAGACACACCAGAAGAGGGTGTCAGATCCCATTACAGATGATTGTGAGCCACCATGTGGTTGCTGGGAATTGAACTCACGACCTCTGGAAGAGCAGTCAATGTTCTTAACCACTGAGCCATTTCTCCAGACCCCTGCCTTCTATTTTCAAAGACAAATGCTCTAACTCCAAGTTTCAAATAGAAAGAGGGGAAAAAATGTTATAAAGAAACATCTAAATGCTTCTTCCAACTCCCTGGCATTTCAAATGAAAATGTAAAAAGTTCATTTAAAAAGTGGTTTCTTCTAAACGTCCCTTGCCTGGTGAACCCTGACATCAAATGTGAAGGGTTCTGTGTGGCTTGGGCCACGCTTGCCCAGCATTGAGCCAAAAGAAAAGCCTGTTCCCTGAGCCCTGGAGCGAAGCCTATGCCGGGCCCCAGCAGGCCCTGCTGCAGCCTCCCATCTCCCAGCCACTGCCTGGCCATGCATCCTAAACACCAGAGCACAGAGAATCCTATGACTTCAGTTTCCAAAAGAACTTAGAAAGTTTGCCTAAAACTAATTACCCTGTGACTTTAACCCTTTGTACTCCCCGCCCTAATGTAAGATTGTTGCTTTGATTTTTGAGTTCTTGAAAATATATTGAAAGATACTGACATCTGACATACCGTGAGCCTCTCAGAGAAAACAAAGCATTATCTGCTTTTTGCCTGGTAAAATGCGTTGCCTCCTTATCCTAAACAATTTGAGATTTTTATCACAGCTTTCAAAGATAAATACTTCACTTGGAAGTTAAAGAATACGTTTTTAAAATGAAAGCAATGTTCTTTTCTTCCTAGCTGTAAAAGTAATATATATCATAAAAATTCAAACAGTTCTGGAAAGCATAATGAAGAAAATGCAAATTCCTCATAATCCCAACAAAGCACTGATCACGGACCACAGCTGTCACCATCATAGTTACTTAGATGCACTCGCTGTAGGTGTGCGGACTTCACAGAAGTACATCTGGACCTGGGAGATGCCTCCTGAGCACGGGTTTGATTACAGAACCCGTGTTAAAAGACCAGGTGGAGTGGGACAAACGTGATCTTAGCACTGGAAAGGAGGGACGGAAGGGCTGCCAGTAGCCTCACTGGTGAGCTCTTAGCCAGTGAGAGACAGCTTCAAAAGAGGTAGAGGTTTTCCTAAGGATGTGGATGGCATCCAAAATTGTCTTCTGTCCTTCTCTGCCGGTCTTTTCTCCCTGTCTGTCTCCCTGTCTGTCTCCCTCTCTCTGTTTGTCTCTTTCTCTGTCTGTCTGTCTCTCTCTCTCTCTCTCTCACACACACACACACACATGTAAGTAAATTGACCACATTTATTGTACTTTTTCTTATCTACTTATTTATGAATATGGGCATTTTGTCTGCATGTACATCTGCACATCAAAAGAGGGCGTCAGATCCCATGGGACTATAGTTAAAGACAGTTGTAAGCTGACATAGGTGCTGGGAATTGAACTCAGGACCTCTGGAAGAGCACTCAGTGCTCTTAACCACTGAGCCATGTCTCTTTTAACTCAGGATGTTTCATTGAGTGTAGTAACTATACAGTAGCCCACTGTGTGGAGGAACCATAATTAACAAGGCTCCTACATTAAATGTCTATACTCACTGCGCTACAGTGTATCCCTTTACTAATTGCTTAATATAATAGTTGCACTGTTTTTCAGAAAGGGAATAATCAGAAACTAAACACTTAAAACTGTCAAAGAAGCTGCCAGACTGGCTCTGTAACAGTGCACTGTTGCTTGCAGGCCTGGAGCTGGCCTTTCCACTGCTGATCTGAAAGCTCTCTCCAGAGACCACACTTCTGTCAGCATACACTTCACAAGTATCAACCTCCTGTGCATCACTTACATTCCAGCTTCTTGATGACGCCTTTTGAACGAAGTGTCCTAAACTGCTAGTCAACCTATTTATAATCTTGAAATCCCATGGATTTAGATTACATTTAGAGAGCATCCCTGTCTCGATACAACAAAAGTATTCATCTGCAGTATACAGGAATGTCAGTTTCCAATTAAGCATCTTATCCGACTTAAACTTATGTTGCTATAAAATAAAGGTTTTGTTATTTTTTAACTCCTCATTAAGTATTCTCAAAAGAAAAATCAATCCTTTCCCATCACTGATACTCTACCTTGGTCATATGAGTCCCCGGTGCTGAGGTCTGGGAGAACTGCCTCTTCTTTATAAAAAGACATACTGTGTTAATACACAAATGCCTTACTCTTAGTTACATATAATTCAACAGTGCATTGCACATAACAAGCAATGGGAAATCTTTAGAAAGGAAACACACTTCCTTCCTTGTATGGTTTTCTAATAACCAGAAAACTAGAAAATTTCAAGAATGAGAGCAAGACAGGGTTTCTCTGTATAGCCCTGGCTGTCCTGGAACTCACTTTGTAGATCAGGCTGGCCTCAAACTCAGAAATCCGCCTGCCTCTACCTCCCAAGTGCTGGGATTAAAGTCATGCATCACCACTGCCCGGCTTGGGCAAGAGGATTTCTGAGTTCAAGGCCAGCCTGGTCTACAGAGTGAGTTCCAGGACAGTTGGGGATACATAGAGAAACTTTGTATCAAAGTCAAAAAAGAAAAAGGTTAGAGAATGAAGCATACACCACCATTAATCAAAAATGCAGTAGTTAAAATCATAGTCTTAGCATCTGCTGTGTTTATCACAATACAAAGTAGCTAGTGTTTCAGAAGAGTGAGTATTTGTTCAAAGGCTCCCTGGGGATTACACAACAAATAACTAAATCAATCTTACTTTAAAATAGAACAGTGAATGACCCTTAAAAGCCCAAGTTTTCTCACTTCTAAATTAAACTATTAAAATATATGTGTATATTTGCACAGAAATACAAAGTATGGGTGGATACCGGTCACAAGAAATACATGTAAACATATATACTGCTATGTAATTCACAACAGGAATTATGTCTGTGTTTACATACTGTTCATATGGAGCGCGATCACGATGGCTGCGCCCTCAGCTCTGAATGGATAGCAAGCAGAAGAGAATACAGCAGCACACACAGAGCGCAGACATTCAGTTCAGGCATTATCACCCGCCCAGCAGAAACTGCCTGGGAAGGCAGGGCAAGGGGTCAGCTAGAGTTTCTGACCCAGCTTTCTATTTCCCATTGATGAGCTTCCTGTGCTGACCTTGTGGCTTCCGGTTTCCACCGTAAGCAGCTTATCTGCTGGGATACACAGCAGCCTCTGTTGGAAACAGCTCACCTTCTAGCTCCTCTCGAGGGCACACTGCCTTGCTCTTCTCTTCCCTTGGTCGCCACGGAATAAGGGATCCGGCCCACCCCGGACAAGGGGTTTGGGTCTGAAGCAGAGGATCAGCCCGACACACGACAATGTGCCAATACAATGTACATTACACATGTGTGCTTTGTAATGTGTTATAGGCATACAATGCATTTATATATTATATATGTAGCATTGATCTCTATAGATTTCTTGTATATAAACATTTATAACTATATAAAACATACCTTTATTTGAATAAGAAAACATTTTTTAATTAAGCCTCATATTCTGAAGCTTTGGAATTCTGCAAATAGTAAATACTCTATATAACAGTATAATAATGTAACAGGAAAACTAAAAATTTAGACTGTATTTCCATAATTTTCCCTTTAGTTTCTCTAAGGTAGGTGAAAAATATATATATAAATTTTAATAAGAATCTTTCCTCTAGTAACACTTGATTGCTAGTCTAAAAGATACCAGTTCACATCCTAAAGCAATCCTGCAGTACACAAGCAGAGAGAACCGGGGAGAGGCTAGAGCTGTGTGCATTAAAAGCTCAGCTGTGTCCAACAATTCATGCGGGGAAGATTGCCACTGTCACAGGCGAAGGATGGGAGAAGAGGTTCAAACACGTTCAGGAAGTCATGAGACATCTACAAATCACAGGGTCCTATGAGAGCCCAGGCAGAAGAGGTGAAAACTTGAAAGAACAGCAGGAGGGGTTTTACTAATGTAGTCTCCAAGATGAAGCTACAACATTAGTCAAAACTTCTAACTGACACTAAAATATTGCAATGATATATAACAACTACTGGCTTATATACATTAGAAATAACAGAGATATAATAATATATTATATATATATATATACATTTACATGTCTACATTTATAGAATTGTTTCTGAATTTTCATTATTTCTATATTCCTAGTTAGTGCAGTATTATTAAATTTTATATATTACCTATGTGGTATATATGTTCTGTGTATATGCAATAAATTATATGAGAAATATTGATGTATCTGTTCAGGCTATGAAAACATAGTACACTTCAAAAACATGTAAGGGAAACTATTATATTCCCAAGCACATAGGGGATATTGTAAACCAAATAACTGTTATAGTTGCTTTGACATCCAAATTTGTTATCAACTAAGATGAGAAGAATCACATCTTCAAAAACAATTTGGGGCCATACATGGTGGTATAGGCCTTTAGTCCCAGAAGTCAGGAGGCAGAAGCAGGAGACCCTCCGAGAATCAAGGCCAGTATGTTCTACCTGGTGACTTCCAGGACAGCTGGAACTACAAAGAAACACCCTGTGTCCAAATAAATAAATAAATCATTTCAGAAGAAGAAAGAGACAACTTTAGAGAAACAGCATGATGAGCTTCTCTGAGCAGAAGTCAAGGGGCCTAGCAGAAAAGGGATTCTTCCCCCAGGGAGAACAAAAGCAGGAGATCCACTGCAGAGCTGTCACACACACACACACACACACACACACACACACACACACACCCGCTGCTAACCAGGGAGATCCACGCAGCAGCGCTGTCATACACACATGGGACTCCGCTAACCAGGTGTCAGCGGAAGTGACCCTCACTGGAGATGACGCCTGCTGACTGTCACCTTTCCCTAGCCCGGGCAATGGCACCTCTTCTAGGCACCAAGGGGCAGTAGTACATACATTCTCCCTGCAGAGCAGCTCGGGCATCTTAGGAAGGATGTTCTCGAGAAGTGAGGACAAACAGGTAAGCCTATCTGTGGGAAGCTTGGTTTTAAAGCAGCTAGCTTTCCACAAAGCAAAATGTCGGGTCCTAAAGCAGTAAGTCAGTGTGCAGAAATGATTAGTTCTGCACGACACGCTTGTTTCTTTCTGGAACTACGAGTCAAACCTTGGTATTGGTAAAATGTCGGCAAACACTAGGACTAAGCCATCCCATATCCAGCCCATGAAAATCTATCTTAATTTCTTCTCATATCATTGAAAAGAAGTCAAGTAGTAAAATACATCTCAAGGTCGTAATCCATTTTAAGGTTTACAAACAAAATATAAATAACAAAAGCCAGTATAAGAATATTTTCTTTTCCAATATAAGAGGAAATAAGTAATTAGATATTTCAATTACTTCCCTAAATTGGGAGGACTTTTCCATATTGTTTTGGAAATTCTGGAAATCTCTCAAATCGTAAATGAGTCTAACCATTACTTCATTTTTACATTTAAGATGGATGGCTCCATTGCATGAGGAGTGCATTGACTGAGCACATCGGCAGAATTTGATGAGCCTGGAGTGTTTTAATTATTTCTCTGTTATTAAGTAATAGTAAGCTGAAGGACCTACGTGACTGTGCTCACCATGTCTACCATTAGGCACCTCTCTCCTCACTGTACCTCCCTTTACAGACTACTGTGCCAGTTCTATAGGAACCGACACTCCTACACATCTCTTCAAGCCCCATGAGGGTTGGGAGATCAGAACTTTACTTAAAATAGAAAAACTGACATTTCAGCATTTCAAGCAAAAACAAAATAAATTCAAAGATAATAAAAGCTTTTTATCTTAATGATAAGCAAATATATTGAATATATTAGAAATGAATCAATGGAAGTATACAAACATGTCCTTAAGTGTTTATACAATGAAAGCTTACAGTTAATCCTGGCTTTACACTGTGCTTTGAAACAGAATCATGCTTGTGGTGCCCTCTGCTGGGCCTCCCGCTCACAAAGTCAACCTAGCAACACTAATAAAATCCAATCAAACTTATGTATCATGTGAAAAATTATTTTTTTTGTCTATGAACATTTTTAAATGATTATATAAAAGCTTAGCTAGTATTTACTTTAATGAGACTTTATATAATTATCTATAAATGGAATTTCAATAGCTATTCCTCATAAACTAAAGAGCAAATACAGTCACGTATTTAAGAGTAAATATAGTCATGTAAATCATATACGTATATATGAAGTGGAACTAGAACTATCTGGGGACAAAGGGAGCAGGGGGGGAGGCGCAGGAGGAAGATGGGCGGGAGGACGAAGGCCAATGTACTCCACATAGAATATTTGCATCACAAAGGAGGATGTTGCACATGGTGACTGAGAGAGGAAGCACTGGCCACACAATCAATCACCTGGGCTCCCATCCCAGGTCATGTAAAGGGCAGGAGGGTGTGGTGCCATGTCTAACTCTTCCTAGAGCAGCGGGTAGCCAGCCTGGCTACATGGCCAAGACCAAGAGACCTTGCCTCAGAGAATAGGTAGAGAACAGAGGAAGGCCGCTGACCTCAGCCTCAGGCCTCCACACACATGCATAGACACATACAACCACCCACATGAACACACATGCACAGCTGCCCATACCACCCAGACCCTCACATGCCAAAAAAAAGTCTTAAGCCACCTTGTTTTGTTACTGTATCTGTCACTTGACCATATTTTTGGGTTCTTAAGACTATTATAATAAAACATCTTAATAAACTATTTTGTTATATTTTTTTCTAATTTTTCTGGCTTTTTAGTTCAATCAAAATAGTTCATTTTAAAACATCAAAATAGTTTTTGGTCTCTCTTTTTAATTTAAGCTTATTTTACATTAAGCCTTAACAACATGAATTGTACAAACTTACAAGCCCTTATAAACAAGTTTGGAAAGTACCAAGCACCAGGAGCAATAAACAAGTAGCTTCCACTTAGTGAGCATCAACTGTGAGGAACAGAGAGTTGGACAGGGTCCATGAATTATATGTAGTCTCTAAAAACAGATGCCAAGTTCACAGAGTGGACATGAATCACTTAAGGTGAAGCCATATCTTGTTCTGAAGTTCCCTACCAAACAACACAGAGCAGGGAACGGCGGGCGTCCCACATACACCACAGCGAGCAGGAAGGGCATCCTCCATACAGGACAGAGCAGGGTGTGCTCAATACATGACTTGTCCACTTGTCAGTGACACAGCTAAATGGTATGGATGAGAGAGAAGATGTTGGAGAAGGACGAGCCTGTTATTCATATGTGAAGTAATACCTTAGACCCTTAAGAGACTGTTTTCATTGTATGCAGTGCTGCCGGCTAGTGGCCCTATTTCATAGGGAGTCAAGAAAAGTTTGTGTTACTGAATTAAAAAGTCTATATTTCACATTCCAGGATCATGTTCTAACGTGTGCTCACACAGAGCTGACTTAATGATATTCACATTACTGTAGTGTAATAGAATGTGTTCCTCAACCACCATAGCATCCCCAGTCCTTGCCTGGCTCCCAACAAAACTACAATGTACATCTAAGTCAGAACTCACTAAAGGCCAACACCGTATAAGCTAAAAGGTAACCGATTACTGTCCGTGCAAACAAAACCTATGCCATTCTAAATATTTTAGGGTAATAGAATAGATTCCTTGGTGACAAAATATAACTTTTCTATATAAACAAGAATTAACGAAAATATGAACATAGAACAAAAATAATGTCTATGATTATACATTATTCAAGTAAAATCCATCCATTTGGTAAAAAAGTACTATCAGCAAAGTTTATCATTTAAGAATAGACAATAAGGGGGCTGGAGAGATGGCTCAGCTGTTAAGAGCACTGACTGCTCTTCCAGAGGTCGTGAGTTCAATTCTCAGCAACCACATGGTGGCTCACAACCATCTGCAATGGGATCTGATGCCCTCTTCTGGTGTGTCTGAAGACACAGTGTACTTATATAGAGAGAGAAAAAATAAGTCTTTTAAAAAAAAAACTCTGGTGTTCAAAAAAAAAAAGAATAGACAATAAGTAATTATAATGTTTCCTCTTAGGAAAAAAATGAGTTATTTTTAAATTTGAAAGGATCACATTTTACTAATGATACATTATTTTGATAAGTATGCTATGCAACAACTTAGAAGACACACATAGTTCTTATTAAGATATGTTACTTAAATGTGATGTGAATATATTCTTAGCTGATTGCTTTCGTCACATGGCATTATTTTAGAATTCCTTAAATGAAGTTCTCAGCAGATAAATAGATCACCAATTAATCAGAAGCTTAGACAAAAATACAATATAGCCTCTATTATGTAATTGAAACCCTGCATTTTAAGTATAGTGACATCGTGAAGAACGTGTTGTGGATCTAATCAGCACCAGAAGAGTGAAGAGTGCAAGAGGCAAAGCAAGCAGAGGAGGAGGCAGACCAACCGCTGGACTTACAGGGAACATCGCAATGGGGAATGGGGACAGGAAGCAGGAACAGCACCAGAGAGCCCAGACGTCCTTCTGAGCTCTGCTCTGTCTCAGACGCACACAGTGCCATAAAGTTTTTGTAAAAACTGCGATACCCCATTTAGTATGCATCTCCTATGGAGTACCTTCTACAGCTAAAGCACCAGGAATTTCTACTATGCATGTATATATGTATACATGTATAAAAATATGTATAGACACATGGTTAGTATAATATTAAGGGAAACTAAAATTTGCTTTTTAAAGCACTGAATCTGTTTCATAGTGAGCACATAACTTACAAACGTTTCCTGTGTTGTCAAAACTGGTGAGGACATCCTCGACGTTCAAGGATCCACTATTATGTCTGCAAAGGGATAGAACAGTTTATTTAACATTTCTGAAATAACAGCACTTCTAATTCTTTTTTAAATCTGACAGTATACTGTGATGCACTCAATTCTAATGAGCCCTACCATATCACAGTTTTAAAATAATTTCTGCCCACTAGAGGGAGAAGGAAAAAAAACCTTTGAGCGCTAGTGGCCGTCAGAGCATTGCATGTAATGGCATTTCCTGATTATAATCAACACCTTAAAGTGCTATAATTGGTAAACTCACTGCCTAACTGAAAATAATTTATAGTTACATACAAGCTCTTCCATACAAGTCCTTAAAGATGAAGCTTTAAAAAGGACACAAATCAAATGGAGAATTTTAGAATAAAACAAAAGCAAAACAAATTAGCCTCCAGAGCTACCCACAGTAACACAGAAATTCTACTAAAGCAGTACAACTATTTGCTACCTGGATGCAAAGACTAAGGGACCAGCAACTCTGCAGTCCATTCACCGGCAGTCCTGAACACCAGCAGGCCAAAGTGACTCGGCATTTACCCCTAATCTTCCTTCTGTCTGTTAGCTCAACTCTCTTCACTCAGCCCTTCACATATTGGGTTTGATTATCTGAATCGTAATAAGGGAACCAAGTGGCAAAGCTGGAGTTATATCTACAATCTTCTAAGTGCTCCCTCAGAACTATAGCTGAACCCACTTTAGGGTGTTTGGATTATTTAAAATATATTCATCAGTAAATCACTGGACATGCATATTATCAATACTACCTTAAATTTATCATTAAAATTTAATTCAAATGGGGGCTAGAATGTATATATAATTATATATTTATCAAGATATGTATTAGTTTGCTAGAATATACATAATTATATCAGTATCAATAGAATTGTAATTATATTACTCTTTTCAGAAAAAAAGAGCTTATTTCTCTCCTATGATTTCTCTGTCAGAAAGACTGAGGTTGCATAAAGTTGTCTGCAATCATAACTAACCAAATAAACACTGGGCACAAAAGTACCATAAGCCAAAGAAATAAAGTCACCAGCGAGAAATCAAAGCTTCCTTATCATGATGTGATGTTTATATATCCACCTCAGTGAACATGAGGGTGTAGGAATAGAAGTTAATTACACTAACATTACTGAAACTATAATACATGCAATTTTAACATCTAAAATGCAGGCTGGAGCACGACATGACCCCGAACGCAGCATGTTCCAAAACATAGCAGCAACATATGATTCCTTTGAAAATAGCAAAACCTCATTATCCTAATGAGCAGAGATAGTCAGTTAATATTTTGGTGCACACTTCAAATCTGTTCTCTATATGTTGATAAAGATTGGTATGCAATTTGTGTTTTTTATAATGTATCATAGTTTTCAACATCCAAAAATCTCCTGTAACATGGTCTTAATGACTGTTCAAAACTTCAAAAAGCAAATGTGAGTGACTGTGACTATCTACACTACAGATACTCAACACAAATTTCATGTTAGATTTTACCATTTGGATCTACTACACATACTACTTTGCTTAGCAAAGCAGCTAAGCTTACAGGCTGTACAGTAGGTTCCAGGTTCCCAGCTTTTGTGAGCTATCACCCATGCGTAAGCTTTGGTGATGCTGCTGCCTTTACATTTCTGCTCCTATAAGTAACCCCGATAAAAATCACTGGTTCACCAAGTTGGACTTTGGTGGCATCTGTACTTTGGTCTCTCAGAGGCTCTCTATCTTGGGTGAACAGACATGTGTGCATATCCTCAGAAAAAGTTTTGTCACACAACATGATTGGCACCAGAACAGGGACACCGCAGAACTACAGAAGAGCTGGGAGTGCATCTGGTCCTTGCTATAAGTAGCAAGGCCATGATTGAGGCTGTGAAGCCAGAGTGAGGAGCATCGACAGAGGATATTCCAGGAGAGTTGTCCTTTCCTATACAGTGTGCTGCGACAGCACTTGCTGCTTCTTGCTTTGGGTAGTGAGACGGGCAATAAGGCTGAGCCATCAGGATTAGGAATCCCACCGTGTGTGATGAGGTGGTACGCCTACTTGATGGGTGGAGTCCACCACAGGAACATGGAGTTGCCCTGAAAATAGTTAAAGGTTTAGAGGAAGTCATGCAGTCTGTAAGAAGAGCACTCGGGGTTGAGACTGCCAATAGGCAAAGGTTACCTGCCTATGTTGTATGTAGTTAGAAATGCATCTGAGATGTTTCTGGAAAGGAACAATTGCAACAAAAGGGAGATTGGGCAGCCTCCTCTGTGCTAGCCTCTATCTAACCTGAGGCTAGTGGGTAAACAAGGGGAAGAGAGATGGTGACTGGCTGCTTCTTAAGGCTTGAGGGCAAGAGGGAAAACAGAGCACAAGTTAAATTCATGCTCAAAAGCCCTTCTTGGGATTCAAGAACTTGGAACCCAACGGAAGATTCAGAGAGTGGGGCAGAGGAGAACATGGTAAACACAATAGAAGACACCCCACAGGTCCAATTTCGATAAGAAAATTCGGGGACAGTCGATAAGATGGGGGCATTGGTGGTGGCGTAATGCAAGGAACTATGGTAATGATGGAATATTCAGCACCTGTGCTGTTGGAGTTAGAGAAGACTTTTTTTAAAAAAACAAAGGGCCTGTTTGTTATAGCCTGACTTGTGCTTTGTTAGATACTGGAATTGCGTGTATCTTAATTCATGGAAACCCCCAAAAGTATCCCTGTGAGGTTAAACGAGAGCAGAAAAGCACCAGCACAGCACTGAAGTCAACACAAAGCTCTATTAGAGGCAAAAACCTACTAGGCTGTCCCCAAGGGAAGAAAGAACAGCCCCACCAAAAGGGGAGTTTGAGGTCTCCTCAGGTGGTTTTATTTGGGTGGGAAAATGGCCAAAAGAGCATTAAGAGAAAAGGAACTGCTTTAAGCAGCGATCCTTTATGAGGGCACTCAGTAAAAGATCAAGATGTTGTGGACATACTGCTCAGCTGAAGTAAGGATCAGATGACCTCTGGTCATTTCCCTGAAGGGGCTGGTTCCCATATGGGTCAGAAGTTCATTTTGAACTTACTATGAAAAGACAACATGACCAAGGCAAGTCTTATAAAGGAAAACATTTGATTAAGTGCCTTACAGTTTCAGAGGTTCCGCCCATTATCATCATGATGGGAAGAATAACAGTGCCCAGGCAGACATGGTGCTGAAGGAGTCAAGAGTTCTATATCCTGACTAGTGCCAGTAGGAGACTGAATTGCTCTAGGTGCAACTTAAGCATATATGAGATATCAAAGTCCAGCTCCACAGTGACACACTTCTTCCAACCAGGCCTTACCTACTCCAACAAGGCCACACCTAATAATGCCCCTCCCTATGGGCCAAGCATTCAAACACGTGAGTCTATGGGGGCCATTCCTATTCAAATCACCATAGTGCCTTAGGTGACTCCATCTTGGACCAACCTAACATTCCTATCTAGGGTAAGTAGACATGTGTGTACCATTCCCCTAGGAAAAACTTTGTCATACAACAGAGTAAAATAGAAAAATGGTGTGAAGATTACATAATATTAAATGTTAAAGCCAAGAGCTAGGATAACTTAAGTAAAATGCCTACATTAAAAGTCCATACAATTCAAAGTTACTACAGCAACTTTTTGAGTTAATACTGACACATAGTTTGTTCTTGTCGAAAGCACTGTCTTAGAGTGCACACTTTGATATCTTTAAGTTGTATAAGGGTAGTGGAGACAGGAAGTCAAATCTCCCGATTCTAATTATAAAAATGTGAACAATTAGTCAGGCAGTGGTGCACACTCCTTTAATCCCAGAAACCTGGAGGCAGAAGCAAGTGGATCTCTAAGTTAGAGGCCAGCCTGGTCTACAGTGCAAGTTACAGGACAGCCAGAGCTATGTAAAGAAACCCTGACTCAAAAAACAAAAAGAAATAAAATCCTTTCAACACAACTGGTAGAGAGGATACTCAATGTTACCAAAGAAACAACTGATATCTGAGGTGAAGTGTAAGCTAAGTATCCTGGCCTGATCTCTGCACACTGCATAAAGACATCATAAAGTATCACACTGTATTACATAAATATTTACGTCACAGGCTGGAGAGATGGCTCAGCAGTTAAGAACATTGACTACTCTTCCAAATGTCCTGAGTTCAATTCCCAACAATTACATGGTGGCTCACAACCATCTGTAATGGGATCTAGTGCCTTCTTCTGGTGTGTCTTGTGAGTGTACTCATATAAGTAAAATAGATAAATGTTTAAAAATATATTATGTCATACATTTATTAATTGTGAATAAAAAAATGTTTTAACTTAAGAACCAAAATATAAACAATCTAATTTACAATGGGTAAAACATTTGAATGCAAAGATGCATAAGCACATAAATGATATCTGATAAGTACATAGATGATATATGATAAGTACATAGATGATGATATATGATAAGAACATAGATGATGATATCTGATAAGTACATAGATGATGATGCATGATAAGTACATATATAAGTACACAGATGATGATGCATGATAAGTACACAGATGATATCTGATAAGTACATAGATGATGATATCTGATAAGTACATAGATGATGCTTAGTGTCTTTCATTTTCAACTGGGAAATGACAGTCAAAGCCACACTAAGAGATCATTTCACATCACCTCGCCACTATAACTTTGTATAGAAAAAACAAAAAACAAAACAAATGGGGGCTGGAGAGGTGCTCAGTAGTTAAGAGCACTGGATGCTCTGGCAGAGGACCTGGGTCCAATTCCAAGTACCCACATGGAGACTCACAACCATCTGTAGTCCCAGGAGATCCAATACCCTCTTCTGGCCTCTGTGGGCACTAGGCACACATACAGTGCACAGGCATGCAAGTTAACTTCCAAACAATAAAACACAAGTGCAGAGGACCATGGAGGAGACTGAGTTCTCATGCATTCCTAGTAAGAATGTAAAAGAGTCACCATGAAAAGACCATTCCTCAGAAAACCTAAACATGTAGCAACTACATTATCTAGCCACTACATTCCCAGGTCCATACCAAGAGAACTAAAAAACTATGTACATACACACACACAGAGTACACATGAATGTCCACAGTAGCATTACCTATAATAGTCAAAAAATAGGGGAAAAACTCAAATTAGTTCAAGAATTAGTATTAAAAATGCATTATTAACCATATAGTGACATGTTAATTCAACCATAGAAAAATGAACGGCTTTCTGAAACATGGTAGAATTTGGACAATTTTCTTTTTAATTAAAAGTATACTAAGTGAAAAGAGGCAGACATAAAAGCCTACATACTTCAGTGTAGATGTGATGTCTAGAACAGACAGCCCCAAAGAGGAAGCAAGTCAGAGACTCCCAGAGATGGGGGTGGGGGGGTGGAGGTGGGGGGGGGTGGAGGCTGCTGATAGGGGTGTGGCCTCTTATCCGACTAATGATGAGGTTGCAGCAAACACTGGCTATACTAAGGAGGGACAGAAGACTTCATTGAAACCCTTTGTACAGAGGTAAATGTTAACTTGATTAACAAGAACTTTGCTTTTAAAACGCAGAAAAAAAATAAACTACAAAGACTTTTTTTTTTTTTTTTTTTTTGGTTTTTCAAAACAGGGTTTCTCTGTGCAGCCCCAGCTAACCTGGAACTCACTCTGTAGACCAACCAGGCTAGCCTTGAACTCAGAAATCCTCCTGCCTCTGCCTCCCAAGTGCTGGGAATAAAGGCTTGCACCACCACCAAAGACTTAAAAGAACAAAAAAAGTAGAGATTTTCAAAAGGAAAATGTTCAACAACAGACTGTCCCTGCAACTCACTTTGAAGCTTTTTTGTATCTAAATGGCTTTTAAAGTCTTATCTATAGAATAAGAAATTAGTAGATAATATCTATATGCAATGTAGATAAATTTGAATAAACATTCCAGGATCCATTTGAATTTACTGAAACTGAGTACATTTATATGTAAGCAAACAATATAAATAATCATAAGATAAAGTAGAAAATGAAGTCATAATTAGCCAAGACCTGACACATTATATGAAACCATCACTCAATGAACTTGAGTTTTCCACACACTGAATATTTTAAAGGTAAAGACTTTTTAAAATAAGAAATTAAAGGCTGTTTAGTACCGCATATTAATTCTGTTCCTAGTATTAAAACTTTATATTTAAGGGCTGGAGAGATGGCTCAGCGGTTAAGAGCATTGACTGCTCTTCCAAAGGTCCTGAGCTCAATTCCCACCAACCACATGGTAGCTCACAACCATCTGTGGATCTGATGCCCTCTTCTGAAGTGTCTGAAGAGAGTGACAATGTACTCATACATAAAAGAATAAATAAATCTTCAACTAAAAAAGCAATGTATTTAAATCAATTCAGTAATCATATTTGTCCAGTTGCCAGCCTCACCTTTTTACCACATCATTATTTTTGTAAGACCAAAATACTACAGTTTTGAAGGGAAATGTTTATTGAAATAGGTACCTATAATATGCATTGTGTATGTACGGATGATCTGCCATACATTTAATTTCATGAACACATCGATCCTGACTTAGTATCAGAAGACACATGCTAATCTCAGTAGTGTAATGGTTTGGTTTGTCTTTTCCTTTCCCTTAGAAGCAATGTATGACTTTGTGGTGATACACTGATTGTACTCAAAAAGCAACACAGGCAAAGCCACATTCTTGACTTCTTGCCCATCTTACACTTCTAGAACAAGCCAAAAGTCAAGTGCTGGCATTCTAATTCAGCAATCACCATAGCAACAGTAGTCACATTCAAAGACAGCCTATGCTTTTCTTAAAATTGCATTCATTTATAAATTAGTAACTCTGGTATGTATGGGTCCACAAATAATGGGATACGTATATAATTATAAATTAATAACTCTAGCATGTATGGTTCCATATATAATGGAAGCATTAAAGCTTCCAAAATATTTCAGTTTGGCCATGGGGAAATTAAGTTAAAAAACTAAGGTATGAAAACAGTATCTAGTATATACACGGTAAGTTCTATGCAATAGTAAATCATAGCTTATAATGCAGAGTGGAGGTAATTTTTAATAAAAGATTTAGTGAAAGCACTTTCTGGTCTACCATGGTTTTCTGTATGTATTTAACTAATAGCAATAGCTGGGTCTGTAAAATTCTAAGAAACAAAGCAGCAGAAAAACAAGACTTTTTAAGCAATAAAGTAGGAATAGTACCATACTTCAATTCCTCAGTCTCACCTATTTTCAAAGAGGGAACCACAAGAATGATGAAAGACCCTGGGGATTTCACAATCTAAGCTTTGACTTAACAGTCCTGAATTTTCTGTTTAATGAAAAGTTACTATGAGGGGGCTGGAGAGATGGCTCAGCGGGTAAGAACACTAACTGCTCTTCCGAAGGTCCTGAGTTCAAATCCCAGCAACCACATGGTGGCTCACAACCATCCGTAATGAAATCAGATGCCCTCTTCTAGTATGTCTAAAGACAGCTACAGTGTACTTACATATAACAATAAATAAATAAATCTTTTTAAAAAAAAGAAAAGAAAAAAGAAAAGTTACTATGAGTCTCATTATTCCTTCATTTTATGTACAATTACCCAAAGCTAAGAGAAAGTAATGGTCAAAGATTTAATTTTATATAAGAATAATTTAATAATTTATACAGCTTAGTAAAATAATCAACCATGAGATGCTATTAAATTAACAATCGTTTAGGTATTTATTCTCTTTGGGTTATTTATGTTTGAGTCTAATAAAGCTTCCAAGGGCTAGAAATCAAGATGTGAGAGGGTTTAAGGTTAACTATACTGCTTTGTATAGTTAGCCAACAGCCAGGCAGCACTTCCTGCACCCGTGTATCTTTTATGGGGAGAACAGATGCCAAGGACAACTAACAAGTGAGAATCCCCCATGTCCTCCATTGAACTGTGCCAGGGACTCTTAGGTGATGGGGAGCAAGACAGAGAAAGTGGGTGCATGTGCATGGTCTGTGGGAGTGCACAGTGTTAAGGCCTGAGTAACTGCTGTCTGTCTAGCCAACCATTTTATGCTGTTACTACTGTTAGAAGTAGAAACTTCTCATGCCTGAGTTGATTGTACATTCTGTTATGTTCTGTGCTTTAGTGTTCTTGGAAACCAATAATAGTAGAGGCTAGCTAGAACTGCTTTGTATAGTTAGTCACAGTCAACTTGGACCTGAACCAACAGCCAGGCAGCACTTCCTGCACCCGTGTATCTTTTATGGTTTTTGCCTTTCTAAACTGTGCCTGGGATGGACCTCAACATAAGAGAGACACCTGCACCAATGTAAGAAGCCATTCAGATTAAGACTTCCATTTTGAGTAGGGGCCGAGTAAAGTTTAAGTTCCCAACACCTCCCTAGGAAATGACATCCTACTTGGCAGAAAGACATGTACGTGGGTAACTGACATCCTGGTTGGCAAGTTAGGACATGGATGTTAGACAAGTCCCATCCTAGAAGACAGGTTAAGACATGAATGTTAGGCAAGGCAAGTAAGTCTCCTGCCACAGCTGAATACCCCAACCAGTGGGAATAGGAGCAGTGGACAACAAAAGCGTGTTCCTGAGGAAATCCCTATCCCTAAAGCCTGACTGGTGGAATAACTTGGCACAGATATTTATGGATTCCAGGCTTAAAAGCTCTGTAGGATTCTAGCTTGGGGTCACATCCAGCTCCTGAGTCTGTCCTGTGGCCCTGATCAATCAGTCCTGGACTATATGCTTAATAGACTATCCCTGTGTTGCTTGAATGGTGTTCATGTGGTTTGTGGGACAACTCCTGGACCCCAATACATAACAACCATCCTTTAGGATCCTCTCTCTAAGATGGAGCTGGCCTTCTCAGCAGCCCCTGATCATGCTGCCTTGCATGTTTTCATACTAGTTCATGATGCCCTTGTTCTCAGCAGGAATGATTTCTCCCTTTCTCTAGAACCTTCAATTACATCCAGATCCTGACTAAATTCCTGCCCCTCATTGCTTTCCAAAAGTGCTTCTAAGGTGGCACATGTCAAGTTTTTAATTTAATTTAGAAATCAGCCATGTGCCACATGGTGAGAGCTCTCAGGTTGCCTACTTAACTTTTCTTCTTGTTACTGTTTCATTTCTCATATATTTAGCTCCCTGAGGAAAGCATACCTTATATTTATATACAAGATACAAATAAACAGTTTTTGGTTTGAATTTACCTAAAATTATTCATCTTTTTTCTTCCAATCATTCCATAATATTGTATTTGACAAACTTTAAAAATTCTGAGAGGCAGAATTCTGTAGGCAGATCTTTGACTATATGGTCAGCCTGGTCTACATAGCTAGTTCTAGGTCAGCCAGGGCTGCACAGTAAGACTCCCCAAAAATTAGATATGGCCAGGCAGTGGCGGCACACGCCTTTAATCCCAGCACTTGAGAGGCAGGCGAATTTCTGAGTTTGAAGACAGCCTGGTCTACAGAGTGAGTTCCAGGACAGCCAGGGCTACACAGAGAAACCCTGTCTCAAAAAAAAAAAAACCAAAAAACCAAAAAATTAGATATGATTATCCATATATATGTGTGTTCTATATTTAAAATTACATTTGGGCTGTTGCTCTAAAGCAAAGAAACAAAAAGCACTTCAGAATATCCACCACTCAATACTGAAGGAAACAGAGAACACTGCTAAGAGATCTCACAGAAACAGGTTGAAGGTGTTAATATAAGATAGAAAATAAGAGTGGGCTGAAGGGGACACTTAAGGGTTCTTTGGAAAGTCAGTTGTGTTGGATGGTGTTCTGCTGGGACAGACACATGAACGAGTACTTTCCTGAAGTGCACACCAGTGAAAGAAGGCAGGCACTATATAAAGGATCGTTTTGCTGAAGCAGACACAGGAGAAAGGATATTCTGCTAAAGCAAATACGTGAAAAGATACATAATGAAGGATTCTTCACTAAAAACACACATGTATTGGTCCGTCTTACATTGCATAGTTGAGTTCCATTTGTCAGGACTCCAGACTGAGAAACACACCAAAAAATTCTGGTGGTGTGCTGTAGCTTGCTGATTGGCAAAGTGATGTCATCTGAGACAGAACAGTGCTTAGGCAAGACCCATGGATGTTTGGAGGATGTAAACAGGACTCCATGGACACTGATTAGGGCTGAGCTCAGCTTGCTTATAGAGCTATATGTGCAATGCTTGTGGGTCTCCTGTCTTCACTGGTCCCTCCTGGCTCCTCCTGCTGACTCCTGCTGAGGCTGGGGCCTGGCTGTTTCTGCTAGGTAGCGCCACCATTGCTGATTCATGTTTGCCAACCCGACTACCAAACTGGACTGCTGGTGTATCCATGAAGCGTTTGCAAGTAGATCAAGCTGCCGCTGCTAACCTATGAACTGAACTGCTGATTTCCAGACAATACAGACAGAAGTTGGTCCAAACAACCTTTCTAAACAGGTCCACTTCCCCCATATCCTTTCTTCCCCACTACCTCTGGTGCGTGGTGGGCTAAAAGGGAGGTTAAAGTATTTTAGAAACATTATTAAAAATAAGTTTTGAAAAAAATTAAAGATACAGTGGGGTTCATATTGAGCAGATAAAGGAAACTAAATAAAAATAGTAAACAGGTGAAAATTTGTGAACAAAGAACAAAACTTTTAATGAAAAAGAATGAACAACTTTTGGCAAAAATCCTCCATCTAGGCTCTTCTGGTCATTTCTGGTAAAATTCATTAGCATAACAAGGTTATATATTGTAGTGAGAATTTTGGTTTCTCAACACAAAATAAAACTCAAAACAAAAACCCAGTTATGTGAGTAATGTTTTTGTTTTAATCCCAGTTGTGGCATAAGAGGCTGCTTCACAGCATGTGATTTGCCTCATGCACTAGCAGGGGCGTGGTTTTGCCAGCCGTAGATAGTTTCTCCAGTGTGTGACTTTTGGAATTCTGGGAAGTTCTGAGAGGGTATAAATATGAGAGCCCTGAGAGGGGCTTTCTGGCCCATTCCTAGGAGGCTGCTGCTGTTTCCTGCCGCTGTGGTTTGTCAAGTGGTCCTGCGGAAATAGACAACAATCTGGAATATCTTAACAACTTGTGCCTAGGAATCTGGCATCCCTATACAGCAGGAAGTAGTCTAAAGAGGTCTATGCCCCCTTTCCCCTCTAACCTTTCTGTCCTACCTAGTATTGGGGGATTGGAAGGGACTAGGGTTGAATAAGGGTAGGAAGGGTAGTAGGCATAAGAACCCAATAAAACAGCTAAAAAAAATGCCAACCATATATGAAGCAGGAAGCTGGTGAGCACAATGATCACTGAGGAAATCAATGTACCTAGACTAAGAGGCAGGATCACATGGAAGCTAAAAGTTCAGACTCTCTGTGCAGTCCAGACAAGTTATCAACAGGGTAGATTACCTGGATTAAATACAGCCACAAACTACTATATGAGCAGCTGTGTGACCTTAACCAGGTTTTTCCTCAATTATGAAATGATGACCTCAATAGTATTCACCATTGGCTGTTGTATTATAAGATGTTAATACGTAGTTACTACTCAAGACAGTAACATCACCTAGACAAAAATCAATCACCAGCCATACTTAGTGTTGCTATGATAATCTATTGAAGATCATGTTCTACTGTAGAATTTGGCATACTTAGGTATTGTTTTTGCTTGACTAATGTAGAAGGATATAACACAGAATGCAAAAAGAGATAAAATTGGCAACCCTCAAGGCCAAAATTTTAGCTTAGTCAGAACTCTGTCATAGTTACAGAGACAACATCTCTAAAACTGTAAGCAAGCCTCCAATTAAGTTTCTTTTATTAGAGTTGCCTTGGTCATGGGGTCGTTTCACAACAGAGACTAAAAGAGTAAACAATGATGTCTTCATTAGATGTTGATGTTTATAATACAGACAATATATATGATAAATATAAAAGGAGTTTTTAGAAATACAGTAGCAACAAGCTACTTTGACAATGAGAGTATCTTTGATTTGGGCCAAATTTCTTGTCTTTTTAGAAGTCTTCTGAGTATTTTAAAGTTGCTGCTTTCATTTGATACTTGTGCTTTTTATGAAATAGAAGCATAAGAGACTCTATCTAAGGCAGCAGGATTTTCTAACATGAAGTTGCAAAACTGAATTCCAATAAAGATTGCTGCAAAGCCAAGCCAGAGCAGGCACAGAGCTCTGAGTGCATGGGTTCCTTCTACAGACTCGACAACGCTCACCTTAAGGAGATGCTGTATTCAGGATAAAAGATGCTTGTGTACTGGACCCACACACCAGACTCTTTTTCAGTTCCCCCTTTTTTGGCTTCTGTGACGGAGAATAGATTAAATGATTCAAATCTTCTCACAGATACATGTCTCAAACCATCATCCAGCTGTTTCTGCTTCAGAACCTTTGAAATAAAACCAAATATTAGGGTTAAATTATATAAATGGCATAAGTTTGTTTCCAGTTTTTAAGAGATAAAGGAACTCTCACTTCCAATAATACTGAATTAGATTATTCAGACTAACTTCCTGCTGAACACAGAGAAAACACGGACAAAACACTTAAGAGCATACTTGAGTAGTGAAGGTAGTAACAGTTTAATAGTCTGATGCCTTAGGTGGGAGAAAAATCTAGAGTAAGCAAGGTTTTGATATCTACTTTTCTCCTGGGCATTTGTTAATCAGAGGTACTGAGAAGACTAGCAACACCTTTAACATCCAGAACTAGAGCAGGTATGTTACTATTAGGCTGTGTGTGTGCATATGAGTGCTGTCTTAGTCTGGGTTTCTATTCCTGCACAAACATCATGACCAAGAAGCAAGTTGCGGAGGAAAGGGTTTATTCAGCTTACACTTCCACACTGCAGTTCATCACTAAAGGAAGTCAGGACTGGAACTCAAGCAGGTCAGGAAGCAGGAGCTGATGCAGAGGCCATGGAGGGATGTTTCTTACTGGCTTGCTTCCCCTGGCTTACTAAGTCTGCTTTCTTATAGAACCCAAGAGCACCAGCCCAAAGGTGGTACCACCCACAAGGGGCCCTCCCCACCTGATCACTAATTGAGAAAATGGCCCATAGCTGGATCTCAAGGAGGCACTTCCCCAACTGAAGCTCCTTTCTCTGTGATAACTCCAGCCTGTGTCAAGTTGACACACAAAACCAGCCAGTACATACGTATGTATACTTCTGGGTATGTATCTGTTTGTGACATATGTATGCTTGTGAATATGCACATGTCTTTGTGCTTCTATAGCTGTGTATGTAGCTGTGTGTGTGTTCATGTATTTATTTGTTTTGGGATATATTAAGTGACTAGATTTTTTGGTTTTTGGTTTTTGTGTTTTTTGGGGTTTTGTTTGCTTGTTTTTTTGTTTTTTGTTTTTTCAAGACAAGGTTTCTCTTCTCTGTGTAGCCCTGGCTGTCCTGGAACTCACTCTGTAGACCAGGCTTTTTTGTTTTGTTTTGTTTGGTTTTGTCTAAATGGCTAGTTTTATTCGCATTAGTTTTCCACATTTGGAAACTAGAAGATTAAGGGGTTTTAGCAACAACAACAACAACAACAACAACAACAAAAAACGTACAGATCTACATCCAAATGGAATATAATACAAACTAATGGAGCCTTATATTTTTTGACTTACATTTTCAAAACTATACATATATATATGACCATCACTGAAGAGTCTAATGATCAAACTTGGAGAAATGGCAGAAACTGTACAAAATGAGCCTGAATATATAGGTGGTTGGGAGTGGGAGTGAGTGTAGGAACCAGGAGCCAAACTGAATATAAGACATCATTAATGGATGTGATAACTTCAAAACAATCTACAATATTTTCCATGCATATAACCAAGAGCCTAGACATTCAACTGCCCATTCTGCTGCATTCCCTGTGCATATATAACCAAGAGTCTGGAAGTCTGACACCGCACCCTCCACACCCCTCATCCCTGAACATATAACCAGAAGTCTTCAGTTTTGGAGAACACAAAAAGCAGCTGCCCCAACACCCTTTTTCCTTCACTTGCACCTTGTACTTTCTACTTTTTCACCACACCCTTCAGCGATATTTCTACAATTATTTTTATTTCTTACTATGTTTCATATACTCATCTGTTCTTTTGTTTGTTTGTTTGTTTTTGTTTTTTGTTTTTTGTTTTTCAAGACAGGGTTTCTCTGTATAGCCCTGGCTGTCCTGGAACTCACTCTGTAGACTAGTCTGGCCTCGAACTCAGAAATCCGCCTGCCTCTGCCTCCCGGAATGCAGGGATTACAGGCGTGTGCCACCACCACACGGCTTACTCATCTGTTCTTTTTCATCTCTAGACAATCTTTTCTTTTTTTCTAATTTTTATTTTATGTGCATGGCTATTTTACCTGCATAAACATCTCTGTACCAAGTATGTGCCTGGAGCCTGTGAAGGCCACAGAAGGCCTCAGATACCCTGGAACTGGAGTTACAGATGCCTGTGAGCAGCCACATGGATACTAGGAATCAAACCTGGTCTTCTGAGAGCAGCCAGATTCTGTAACAGCTGAACCATTACTCCAATTCCAAACCAAACCTTTTTTTTTTTTTAAGTCTTCTGTATTTTTTCCCTTCTCTGGTTTACTTTTAGCAGTGCTTTGACTTTGCTTTTTTTTTTTTTCTAATAAAGAATGTTTCTCCAATGTGCATAGCATCCTTATTCAGGGGGCGTGCTAATTAAACATCTCTGTGTCAATCTAGTTTTGGTATCCACGCTACTGAAGCAAGCACTTGATTTCATTTTGAGGAATTTTTAAATTGTATTTTTCATTCCTCTTAAATTTTGTTTTCAATTTTTCTCTTTCTTGAGAATCGTTTAGAATCTTTTCTGGTACTTCCTCTTTTCTACTGAAGCAAGCACTTGATTTCATTTTGAGGAATTTTTAAATTGTATTTTTCATTCCTCTTAAATTTTGTTTTCAATTTTTCTCTTTCTTGAGAATCGTTTAGAATCTTTTCTGGTACTTCCTCTTTTCTCTTCCCTGTAGCATTCTGCACACCGCTTTTCCTTTCTGTTCCTGAACTTGGTTTCTCTATGTTCTTCTCTTTCCCTGCTTCCTTTCTTTTCCGAGTCACTTGGTTTTTCTACATTTACTCTAAATAATTTCTAAGTTCATAGTAGTTTTCCTATTCTTTGACTTATAGTCATTAGCAATGTACTGGTGGCCTCCTAAGCAATTTCAATATCTTATACAATTTGATTCTATAGCTGTTATAATAATTTGTTTTCTCCTTATCAGACATCATGAAGGTTGAGCCTCAAGAGTAGGCATTCAACAAGATCTCCAAACCACACTGGAAGAGAGAGTAAAAGCAATGTCCACAAATTACATCATAGAAACATCAACAACATTAAAAGACAAGGGAATGTGACATCTCTAAAAGATCGCAATCCCTCACTGAGTTCAAAGATACTGAAGTTGGTAAAGAGTACCAGTAAAAATGATAGTGATATCAAAGAAGACACAAACAGAACAATTCAGTGCAGATCTGGAAGAGAGTAGGCAATGCAAAGGGGAATAGACAATTAAAATCAGCAATACGGTGAGAAAGGAGGGGGTAAATTCTTCTGGAAAAAAAATATACATTCCGCGCACGCGTGCGTGCGTGTGTGTGTGTGTGTGTGTGTGTGTGTGTAAAGTCTCAGTAGAAATTAAAATATTACTATTGTAACTCAAGCTGCAAGCATAACCTCTAGAGCCTTGAGCTAACAGCTAGAGCAGCTATGGATGCTCACATTAAAAGCAAACAAAGAGGTACTGGCACACACCTTTAACCCCAGTTCTTGGGAGGCAGAGGCTGGCAGATCTCTGTGAGTTTGAGGCCAACATGGTCTACATAGGGAACTCTAGGACAGCCAGAGCTACATAATGAAACCCTGTCTCAAAAAACTAAAATAAAATGAAAAAAAATGTTTAAATCAAATAAATTAATGATGCAACTCAAGGTCTTTGACGTGTATATTTAATTAGTTTAATTACAAATAATGTAATCAATGTAATGATTTTCCAGTTCAATGATAATTACTGAATTCTGAGTGTGTACAGTTCAATAATTTTTTTTAAAAAGAACATATTTGAGCTGAGGTAAGCATACATTGCTTTTTAGGGATTTCTCTTTTTTCCTAAAAAATTTTTTGTTTAAATGTTTTCTTCATACTATGTATTTTCATTTTAGCCTTTCACCTTTCATGGAGTCCTTTTTATGTTGGCCAACTACTTCTGGGCATGAGGCCTGGCCTGGAGTGTGGTTAGCATAGCCAGTGAAAATCCACTGGAAAAAAAAAACTGATTTCTGCTCTCCCAGCAGGTATCAACTGCAAACAGCTTTTTGGTTAGGGTGGGATGCTGTGTCTGTCCACATTCCCTTCTCCATGTCAGATTTTTGTGACTCAGGGTCTTAAATAAGTAGTAATAATCTAGGGGCAGAAGAGATGGCTCAGAGGTTAAGAATACAGGAACAGGTACATGATGGCTCAGAGGTTAAGAATACAGGTACAGTTCCCTGTACCCATGTGAGGTGGTTCACAACAACCTGTAACACACTCTTCCAAGGGATCTGATGCCCTCTTCTGGCCCCTGTGTTCTAGTACACAGCCATCCTCCTCTCAGGTACAAATAATTAAAAATTAAGTCTTAAAAAAAAATCTAAAAGCACAAGGAAACAAGGAAGACTCAAATTATAAAAATTAAAGGTGAACACAGAAAGTCACTGCAGATTACAGTGAAATTTGAAGGATGATCAGAGACTACTCCAAACACTGAGACTAGAAGATAGAAAGAGAGCTTCTTTTTAAGCAGAGGCAGGGGAGAAGCTGGCCCTCAGTCTTTCGCTTACAATGAAAAACTGATATCCAATGGGGTCTTCTCAGCATCATCACACACAGTCACAGGCGAACCTGAGCCTAAAACCAAGGGCCTCAACACTGACAATCTCACACAGAGCATCCTACCTTAAGCAGCACCATGAGATACTTCATTAACCAGATTCTCCAGCCAAGTATTCAGCCCTCTAGGTAAAGTGTTTCATTCTAGAGGCGCCCTTGAGTTTGTGTATGCATGCCTCTTCTTTATGTAATTCTGCTGGGATTGTTAAGCAGGTTGATGGCCCAGGTTAGCCAAATAGCTCTATTCTGTTAGGCACAGCAATTGGCCCAAACGTGGCCTACCAGAGTCATTTGAAAGAAATTATTTCTTAAGGAAACTAGATCATTTCTTAAGGATCCCTACCTGGATGAATGTTGAAAGACTGAAGTTGCAGGTGACCACCACTGTTATCAGATGAGACTCAACCAAAAGGAAACAGAATGCCTGTAAGTTCTTTAGCTATTGATCACGAACATAGACTTCTAAATCTCACCTAATTAGGGTAGGCACTAGAATCAAAAGTCAACAATTTATCACATAACCTAGAAACAATAAAGTCATACAGGTTATCTCTCAAAAATATGAGTTCCAGAGAAAGCACTGAACAGTTAATACAAAGAGCCGGGATTCCACCATTGGAATCCTGAGGAGTACAGAAAGACAGAATTGGGGAGTTGCAAAAATAAACACACATCATTCAAGTGTGCCACAAGAGAAAGAACCTCCCAACCCTCAGTAATAGAGATCAAAACGAGGGCTTTGCACACGCAAAGTGTTCTAGCACAGAGTAACACTCCCAACTAGAGTCACAAATTACTAGCCTTGATGGAGATTGAAGCTTGAAGATTCTTTATGCTTTATGCTTCTGAACACAGATGAAACATGCATGAATGGTTTAGTCACTTTAAACACTTATGAAAAACCTACAGATGTTTAGCCTGTGGTGATCAACTGAATTATTACAGAAAAAAAAAATCACTTTTTCCCTGACACCTGGTACTGGCTGGTGTTATGTGTCAACTAGACACAAGCTGGAGTTATCACAGAGAAAGGAGCCTTCCTTGAAGAATGGCCTCCATGAGATCCAGCTGTAAGGCATTTTCTCAATTAGTAATCAAGAGGGGAGGGCCTAGGCCCTTATGGGTGGGGCCATCCCTGGGCTGGTGGTCCTGGGCTCTCTAAGAAAGCAAGCTGAGCAAGCCAGGGAAAGCAAGCCAGTAAGTAACATCCCCACCCCCACCCCCCATGGCCTCTGCATCAGCTCCTGCTTCCTGACCTGCTTGAGTTCCAGTCCTGACTTCCTTTGGTGATGAACAGCAATGTGGAAGTGTAAGCGGAATAAACCCTTTCCTCCCCAACTTGCTTCTTGGTCTTAATGTTTGTGCAGGAATAGAAACCCTAAGATACACCTTTAAAAAAAAGTCTTTTCCCCCACACTGTTGACTTTTGGCTTCGCCATGCATCTTCCTTTAGCTAACAGTCTATAAGATGGCTCATAGTGATTATCAACTTGACAAGAACTAGAGGAACCACAAAGTCTTTACAATCTATGAGGAGTTATCTATATTAGGTTAACTTCTTGGCATGTCTGTAAAGGATTTTCCTAACTACGGTCACTGAGGTGGGGAGGCACACTCGATGTGGTATCAGCATGTCATATACCGGGTCTTAAACTAAATAAAAAAGGAGAAATAAAAGTAGTATTCATCCATTACTCCCTTCTTCCACTGCAAACACGAATCTTCAGGATGCTGCCACCTGGACCTTTTCTGCTAAAATCTGTGCCATCTAACTGTGTGTCGATATATACCCTTCCTTTCTTAAATCGCTCTGTCTAGTATTTTGATCATAGTAATAACAAAACTTAGCAATACCGCATGTTAACAGACATCGTGTAAGCAGGGATTTTAAATGTGCCTCTTGCTCTTACATACTCTACCATAACTGGGAGAGCATGCCAGCCAACTCTGAGAACTATGGGTATATACAGACCAGGTACACAATAGTAACACCATGCAGGTGATCACAGGTTTTATCAATAGACTACCAGGTGGTTCACAGAAGTTGCATGACTTGTGACATGTGGTTGGTTGTTAAAAAGCATTAACCAAGTAAAATAATACACTAAGGACTCACTGCCCCGAGTCACTGTCTTAGTTACTTTTCTATTGCTGTGAGGAGTCACAATGACCAAGGAAACTTATAAACACAACGGCCTTCACTGGAGCGGTTTAGAGGTTTGAAGTCAACACATTTGGATTCGTTGGTACATCTTGGGCAGCTAGTATCCCAATCATTACTTCAGACTCAGATGATAAGCGTCTGAGTTTCACATGGCGGGAAAAAGAGAAAGCAGTAGGTTTTCCTCTCCCGTGTACGCTCCGATAAACATCACACAGAAAAGCGTGCAGAGTCCCCATTCCATTAGTGAACCCCGCGGATCTCCAGAGACGTGGGACCAAAAAGTGCACCCAGGAAGTCGGTGACCGCGACCAGGCTGGGAGTTAAGAAGCAAAAAATAAAATAAAAATAAAATGGAAAGGGGAAAGAGAGCAGAGCAGCACGCGGTGAAGAGAGGCGGTGCCACCCATCAGACAGGCGAGCAAAAGGATTTCCTAGCGGGAGCTGAGTTTCTGAAACCTCGCTCTGGCTGTCCCGCTCTCCAACCCGCCAGATGCTCCCTTTTTTGGTGGGACAGCGTGGATGAAGCAAGGGGGCGCTTCTCGCTTGGCTCCTGACAACCGGGGGAGTCAGCGCCGCGCTGCAGGGAACGGCGAGCCGCCGCGGCGCGCCCGGTACCTGAGAGGGGAGTGGCCACGGGCGGGGTGGCGAGCGCTCGCTCCTACCTGTCGCAGGAGCTTCCACCGGACAGCCCCCTTGCGCGCCGAGACCAGCGACCCCTGGCTGGCACTGCCCATCGTGGGACGCTTGCCCGCCTCTGCCTCAGTCTCTGCAGCCCCAGCGGCCGCGACCTGCGACTCCATCACCAGAGTTGACTGAACGCGGAGGAGCCTCCGCCACAGCTCTCCCCAGACAGGACCTGCCAACTTCTTCCCTGTCAGGACCTGTGACGCCCGGCCTCTTGCCCACAAACCTTCCGTGCACCCTCCCCGAATTCCGCATTTCCGGTATTCGCATCTCCTTGACAACCGAAACATTGGAGTCACATCACTGCACCAGTTTTCTGGTGGCCATCTTAAGTGAGGGCGAGCCGGAGTAGGAGGGGACAGTGGAATAGCGGCAGAGGGGGGCTTTCCTCGTTGTTTTCTTTTTTTCTCATTTTGTCTCTTGCTCGACAGAATACAAGAAAACCAAAATATAGGTGTCTCTTAAGATGAGTGAGTCCTGGAAGAGAAAAAGCCCACCGCTGACCATAATAAAGATGGCGAAATGTGCTTCCCTCTCGGGCTGGATTGGTGTTACGTAGACCGGCGTGCTGCAAACTAGCTCTGGGCGGCGCGAGGTAGGTTGTCTTTCTTGCTGGGTGCTGAAGGCACGCTCCGGGTGGACAAGGCTGAGGTGACTGCAGCTCCTTCTTGAGAGCTTCGGTTTCTCGTATTTGTCTTCTCTACCTTCGCTCGTCCAGCTGTCTTTCAATTTGCGTACGTATGGAAGGGTTGCTGGAGGGTCCCCTTTCCTAATTCCTCTTCCTACCTTCCAGCCATTCCTCACTTACCTGGTCCCTTTTTGATCCCTGTCTCTTCTGTGCTTGCTAACCAGCACCATTCCCACACGTCCTGAGACTACGACGTGTTCGGGTTGCACAGTTGCACCGGCAAACAAGTACGTGCTCCTGGGAGCACCCACTTCCTAACCCACCAGTATCCCTATCCTTGCACACTGTCTTCTCAATGCAGATGGTGGATGAATGGATTGAGGCTATGGGGACAGATTAAGCGATTTAAGAGTATTTTTCTTCTAGGCTGCTGCTCCACTGGCCTATTATTTTGCTGCGACATAAGAGATTAAGGGGGGAGGGGGCGTCATAGCTGGTCGGATCTGTGGCAAAACTGACGCAGTGTTTTTGTGCTACCAAGGGACTTGTTGGAGAAGATTTCTCTAATTGCGCTCAACAGTGTTTAACATTGCTAAATTATTCCTATGCTAATCATATTAACGACCTTTTGTTGAGTGGTTACTATGTGCCAGGTACTTGAACTAAGTTCTGAACATAAATTGTTTGGTTTTGTTGCAAAGCAACAACCCCAGAGAGTAAGTGCTGTGGGTTCATTTTTGTTTCACAAGTGAAGAACTTGAGTCCAGATCCAGTTAAGGTGCAAGGCCCAAGACGTAAGCTGGGGCTCTAGCTTACCTTCCAGCAGAAATCAAAGATGGCTCCACATTTCATTTGTGCATCTTACGGTTGCTTTTAATTAATTATCCTTTTATGGTTAAGTCCAATCACTCATGGAGGAGGAGGAGCCAAATCAATTGAGCGTTTGGCTGTACCAAGTGAGTTGGAGAAATGTCTTGAGCTCCCCAGAGCCACCGTTGGGTCCTCTGGACAGTGACCAGTAGCACTGTAGCTTCCTCATCAAGTACACATGAAGCTGAAATTAGATGGCTAGGAGAAAGGAACCTGGTGCCTAGCCTCACTCAACAAATTTGAGTCCCCCTGTTATGAAGTGATTCAGCTTTTTCCAGTTTGACTTTCCCATGTTAATGGTATGCCCAGAATTATGTCAGGTAAAAGCGGTTTTGCTTCTGAACCCCCTCTGAGCACCTGGGATACCCATTAAGTCCATTTACTCATTTGCAAAGTTTTATTTTGTTTGTTTTCTGTTTTTTTGTTTTAGTTTGTCCCTACGTTCTCCAGAGTCACTGCTGCTTAGCTTGGCCCTAGAAAAACTGACTTTACAGATGACATGTTTAAGTCACGCCTGCCAAGAAGTACAATCTGAAGGAACGTAACTCGTACAAGTTTTTAAATGTATTTAACCTAAATTATCAGATGTCTACAGTTATTTGTAACCCAAGGGGCTCATGATGCCAAAAGGGAGGGGTAAGATGTGGGGACATCAAACTCGCTAAGATCCCATTACTGTATAATTATACATGTGAAGTCATTCACATGCCTGCAGCCCCTAAGGGAACAAAAACCAGGGATTTTGCCACCATGCAGCAGATGACCAAATTATTTCTCCGAGCTTTGAAGTATAGTATTCCTCATCTTGGGAAATGCATGCAGAAACAGAATTACTGTAACGCCGCCGCCGCCAATCCTTATTGCAATAGAGTAAGATTGAAAAAGTATCACCTAACCAAGTGTCTGCAGAATAAATTCAAGATATCAGGATTAGCAAGAACCATCCCAAGTCGGAGCTTCTCATGTAAGGTATGGACTATTCGAGTTAATCTATTTGTAGGCCATTAATACTAATTTTAGTTCATAAATAATGGGTAAGGTATCCATTACTAATTTTCTTAGTAATTCTAGTTTGATTTTAAGATTACTTTAGGATCAAATATCTGTAGTCAATTTGAGTACAAAAGAATGTATGTAAACCTATAAAGCTATAATGTATATAAAAATGCAGATTCATTAAACACTTATTTGATCTCAAATCTGTAAATGTGTTTTAAAATATAGCTTTCTAAAATTACTAAAATATCAAATTATGCCTCTGAATAAACCTGATAATATGCTAATTCTTGTATGAATCCCAGATTAGTAAACATCACTAAATGTCATGCAGGTGTGTATGATCTCTCTCTACAAAGGCATGAAAAGCTGCCATACATTTTGGACAACTTGTATTCCAAAAGAAAATAGTGACTACTGTTCTTCTACCATGCCCCAAACTGTGAGCTTGGATTGGGCCCCAAGGAACTGGTTGCACTTGTATAGAGAGTAATCACGTGTTCCAGTTAGCCTGAGACAGGCCCACTGCACACCTGTTGTCCCTGTATGACTATTAATAGTCCTCTCTCCCCTCAAAAGTGTCCCACTTAATCTGTCATGCTGCATGATCACCATACTTAACTTGAAATCGAGCTGTGTACCCTGTTGCTGTTTGACAGATAGTCTTTCCTTTTTAACTCAGTTCCGAGGCTTCTTCACTGCACTTAGGGTGCTGGAATTTACAGTATCTTAGCATTCTTTTATCATTTTAGTCATTTCATTGTTGTAATCCATTTTGGTTTCCTCTAATTGTGGTAGTTATATATTCTTAGTTATCATTTTAGCCTCTGCCAGTGCAGAGCTCAGAGGCATTAGTTGGAGTCACAGTACTGTAATTCAGCTATAACCACTAAATCCTCTCACAGGCCTCCCCAAGACATCCCCCAACAGTGTGTTTGCCTCGGCCCTGAGGCGCCCGTCTGTTCGCTGTATCTGTGGGTTTCCCTGCTCTGCTGTCGTGGGTGAACAGAGGCGCACAGTACTTGCCTTTTCTTTGCTTGGTTTGTTTTCTTTGCTAATGTTCTCTGGGCTCCTCACGGCCATAGCATTTAGCATAGCTTCATCCCTCTCTATGGAGAGAACACTCTTAGATGATCTACATTCTGTTTACCCATCTACTGGTAAACACTCAAGTGTATTCTAATTAATCTTATTTTACCTAATTTTGCTTTGTTTTCAGTTTTTACCCAGTACTTGCTCTTAGCTAACTATTTGGTACACATTTATCTCTTTTGCCTTTAGCTTTTCATGTTAGTCCTCTCTTGTCCTGGAATTCCAACATTTTAATCCATTAAATTTCTTTTCTTTGCAAAGTTAGCTTGGTTATCTTGCATCCTGAATAAAACATCTTGTCATTTTGTCTCAGATTATAAATAGTAAGAGGAGTTACCATCGGAGTAGCAGCTGTGGGATTAGCTCATACCCTAAGCCAAGAGGTTCTCTGAAACCATTTGTCTCTGAGGCAACTGTTAATTTTGTCATAGATTCCTAGAAACTGACCTGACAGCAACTCTACAAATAGAAGCTTTTTTAGGAACCTCTTCCCCTGACAAAACAGCTCTGCTTTCCTGAATTTTGTGTGTCAACCATTCCTTCTATAACAAATAAAATTATCAAAATAGTGAGGTGTTTCTTCATTTCTGCTCTGCGACCTGGAGAAGCTTTTTAAAAGATAATCCTGTAGCTGTGAAAATACTCGGAGGACAAACATGTATCTTTCTTTCTTTTGGCAGGTTCTTCTGAGTTCCAAATTTGTCTACTCTTATAGGTTATAGTAAAGTAGAAGGCTTTTAATAGATCTATTGAAAGACCAACTACTTGTACAAATTAACAGAAGAACAAGAGAAGACATCATATGTAATAGAATAATGGAAAGGAAAAAACTAGTCAGAACTAGTATGGCTATAAACTAGTCAGGGATCTTAATTTTCTTCACTCAAATAAGCAAACCAAATCCACCAACTCGAACCTCACTGTGCCTTGCTACCTTGGCAATGAATTATCGTATAACTCTGGGATCTTTCTGTACCAACTTCTGCACTCTAGACATATGCCATCAATCCTGGGAGTTTTGTAGAAATGCAAATTCCTAGACCTTAGGCCATTTCTGTTGAATTAGAATGGCTGTTGCTGAGGATTAAGGATCTAGTTTCTTGTTTATTTTTTGCAGTAAGATATTTCTATTGAGCGAAAAAACATACAATCCTCTTGCCTCAACCTCTCAAGGAACTGGTAGTATAGACCTCATGCCCAGCCAGAAGTCTGGTTTTGTTGTTGTTGTTATTGGTGGTGGTGGTGGTGGTGGTGGTGGTGGTGGTGGTGGTGATGGTGATGGTGATGGTGGTTTGGTTTTTTGTTTTGTTTTCTAAGTTCCTTTGGTAACGAAAATGCAAGGCCTGCCTGCTACTGACTATATTTAGAAAGTGGAGGTTCTTGGTGATTAAGTGTCGTTGACCTAACCCTGATTTGTTTGGTTGTAACAATCTTTTCAGCCAGTGTCTGAAATTGCCATAGCATGTTAACCACTCTTGGGACCCATTGCACTCAGTGGGCGGTGTCAGAGCAGAGGCCAGCCACCCTTATCATCCACTCTTTCTTGCACTGTTCTTTCTACAAGTAAATAACTTCAAAAATAACTGATCATGACAATTTGAACAAGATACAAAAGATAAGAAAGAATTTAGCAGGTGTGGTGGCACACGCCTTTGATCCCAGCACCCTGGAGACAGAGGTTCTCTGAGTTCAGGGATAGCCAGGGCTATTCAGAGAAACCCTGTCTCAAAAACAGAAGGAGGAGGAGAAGAAAAAACTTAAAACTTTCAATTGGATGTGTCATTCACCTATTTCACCTATGTCTTTTGATTAACAGGTGCTAACAGTGGGGAGGGGCAGTCAGGGTGTATGAGTGTGGTGTGTGCGCGTGCGCGCGTGCGAGTGCATGGTGCGTGCCTGAGTGTGTCTGGGTGAGGCCAAGTGTATTAACATGCTGTATTTTATCACTGAACCACACTCATGCTTAGGTTAACAGATAGCTGTGACTTGTGGTTTCTAAGAACACTAGTGATAATAACTTGCAAGTTAAATTATCTTAGGAAGGGAGTAGAAAAGATATAGTAAAGGAAATCTCGGGCTAGAGAACACTGGTCTGGCAGGGCTCTTAAGACTTGAGAGTGGGACTGCGTCACAGGCACAGCTTCACTTGCTGGTTCTTTCCACCGTTTACTTCCCCTGTAACCTCCTTCAGTTCACAGTCCATTCCTTTGTCCACAGAGGTGAGCCATTGTCTGTCTGGGCTTTAAAGGTCTTTTGAAACAAAACTAAACTGACACAAAGCTGTTAGGACCCTTCTTTAATCCACATGGTAAGTGTTTCCTCTGAAATCTCAGTGGATTTGATTACAGACTATTCCCTACAAATTAAGGTGGGAATTAACTTGCTCAAAGTCACAAAATTCCAAAACACATCTGGACCAACTTTAAGCCTCAAGTAGGCTTACTTTTATAGATTTACTTATTTTTATACACATGAATGTGTGCTTACCTGTCTGCACCATGTCCATGCCTGGTCTCCATGGAGACCAGAAGAGGGTATCAGATCCCCTGGAACTGGGATTACAGACTGTTGTAAGATATCTTCTACAAAGGTAGGAAATGTTCTTAATCTCTGAGCTAACTCTCCAGCCCCTATAATTAGAGTTCCAAACCTTAATAGTATTTCACAAACGATAACTATTTTATATTCTGATTTGCATATGTATTTCAGATATGTTGATTACAGATTTAATATATTACATTGTAGTGCCAGGGGAAATGTTAGTGGCCCCCCAAAAAACAGACAGGAACCGATCTAATATAACTCACAGCAGGGTCTTCATTCGAGCTAGCTGAGGCCCTCCCAATGCAACCCATCACACAGGTCAGTTTTGGTGGTGGAGGAGCCCCGAATGTCTATCAGGGAAAAGGCTTTATAGTAAGCAGCAAGCAGGGAATATGTGTGTAAGCATCTAATTGGAAAGCTACTGTGACCTTTAACATAATTGGCTGGTGCTGGGAGTCATATCCTAAACTTAATTTCTGCTCCTCTCTGTATTGGTGGTTGTTAGGCAAGGGGTGGGCTTTTATCCTGGGAGTGTAGATTTGTTGGGGAAATAACCTGGAGACGCTGGTCTTATTGAAGGTGTAACCTGGATGCTGGTCTTGTTGGGGATTAGTCTAGAGATTAGAGCTAGGCTTCAATTTTGTTGGGGGGCAACTTGAAAACTAATGCTAGGTACCAGCCTGATAGTTTACTTTAGTTCAAACTTAAGTTCTTTAAAATGGAGTCTGAACTTAAAAGATTTGGCCTCTCAATGTGAAATAACTACCAGAAACTGTCAAAGGAGTCTCTTTGTTTCCAAATTTACGGTTTCAGCACTGTTTCAAATTTGCAAATTATTTTCTGTTTATTCAGATAACCATGGATGGATGGATGGATAGATGGATGGATGGATGGATGGATGAAAAAGGGGGGGTTGTTTTTGTATTAGTGTTGGATACTAGTAGATTTTTCTAATGATGTATCATCCAGTCATTCTTATGAAGAACCCTATTTGATCACATATCTGTTGGAATATTTACTATTAGTGGATTTGTTATACAAATCTTAAAAATAATAGGTTAAAGCTGGGCGGTGGTGGCGCATGCCTGTAATCCCAGCACTTGGGAGGCAGAGGCAGATGGATTTCTGAGTTCGAGGCCAGCATGGTCTACAGAGTGAGTTCCAGGTCAGCCAGGGCTACACAGAAACCCTGTCTCAAAAAACCAGAAAAAAAAAAAAATAGGTTGATCCCATCCTATTTAAGATTGTTTTTTGAGTTGATGCTGTTTGGGGGTACCAAGTAAAAACTCTAATTGTAAGCCCAAGATTGATTCTCTTTTCCCATTTTGGGGGAAATTAGTGTTCTTTTCCTTCTGTCTTATAATATTATCATGATTTCTCACTAGTATTTTCCAAACGTATATACTTTTTCCTTCAAAAAAACCTGTCTTCTCCCTGCTTAGATTTCTGTGCTGCTCTAGCCAATTAGATCAACCCATAACTTAGACAAAGATCTCTGTCTTCATGGAGATTAAATTTGTTTTTCAATAGAAATAACATCATAAATAGAAATAAAATAATCTAGTGAGGGCTAGGAATATAGCCCTGTTGGTAGAGTGTTTGCTTAGTATGCTAGAAGCCCTGGGTTCGACCAGCACAGCTGGGCGTGGTGGCGACTTCCGAGATCCCAGCGCTCGGGAGGAAGAGGCATGGTGGCTGTTAGGGTCACCCTCCACTACATACCATAAGGATATCCAAGGCCAGCCTGGGCCAAATGAAATTTTCTTTCTGAAACGAAAAGAATCATGAGTTAGAAGTGACCGATATAATGGAGAACCAAAAATGAAGAGGGTCAGGGAATGGCAAAAGATAAAGTGAGATGGTGGGGGCTGGGCTCGGGGACATTGTGGCATGTGAGTTTAGGGAAGAGCTGAAACATGCTGTCGCTCATGCAGATAGTATTTGTTGGACAGAAGAACGAGACTTTGCATGTCTTGTCACTGAGTTTAGTGTCAGGTTATATTACTCTGATAAGGCCAACTGAATAATTTTACCTTATTTCCTGTTTTCTTAGTTGACTATGGGATTTCTTTTTCCTTTGAATATAGGGGACAGTGAGGGAGATTTAGAGGCCGGAATAGCTGAGACAAGATTTCTTTATATAGCCCAGACTTAGGTCAAACTCAAAATCCTTCTGCCTCATCCTTCTGTGTGCTAGGATCATAGGCATTATGCCACCATATCTAGTTAAAGAAAACAACTGTTGAAAGCTCTGGGCCTTGGCTTTTTTTTTTTTTTCCAAGAAGAAAATGTCTTACCCAGGTTTTTTGAATAGTTACTGCCTTTTCATAGTTACTTCTTTTATGTCCTGAGTCAGTTTGGGGCCCGTGGCACTGATGGTCCGTCTCACAGCTAGCTGTGGTGCTTGTGCTAGTCAATATTCTAGCATGGAGAGGCAAGGGACTCAGGTTCCCTCCCTAACTGAGGGGCTGAAGGCGCCTGTGGAGGGAAAGCCCATTGTCATTAAGCATGTGGCCCTGTTAGGTGGGCCCCATTCCAGAAGATGGCCCACCACACAGGTAGGAACACATGGGTACCAGAGCAGGCTGTAACCCTGGGGGGGGGGGGTGAGGGGAGGAATGGAGAGGGCTATAAAAGCAGGGGGTGGGGGAGTAGGGGGCTGGGAGGGAGTGGAGAGGGATATAAAATAGTGGGGTGGGAACGAGTGGGGAAAGGAGTGGAGCGGTAGAGGTAGGCCTGATGATAAATATGATCAAAATACCAGTTACATGTATGCATGAAATCCTTAGATGATTAATAAGATATATTAAACTGGAGATGTTTTCATCCATTATAGCTAATTATTACCATGGTTTCATATGTCTTTGAAACGGTTTTATCACACTTTTGTCTTATTTAGTAGACTTTCGAGAATAACGGAATGGTTTTACCTTCTTGCTTCTCTCTCCATTCTCTTTGATAAGCAGTTTCCTCTCCTCTTGGGCTGCTCTGCTTCCTGTAATGGAGATGCAGAGTCAGTTTGATGGCTTTAGCTAAAGCATTAACTGCTGGTTGTCTCTTTTGTGAGGGACGGGTGGGCTTCCTTCTGAATGTAGGGACTCCGGTGCTGTGCTGGTGTTGTTCAGAATTCCTACTTAGCCCGTGGGTTTCACTCTGCCGAGGATTTCAGCCCTAACTATCTTTCACCAGAGCGCTTCAGATGAGAAGTCCAACATACTTTCCACATTTATCAGGCGGTTTGATTCTGTAAAGTTCCTTTAAGGTTCTTTTTCAATTTTAATTTTTATGTGATACAAGGGTTTGTTGTTCATTTGCTTGTATATGGATTTTGCTTTTTCATTGTGTTATAACTATTATTCTTTTTGATGCTCAAATTATCCCACACATGGGTAGTGGACACCCCTTTATACTGTCCCTTATGTCCTACTGGCATGCCTCTGTTATGCTGAAAACACTTCCTTTGTGGTACAGGATTTGCCAAGCCTACCTTGTACTCTCCCTAGCTGAGATCTGGAATTAGCCATTTATTAATGATCTTCATTAATAAATGGCTTCATTCTGTTTTCCCACTTCACAATTTTATGTCTTTAGAGTTTAACATTTTTGCCACAATTATGTTGTGTGTTTGATTGTTAAAGTGGATTTATGTCAGGTCCTTTGGAAAGCGGCAAAAGGTACTTCTTTCTGCTCCTAAGAGAGTGATAGTGTACGTGACACCTTAAGGGTTCAGCAGGCCTGGACATGGGAGTGAGGCTCATTTGATAGGGTGCTTGTACAAGGCCTTGGCTCCGACTCCCAGACCACAAACTGGAGTGAAAACACTCATCTGGAATCCCAGCCCTCTAGAGATGGAGGGTCAGATGTTTAAGGTCACCTTCTGATACACACCGATGTAAGCACAGCCTGAGAGTCACACTTCTCTGTCTAAAAAAAAGGAAAGAAAAACTTTCCAGGAAGGCCGGCCGTATCCACAGGATTCAGAGAAGTTCAGTGCCAGCTTCTCATTTGCTAAGAGAGTTTCAAGACAGACTTCTAGCCATATTCTGTTTTATCTTTTACTATTCCAGGCAATATTAGAGGGTTCCAAATAAATATTGCCTTATTCCAAATATCAGCTATATACATTATAAAAATGCAAGAACATGAATGAAAATAATATGTCAAATCTTCATTATTTTGACTGCAAATAATTATTAAAAAATTACAGCTATGAGTGAAGGTAGAAGTGGAGAGGAAAGTGAGAAGGCTCAGTAGGGACACATGCTTGCTGCCAGGACTTGGCACTGGGATTCAGTTCTGCGTAGTGAAGGAAAGAACTGACTCCCCACCCCCAACATGAAATAAACAAATATATAATAATATTTAAAAGAAAGTAGATACTGAAAGATTAAGACTACCATAGCAGGTGACTAGTTAAGTCTAATCCAAGTCATTAAAGCATCCCCAAGGTTTTTAAAGAATGACTTTGTGAAAATAATTATTTTCCATTTAGTCTGTTTTGATGCATTTTCTGTTTTATTGTGCTTACTTTTAGGTTGTAATCATCTTACAATCTTGTCCACATTTGTAGCTTACACTCTGAGCATTGTTAAGGGCCATGAGCCAGTCTTTGGGAGTAAGCATGAACTGGCTGCAGGGTCCTTACAAGGGGCTCTGGCCTGTCTCTCTGTGTCTGTCATCACTGGCAAAGACCTAAAGAATCGGGCATCTTGACTAAGTCCTTGGTTGGAACAAGGCACAGCAGTGGCGTGTTGAATTACTGAACATGTTTATATTTTGGCAGTTTTAGGCCCACCGCTACCCAAGTATGGGTGGATGATGAGGCGGTCTCCTCTCCATCTCTACTTACCATTAGGTTCCATCGTTTTCCTTCTTTTTTTATAATAAACTAACCCTTAAACAGAAGGGAAGGAACCGGGTGGCAGTGGAGCAAGCCTTTAATCTCAGGAGGCAGAGGCAGGCAGATAATCTTGCTGTGAAGCCCATTCTGCAGAGTGAGTTCTAGGACAGCCAGGGCTACACAGAGAAACCATATGTCAAAAGAGACCTGTCTTCTAAGCCGTTATCCCACTTTCTGACCCAATGAACAGTGCTATTAATATTTGTGGAGTTATGTATCCTGACAACATAAGAGATGCAATAAACCAGGATAAATATGATAATGGTTCTCTGAATTAATAACCTGCATCTAATAGTTAACCTTCCTCTCTGACCTTTCCCTCCTTGTAGGTTGTATTTCAGTACTTACGAAACTCAACAGGCTCCCCCCTCCCCCATGGCTCATTTTGATTAAATATGTAAAAGTTCAAAGGATTCTCTTTCTTCCTTAACTGTATGTAGTGTTTCTGAACATTGCCAGGGCTTCTTGGTGCTTCTAGAAGTATCTTAAGGACTCGTACAGTTGTTATAATGCATCAAGTGTCTGCTTTCTTTTGATGAGCTTAAGAAAGAACAAGATTTGTAAAAACACATTTTATAAATACCTAACGTTGAAGGCATGCATGGATAGTGTAACAGTCCTAAGAAGACTTTCCCCTGGCTTTAAAAGATTTTGATCATACCACCAAAAATGTTTCTAGGGTCTTCTGCCTATCAAGTCAGAAAGCGAAAAGTCCATTTCTGAGAACATGGATGCATTTGAAAAAGTGAGAACAAGACTAGAAACGCAGCCACAGGAAGAGTACGAGATTGTCAACGCAGAGGTAAGCTGCGCCTGCCTTCCTGGAGGACTGGCTGTGCTCCCTCAGTTCAGATTGCTGAGGGAGGCACCCTGTGCTTCCTAGGCAGAGCACCCCGTCACAGTCAGGACGCCTAGCCTTCCCAGCACGCTGGGCGGTTTCACCTGCAAAGAATGAAGAGAGTCAGAGGAGTGGCCCCTTGTTCTGAAAAGACTCAGTGAAGCAGTATAGAGCAAAATCAGAACAGGGAAGTGGGAAGGGTTAGGTGGGAAAACAGGGGGAGGGAAGGGGACTGATGGGACTTTTGGGGAGTGGGGGGGTCCAGAAAAGGGGAAATCATTTGAAATATAAATAAATATATCAATAAATTTTTAAAAAAATGAAAGAAAAAAAAAACCTATCCTTAAGATAGAGCACTGGGCAGAATAGGTGAACTCCAAGGAGAGATACCTAGAAGACTACTTATGTCTTTGCTATTTTAGAAGTATTTACATGTTGAGTCTACATTTTAATCAAATGAAATTAAGTTTAGTAAAGCTTAAGTACACAGTTGATCATTTTATAATTACCAGTCATAAATACTCAATTGGAATAAATTGAACAAAAAGATTGAAAATTTTTTAGTAAAACTGGCAAAACAGCCCACAGATTATTAGTGAAATTCACATACATAGTAAAATACAAATAGTGGTGACAATCCAGATTCAAAAACATGTCATAATGTGTCTTATGCCTCCTGAAACCAGGTAAGTTAGGCAGCTGCGTTTAATATGTGTTAGACAAGAACTCTGTTCATATGTATATATGTATATACATATACATATATGTTTATATGCATATGTATGTATACTGTATAGTCAGTATTTATTTTCTTGCTCACAAACACTGCTTGTCATGCCATGGTACACTTTGTATGAAATCAAGTTGGTACTGCACAATTGATGACAGCAGTGATTTTAAAAGAAAGGAACTAGAATATTGGTTGTCATTTCAGGTCAGCCAGAGTTTTCTTCTCTGTATCATTTTAGATTATCTTAATGATGCTGCTTGATATTGTTAATTGAGTCTCACTATACAGTTATTAGATGAACAGCATAGATTTCATTATACTCTTACATTTATGTATTAGAAATTGCCAACATTTGTGAACTTAGGAAAGCTGTTTCTTGCTACCTGTGTTGTAAAAATGGTCCATTTCATCGTTTCATTCATGTACCTCAGTAAATGTGACTCTATGGTATGTGTCATCTCTTCATCTGAAGTAGTCAAGCCATTAAATAATTAAATTATTATCAAGTAAGTCCTGTTTTCTCCTTATTGTCAGATTAAACACGGCGGTTTTGTTTATTATCAAGAAGGTTGCTGCTTGGTTCGTTCCAAAGACGAAGAAGGTAAATTACAATTCTTATTTACTGATTGGGTTTTCAGGTTTCAGTTGTTTAACAGGAAGCTTGATAGTAGCTGCTCAAAGCTATGAGAATAGAGTTTGTTAAAGATTATTTCTAATTATTTTTTAACTGAGTGGATTTCAGTATCTGGGTTGACTTAAGGTAGAATTAATAACCCATGTTCAGGAGCTTTAACATGGAGACTGCACACAGGGTCCAGCATGTTGTATGTTCTGTGTCTCAGTGCTGTAGTGCACATGGGTCCAGCATGTTGTGAGTATGTTCTGTGTCTCAGTGCTGTGCTAGGCACTTCGCATGTTACATAGGTCAGAACCTGTGAGCTGCCACCCCTTGGCAAGCCTCCAATTCCTAAAGTATTTACATTATGATTCATAAGAGTAGCAAAATTAGAGTTATGAAGTAACAACAAAAATAATTTTATGGTTAAGGGGTCACCACAACATGAGGAACTGTGTTAAAGGGTTGTAACATTAGGAAGGTTGAGAACCACTGTCCTAGACTACAACAATAGCTCATAGGTTGATACGTAGAATAATACAGAATAGAATACTTTTAATAATGATTGCAGAAGGACATTAGTCCATGACCTCAGAGAATGTCAACTAAAATGTTAAGTATAGTTTAAAATGAATTACAAGTATATGTTGTGGAGTTCTCTCTTCCCTACCTTCCTTTATGCAGCCGACAGTGATAATTATGAAGTTTTATTCAACCTGGAAGAACTTAAATTGGACCAGCCCTTCATCGATTGTATCAGAGTTGCTCCTGATGAGAAATACGTGGCTGCCAAGATAAGGACGGAGGGTTCTGAAACATCCACCTGCATAGTTGTGAGGCTCAGTGACCAGCCTGTAATGGAAGCCTCCTTCCCAAACGTTTCCAGTTTTGGTAAGCCACCAAGTAGTCTGTGGAAGGGCAGCCACAAGGAGCTGCTCACATGTGGTAGGGAAGGTCGGTGCCTGGCCGTTTCTCTCTAGGCGCCACATCTTCCTATGGAGTTCTTATTACAAAATACTCCCTCCTTTAATTATCTAAGTGGGTTATTGTAACATTGGGCTCTTGGAGGACTGAAGAGATCGCCCAGTGGCTGAGAGCATGTCTGTTACTCTTGTAGAGAATCCATGGGCAGTTCTCAGTATCCATGGTGGGCAACCTAGAACCCCCTGTAGCTCCTAACTCCTGAAGGATCCAACAGAGACCCACATGGAGACCCACCATGTCTTAGGGTTTTACTGCTGTGAACAGACACCATAACCAAGGTAACTCTGATAAGGACAACATTTAATTGGGGTTGCCTTACAGGTTCCAAGGGTCAGTCCATTATCATCAAGACAGAAGCATGGCAGCATCCAGGCAGACATGATACAGGCAGAGCTGACAGGTCTACATCTTTTTCTTGAAGGCTGCTAGTGGAAGACTGACTTCCAGGTAGCTAGGTTGAGGGTCTTAAAACCCACACCCACAGTGACACACCTATTCCAACAAGGCCACATCTCCAAAAAGTGCCACTCCCTGGCCCAGGCATATATAAACCATCACACACTGCATACATAATTAAAAATACAAAATAAATATTTCATGAGCTGTCAAGAGGCTTTTGTGGATAAAAGCACTTTCCACACAAGCTTGTTGACCTGACTTCAACTCCAGAACTCATGGTGAGAGGAGCCACCTCCTGAAAGTTGACCTCGCACCTCCAAACCCGCACTATGACAGACACAGGCATTCACTCCAGCACAGACATACACTGCGTTCACCCACTCTCTGTACACATGCTGGTAATAAGTAAAGCACCTTAGATAAATTAGTGCTCATGTCTTTAAGCCACTTAAAGACATGATATTCTGTTATATAGTAATTCTTGGCCAGTTTATTATATACACTGAAGTTTTACAGATGTTACTTCCTGATATTTTATTCAACCTTGAATTTGGATTGTTTTTTATTGTTATTTTTATTTTATTTTTATATTTATTTTTATCATGGAGATCTAATATAGTACATGTCTCAAAATCACTCCTAGAAATTAGAACACATTGAGCTGACACTTATCAATAGAAACTGACATTTTTAGTATTGATCTAGCTTTAAATTTAATCATTTATCATCATTATTTATATTATATTGCCATTACTTTCTGAATTGCTTAATTGGATCCTTTTGAATTAAATTGAAAAATGAAATTATGATCTACCTAATACATTCTTTTGTATGTGCGAATCATCCTTCCCTGTGTGTGTGTGTGTGTGTGTGTGTGTGTGTGTGTGTATGTGTGTCTGCGTTACATGCATGTGAGTGTACCAATGTACCCATGCTTGCTCCTGTGACGGCCAGAATAGCGAATTGGCTGTCTTCTTTATTATTCCGTGCCTTAGTCCTTTGAGAAGAATCTATCTCCCCATTTTGGCTAAGGTGACTGTGTAACCAGCAAGCCCTGTGATCATCTCATAGCCCCAATTCCAGGGATTACAGCCATGCACAGCTTTTTATGTGGGTGCTAGGGATTCAGACTTGGTACCCATATTTCTCCCCAGACCCTGCACAGTGAAGTGTAACAGAGCATGTGTGTATCAGGCCTCTAAGATCAGAGTATATTATATAGTACTGACTGATAGTGATGGTCAGCCAGGTGAGGACCCTGGTCAAATGCTTCGGTAGGTTGCGCTGTCTTAGTCCCCGGAAACAGGCATTGAACGTAGAGTAGGAGAGGACGCAATCAGAGTTTCTTCAGAGCTAAGCAGCCATCTCCCAAAAGCAAATAGGACTTTACCTATACTTTCCTTAGCACTGAATATGGGCTCGTATTTAGGTGCTTGAGTAGGCGGAGACCAAGCACTGGGAAACTTGGAACATGGAGCAGTTCCATGGAACAGGCTTTGACGTGAGTCCTCTGGGTTGCAAGCTCAGGTTGTGCTCCATCAGGCTTATGTATGCAGTGTGTAGATCTGCAGAGAGCAGCTGACACGCTTCCTCACTTGGCATGCAACAGCTGAGTGCGCCACCATTCTAAGCTACTCAGGCGCCAGCGGGGTCTTAGCTCCTTTCATTCCTTCCTTTCAGAATGGGTGAAGGATGAAGAGGGCGAAGATGTCTTATTCTACACCTTCCAGAGGAACCTTCGCTGCCAGGATGTGTATCGAGCCACATTTGGTGACAACAAGCGCAATGAACGGTTCTACACAGAGAAAGACCCAAGGTGCCAGTGTGCCACCCTCACCGCCCTCCAGTCGCCCTCCTCTCCCCTCCCCACCATGCAGCATACCGATCTGGTTGACCCGGACTGTTGAGAATGGAGAAAATTACTACTGTATTATTCCACCTTCTAGAACAGAGTTTACCAAATCTTATCAATTTGGGATGCCTGATGATAGAAAGTTATAAATATGGCCGCAAAGAGCCCTTGTCAGCCAAGGTTCCCACCATTTTTTTTTCTGTACTTCAGTTGTTGGTTATTTAAAAATAGGTTTTCATTTTAGTGGTAGAATATCTCTTAAGTTGATGGGTGAGAAAGTACTTGCTAATATATTCTTAAAGGATATTTTAAATATTGACTCTTTGCTTTCAAATATTTCTATTTCTAGAGTCATTATATCTATACATTCTAATGAAAACTATTATGCAGATTCTAAAAGGAAAGATCTATGCTAAATTTTAAAAAAAAAATGTGACTTTTAAGTTACTGAACAGTCAACCCCTCCCCAACTCTACACACACACACACACACACCCACCACTACCATTACACACTTTTCCTCCCTGACAGAAATCCTATTCACCAAGAATGGGCCTACATTTTTAAAAGGACAATAACTGGTCTCTAAAGATTCTTGGGATCCAAAGCCCAGAGGTCCCGGGTTAACAGGCTCTGTTTATGAAACTCAGAAAGCAAGCAAAAAGCAACTGTTGAGCTCCTCGCCTCTGCTTCCCTATGGTGAATGCTGACTCTTCCAGCAAGAAAGAGACTTAGAGATCTAGCACATGGGCGGCAGAGACCGGAAGAAGCCGGGAGTAACTCCTACCCCGCCCGCAAGGAGTTTAGAATTATTTCATAGATGCTTGAAAGATTGCACTTGAATAAATATTTTATTTTATGAGCATTTTGCTTGAAAATGCATCTGTGTAACACATGGATGCCCAGTACCCACAGAGGCCAAAAGAGAAACATTGGCTCTGCTAGAACTGGAGCTAGGGACAGCTGTGACCTGCCATGCAGGTGCTGGGAATTGAACCCAGGTCCTCTGGAAGAGCGGCAGTACTCTTATCTAGCCCCTCCAAAACCTTCCTTGTTTAATTTTTAGTATATTGTAACATTTCACCTGAGCTGCGGAAAAATTGAACAGTGGTGACATCCATTCCAAATGACGCCATTGGTTCCAGAGTCTCCAGGGTTTATAGCTGGGCTGTAGCTCTTTCCTACTTCTACATGTACCCCTTATTTAAATATGTTTATGGAAATATATATAATAGAAATCCATACAAGTCATTTCAGCCTTACTTACCCCTTACCCCTATATCTAATAATATTACAGAATGAGAAAGTGGCATTTCCTACTCAAACCCCTGTCCTTGGCCAGTACAGGAAGAACTTAATGCAATTCTATGCTTCTTTTTTCTTTGTAGCTATTTTGTTTTCCTCTATCTTACAAAAGACAGCCGTTTCCTCACACTCAATATTATGAACAAGACGACGTCAGAGGTGTGGTTGATAGATGGCCTGAGCCCGTGGGACCCGCCAATGCTTATTCAGAAAAGGATACATGGCATGCTTTACTACGTGGAGCACCGGGATGACGAGTTATACATCCTCACCAACGTCGGGGAGCCCACGGAGTTCAAGGTACCTCTCCATGCTGCGTGTTCCCCTCTGGGACGGGTCCTGGAAGGGTCTGCTTTCTCTCTCTCACCAGCCTTCCTTGCTATACGAGAGAACGGGGTTGGGGGGTAAGATTATGGGGTGGGGCTGCCTTCCTGAACATTATTAGTCCCACCTCCATTCCCCTCGCCTTAGAGCTAACAGTTTCTTCCTATTGTAACTGTATGTAAAATATCAGTGAATGAAACGTTCGGTACTGTTCATGTCAAAACCAAACTTGGCTGGGCTTAGAAGAACACACTTGAAATCCTGGTTGTGAGATGCATTTAGATTAGTCTTAGGCAAGCACGCCAGTACATCCATTGTCCCCTGGTTGACTGTCAACTAAGCATGGCCCCACACTGTCTCTCTACCCAGCGTAGGCTATAGCGCCTAGGCTATAACGGTGACATTCACACTGTGCCCCTCATACAGCTCATCATAGAATAGCAGCAGTTGGTGTGCTCTCCTCAGTGCTCCACTCTGAGCTCTGCAGCCCTGTGTTCTGTCACCTCCATCTTCCTAACCTTATTCACACAGCTGATGCGGACAGCGGCTGATGCCCCTGCTATTATGAATTGGGATTTATTTTTCACAATGAAGAGAAATACCAAGGTTGTAGACTTGGACATGTTTAAGGATCACTGTGTTCTGTTCCTGAAACACAGCAATCTCCTCTATGTCAATGTGATTGGTCTGGCTGACGACTCCGTTCGCTCTCTGAAGGTACGTCTGTTCTCAGGACAGTAGTACGCGGCAAGGTCACAGTTTAGCCTGATAGAGCATCACGATTCGAATGGTGTGTACTTTCCTTAAAGGAATTTAAGTGGGGCTGGAGAGAGGATTCGGCTGTTAAGAGCACTGACTGCTCTTCCAAAGGTTCTGAGTTCAAATCCCAGCAACAACATGGTGGCTCACAACCATCTGTAATGAGATCTGATGCCCTCTTCTGGTGTGTGTGAAGACAGCAACAGTGTACTCATATACATAAAATAAATAAATCTTGGGGCTGGAGAGATGGCTCAGCAGTTAAGAGCACTGACTGCTCTTCCAGAGGTCTTGAGCTCAAATCCCAGCAACCACATGGTGGCTCAAAACCATCCGTAATGAGATCTGATGCCCTCTTCTGGTGTGTCTGAAGACAACTACACTGTACTCACATATAATAAATAAATAATTCTTTAAAAAATAATAATAATAAATAAATCTTAAAGAAAGAAAGAAAGAAAGAAAGAAAGAAAGAAAGAAAGAAAGAAAGAAAGAAAGAAAGAAAGAAAGAAAGAAAGAATTTAAGTGGATTTTAGCATACCGGTCTTTGATAGACCTTGTTTTTAATGCAGTCTTACTTAAACCAATAGATTTACAGATGGACTTAAGAAGCAGTTAGGGGTCATTATGTCTGTCTTTCTACATAGCTCTGTGGGCAGGTATCTGTCTCTTCAGTCTGAGGAGCAGCAGTAATCAAGACCTACACAGTAACTGGCACCCAGCCGCTGACTGCTGCTTGCCAGGGCCACATCCCAGAAGGACAATAGTCAGCTTCTATGTGCATCCCGCTCTGCCAGTTTTCTTACCTAGGAGTGTAGCCATGCTCGCTTTCAATACATGGATGTCTGTGGTCTCCATGACACAAGGGATGATGACGCCATACCTAACTAGTTAACAGTCTGTGGCTGCCAAGGCGAGAGAAACGCCTTCAAGAATAAACCTGATAAGTTAATGAATGGCAACCTTCCATTTTCAAGGTAGTATTAAGTAAATATCCACAGCATCATGGAATGGTAAGACAACAGAGTAAAATAAAATATCTGGCCCTAATGAATGAAGGTTTTTATGATATTAGACAAATTTCAAAATACAATACCTAATTGTAAGTTATTTTTAAATAAGTGGTTTCAAAAACAAACTGGTAGAGCTCAAAGGAAGGGAAGGGCTCTTGCTCAGGAAAGTGTCTGTGAAGTAACAGAGGTAATAGAGTAATAGAGACTAACAGGATAGGTAGGGATTTGATGTGCAGAATTGTCTGTCTTATCCAAGAATGAGAGCACCATTCAAACACAGCTCTACGCTGAAGTCCAGGTATCTTCAGGGACCTTAAATATATCTTACTATTGAGGCGAGAGAAGGAGGGTTTCAAGACAGGGTTTTTCTATGTAACTCTGGCTGTCCTAGAATTCACTTTGTAGACCAGGCTGGCCTCGAACTCACAGAGATTCACCTGCTGTTTCCCAAATGCTGGGGTTAGAGGAGTGTATAACCACGCCTCTTAATGCTTTTATTTGATGTGAGCAGAGTATATAAGTTATAACAGAGGAAACAGTTTTTTGAGCAGGGGAGTAGTTTCAGCTGTTGGAGCTATATTTCATAAGATTATTAAGCAACTGTATTAGTGAAGACTGGAGCAAACAGGAATCAGGGAGATTAATTTCCAGATTGTTATACAGATACAAATAAACAGTGGGAGCCTAAGCAAGTAGTCTACCAACTGAGCACTATCCTGCCCCAAGACTGCTTCTAAGTAAACAGGACCTCCTCTGCTTTGTACTAAGTATTCTTTCTTAAAGGCGCCCCCTTGCTGTTCTACACCAAATGCTGTCTTTAGTTTCTTCCGTATCACTTATCACTCTCTGACTTATTCTAAACCATAGGTACCTGTTATACTCTGAATTTTGTTCTCAGGCATCATCAAAGAGAATCAAATGCTTTACATACCAGATGCTACTTAAATGTAATTTTATAATTGTGTGACACTAGGTAGCACTGATAACTATCCATAGACCATGCCATGCATAAAGGGCAAAATCAGTAACCGCAGTGTGAGTGGTTAATAACATATTTTTAGGTCTGAAACATCTATGCCTAGTGGACACTTGACCAATGATCTTTCTAAACACAATTTCCCACAGTGGAAGTGTTCAACTTTTCACAAATTTACTTATCATTGCTCACCATGTCATTAGTATTTTCTGATTTTTTTTTTTTTTACAAAAGAAGAATATTTTATTGTAATGCTTGGAAAATAAATTGAGGATGGCTTATTGTAATACTAGGAAGCAGGCCCAGGGCCGCAAACATATTAGATAAACTCAGCCACTAAGCCATACATCCCCCCACCCCCAGGCCCAAGAAATGTTTACACTTTGCTGGCATCGGTTTTATTTGCAGGAGAGTCTATTTCCAGGCCAGATTCTCTCAGTGCATTACAGCTCAGTAGGAAACAGCTCACGATGCCCTTGAGACAACTAATACTTCTGCATCAGCTGGGCAAAGGCTTGGGAGTCCAGGGCCTTGGAACACTTCTTGTTAGGATTAAAACTTTGACCTTGGTCCCTTGGCTTTGGAAAAAACCCAGACTTTGATTTGTTGGTTCTAGTTGTCCTAAAGCTGAAACAATGTATTCCATGGTCATAGTTAAGTTTTACTGAAAGGCAGAGGAAACAGCAGCTGTGGGCCAAGGCATCCTGTTCCCACACTGGCAGTTCCCAGGCTTCCAGGAAGGGGTCTTTCATTTAAATAGGATCTGCCACAAATGTGTGTCCTCTTAGTTTTCCTGACAACAGACCCAGGCTTAATTGGGGGCAGTGTGTCTGAGCACAGTGCTCTCTGGCTGTGGCTGCTACAGGTGAAAGTCTGACCTCTGATGCCCACAGCCCTAACTGCTTTGCAGTAGTGCCCGCCAGTGATGTTGCTGGGCCAAGACCTCTGATTTTCTAAGGAATTTGCTCTTTCTACAATTACTCGGAAAGAAGGGCAATTTTCTTCTCATTCTTTCTTCAGTACTTCTGAGCACTCTGTCAACCTGCTTACCAGGCTTCTTTAAAAGCTGTAAGTGGGACGTCAGAGGAGGGCTTGACGCTGGACCCTGCTGCTCTCAGAGAATAAATTTTGATTCCTTCCCTTTCTTCTTAAAGTTAAGAATCTTGAGCATAATAGCTATGAGGCTCTCCCGAGTCTTTGTGCCTGGAAAGGTTTTGTTCTGCACAATGGTTAGCCTCGGGGCTAAAGTTAGAAACAAATTGTAACTGCTTTAGTGCTGCTGAGCCCGGCTGTGGCCCTGGAATAATGACTCTCATCACCGCTGCCCAGGCAGCAGGCTAAGGACTGGTGGGAAAATCATTCAGAACATCCACGGGAGGGTCCTACTTCAGGAAGAGCAGGGCCGAGGGCTGCTGCTGGGCGGGATTACTGTTTCATTTGCTCTTATTCATAACCATTTGGTCATTTCATCACCCAGTACGTATCCCCAAATAAACTTGATGTTAAAAGGAATTTCCTGTAACCTAGAATCACAATATAACCAATTTTTTCCTACATTTTTCTTTATCTTTTTGGTAATTTATATAGGGTTTTATTTGTTTACTTGAAATCTGTTTTGTCACAATGAAGTAATTCTTAAATGACGTATCATGTAACAACAGGACGTAAAGTAGACGGCCTGACAGATGCGGGAACTTGCATGTTAATCAGTGAACTGGTTTTTCCCTCAGCTCCCTCCTTGGGCCTGTGGATTCATAATGGATACGAATTCTGACCCAAAGAACTGCCCCTTTCAGCTTTGCTCTCCAATAAGACCCCCAAAATACTACACATACAAGTTTGCAGAGGGCAAACTATTTGAGGAAACTGGTCACGAAGATCCGATTACAAAGACCAGCCGTGTTTTACGCATAGAAGCCAAAAGCAAGGTAGGTGTTGTAAGCTCTGCCTTTGGCTCCCAATACTGAAGGGGCGTGGCGCCAGACACCAACCCCAGGGCCACAGCAGCACTGGTTTTTGATAATCCTTTACACTATAAAAGGCCCAGGTGATTTTAGGAATACATAGATTTTTTTTTTTTTAATTTTAACATGGTCTTAAAAACCTCTGACTAGAGTGCTAAGCCTTTCATCTGACTTGCTTGTTTGACTTTTCAAGTCAAATTAATACAAAGTAAATCGGCACAGTTGATACAGTTGCGGCAGTCATTCTGAAAGGATACAACATAGCTGATTGGAGCAGCCTAGAGCAGTCAGCGCCAGTCCTCATGAGGCTCCGCTGTGGCAGCATTGTGCCAGGGGTCCATGAGGTCACAGCCAGTGCATTGGCAGCTACAGAGGGAAGCAGTCCGCGCACGCTGGACAGGCGCTGATGGGGCCGCGCCCACTCAGGAGGTATTACCTGAAGGCCTAGCTTTTCAGGTGACCCAGCTGCCTTAGTTAGGGCTGCTATTGCTGTGATAAAACACAGCCTGACCAGAAACAAGCTAGAGGAGAAACTGTTTATTTCAGCTAGAAAACCTGTATTCTCTTCCTAGTCCCCACATATTGGTTCACAGTCATGTGAGATTCAAGCCCCAGGGAGTGTGGCGCCCTCATCTGGTGTCCATATGCACTACACACATGATGTGATGTAGACAACACAGGTACAGACAAAACAGCCAAACACATGAACTACACTGATACAGTTACAGAGGCCTTCGAAGGGTGCAGATGGCGAGGAGCGCCCAGAGTAACGTTGAGCATTCTGACATTTTCTTAGGTCAGGAAATGAGGCTGGGAGGACTTTTTTAATCAGCATATTTGTAAATATTCAAAGATAAGCATAATATGTCTATGTCCCTAGACATAGAAAGAATGCTATACTAAAATTTCCCACCTATAGGCATTTTCACCTGGCATAAAAGGAATACATTAGGCCTGGGCAATGAATCGTGCTTTTCAAAGTTACTTTCCTCCATGCAAAGCAGTGCCAGTGTGGGGGCCAGTCCGACAGCTCTTTTCTGGCTAATTGTAGACCAGCAGCAGGTACAGAGCTGTGTGTGCAGATGCCACAGCCTCGGAGAGCTGGTGTCCAGGCTTAGCAAGTAACAGACTCGGGAGTGCACTGCATGGTAATTAAAATTTTAAAGTTCTTGTGTAGGGAATAGAGCCTTACCTAGCATATACCCCACTCCCAAGCAGTGCAGAGAAACAAACAGCAAAGGTTGTCTCCTTACGTGCTAATGGTTCTTCATTTCCAGGATGGAAAGTTAGTGCCCATGACAGTTTTTCACAAAACGGATTCTGAGGACTTGCAGAGGAAGCCTCTCTTGGTGCACGTCTATGGAGCTTACGGAATGGATCTGAAGATGAATTTCAGGCCTGAAAAGCGGATCTTGGTGGATGATGGGTGGATCTTAGCATATTGCCATGTTAGGTGAGTCACCACGTTTCTCCTAGCAGATGAGTGCTAGAACATTGTGACAATTGCTTGAATAACAGTATGCTAAGGGTCCCGGGCATGAGGGCGCACAGTGTGCTAGGGGACCAGGTGTGAGGGCGCACAGTGTGCTAGGGGACCAGGTGTGAGGGCGCACAGTGTGCTAGGGGGCCAGGTGTGAGGATGCACAGTGTGCTAGGGGGCCAGGTGTGAGGGCGCACAGTGTGCTAGGGGGCCAGGTGTGAGGGCGCACAGTGTGCTAGGGGGCCAGGTGTGAGGGCGCACAGTGTGCTAGGGGGCCAGGTGTGAGGGCGCACAGTGTGCTAGGGGGCCAGGTGTGAGGGCGCACAGTGTGCTAGGGGGCCAGGTGTGAGGGCGCACAGTGTGCTAGGGGGCCAGGTGTGAGGGCGCACAGTGTGCTAGGGGGCCAGGTGTGAGGGCGCACAGTGTGCTAGGGGGCCAGGTGTGAGGACGCACAGTGTGCTAGGGGGCCAGGTGTGAGGGCGCACAGTGTGCTAGGGGGCCAGGTGTGAGGGCGCACAGTGTGCTAGGGGGCCAGGTGTGAGGGCGCACAGTGTGCTAGGGGGCCAGGAGTGAGGACGCACAGTGTGCTAGGGGGCCAGGTGTGAAGGCGCACAGTGTGCTAGGGGGCCAGGTGTGAGGGCGCACAGTGTGCTAGGGGGCCAGGTGTGAGGGCGCACAGTGTGCTAGGGGGCCAGGTGTGAGGGCGCACAGTGTGCTAGGGGGCCAGGTGTGAGGGCGCACAGTGTGCTAGGGGGCCAGGTGTGAGGACGCACAGTGTGCTAAGGGGCCAGGTGTGAGGGCGCACAGTGTGCTAGGGGACCAGGTGTGAGGGCGCACAGTGTGCTAGGGGGCCAGGTGTGAGGGCGCACAGTGTGCTAGGGGGCCAGGTGTGAGGGCGCACAGTGTGCTAGGGGGCCAGGTGTGAGGGCGCACAGTGTGCTAGGGGGCCAGGTGTGAGGGCGCACAGTGTGCTAGGGGACCAGGTGTGAGGGCGCAGTGTGCTAGGGGGCCAGGTGTGAGGGCGCACAGTGTGCTAGGGGGCCAGGAGTGAGGGCGCACAGTGTGCTAGGGGGCCAGGTGTGAAGGCGCACAGTGTGCTAGGGGGCCAGGTGTGAGGGCGCACAGTGTGCTAGGGGGCCAGGTGTGAGGACGCACAGTGTGCTAGGGGGCCAGGAGTGAGGACGCACAGTGTGCTAGGGGGCCAGGTGTGAAGGCGCACAGTGTGCTAGGGGGCCAGGTGTGAGGGCGCACAGTGTGCTAGGGGGCCAGGTGTGAGGGCACACAGTGTGCTAGGGGGCCAGGTGTGAGGGCGCACAGTGTCCTAGGGGATCGGGTGTGGGGCTGCACAGAGTTAGGGGACTGGGCACGATGGTGCATATCTTTGATCCTGCACTTCAGGAGGCAAAGACAGGTGGATACACAGGTGGATCTCTGTTGAAGGCTATATAGTGAGACCCTTTCTTTCTTTCTTTTTTTTTTTTTTTTTTTTTTTTTTTTTTTTTTTGATTTGATTTGGTTTTTTTTGAGACAGGGTTTCTCTGTACAGCCCTGGCTGTCCTGGAACTCACTCTGTAGACCAGGCTGGCCTCGAACTCAGAAATCTGCCTGCCTCTGCCTCCCAAAGTGCTGGGATTACAGGCATGTGCCACCACCGCCTGGTTTGAGACTCTTTCTTAAAAGACCAGAACAAACAAGCAAAAAGGAAAACAAAAAAACAATCTATTACATTGCAAAGCTGACCTTCTCATGTGTGTTTTGAATTTATATGTTCCCTAAGTCTGTGGATCATGACATAGCAGATTCAGTTGATCCAAAGAAGCAAAGAGTGGATTTGAGGATTTGAGTGGATGGAGCAGTGTTTGCCCTTGATAGTTCCATCATTATTCCCACGTGTTTCTCCAGAATTCAGGTTTCTCCTTTTAGAATTTTTGAGACAGGGTCTTGCTTTGTAGCTGCAAACTCATAGGCCTTCGAGTGCCGTATCACAGGCGTGTGCACCATGCAGCTAAAGGTTTCTCCTACAGAGCCTCCCTCAGCTGAACTTCTTTCTTAGAAGTTCATTAGTTTCCATTTTATTCGAGCTGTTCTCAAGACATCACTACCACTTAATTTCTACTTAAAACCTTCTCCACCTCCCCGTCTCCAGAACAAAGCCAAAGTCTTAGTAAACTTCTTGCGAACTGGCTTCTCTTTGGTCAGCCTCTGGCTCCTGACTTCAGACAGTGTGCTCTGCCTCTGGCCCAGCACATGCTGTGTTTTATCTGGGACTTAGTTTCCCCTCCTTTACCCTTGCAGAACCACTTCCTTCACAACTAAGCTACAGGTCATTTCCCTGCACTGGTGCCCCTGACTCATGCGCCCAAACCCCTTTCCTGTGCTCGGGTCAGGTACAGCAGCAGGCACCTGGAGACTGTGGAGCACCCCCTCCCCCCCAGTGTGCACTTGTGTGTATCTAAGGTCTGCTCTCAGGCAGTCTGCAGTAAGTTGTGAGTAGGCAGTCATATTTGTTGAATCAGTTTTTGGTTATCTTGACAGTTCCAAGTTTTGGGGTTGTTTTGGTTTGTTTCCTGTGATGGGGTGCAGTACTGGTTTAGCTTTGCAGGACGGTCACAGGCTCTGGTGCCCTGTCCTTGCCATTTCCTCCCAGCCTAAGCTGAGTGCCACACATGAGCCTGTCTGTGATGCAGTTTGCCAACCTCCACTGTTTGCTTCCTCTACAGGGGCGGTGGCGAGCTGGGTCTCCAGTGGCATGCTGATGGCCGTCTAACTAAGAAGCTCAATGGCCTTGCTGACTTAGTGGCTTGCATTAAGACGCTTCATAGCCAGGGCTTCTCTCGGCCGAGCCTAACCGCGCTGAGCGCTTTCAGTGCTGGAGGTGTGCTTGTGGGAGCACTGTGTAATTCTAAGCCACAGCTCCTGAAAGCCGTGACCCTGGAGGTGAGTACTGCCCTGTTACCTGCTCAGAGGGGAAACGGCGGAGTGTAAGTCTCAACAGAGCCGTGGCTCTAGAAGAACTTGTGGAATTATCTTAATCCCACTATTTATTCTTCCCTGACAACCTTTATGGACTTTGCAGGATTTCCATTGAGAGACTACTGGCTGTCCCCACGACCCTTCTCTGTTTGTCAGAACATTCTGAAATGCATATATGTGCCAGGATTCCAGAAGTGTGCTGGATTGTCCTGGGAGTCTGTGTGCACTACCCTTGTCCAGTGGCAGTGTACTGCCCAGCTGCATCGTATTCTGGACACAGGGAATAAGTCTCTATTTTCAGACGCTCTGTTATTTTGTTTGTTTGATTTGTTGCTGTGTAGCAGGTCGGTCTGGCTCACCCTCACAGCCTGTGACCACGGCCCCAGCACCAGGGCTGACGTGCGCACCGCCAGGCCTACCACACGGAGGCCACTCTCTCGGTCTCTGGTCCTGGTCTTTGATGAGTGCTGGAAACACCCTACAGCCTTTCCCTGTTCTCCAGAATGTTAGAGCATCTGCCTTCATATCAGTCTTCTCCTGTCTCCTACCTAGATACTCTAGAAAATAATGACTTGGGGATTCAGGGTGTGAGAGAAAGAGTGTGGCGGGCGGGGGGGGGGGGGGGGGATGTGGGTGTGTGTAGGTGTGGGTGTATTCAGAACAAGTAGTAGTAAGTTAAATAAATATTAAATAACTTGACCTAGAAATCTTTTTTAAATATTTTTCATAGAGGAAATAAACCTAGCCACAAAGATAATAACAAAATCACTTACAATATAAAATGCAGCTAACAAATTTTAGAAATTAGAAATAACCAGAAGTGCATGTGTAAGGATATTTAATTCAGTTGCTCATTACAGTGAAGAATTAGGGACAACCTAAATATTCAACACAAAAATACGAGTCAAAGGCATTGATTATAAGCACCCAGAGTTATGGCTAATTGAAACAGGAAGGGTTTACTGGAGTTTTAGGTAAGAGTGGGTGTGTGGAGAGCCCGTGCCAGAGACTGCACCACCAGGAGCCGCCTGCCGAGCTGCCACTGGTGAGCGCGGCACCTCATGCTGCCCTTGCTGCCTCTGAAAACCCGGGAACACGCACGCTTTGCCTGAATTAGGTTCTACTGGGTCACCCTCTGTGCAGTAGAAGGGGCCCCTCTCGTCTAGGCTGGCAGCTTTGCGCATCTGAAAACCCATCCTGCTAGGCAGCCGGGATTCCAGCTAGACTCGGTTAGCGGTTCTGTGCGGGACAAAGCTGGAGAGTGCACGTGCCGGAAGGCGGGTTGGGCTCCCTCTAATTAAATGTCTTAACTTTTTACTTTATGTGTGTGGGTATTTTCCCTGCATGTATGTATGTGTGTCACGTGCATGCCTGGAGCCCTCTCTTCTTTTTTCTTGGATATCTAGATCTTATCAAAGTACAACTTAGGAACTTTATTGTAACATTACAGCAGGTGACAGAATTTAGGTGCTGTTGATGCTTTCTCACTTTTAAAACTGTCTAGTCATGGGAAAGGAACATAATCCACTCTCGTAACTATATTTAGTATATGGCGTGATAATGTTAAACATTTACTCTATTAAACAATCTCCAGATCTCAGTTTTTATCTTTCAAAACCGAAACCCGTGTAGCATTTAATGCTTATCATTCCCTTCCTCCCAACCCCCTGGGAAGCCGCCTTCTGCACTGTGTCCAAAGTCACCTCATGCACAGTCACTTCGTGATGTCATGCATACTCAGTCACCTCATGTGGCGTCATGCCAAATTAATCCTTGATCCTCTTATCCCACTTAGCTGACCCTGGCCTCATCTGCTGCGAGCGGCCCGGACTCTGGTCTGCGTGCACACACCACAGTTTGCTTTTTCACTGTCCTATTATTGCTGTAAGACCCGTCTCCAGCTCTTTGGGGCTCATCTCTAGGAAGGGGCTCTGGATCTAAAAGTAAGCAGCACCTTCATTTGTAGGCGACCGCGATTTGCAGTCTGCCAGCAGTGCGAGCACAGTTGTGCAGCTTCTCACCGTCATCACCAACTGGAAATGTTCTGATTGTTATGGGGGTGTTTTTAATATAGTAGCCATCCTAATGAATGCAGAGCTGCAGATGTTAATCTTGTATAAGTAAAGATAGAAGAAAGGCAGACAAAGATTGGGAAACTACAAGGTCAACTTTCTTGTTCTATAACGTCTGTAGGGAGTTTGAATGCTCTTTCGCCGTCTGTGAATCCCAGCTGTCTGAAGCCTGAGCTGCCTTCTTTCTCACCTGATGTGTGTTTAGCAGGAAGCTGTCATGACGCTCATTTTACCAACCATTGAGTCGATACACAGGTCTGGCTTTCTCTTTCTCTGACTAGGCACCTTTCTTGGATGTCCTCAATACAATGATGGACACCACACTTCCTCTGACACTGGAAGAGTTGGAAGAGTGGGGAAACCCTTCATCTGATGAGAAACACAAGAACTACATAAAACGCTACTGTCCCTGCCAGAACATCACACCTCAGGTAGGGAGCCCTGCAGCCGTGGGGAAGGCCTTGGCAGGGCAGGCACGCAGCCACAGCCAGGGCCGAGGGCTCTAAGGGCTTCTGCTCAGGACATCCGATCATTCTCCAGTGTCCTGTCTGCTTGTACTCCTCGTCTGCCTCAGTTTAACAGCTCAGAGACGAGTGTGCTCATTCCTGATCCAAGCTAACAAAGTTAGATAAAATCATGGTCTCTCTGGACAGAAAAGGCTGGCCCAGGTAACGGGCAGCCCGGCACCGTACTGCGGAGGCCTGCTCGAGATCTTCCGAAGGGAAACCCAGCCCTTGGGGAACGTGCTCTCCGGGGAGGATGGCGGAGTACTGTGTGTGACTATCCTTCTGGTCTCTTCCAGCATTATCCGTCAGTTCACATCACAGCTTATGAAAACGATGAGCGAGTGCCGCTGAAAGGAATCATAAACTACACGGAGAAACTTAAGGAGGCTGTCGCAGAGCACACCAAGGGAGCGGGTGAAGGTAGGAGGCTCCCGACTGGGACCCTGGCTGACAGGACTGCCCTCAGCACAGCATGCTTCATGTTCAGACCCAACCATCCGCCTGGAATGCAGGAGCATCTGTCTTAATGCCAACTCCCCAAAGTCCTGGCAGCTATAGCTGCCATGCCTCTTTAGGAACCATGTTAAGATAAAGCATGTAGGACTCAAGGCAAAAAGGGAATGTGGAATGTGACTTGGAAATCTACACACAAATTCGTCCATGTAACAGTTACTGAGACATTCTATTGCTGCTCATGAATGAATGGTCATTCATTTTCATTAGATAAGAATTTTTCTGGGACTGGAGAAATAGCACAGTGGTTAAGAGCACTGGCTGCTCTTCCAGAGGACCCAGGTTCAATTCCCAGCACCCACATGGTGGCTCACAAGTGTCTATAACTCTGGTGGCGGCCTTGTTCTTTGTTCCTTTGCTGTTTGAGTAAAAGTACTCCAAAAGAGCCGGCCTCGCCTCCTGAGGGGCTGCTTGCTGTTCTGTCCGCTCTTTCAGGCTATCAGCCCCCCAACATTATTTTGGATATTCAACCTGGAGGGAATCATGTGATTGAGGATTCTCACAAAAAGGTATGTTATCCATCTCCTGTGTGCTGCAGAGTCCTCAGTGTGGATGTTGTGTGCAAGGTTTTCAGTGGTTAAGGCAGAGTTCCTGGGAGAGCGGCTTCCCAAACGTCAGGCCAGAGGGGAAGGCCGGCCGTTCCTGGGCTGCTCTGGTACCAGTGAGGGCGCTCTCTGCTACGGAAGAGCTCCTCCTGTTAGACTAAAGACTCCAGGTTAGCTTAGCTGGGATAAAGAAAGACTGGGAACGCTAGGGTTCTGCTTGTCCTGGCTAACCCTCACTGTGTTTCTTTTAGATCACAACCCAGTTGAAATTCCTATATGACGAACTTGGATTTGACAGCACTGAAGCTTTTGAGGCTCTGAAGAAATACCTAAAATTCTGAAATGCTGCATTCAGCTGGAACTGGAAACACATGGAAATAATAATTAGTCTTGTTTCCAGTTGGTTTAGCAAAAGTGAGGTTTTTTTTAAGTTATTATATAATTTTTTTAAAAGTTGCTTCTTTGTGTAATTTTGCCTTGTGTACATCTTGATCATACTGTTCCCACCCACACACACCCGTTGGCCTGGGAAAGTCGTTTCCTGTCATGCTTCTTCGTAGGATGTAGAGAAGGGAGTCAGGAGGACTGAGGCAAGAGAATGCCTGGCCTCCTAATCAGTCTTTTAACAGAATTTTACAATTCAGTATCCTTCCCCTTTGTGAATATATTTAGGCACTGTGGCTATGAGTCACCTAACAATTTCCACAACTCCACTTTAAGCATTCTTCACATTTAAATGCTTCAGTATTCTGGCATAATCTTTTAAACACTTTATTGTCCTTTCAAACATTTAAGAATCTTACCTAAAACAATGCATTTGTGCTACAGAAATATCTAAGAATTGACGCCATTCATGAAGCTAGTCAGCCCGTAAGTACTTACTTGATGGCTGACATACACCGGATGCAGGGCGGCCATCTCTTAGGCCTTCCTAACACGTGTTATACAGAATGTCCAGTGCACTGGAGTAGCATGCACGACTGGAGACAAAGCATTTGTCTCGGAAAGCTGCCCGGTTATGGAGGAGAGCCTTCATGCTGTGCTCCAGGATGAGTCCCTCTCCCTTCTCCAGAGAAATGGCGCGGGTGTCAACATCACTACCTTTGGAGGCTGAATTGGTACTTAATCTTATTCTCAGTTTTGTAGGAAGATCTGAAATGAGTTCCTGTAGATTTAGCACAGTTGATGATTCTCCAAAATTCAGAACCACAAGGAAGACTTTATCTATGCCGTCCAGCTCTCTTGTGTACACAACAGAGTGACTGTCATCCCTCAAAAGGCAAAACCAGCCCCTGCTGAGAAGCAGCTCTCTGGCATGGAGTAAACTCAGATCCTGATAGAGCCTCAGTGCTGAGCTCGGCTGGGTCTTTTGGACCTGTTTTTAAAAAAGAATATTCACATTAATGTTTGACTTTAAGAATTAACCCCTCTCCCCCCCCAAAAAAAAAACTTGCTTCTATTTGCTCCTTAAACTGTCCAAATAAGTAAATAACTGCCCAATTATAAAGCATCTATAAATAGTTTGTCCAAAAGTCATAGGAATTACAAATTCTGATTTTCTGCATGTCTGGGAATCCTTTCAGTATGCATTGTGTGCCCACATCTTAGAGCTGCAGAAGTCTGGCTCCAGCTTAGGTCATTTAACTTGGAAGAAATGAAGTCACTGCTGTATTGTAACTTCCCGATGCCTGGAAGCAAAAAGCCACCATCTTAGGGGGCACGGACTTGGTTCTCATCTGTGGGATGACCTGAAGGGCACTGCTGTGCAGAGGTCTGGGTCCAGCAGACGTGGATTCTCAGATGGCTGAGGATAGAAAGAACAGTGCCCACGGCAGAGCCTGGGGTGCGAGGCAGCGAGGCTGTATTCGCGTTCTCTCCGCTGGCTGTAAAGGTAGTGTTTGTCCACTAACGGCGTGGGTTTCTTGTACAGCTTCACAATAATGTTGTGAACAGCAGTGCTGTTCTCCCTTTCCTTTCCTCATAAGCACTTTCTGTTACCTCGTCCCCCAGGCGTCACTGTCTGGGCACACAACTCTGAGCCGGTTCGCCTTCCTTCTCTTCCCTTCCATGTAAGCATCCACCCGTCTAGTGCGCTCGAACATTCTCATTCCCCTCCTCCCTTTAAATTATCTAAGATAGATTATCAGACAGATAATTCCCATGTCAAAGGGTATGCACATTCAATATATAATGCCAAATTATTCGTAGCTGTTGCCAAATCAACAGTAATGTTCACTCCTGACACTTGCCAGCCATGTCTCTGGGGCGGGGCAGTTGTCACCATTGTTATTGTGGTTCTTTTCCAGTAGATGCTTAGTAATGTGTATTTAATGATATCTCGTGGATATTTAAAGATGTTCATTCTGTTACCAGGTGCAAAGTGCCCCTAGTCTGTGTGTGACTGTCTGTGTTGCCACCTCTCAGTAGCTTAGTTATGCATGGAAGCAGAGCTTGGTGCCACTCGCGCGAGGGCCCAAGACGATAGTCTTTTCATCTCCTCTCATGTGAACTCTTTCTCTGTAATTGGGGACTTGTCTCTTTCTCTTTGCATTTCTCAAAGTACTTGTTTGATATATCTTGGAGCTTCAGTTAACATTCATAAAGATTTGTGGGGTTTGGTGGACTCTTCAATGCTTTTCACTGTTTGAAAACTGCATTTCTCTCATATACTGCTTTCATATTGAATTCTATTTTGTCTGCTATTAAATATTTCCAAGCCCACTTCTGTAAGTCTTTTTTTTTCCTCTAGGAAATGCATACACATAGTATAAACTTCAGTTGCAAGAAGAATATATTCAAGGCAATCACAAAATGATTTAGGTATCAGGAAATGGTAAGCTGAGCCAGTGCAAGCATTTATAGGCGTGTTTACATACGGTGCCATGTTTATATATGTTAAAAGCGCTCTCCAAGGTGGTGCACGCCTTTAATCCCAGCACTCGGGAGGCAGAGGCACTCAGATCTCTGAGTTCAAGACCAGCCTGGTCTACAGAGTGAGTTCCAGGACAGCCAGAGCTACACAGAGAAACCCTGTCTTGAAACCAAAAAAAAAGTATAAACATTCTTTTGATAGCTAAATTGCAAGCTTTCTTCCATTACAATGGCCTTTGTTATTGTTAGTTATCTGTGTCCTTTCTTTTAGCTATTCCTCACGTCGGGATTTTGTCTTATCTAATCTGAATACTTTTATCTTTTAACATGAATTCGACCAATTTGGATATGTCACTACCTTGTTTCAACATCCCCCTGAAGCCTCATTTTATCTTTTAGTTATAATCATATTCTTTTGTTTAGATTTCTCAGAAGACTGCTACAAGATCAATTGGTATTCAGTCACCATTCCCTTATGTTTAGAAGACACACATTTATGTTTCCTAGTCCTTTAAGACTTAGTGACCACTTTATAAGAAACTCCAGAGAAAGGGTGGGTAGGCTTTCTGTAAAGACTTGTGAAGGATTCCCGTCATAACTGGGAACTCTCGAGCACAAGCACTTTAGTGAAGAACTACATACAATGCATAGTTTTCATGGGCACTAGTATACCCGGTCATGTTCCACCAAAAACACGGCTTCCAAACTCCTTACAAGGCGAAAATTGCAAGGCAAGTCCGTGATGGAGTCTAAGAGTCTCATTCAAGGTTTCCCACATGCCTGTTCTAAATCCATGTAAATGTCCACTGGTACTTACCTCCACATTGACGGTGTGGTAGTCAGAGTTTGTGGGTAGCCAGGTGTGGTTGGCCTCCGTAAAGCCAGCGTTTGAACTATTGTCCCACTGCATCGGTGACTTGGAGAGAAGAGCAGTCTATGTTGAAAGACCAGAAAGAAAGCCAGGATCGAGTTAGTACAAGAGATCCATCTGGGCCTTTCCTGGCTACTTCCTGACTGCTCCTCCAGCTCGGAGCTGTGTCAGCGCTCCCTGGCTTTCGTTTAAGGAAGAGCCCCAGCATACACAGACAGGTCAGCCAGTAATCTCCTCGGTTGGAAATGCACTTGTCCAAACTGTCATGTGTTTGCAATCTACTGTTTTTTTCCAAAAAGTGAAAGATTTTAAAAATATTCTAGTTGCAATTCATGACACCCCGTCCCCCTGTGATAAACTGATGTCCAAGTAAACCCTACCAGACTAAGCTGACTGTGACCTGTGCCTGCTCCTGGGTCCACCCTGGTCATTGTGTGAACACCACCACACAGTGAGCTGCCAGTAGGATAAGTTTAAATGAACCAAATATGAAGGAAACTATCCCACACGTGAAAGTGAACTGCACAGTGTCACCAATGGGTATGCAGTCACCATCCCCTGCAGGATGTCATCCACCCAGCAACTCGATGTGAGAACCACATCCCCAAACAATCACAGCCACACAACAGAAACAGGAGAAGGCGAAGCTGTGGTCACTTGGGAGAGGACTTTGAATAATATACAAAGGAAGTCACTGGCCCTCTCAGAGCCTGCAGGGTCCTTGCTTCTGCCCAAGAAGCTTAGTTGTGGGGCTCAGAAGGTGGCATCTCAACGAACTCCTGGGCAGCCAAGAAAGCAGATAACCCTGACCCTCAACAGTGGAAAACATGGCCAAGACGTTCAGTGGTAACCGCATGGGAAGCGGGCCGTGTGGCAGTGGCCCCCAGCAAGAAGCCTGTCACCCTTACAATATCATAGCTCTCGTTGAAACTTGTAAGGGAAATGTCTCCCATCCCTATTTCTTCTCCGTAGTAAGTTATGGGTGTTCCTGGGAGTGTGAGCAGAAGCATGTTCATGGCGTTGACAAACTCCTGCCCTACTCGGGAAGTCAGCCGACGAGTCTCTGGTCCGCCGGTCTGAAAGGTAAAGAGTTTAAGAGCACACCTCTGTACACGATTCCATAAAAGAATTATACCCTGATTGAAATGGAAAGTCCCCCAGGCGGAGGGTCACTGAAGAACCCAACCCGCCCCCACTGATACAGGAAGCCCAGAGGGGGGTCCTGAGCCGGCCACCTGCTGTGTAACTGACCTTGTGCTACCTTGGTTGCTGTGCTGGCTAGTATTATGTCAACATGACACAAGCTAATGTCATCCGAGAGGAAGGAACCACAACTGAGAAAATGTCCCCATAAGATTGGGCTGCAGGCAAGCCTATATGTACAGCATTTTCTTACTTGGTGGCTGACGTGCAATGGGCCAGCCCACTGTGCACCCACAGTGCCATTCCTGGGCTGGTGGTCCTAAATTCTGTAAGAAAGCAGAGCTACGAAGTGCTTGTGCGCCCCTTAAATCCTTGGGAGGGAGGTGGATCTGTGTGAGTTCAAGGACGGCCTGACCTAAAGAGCAAGTTCCAGCAGGATTCAAAAAGGAGCAAGTGAGAGAGAGGGGAGGCGAGGGGAGGGGAGGGGAGGGGAAGAGAGGGGAGGGGAGGGGAAGAGAGGGGAGGGGAGGGGAGAGAACTACTAGGTTAAAAAGGCAGGAATATCCACTGTGTGTTTATTGTTTTTGTTGAAGCCTGCTCCCACAGCAATCCAGTAGCCATTTTGGTTCATGCCTACGAGTGAATGTTATTGACACAGAAAAATAACTTGACTGAGAGCAGGGTCAAGCTGACCACATACCCTGTTAAGTTCTGAGGTTTGTTCGTCAATCATAAGCTCCACTTAGGACCAATCCAAAGGCCAATCAGAACTGTTCTGTCTAGCTCGACAAAATAGCGTGAGCTGACAACCAGGCCATACTTCCTGCGCCGAACATGAGCCCATGACACTCATGGTAGGTTTTGCCTGTATAAGCTGGTCCTGACAAATATTCATGGCCAAAATCATTTCCCAAGCCTGGTCTGCAGCCCTGATCAATCAATCCTGGGGTGCGTGTTTGTTTGACTGAGACTGGAGTATGAGTGGTTGGTGCAGTGATCCCCGGTTTTCAACAGTTTTGAGATTCTCAGTATCCAAAACCAGTTTCTAGAGGCAAATTGGGAACCTAGAGAGAGAGCTCAGGTAGTAAGGTATCAGCTGCACAATTGTGAGACCTGAATTTGATCCCAGCATCCATGCAAAATGGCAAGTTTGGTGGCACACTTTAGTAACCCCATCATTGGGGAGGTGGGGGAGACAGGCAGATCCCTGGGGCACTGGTCAGACAACCTAGCCTAGTTGGAGAGCCCCAGACCCCAGAAAGACCTCAAAAATCAAGGTGGACAGGCAAGAAGGAACAACACCCTTGTACATATCCACATGCGCACAAACACATACACACATGCATATACAAATATCCACACACATATATGAATGTGCCCACACATCAAGACAAAAGGTAAGGTAGTTCTTACAAAGAAATTTATAAAACTGGGCATGGTGACTTGTGCATAAGAGATAGCCCAGAGGGGAGGTCATGAATCCGAGAGCACTGTAGGCTACATAACAAGACTCTGTCTCCAAAAAATGTACATAGTCCTAGCTGAAATTTTCTGATGTATTCTGTAACTATGTATGATTTCCACATGGGAAATGCTCCAGTTACATAGCAGAACATGTGCAGCTGATGAAAGCACCTGACGACTATTTTCTTCCCTGCAGCTGGATGCAATGGGCAGACTAAAAACAGCACTTCACTGCTTAAAGGACACTTTATCCCCATCACACAACAGGGTGCCAATGACTGTGCCCATTTCACAGATGAAGGAGCTCGGAGAAAGGGCAGTATTCAAATTACAGTATGCTGGACAAGCAGCCTTTGACTGAAAACTTGATAGCTACGACCAAGAAAAGGAAGCAACTTCCTGTTCCCTTAGCCATGCTTAGATAGCCCTCTTAATTGTATCTTTGAGAATCACTAGAAAGTGATTTTCTAGTTTTATGGCCAGAAAATTCAGTCATCTGTTGTTTTCTTCTAAGTGCTCTTAGCTATTAGGCAAACTGGTTTCTCAAATCATCTGGACACAGAGTAAGTTCTTCCTTTTCAGAGTTGAAAGCAGACTCTTACCCTGAGTGGCTCAAAGTGGCAGACACAAATCCTCTTAACCTCACAGGCTGAGAATGACCCCACGCACCCGTGACACTAGAAGCTGTCAGAATACCTTCAGTCACTGCTAAAACAACACCCTGAAAGCTGTGACATCAGGGGTACAGACAACAGCCAGAATAAGAATCTGAAAACGGCTCAGAAGGCTGGGGACTGTGGGTCGGTGGGGGAGCGCATGCCCAGTGTGTGAGGACCTAAGTTCAAGCTTCAGTGCCACCAACAAAAGGAATTAATGTATTTTTTAAAAAATCTCCCAAATAGGGAAAATGTTAGCAAAAACTAAAAATCCACATTTTCCAGAATGCTTAAAATTAACTAAAGGCAGGGGCAATTCCCTCTGGCCATTAACTTATTCAGCAAAACCAGTGGGCGTTGTATATCAATAGTGATTTAACTTTCCCTAAGTCCCCTCTCTTTAAGTCCATATGCTACACAACTCCACAAGCCCCAGCTAAACGCAGGCATAACAGCCATGAGCAGGGATCATGGATTTAACACTAAATGGATGCTGCATTATCTGGGTCCTACTACTGTGTAAACTTCACTGCAGCTCTCTTTCGCTTGAGTGTTTATCTAACCTAACTCAGGATTAACTATGCAAACAGCTAGAGCCTCATTCCTCATAACATTTGTGACAACATTTTGCCTTTGTATGGCCGTGACATTATACCAACTGAGGCTAAAGTAAGGCCCAGACGCACGAGAAGAAACAATTGGGGAATGAGTTACCCAAGACTCTGAAGAGGTTCTCCAGCTGTCCCTGGAAGGCCTGGAAAGGCTTTGTCTAATCTTTCATCTCAGCTGACATAAGGCTCAGTGCAAGTAGAAGTGAAGACAAAGGCAGAGCTATGAGGTTAGTGCTGGAAGTTTGTCCCTGCACACGAAGGACCCCTCAGCAATAGCGGGGAGATCATTAGCTCAAGGCATCTAAAGACTCTCCCCACAGCTGGAGAAACGGCTCAGTGGCTAAGACGACTGCAATTCGGTTCCCAAGATCTACATCTGGAAGCTTACATCTACCTGTAACTTCACCTACATGGGATCCAACACCCTCTTTGGTCTCCAAAATGGACTCAAGCTCACACGTACACCAGACATAAACACATATACAGAATTTTAAAAGAGAAAACTAAAGTATTTTTTTAAAGGTATCTTCAGTTACTAATTTACAAAGCAGAGACTTCCCTGGTCACACAAAACAAAGGGCACAAACTTTATAGACCCCATCTAAAGAACAAGACAACGAACACTACACAAGAGAAAAATCATATTCCTACAATTACCCTATTATACTACTATGTAATATATTTTATACTAAAATAACCAGGTCTCCACAAAAACAAATACCTGAAAGACATACAAAGTAACAAAAATATGGCCACAACATAAATATGGGAAAATTGATGGAAAATGTTGCTAAGATTAAGAAAAGGAAAAAACTAAACTAAATTTAAAAGATCACACCTTTAATCCCAGAGGAAGGTGGATTTCTATGAGTTCGAGGCCAGCCTGGTCTACAGAGTGAGTTCCAGGACAGCCAGGGCTACACAGAGAAACCCTGACTAAAAAGAAGAGAAGAAAGGAGAGGAGAGGAGGAGAGGAGGGGAGAAGAGGGAAGGGGAGGGGAGGAGAAGGGAGGAGAAGGGAGGGGAGGGGAAGGAAGGGGAGAGGAGGGGAAGAGAGGGGAGGGAAGGGGGGAGGAGAAGGGAGGGGAGGGAAGGGGGAGGGGAAGGGAGGGGAGGGAAGGGGGGAGGAGAAGGGAGGGGAGGGAAGGGGGAGGGGAAGGGAGGGGAGGGAAGGGGGAGGGGAAGGGAGAGGAGGGGAAGGAAGAGGGAAGGAGAGTGGAGGGGAGGGAAGGAAAGAATGAATAAAAAGAAAGAAAGAAAGAAAAAGAAAGAAAGAGAGAGAGAGAGAGAGAGAGAGAGAAAGAAAGAAAGAAAGAAAGAAAGAAAGAAAGAAAGAAAGAAAGAAAGAAAGAAAGAAAGAAAGAAAGAAAGAAAGAAAGAAAGAATAACTCTGGCGAGAGACTGTAATGTGTAAATGCAGTGCGTGGCAGGCCACAGTGTCTCTAAAGCAGTGACGGTGAGGACACTAAGTTGCTCTAGTGAGCAGGAGTGTCCTGTTCCTTCACCCTCAGCCTTCAATTGCTGACCTCCAGGGAAAGTTCCACATCTGCTGGCTCCGCCCCCGGAAGAGCCTTACCCCGGTTCCTACTTAGGTATCATATTGTAATGTGTGCCCTTCCTGTGTCTAGACACTGGCGCTCACCAGGGGTCCAGACGCCTACAGGGTTTGATACAGATACACTAGTGCTTCTCAGCCTAGGAGCACAGGCTGTGTGTAGACAGGGAAGAAGCTTCCGGAATCTCTGGGCTTCACATGCCCCTTCTGTGGTACTCTATGCCACAAAAGCTACCCTGACTCTAGCCTTCCACACTGGAGACCTGTCTTTACTGGGATCATAAACTGTGGGATGGGGGATAAAATTATGGTTTGATAGCCATCCCTGGCCAAGTTTAGTGAGCACAGATAAATGCTCATTAAGCACTGATCTAGTTGTGTGGATAATGTTCTACCCTTTGTTATAAGAGCCCTGAGCTGGACAGTTTCACATCAACTGGTACAAGTTTCAGTCATCTGAGAGGAGAGAACCTTCTTAAGAAAGTGTCACCATAAGACTGGGCTGTAGACAAGCTTGTAGGGCATTGTCCTAATTAATAATTGATGAAGGAGGTCCCAGTCCTTTCTGTGTGGGTTGTGCCATCCCTGGGCTGGTGGTCCTGGGTTCTATACCAAAGCAATCTGAGCAAGCCATAGGCAGCAAGCCAGTAAGCAGCATCCCTCCATGGCCTCTGCTTCAGCCCCTGCCTCCAGGTTCCTGCCCTATCTGACTTCCTGTCCTGACTTCCTTCAGTGATGGATGACAGTACAAAGTATAAACCAAATTTCTCCCTTTCCTCCCCAATTTACTTTTTGGTCATGGTGTTTTGTCACAGCAATAGAAACCCTAACTAAGACAAGCCCAGTCAGAAGCTAGGACAGATGTAACACTCACACTAAGTAAGATCACTTAGAAAAAAAGGTGCACAATCACAGTAGAGGTGACTGTTCAGAAAGTGTGACAGACGCTGTGTGCTGCGCACGAGGCTTACCATCCAATTGGGCCATCTTCCTGCGGGCATGTTTTCCATCCAGGATGTGATAACTTCATATACAGTATGCCCAGACAGAGTGTCTAGTGTGGTGAAGTACTTGTTGAAAGGGAAGTCCGCTTCCTGGATAAACGGCAAGCCATAGTACATCATGGTCTTCTCAATGTTCTCGGCCGAGGCTTCGGTCCCCATGAACCTAGAAGAGTTGGCAAACTTTGCTGTCTTCGACTGCCAACAAAAGAGTGGGAACAACTCAGCAGCCACTTAGAGCTTGCCGTGGATAAAATGTGGGGGCCCCTCACAGATCAGTGCAGTCTCAGACCTTGTCAGAGTTCAGCAGCTTTGTACAGGGGCAGTTAGTGCAGAGACAAGAGGGGAACCTTCAGAGATTTCGTGTTTGTGGAGTTTCAGCCACAAAGGGGACATCTGTGTCACACATCTCTGCAAGGCTCAGGGACCATCACAGGTGAGGGGACAGAAAGATCGGAAGAATCAGAAGCCCTGGAGGACTGAGGCAAGCCAGCACCTCCTGGATACGACAGCGCACATACAGTCTCTCAGAGGCTATGATGCTGACACAGGAGGGAGCCAGTCAACTTTCCAGCATGGAGGGAAAAGGATCCAGCCTGAGCCCACCTAGCCCTAACTAAGAAGCCACTGACACTTGATGGCTGGGAGGGGAAGGAGAGTCCACTTTCTTTAAGGGTGTGGTTCTGTTCCTGGTATGCTGACCACAGTCCAGTAGATGCTCCCTCATTCACAAGTGTATATGAGCGGCATATAGTGGACTCAGAGGACATAAAGTTGGGAGGGGTGGGATATGGAGAATAGCTCTGGGAGAGCTAATGGAAGAGTGGGGTTAGATATAATCAAAATTATATATATATACACATATATATACATACATATACAAATACACACACATATACACAGCATTGTATGCATGTATTAATACTTTCAGTAAGGGAGTCACATGCATAATTAGATGGGGCTCTCCAGAGAGCAGCACACAAATGCAGAACTTGGTTCTCCAACAATACTGCTCTCTGCTTTCAACACCCGACTAAAACTCTAACATCTTAAGACCTTCTTTGGACTACATATTGGTTTTCTTGGAGTTAAGAATAAAAGTAAATTTCAACTGTATATAAAAAAAAAAAAAAGACCTTCTTTGGACATTTCCATACACTTAGAATCTCCAGTCTATAGCTTCAGTAACAAGGTTTCCCCTTATCATCAATATGTACTCTGAAAAACATTTAGGAAGATACAGTCAAGTCACCTGAACTGTCCCCTTCAGTGCTGCATTCGATAGCTGAGGTGGCACACAGATGGGAAGCCAGTCTCCTCCTCCTCCTCCTCTTCCTCCTCCTCCTCCTCCTCCTCCTCCTCTTTCTCCTCCTCCTCTTCCTACTTTTTGCTCTACTTCTTCTTAAGACAGAGTCTCTGTGTAGCCCTGGCTGTTCTGGAACCCTCTCTGTAGACCAGGCTGGCCACAGACTCAGAGATCTCTGCCTGTCTCTGGCCCCTGAGCTCCACAGTCAGTGTGTGCCGGCTCCCTCCTACCTCTGCCGTTGTTCCCTGAGTCCAGTGCCTTCTCCAAAGCGAGCGAGTTCTTATATGCTCTCGCCCAGTCTGTCAATTAGCTACCTAGTGATACAAAGTGATATCCTTTTTCCAGGATCCTTAAGACCAGCTATATTTCCAATTTTTGTAAAATTTTTACATTCTTAGAATAGCTCTATAGAGCTTTATTTAACTGCCTCAGAGTTTCTACTCCAAAGTTAGAAATTCAAAATGCCCCCAGAATCTTTAGATTTTCATAGTAGAGATTCTTAACTTCAAACTTCACAGTTTCTTGCATGCCAGATACTATTGTAAATGAGTTACATACATTGCCTAATCTGGTCTCCACAGTCCTCTAAAGCTTGTCACTATTACTCTATTTGTGACACCCATTTTTGCCAACAGACAACCCAAGGTCACCAAGCAACAGAGCAGGACCTCAGCTCCCTGACCTCACAGCTGTGCTGACCACTGGGGTCTGTCAACAGTCCAGTTGGAGTGTTGGAGCCCACACTGTCCAAGAAACAGAATCCCCACAACAATGGGGAAAATAACAGTTCACAGGGCTGGAGAAATTGCCCAGCAGTTACAAATGCGAAGTGTTCTTAAAGGGGGTCCAAGTTCCCATCCCAGGCCCCATCCCAGGTATGCGACCCCCTGTAACTCCTCCTCCAGGTATGCGACCCCCTGTAACTCCTCCTCCAGGGGATTAGCACCCTTTTCCTGACTCTGCAGGCACTTTACTCCTGTGAACAAAACTCACAGAATGTAGAAATAAAGAACCACAAGGTTACTCTATGACCTGCACATGTGCACCATGGCACACATGCCCTGATACACACACATCATGTACACACACACACACACACACAACCCAACAACAATAATAAAGTGCAATCATAGTTATGCAGGTCTCTTTAGGATATAACTTGGGCCTACAGTTACCGGTATCTGCCAGGCTCCCTGCTGTACTGGTTCATGGTCTGCCGGAAGTCTCGGACGATGTCATGCATTCCCACCTGAGTAGTGGTGAAGTCGTGGTACAGCTCTGAGTAGCGGGTTACGGTGTCCTTGGGAAAGCAGGACAGCATGATATTAGCACCATTTCACACCTACACAGGCCGGGACCACATGAACTAAGAGATACTTGCTCAGTGGTAGTCCTAGAAACTTTGGTGCCCAAGAGGCTTGTGGGTGACAGATACTTACAGTCCTTAATATTGCATTAGTTCTTATATTGGTAACTTTAAAAAAAATTAGTGAGCAGGGTCAGAAGGGATGACTTAACAGTTAAGAGCATTGACTGCTCATCTAGAGGACCCAGGTTCAATTCCCCGCACTCATACGGCAGCTCGCAACTGTCTATAACTCCATGATCTGACACCTTCCCAACATACATGCAGGCTAAAACACCAGTGGACAGAAAATAAAAATAAATAATTTTTTTAAAAAAAAAAATCTAATGAACAGTAAGTGTTTCTCTATCACCCATTTTAACATACTAAATTTTACCAAATACCAAAACTTTAATTAGAAAATCCCTGTAAATATAACTGCATAAATGCTGCAGACATTCTGGATGAAGGCAGGGCTGGCTGCACAACTCTACTGCTTACAAGATGTCCTCATTTAACTTTGTTTCCTTGCTGCCTCCAGCTTTCATGGCTACTGTTAGGCATCGCAGTGTTCCAACCACCGACCGATCAAGCCTAGTAGTCGTTCCTACACTGGAAGAGTCAAAAGACTACAGCTCACGTGAGCTAAGGGCCTGGGATGGACGCAGACTGGCTAAGCCGCCCCAGCCTGTCATGTGGCCTGCTCAGTGAGCTCTCTTTGAGTAGGTGAACTTCACCTCTGACGTTGAAAGGGTTGGATGGGGAGGGAGGTGTTTTAACCCTGGCGTTTTCCTAACATCGCAGATCCTAGAGTTGCCTCGAAGACTGATGCTTATATTACATTACAGTCAGCAAGGTCTCTCTCCAAGAGACAACTAGTGCTCTTTGAGAAAAATGGCTAATACTGCCTGTTGTCTTCATTTTTCCACCTTACCAGAAGTTGTGAGCAAAAAAAGTATAATGCTAGTAGTAGTAGTAGTAGTAGTAGTAGTAGTAGTAGTAGTAATTAATAATAATAATAAATGGGCTTAATTCTTACCTTTGCTTAATGATGTCATCTTACAATCAATTGCTCTTTAATTAGGTAAGTAGGTAGGTAGTGGGTAAATAAGTAGGTAGGTAGCTGATTAATTAATGAGTAATAAAAATGCATACAGCAGTTCAGGACAAAGGGTAGAAGCCAATAATAAAACACTCTGTGGAATTCACTTTACCTATTTGGCTTTATTAAGAGCATCTACTAGACAAGCAACTTTAGATTGTCTTCAGGCATACAATGTGCTGCTAAGATTCATGGGAGCAGCCACACGCTGCTGTAACTTGGTCAATGTAACATTCTGTCCCGTAACACACAGCACAACTCCAACATTTTGGAGTACATATAGGGACTACTATCTGCTTGACCGGAGGAACTAGGGTGACTACAGAAGAGTGGTCAGCCAGAGGAATAAGGTAGTTGTGAACTCCTTCTGCCACAGGGTGGGCTTCAGGGGAGGATCAAGAGTGCAGCACCTCAAGGAGCACAGCTTAGTCAACGAGTGGGTTTGCTTTGGGCTTTCATAACCCTAAATCCCAAATGGAAATCATGAAGCCACTCTTGTCTGGATGTTGAGAGACCTCGATGAAACACGGTAATACCCAGGGCTAATTCCCTTGTTCTGACTGGCCTTGAGCACCTAGCAAAGTCCCAGGAAACTGGGGCCTCTACCTTTGAGCCCAAGTGAAACAAGAGAAAAGCAATCTTAGTGAGCAAACTCTGTCAGTCCATACTGCGTCCCCAACACCCTCACTGAAGAAAGATTCTCAATGGATCCCTGGCTCTGCAAAGAGTCCCAGATGCAGGAAGGAAGTTCTTCACAGCATGTCCCGCAAGTGGGCAAGCTCGCCCTTGTAACTGGCATCTTAGACTGAAACAGAGATGACAGGGTTGGAGGGACAGCTCAGGGGTAAAGACTGCTCACTGCTCTTGCAGAGGACATGCTTAGCTCCTGGTGCCCATCCAGTTAGCCTCAGGGGAACCCCACACCCTCTTCTAGCTTCTGTGGACACCTGCACTCATGTGCACAAACACATATATGGATAATTTTTAGATAACAAAATTTTAAAAGTTCAAATCCAGAAAACACGCTGATAACATTTTCAGATAAGGGAAAAAAGTTTAAAATAAGACTTTACCGGTATTTGGGATGTATTCACTTGGATTTCATTTCTCAGATCCTTCGCTTCCAGAAGAAACTTAACTGCATCGAAACTAAACCCATCAACACCATTTGAGAGCCAGAACTTTATTATTTCCTGAACATGAAGAAACAAAACACTTGATTACATATAGTTTGTAGATAAAAACTGTAGCTAGGACATTAACAGAGGAACCATCAGAAGACATGTAGTTCTACATACAAAACACATGTTGTCACACACAGACCCTCACAGTCTAATTCCATAATTGGTTCTCTCAGTGCCAGGTGCTGGGTCTGGGACAGAACTGAATGTTCATGGTAGCAGGGTTGCTAGGGAACACTACCCTGATGGCAATTCCATCACATGATGAACATTAGCTGGCCGCAGAGAAGAAGGATTTACTGGTGCATTCTGGGACACACACGAATCTTAGAAGCATTTTTGCTAAATACAAGGAATAAATATTGAATAATTTCCTTTATGTGAAATGTCCACAATAGACACATCCACGGAGAAAGAAAGGGAGACTGGTTAATGATGGGGCGACAGGGTGGATAACGCTGGCAAAAGTAGACAAAGCTTCCGCCAGGCACCTTTTCTCTGTCAAACACCACTACTCCGAGCCACCGAGCCAACATTCACAACGCCCAAATCAAGGATGCTGGCCTGTGCTGCTGTCTGCTTATCTGGTTCATGGTTGGTTGGCTGCTCGGTTTGGGAGACAGAGTCTCACTCTGTGTCCCAGGCTCACCTAGCTAACATTGAAGGCCTTTCTCTCTTCTCTTCTTTTCTTTGCTTTTTTTCTTAAGAAAGCTGCAGTGGGGGCTGGAGAGATGGCTCAGTGGTTAAGAGCACTGACTGCTCTTCCAAAAGGTCCTGAGTTCAATTCCCAGCAACCACATGGTGGCTCACAACCATCCGTAATGAGAACTGACACCCTCTTCTGGAGTGTCTGAAGAAAGCAACAGTGTTCTTACATATAATAAACAAATCTTTAAAAAAAATTTAAAAAAAAATAAAGAAGGCTGCAGTGGGACAGGGTTTCTCTGTGTAGCCCTGGCTGTCCTGGAACTCACTCTGTAGACCAGACTGGCCTTGAACTCAGAAATTCGCCTGCCTCTGCCTCCCAGAGTGCTGGGACTATAGGCGTGCGCCACCACTGCCCGGCTTAAAAAAGATTTTTTAATGTATTTTATGTCTATGGGTGTTTTGTCTGCATATATCATGCATCAGATCTCATGGAGCTACAGTAACCGTTGGTTGTGAGCCACCATGTGGGTGTGGGAATTGAACTCAGGATGTCTAGAATAGCAGCCAGTGCTCCTAACCACTGAACAATCTCTTCAGCCCTGTGGCTCTGCTCTTATATCTAATGATACGTGACATGTCTCCTTAAAATGACATTAGCCTTGGGAACCTATCTCAGTAAGGGATGAGGAGTAGATGTTTCACAAGTACAAGAAAACAATACCCTCTGCTTCACAGGCAATAGAACAAAAAGCTCCCTACTGTTGTCCAGAAATATAGAAAAATGATATTTTCTGACTCTTCAGGGAACAAGAAGATAAGGAAGATCAGGTTGCAGAAGCAGTCCAGTGGCTCTGTAGTCCAGCTACCTACACTATAGCATCTATAAGACTCATGCATCCTCCATCATTAGAAGAGCACCTGCTTTGCAGGAGCTTTGCCTGAGTACGTAGGATATTTCCGCCAGTCCAGCCTGAGACAGTAACACATCTCTGCACCACGAAAACTGGTGACCAAGCTCTACTCAGCCTTTAAAACCTCACTTGGTTAATGTTTCCTTCTACAGACCTCTAAGAGGTTCTATCTTCAAAACTGATCATTTATTTTTTTTCCCAACAATATCGTTGTATTGACTGTCTTAAAAGGTGTATGTATGTGTATATATGTGTGTGTGTGTGTGTGTGTGTGTGTGTGTATAAAACCCTGTCCTAAATGCTTTAAAGAGATTAAGTCATTTAATTAACCATTAAGTCCCATGGGCAAGGCACCATTGTTGTTCCTGTTTTATGAGTGAGGGAGCAGGCTGAGGGAGATGGTGTACCGGTGCCAAGGTCATAAGCTTAGTAAGCAGTGGGTCTCAAACTGGAGCCATATGCAACCCTTTGCTGCTTGCAACACCGGCTTCCTTCTTTACGCTGTACGTTGCTATTACGGGGAGGGCAAGGGTATTCCACAGCATGGAAGTGGAGGCCAGAAGACAACTTTGTGGAGACACTTTTGTCTTCTCATCCTTACATGGGATCTGGGGATAGAACTCAGGCGACAGAGTTTCGTGGCAAGTGTTTGCACCTGCTTAGACAGCTCACCAGTGTCTTTGATTTCTCTGTGTAGCCCTGGCTGTCCTAGAACTTGCTCTGTAGACCAGGCTGACCTTGAACTCACAGCTCCACCCGCCACTGCCTCCCGAGTCCTGGGATCAAAGGTACAGTACGTGACTCTACTGCCTGGCTTTTTTTTTTTCTTTCTTTTTAATTGGAGAGTCCGCCAACACCTAGGCCTCCCCCCATGCTAAGACAATCCGCTCCTTGCTCCTCTCAGCTAGTCTGCTTCTCTCCACGTTACCTTCCTGAGCTCTGGAGATCCTATTCCTATGTCAACAAATCCTAAGTTTTCATCTTTAGAGCACATTTTCCCCAGTACCCGTGTCCTTATAAATGTAAGTATCCACTGGGAACTTGAGTCTCCCAGAGTTCCAATGCTACAGACTCCACATACCCTCTCCCTTCTCATCTTCCATTTCAGAGCACCAAAACAACACCTTCCCACCTCAGGGTACGTATCTAAACCTGGGTCCTTCTAGACGCCTCTCTAAGTCCTGGTGAGTTCTCTGACCTCCCTGCCTACCCTTACAGGCCAAAGACTTCCAAGATTCCTTCTGACATCACTGCACTTTGAATGCTGCCCACAGGCTGCCCTCCTCCCACCCCTTCTCTAAAACCAGAGTGATTGTTTAAAAATGCAAATCAAAAAGCATTTCTGTATCTGAGGACATTTAGGCTTGGGTTTTTGCCAGGACTTTCAGGGCTGCTCGGAACTTGACCCCCAGGTCACTTAGTCTAACTGAGTCACAGGTCACTTAGACTAACTGAATCACACGGCCTTCTGAGTACTGCCCATCCCACCCACAGAGGTTGTCTGCCAGCACTCCAAAAGTACAGGATTCGTGCCTTCCCTCTGTTGGAGCCACATGCCCTCTCCCCCCAGTACTACTTCACTTGGCTTGCTCCAGCCCAACCACTTAGTGTTAAATGCCTTCTCACAACTGCCCAGCCCTTTGCTCCGTGCCCAGCTTGGGTATCTGTTTGCCCACTTCTTTCTGTCATCACACTATGTTTTCTGTTCTGTTGTCTATCTCTCCTCTGGAATAAAAACACCTTGACAGCTATAACACATGTCTGTCTCCCACCCACTTCCTCCTAGCCCACAGCCAGCATGCCACACATATATCAGAGGCTGCCGTGTCCTAGTCCACAGCTGGCATGCCACACCGTCAGAGGAGTGCATAAGGAAAATGAAGTGCCTGGCACCCAGTAGTGCAATCTTACTTAACTGCTATCAACAAGCCCTGAGGCCGGCATTTAAGGCAGGTAGTAAAAGAACTTTTTTTAAAATTTAAATGTTTATCTCTGGCAGTTCTGTGCTCACTATGGGCAGAGCAGAGTCCACCTTTAGCTATGAGTTCTAATGTTGAGCGGGGAGTGCCCTTAGCTTCTTAGCCCCCACAGCTAAGAACCATTTCCTCCCCAGGAGTGTTCCCTCCAGGGCTCAGGCTTCCCATCCTACTGGTCATAGTCACTCTGAGTCCAGACAGGGGCAAGGCAATCAGGGTCTCTTGCTAGATGTCCTGGCTCCCCCGGCTCATGGTACCTTGCTCTGTTTTCTCATCCATCAAGTATGGGGGACTAGAAACCAAAGTATTGAAAGCAGACAAATCACAAGTCTCTAATGTAAATCACCAGCTCCTCTGGAGCCTTCTAACTTCTCAAGGTGGAAACACTCAGTCCCTGAGTTCAGGCCACAAGCCAAGTCCTGACAGCCACTGGGAGAGAAAGAGAGCAAATAGAGAAGAAAGAAAGTATTCTATGTTGGAAGATGCCTGTGTCACACTGTCATAGCAGCCTGACGTGGGGGCAATCCTGAAAGCTGATGACAGCCAGGGGAAATCAGGCTCGGGCTGCAGAGGCTCAGGTTGCTCTGTGAACAGAAGTCCACCCTGATGCCTCCTCACTGCTAATCATCTCAGTGGCAAATGATTAACGTGCTCAGCTCCCCGCACAGACAAGTGCTGCGGGTAGGAACAGGAGGAGCTCAGAGAGCACCTTCCTGAGAAAGGTCTGCTCCTGGGGCCCTGAGGAGCATTTCATATTTACTCCTAATGGTAACTCCTGACTCGCCTTCCAAATAATGTTTAACCTGTGGCCAAGGAGTAGTGACCCAGACAGAAGGGCTTCCATTCTGGTGGACTAGTTAGTAAGGATTCTACTCACAGACCTCACTGCCTGGATGCCTGCAAGAGAACAGCCAAGATAGTCAAAGAATCATTAATAAATCTGCCAGCACCTTGTATTAAAATATACAAGAATTACTTAAACATTTCCAGACAGCCATCCCGGTCAGTAAAGAAAGATAGTCACGAAGGGTGAAGGGCACTGGCTGGTGACATAGTTATGAGCTCTAACTGCCAGTAAAGAGAATTGCACAGAGAGCAAGAGTGTCCCAACACTGGCCCAGGGCTGTTGTCACAATGGTGAACACAAGTCCCCAAACCAAGGTTTGAATCCTCGAGAAGTGCCAGTTCACCTGTGAAGGTGAAGGCTCATTCTCTATGATAGCTTATGTGCTTCAACAGAGCTAGGTAAACAGTCTGTCTCACAGTAAGTGACAAATAAGTATGGGCAGGAGCAGGGAGAGATCAATGAACTTTGGTAACTGAAGAGAGTCCACAGCACCAATATGAAAACTAACCCTTAGTCAACTAACTAACACTACGTCCTGCCAATGCTACTGAAGCAAGACTGCTCTGATTCAAGGTGCCTGCTTCCAGAACAGACTTCTAAGCGAGACACTGAATCCTCACACATGTCAAAATGCCCCTATGCCTAAGGAGTCCACAGGAACAAATATCTAAAAAGAAATCCAGAAAGATGGGACGTAGCTCAGTGGTAAAGGACTTGTCTAGAATGAGAGAAACTATAAAGATTTAAGAAAGAGAAGAAAGAAGAAAGAAAAAAAGAGAAGGAAGACAGACAGATGACAGGAAGAGAGGGAGGGAAGGATGGATGGGAAGCTAGTGGATAAAGGGAGGAGGGAAGGAAGAAAGAGGAAGAAAAAATAGAAGCAAGGCCCTTTTTCCTGAAACTATAAAACGTTGTAGAAGTAAATTAGAGAACACTTAAATAAAGAGAAAGTAATACTATGTTTGTAAATGGAATGTTTGATATGAAGATATGACTACTCCTCAAAAATGAGCTACCAATGTGATATAGCCTTTATAAAAAAGCCAGCAGGCTTCTTTGCGCAAGTTGAGATGCTGCTACAAAAATTCATATGGAGCCGGGCGGTGGTGGTGCACACCTTTAATCCCAGCACTTGGGAGGCAGAGGCAGGAAGGTTTCTGAGTTCGAGGCCAGCCAGGTCTACAGAGTGGGTTCCAGGACAGCCAGGGTTACACAGAGAAGCCCTGTCTTGAATTATCCACCCCCAAAAATCATATGGAAATGCAAAGAACTCAGTACAGTCAAGAATTACCTAAAACAAAGTTGGGCTAATGATTGTTTGTTTGTTTGTTTGTTTGTTAGATAGCATCTCATTTTGTATCCCTGGCTGTCCTGGAACTCACCAAACTGACCTCAAACTCACAGAGATCCTCCTGCCTCTGCCTCCCTAGAGCTGGGATTAAAGGCGTGTGCCACCACACTTGGCAGAATCATACTTCTTGATTTCAAAACTTATGACAAAATTTACCAGACAGTGGTCCTGAAACAGAAGCTGATATGTAGGAGAATGGAACAGAATTAAAGGTGCAGAAATAAAGACTGGAGCTTATGGACAGTTGGTCTTCGCTCAGAATTGCCTACAGCTTTCTGTTCTGTACTCTCTTCCCCAACAGCTTCCCTCCGAGGACTCCCCAGCTCCCCTAAATTCCTGTGTACTCTACCCCACAGCAGCACTGAGGGATGGTTTCCTGAACTGAGAGTAAGGACCCCTCTGCTGGGAGCCCACTGTGGTGGCACCCGGAACCCGGAGCAGGCGTGCAGATCTGAGCAGCCTGCACCACGTACACTGACTCCCTGCCTCTTACCCTTCAGTGTTGCCGGCTCCCAAGTGAGGTTGCCAGTTAACATGCGGGCCAGAGAGTTAAATTCTAATCTCACGTAACCAACAGATGGGTTTGTAGCAGGTATATCCCCCAAGTTGCATTACTCATTATCTGAAATCCCAAATTGAACTTGGGAGTTTTACCTCTCCTCTCTCTGTCTCTCTCTGTCTCTGCCTCCGTCTGTCTGTCTGTCTGTCTGTCTCTGTCTCTCTCACACACTCTCTCTCTCCATCTCTCTCTCTCTGCCTAGACCTCTCACTCACAGGCTCCATTTCTCTCATTTCAGCTTAACTGAACAGTATCTGGAGCACGGGCATCCCCTTCCATGGAAGAGCTGGTTCTCCTGATATGCCAATGTCCCTTCCGTGAGAGAGCATTGAGCATCACCTATAGTGTCATGGATGCAGTAGTGTCATTGTCCCCTTGAAATTCCAGACACTGTCATATTTTCAATGCTCAGGACAGGGCCCTGCTCAGTGCGAGTAATCAGGCCGTATTTACAGAGTGGATACGGAAGCTCTGTGCATAGCTTATCTCACCATGCGAACAAACGTGATATCACCACCAGCTGTGTTCATAGGCCGAAGATCTGAGAAAGTCAAAGGACAGCCAAAGGCCCACGGGGACCAGCTCCTGAAGCCTCTTCTCACCCACCTGCCCATACCAGCCAAAGAGCCTCTCCAGTGTAGGTCCCCGTGCCCCGTTCCCTAGAGTACTCTGTGTTAGATGAAGGAAGGAACCACTAAATATTTACATTTCATTTGATACCTTAATCTGAGAATTTAATAACTTGCTTTGATTTTGCTCACACAGACCTTAATTCAACATAGAGCCGTTCAAATAACCACTTAGGATCCCACTATTGGAGAAGTCTGTGAGGGTGTTCATACTCACTCAGGTTCCCACTATTAGAGAAGTCTATGAGGGTGTTCACACTCATTCAGGTTCCCACTAATCGAGAAGTATGTGGGTGTTCACACTTACCTTTATTTCCTCTTGAACAGCGGGATTTCGGAAATTTAAATCTGGTTGCTCTTTCAAAAACTGGTGAAAATAACATTGCTTTCGTACTTCGTCAAAGTGCCAGCTAGAGTTTCCATACACACTCAGCTAGCAAACAGACAGAAGGACACACAGATTAGCTCAGTCATTCCTACACTGGCCTTGTCCACAAACACATGACCTCTGCATCCTGGTCTACAAGGAAGATGCATAAATGTTTACAGCTGTCTTTCTAGGGAGAGCCCTAAGTTAAATCAACACCCCCAACTGCCACCCGAACACTCCACAACAGTGGTTAGAGAGTATTTATCAAGCAATCACCTTTCCTAACAACCACAGCACCAGCTAATGTTCTCAAGCCCAAGACAAGACCAAGTTAGGGAATAGGCATTCCTACTGTACTTTCTTGAGTCTGCTGCCCAGGTTCAAGACTCCTGTATATGAAGCAGATGAGAGAGAGACAGAGAGACAGAGAGAGACAAAGAGACAGAGAGAGACAGAGACAGAGAGTCAGAGAGAGACAGAGAGACAGAGACAGAGAGACAGAGAGAGACAGAGAGACAGAGAAACAGAGAAACATAAGTCCAGAGTTATAAAATAATTAGTCCCCAAGAGTTTGTATAAGATGCAATCACTTAAAACTCTGCTAGTCTTCTGAAACTAAAGTCTAGTGACTTGAGGCACCAGGATTCGGTGTGTTTGACACTATGACTGATATCTTCTTTCTAGAACAGAGCAGAGGGAAGATTTCTTGTTGGATGCTTGTCTCTCGTCTCTGGTCAGTCTGCCTTAGTACAGCCTTAACCACGAGAGTGTCTTGGGTTCTATCTCAGGCCTTTTGTTCATGTCTTGATAAAGAGTGACTGGAAAACATGGGAGGAAGTGTGGTGGTGGTGGTGTTTCTCCACCTAAATCCTTTTCTTTTTAATGGGAAGACATAGTCACATGGGGTCTGCATTTCCATGGCAACTGGCCACAGTGAGTAGTGGCTTCTGTCTTTCAAGGAAACCTTCATCAGTTCACTGGGTGGGCCACCTGAACATGACTCAAGATGACGTATTGACTTTATGTCTAGCCAACAAAGGGTCACAGGTAAACGACCTGAAGAGAAGTGAGGAGACCAGAAGGAAGCACATCACAGAAATGGCAGCCAAGCGAGGCATTGTGTGAGATGCCCAACATCAGCAACTCCATAATTGCTATGTCCCTCACTTACAGAATCACTGGCAATTAGATAAATGGAAAGTTAAGAACTTAACTTTCAGGTGGATTTCCATATCCACCTGAATGGCAAAAATTACAATTTAACCAACAGAAGAACACAACATCTGCATGGAAGTCTCATCTACTTAATGCAAGAAAGCTTTGCTCCCAAGCCTCAAAGCAGGTTAATAAGCACGCTTATGACATGATTAGAGATAAAGCTGAAAGCAGTTCAACTGAAGGTAACCATGCAATATCTACCTAGTACATATACATAGTACACATACATATTACATATAGGTACAATGCATACAGTAACATGCAACAGGAGAATATGTGAAGCATGGCTATCCAAAACAACAGGACAGTTCCTTCCAAAAATGAGAAATAAAAGCCAGTTTTAGAAGGGATAAAAAAATCAACTATTAATAGCATGCTTTGTATAAGCGAAGCAAAGCCCTAAGCCCCACATGGTAGGAAGGGACACGTGACTCCTACGAGCTGCCCGTCAACTTCTGCGTGTGTGCCATGGTACATGAATGCCAGCTTCCTGCCCTCCTACCCCACATAAATAACAAACAAATTCAATAAAAAGTTTAAATAAAAATATAAGTAAATACTCAGCTTCCTGACTCTATAGATTAGCTTCTATTATCTAGAACTTCATATACATGGGATAATAGGAGCTTCTTTAGAATAATTTTTAACTTATTTATTTTATGTACATGGGTATTTTGTCTACATGCATGTCTGTGCACCCTGTGTGTGTCTGGTGTTCACAGAAACTGGAAGAGGGCTTCAGATCCTCTGGGACAGGAACTATACATAGTTTTGAGCTGCCACGGGGTGTGAGGGATTGGATCCAGGTACTCTGGAAGAGCAGCCAGTGCTCTGGACAGCTGAGCCATCTCTCCAGCTGCAAAAATGGACAAGTAGTTCATTGAACTGCTAAGTAGTATTACATCATATACATCATAGCATTACAAACATATATATATATATATATATATATATATATATATATATATATATATATATATATATTGTGCATGCTAACTTTTTAAGAGTTATTTTTATGTATGTGAAATTCATGGTCATATGTATATATGTCATATGTTATGGCCAAGGAACCTAGAGACAATGTCAGATACCCTAGGACCAAAGTTACAGGCGGCTGTATACTACCCAGTGTATATGTCGCGAACTAAACCCAAGCCCTCTGGGAGAGCAGCCAGTGCTCCTAACTGCTGAGCCACCTCTCCAGGTTCTGTGTTAACTTTTCACCCCAGGAAATCAGCCTTGCCTACAAGCGGAAGCTGATGGAAGGACAGGAAAAGCAGTGGCCGAGGGAGCAGCTGCCTTGTGCTGCAGTCGAGCAATGGCCTGGTTCGAGGTGTCGGCTTTAAGATTTAAAAGCAGACTGTGGGGGCACACTGCCAGGATGTGCCACCCGATGCCCTGAGTGGATCCTGCATAGCCATTGGTGGATGAGTGGTCACAGAGAGGGCAGTCACATGGTCATGGCGCATGCGTGCTGAGGTGGAAAGCTCCCGCCCAAGGACCAGCAGAGGTCAGCATGAGAAAGGGGAGGCGCCAGTGGGGCTAGGGTCTAGAATAAATGACTTGGGAGAAGCAGGAGAGAAACAGACCCGAGCAGGAGGATTGCGCCTGAGACAGGGCAGCCTTGCCTGGTGGACTAAAGTGTCTAGCAAATCTGAGTTTCAGGGCCAGCGGATGAGATGGCATCTTGTTAGAGCGATCCTTCAGAATCGCTCGCTGTGGGGGTTGGTAGGACCCTGGCAGACATCAAATTAGCAGGTTTTCAAGAGTCTTGTGTAAAAAATGGAGTATTTGCATATAACTCTCACAATTGTCTTTTAGGTTTCATGTAATTTCTGTATTAATTTTACCACCTAACACAATGTAAGTGCTAAGTGTAAGCCATGATAGATCACTGCATTTTCAGGACTGGTGATCGGCTAATGGTCTGCAACCATCTCAACCCCTTCCTAAATGTTTTTCAAATATATATATTTTTATTTGCAGTAGGTTGAACACGCAGATATAGAACATGTTGCAGACAATATTTTATACTAAAAGATCACTCACTAAAACTAAAACTCGGGTTTAAACGCATGTCTTAGGTTCTTATTTGCTAAATCTCTGTAAGGACGGAGTCTCTTACGGAAGGAGCAAGGAAGAGGAAGGACGGCTTCTACCATCTCTGAGCAGTGTCTGCTGCTAAGGATGCTGGGTGGGAAGGAGGCAGCCGGAAGGTGGAGAATGAGACCACGCTGGTCACGTGGACTCAGCCAGCCTCCCAAGACAAGGGCATGGCTCAGTTCCCGTGGGGATGATGACTACAGGACGCGCCCAGACTCAGGTACCGAAGGTCAGGGGAGAGAAAGTAATGAAAGACCGTGTTTATTTATGATATTGTCCAGCAGGGTGGTCAAAAAGTCAAAGAGGCAAAGGGCTCTGGAGAGTGCGGAAAGATAGAAAAAAAGAAGACTGTTATTTTCCTATCTTTGTCCAGGAGACCTATGCTGGACGAGGTAGGAAGGAAGGGCAGAAGAGAAGGAGATGCTAGTGAGGATGGACCACGTACTAGAACCCAGCAGCTCAACAATGACGTCAGGGACCTAAAAGCCATTTGGGTTTTTGCCTATTTCTAACTAGCATTGTCTATTTCCAAACTAATTCCTTCGATGATTTCCAACTTAAAAGGCTTCACACCTGTCCAGTTCAGTGAGTCTAGAGCTGCCCGCTTGCTGTCTGCTCCTTACCCAGTTGTTGGGAGGGGTGGTTACACCATTGGCATGGGTACAGTTGTGCCAGATGTAGTAATCAGTATATTTCCCGCTCCGTGTCCTACTCGATTGGAACCAAGGATGTTTGTCACTGGTGTGGTTTGGTATGAAATCAATTATTAATTTTAAACCTAATGAGTAAAAACATATCAAATGTTAGGAACAGAATGTGTTAGAAGAATGCCAGTGAAGGAGATGGTTACATGTGACTGGGAGGGGTGACGCTCTCTGCCTTCTTTCCTGTTCCCCCAAACTCCCACTTCAGGAGGAGTGACATCTCTACTTGCTTTTTTGTCCCCATCCCTTGTCCCATTTACCTTTGTCATGGATGGCAGCAACCAAATTCTCAAAATCTTTCATTGTTCCAAAAATAGGGTCAATTTCTTTGAAATCCTCAACAGCATATCTAAAGTCTCTCAACGATGATTTGTAAAAGGAAGTGATCCAAATGGTCTTTACGTTTAGAGCAGTGATGTAGTCCAGCTTCTCTTGAATACCTGAAGGAAGGGCCAAGGCCGTGAACAAACACCTCTTTGGTTTTCTATTTAAAGGATTAAAAATAAAATGGGGTGTGTGTGTGTGTAAATAAATACGTTAGTGGAAGCCTGCGTCTCACAATCACTGCTTCAAAGGAACAGCACATTGGGTTTTTTTTTTTCCAATGAAAACAAATATTTTCAATACTCAGGTGAATTCACATATCCACAATGAAAAGAGGAAAGGGGTAAAGGGACGGAGGCTAGAGGAGCAGGCAGCCTTGAGCACTCAGGACCCACATGCGTTTGCCTCCTTCTGCATCACCTAACATCAGGCTGGCCTGGAACTCACAGACCTCTACCTGCTTCTGCCCCCCCCTCCCCCGTTCTGGGATTAGGATAAATGTCTGAAAAGCAGTGGCCCAGACCAAGGCAACTTGCCACCTGTGCACCTGTGGCTCCTCAGCAGCTACAGTGTGTCTCATGGGTTGGGATGTGCTAGAGGGAAGAAGGCACACACCAGACTCCTTTTTTTTTTTTTTTTTTTTTTTTTTTTGGTTTTCCGAGACAGGGTTGCTCTGTGTAGCCCTGGTTGTCTTGGAACTCACTCTGTAGACCAGGCTGGCCTCTAACTCCTCCTGCCTCTGCCTCCCAAGTGCTGGGATTAAAGGCGTGTGCCACCAGGGCCCGGCTACACACCAGACTCTTAACACCTGGTACAAAGAGAAATAATTTAATATATGTCACTAGTATTTTATACTGATCTATTGATACAGAAAAAAACATTGCACTAAGCAAAATATATTATTAAAATCAATTTCACCTTGGAAAACAAATAACCTTGCATGTGTTGCTATAGAAATATGAGGAGGAGGGCTGGAGAGGTGGCTCAGCTGTTAAGAGCACCGACTGCTCTTCCAAAGATCCTGAGTTCAATTCCCAGCAACCATATGGTGGCTCACAACCATCTGTAATGGGATCTGACGCTCTCTTCTGGAGTGTCTGAAGACAGCTACAGTGTGCTTATATAAATAAAATAAATATTAAATATATATATATATATATATATATATATATATATATATATAAGCTGGGCGGTGGTGGAGCACGCCGTTAATTCCAGCATTTGGGAGGCAGAGGCAGGCAGATTTCTGAGTTCGAGGCCAGCCTGGTCTACAGAGTGAGTTCCAGGACAGCCAGGGCTATACAGAGAAACCCTGTCTTGAAAAAAACAAATCCAAAAACCAAAACAAAAAACCAAAACAAAACAAAAGAATATAAGGAGGCGGGAATGGGTCAGTACCTGGACTGGAGAAGAGTTGTCAGGGCGAGGAGCCTATGGACCAGCGTGTTATGCTGACTGTCCGGGGTGGAGGAGCTGATGAGCCAAGTTGTGGGCTGGAGTGTCACAGGGAAAGTGGGCTCCAGCACGGGCAATGAATAGGCAACCAAGCAAACAGTGAGAGCTAGTACCATAGTTCATAGAGGAATCAGGCAGAACTGTAATACTGAGGGGCAGGGCAGGTGTGTGCCAGTATTTGCCAGGTTCCATGTTCTCTCGGGCTGTCTTTACAGCAACTGGTCCTTGTTCACTTATGTAGAAAGGCAAGAGGCCATACACCAGAGCTCTTAGGCTTGCCGGGGGAACTATGGAAGGTAAGTCCTGTATGTGGAACCTTCTAGGACGACAGCTGCTGTGGCTTCTAGATCATGATCTAAGTGCAGATTCGAAGCCTCGAGTCAGTATTTTTCTCTGTGTTTCCGTGAGCGTACCTAAAGCATGCCACACGTAAGCAAGCAGGTCAAGAAGACCAAAGCACAAAGTCACCTGACCCTGGCAGCACCTTCCTGGTAGCAGGGAAGACACTCTAGAGACACTCTTTGGTTATCAGACTATTGAAACAAATGTCCTTCAGGAATTAGGATTTCCCCCCAGAACCTCCTGTTGAGAGAAGGAAAAGCCTGAAGCCTGGTGCCAGCCAGAGGCGGAGCTTGTCAGCGCACCCGCCAGAGCCCCAGGATGACCGGGGCGGGCAGTACTGTGTCAACTAGAGATGGCCACGCCTTGGCCAGGACTGCTTTGCAGTGCATTTCTCTTGCCTTTTACTCCAGCCTACATCTCACGTCAAGAACTGAACTAAAGACTTTAGTCAGTCTCTGCTTTTCTCTCTCACTCAGGAGGGTCTAACTGGCCTGCTGTGAATGGTGGCTCAGCCTGCTTGTAGGGCTGCCCGGGCCCAGGCTCTAATAGCTCCAGCACCACAGGATCTAGGCCATTCTGCTGTAGCAGGCTGCTCAGTCGTTTTCTTTACAGTTGGCGGTAACATTTCAGAGCAACAGCTGGTGACAGAAATATTCCCACTTAAACCAGAAGCAAGCACAGGGCTGAGCACGCAGGGAGCCCAGGGCAGAGTAGAGGCTCCAGTACAAGGAACAACGGAGGAAGATGGCTGGCGCAGCTGAGGGCGGGGCAGCTGGGGCGGGGCCGACACACCTCCAAGGGACTGAGTGATCCCAGTCCCACCTTTGGAGAGCTAGGAGACAACACTAAAACCAAAACCTGGGGTGATTTCTTCAGAATATTAGAATCCTTGAGCTCAATCAAGGAGCAGAACCTACTGAATAACAGGAAGCAACTATTCCCCAAGGAAAAAGCAGAGCTTTTCTGGAATCTGCATGTTTGTGGGAACTTGGAAGCCACCTAGGAACAGGCTAGAGAGGCAGGCCCAGGAGGCAGAAGTGTATCCCTCTTCTGGATTGTCAAAATCCAATTTTGCCAATATTTGTTGAGTAAGAGAGGCAACAAGAACTCGCAGGAGACCATAACTGTTCAAAGCAGCAAGGGACCGTGATTAGGGCAGAAGATAAAGCCTAATTAGTGAGGGTGGCAGCTCTGACCGGGCAGAGTACACAAACAAGCCTTTCACTACTAAACATTGCAAGAAAAGAATTTCTTTCCTAGTTTATTTCTTCTTACTGCACTCCCTTTTTAAATATTCTCTCTCTCTCTCTCTCTCTCTCTCTCTGTGTGTGTGTGTGTGTGTGTGTATGTGTGTGCGCGCGCGCACGTGCTCTGATTTTAGCCCAGCTGTCCTGGAACTCCTGACAATCTTCCTTCCTCAGCCTCCCAAGGGCTAAACAGAGGCATAGTACCCAGCTCCATTGTGTCCTAAACCATGGCGACTCTATCCGGCAATCCAGTTATTTACACCCACTGTGTAGCACAATTTCAATCTTAGTATGACTGATGAAGCATTCAATTATAAGGATAAGAAATTACATATAAAACTTGTAGCTTAATTTTAAAAAATACAAAATTTTGGTTCTATTTTTCTATCAATATGACCATTGCTGTGGAAAATCCTTTATTAGACAACAACTAGCACCCCATTGGGTTTCCAGCCTTTTCTCTCTCAGGACTGAAACTTGAGGACAGTCTTCCCCTTCTGCCAACACCACATTTGTCTAACATGGATGTATTTATTAATAAACTCTCAGCTAGACAAGCTGTGAGAGACTGCTAGACTGGCCGGAGAGCCAGTCTCAGATGAAACATGGAGTTACAAAATCGGATTTTAGGATTGACGAGTCAATGAATATATGCATGGGTTTAGTGGGCAAGAGATTAAATCACCCCTTGGCTCTAAATCCTTCAGCACATCGCCTTGCACCAAGAGCAAGTCTTGCGGGCTTTTACAGCATGGTGCGAGAATTAACTCCCCGGGAAGTGGGTGCCAGCCATCCTGCTTACCACACAAACCAGGCAGAGTAGTTTTGAGGACGCTGGGGGTGGGGCCACAAACCACCCTCCACTGGTTGGTCCTGAGTGCCGAATACACACCTTTCAGGTCTCCATTCCCATCATTGTCACTGTCCTTAAAAGACCTCGGGTAGATCTGGTATATGGGTCCTGCCTGCCACCAGTCGAGGCATTTTGGAGAGATGACAATGATGGCTATGGTGGCTCCAATAAGCAGGAACACGGAAGCCACAGTGAGCCAGAAGAGGATCTCCCGGGGGAGCCGGTAGCGAGCCTGGCTGGAGAACTGGAAGAGCACCTCCTTGGGCATCCCCGCATAGGGCCGCACCACCTTTAGGTGAGGCTCCTCTGGAGCAGGGATACTCACAGCATTGGGCTGTGGGGTGTCCCTGGAGCCTGGGTCTGGGTCCTGCTCCGGAATGTCTTCATTTTGGACAAACCCGTTATTTGTCCGGCATCCCTTCAAACTCATCTGGATGGAATCTCTCTTGGCTTTGTCCTCATCCATGTCTACCTTGTGCTTCCCCGGTGTTTTCCAGCAGGTACAGAGGTGGAAAGGTGGCTTGCTGAGCGCTGTAGTTTGTTAATGAGCTTTGAATGGTTTATAAATAATCATGGCTGGACTTTGTCCAGCCAAGAAAGGGTAAAGTTTAGTAAAGGGGGTTGGAAGGAGGTGTGTGTGTGTGTAAAAATTATCTTTATACCGGGTGGCTGACTCAGCTAGTTAACAGTACATGGAGGAGGAGACTGGGGACAAGAGGCAGGGTTCCAAGCACTGTAAGATGCTACTTGTTTGTGTGGGTACCAACTGCCTACAGTAATATTCACAAAACTACAAATGATGGAGGTGACCCAGAGATGGGCAAACAGAATGTGAAATGAACACACAGGTGACATTATCCCCTGAAAGGGGAAACAAAGTCTGACACATACTACAGGATGGATGGACCTTGGGGAGGGAAAAATAACCGCATCCAAGACAAATATCATGTGGTTCCACTTAGAAGGAACCTATGTTCACAGAAGCAGAAAACAGAACAGTGCTTGGAGGCTTAGGAGGAACTGTGGGAAATTGTCAGCCAATGGAATAGAAGTCCACCTTGGGACTCTGATGACTTTTGGAGCTGGACAATTGTGATCCTACAATGCAGACCCTCTGCCACTGAGCCAGTTATTGGAGAAATGGGTATAGTGCTGGTGTCTGTTTCATAATGGTTGAAGCATAACATGTCCTTTAGCTAGGTATAAAAATGATCTTGAACTCTCTAAGGAGAAACTGGCTGTCCGTTTTGTTTGAAGGTGTCTTCCTACAGATCCACAGACCTGGCTCTGGAGGCGGGGACCCTCATCTACCACAGCTCAGGCCGTCTCCAGACAGACAGACAGCACCGCGTGGCCAAGCTCTGTATGCACGCTCGCTCAAGTCCTTTGACCCATTTCAAGAGAAGAATGTGGTTTAGTGTCCTTGCAAGCACTTCCAGAAGAAGGGGGAGCAGGAGCTGAGCACTGCAAGTTCAAGTGTTTTACTATAGGCAAGCAGTCCTTGATCCTCCAATGACACAGTTGTTTAATCATTGACAAGTGTACAACACATTTCTAAGTCCCCGGAAACTGCTGAAAGGCTGGCCTCAGAGATTCCCCAGGCCTCAAGGGATGAGATGATCAGCCACACTCGAGAGCTTTGATTAGACAGTAAACTAAAAAAAAAGTGTGTGTGTGTGTATGTGTGTGTGGTGCGTGTTCAGAGGACTCTGTGGTGTTAGATGTCTCCTTCCACTTTGTCTGGATTCTGGGATTGAACCCATCCCAGGAGTAGCTCCCGTTGTCTCCACTGCCTTGTCTGGGTGCCCAACACCTCAGGGTTTTCTGTAGAGCAACTCAGTGTAGAGGAATCCGCTACTTGTTCTTGTTTAATGTACTCTTGAAAACGCAAGCCAGTTCCTCCTCACAGCCTGCAATAGTGTCTCTTGTCATTGGTCACAGTGAAACCTTTGTAACGAAGCAGCTGCGCGCTGCTGCTTGCTCTGACCAGTCAGTCCCACTGTGCATCCCTGCCTGTCTGTTACTACAGCAGACAGACAAGGCTAGCCTTGAACTCAGAGGTGGCTAATGGGATGAATTCCCTTTCATGTTTTGATACTGCGTTGTTATCTGTCAAATCCATAAATGTACCATAAAACATCCGTGTCCACCCTCCCCTCACGGTGACTGAGACTACAAATAGCACGGCCCTTGAGCATGCAGTATGTTGCAGAAACTGGACTAATTAGCTGGGCTCTGGCCTGGAAGGCGCTTTTAGTAACAATAAAAAGCCGTGAGCTCATTGCTTGATCCACTAGAGTAACACCTTTTAATTTACTACACCAAGGCATAGCCACTGAGAACAAAACTCAAGTTGTAGGATATGTTTGCAACAAGCAACCAAAGCACTTACCTGTAACACGGAAGTGGATGCTGGTAGATTGTGCGTTGCTGTGCATACAGTGGAACTATGCAATGCCCATTCAAACATTAAATGTCAGCAGAAAACTTGGATGAGTTTAAATGGACATCTCACACAGAACAAAATAACATTCTTAAATCATATTAAGAACAAATTATTTGTTAAAAAAGTTTCTTCAGATAAGTTACAATGTCTACAAAGTAATCTGACAGTGTGTGCTAAGAGCTTTGACATTTTGGGGGTAATTGAGGCTAGTCCTGCTATATTTTGAAACAAAAACTACACAAAAATAAAGAGTTGAAACCGAGACAAAAAAAGGTAGAAATATTTGGAATCACGACTATATGTGATTATATGTATATGTGCATACATGTACATAAAGTATAAAGGAGAACTTAAAGTACAGAGAAGTAATAAGTAATGTTGGACCACTGGCTATTTGAAAAAAAAAAATAAAGCTATGAAGCTAACCTTATTCCTTAAATAAAAATAATAAAAAATTAAGTATGTTTAAAAATACACAAAAACAATCCTGGAATTGAAAAGCTTTCCTAAATACAATGCAAAATATAAACCCTAGAGTCTATTGGGAGTGGTGGTGGTGGTGAAGTTTTTCCATTTTAGAAATAAGATGGAAGGTCTGGAGAGATGGCTCAGCAGTTAAGAGCACTCCATGTTCTTCCAGGGACCCTGAGCTAAGTTCCCAGTCACCATGTGGAGACTCACAACCAACTGTAATGGGATCTGATGCTCTCTTCTGGTGTGTCTGAAGACAGAGTATTCATTTACATAAAATCATGGTAAGTAAACCTTAAAAAAAAAAAGGAAAAGCACACACCTAGAGGAAAACTTTTGTTGTAACATCTCTGACATGTGACACTTCAGAATGTAGAAATCTTTGTTACAAATTAACACACAGGCAGTGGTGTGAATCCCGCATTTGGGAGACAGAGGTAGGAGGCTTTCTGAGTTCGAGGCCAGCCTGGTCCTCAGAGTGAGTTCCAGGACAGCCAGGAACAGGAAACCCTTTCTCAAAAAAACAAAGACAAAAAACAAAATTAACACAAAAAGGTAGAAAAGGAACAAAGGCAACAGCAGACAGCACTGGGAAAAATTACAAGTCGTTAAAAATTTCACTCAAACTAAATAGCTAGAAACCCAAGTTTAAAGACTCGTCTCTGAGATGCTGTAGAAAGCTGTCAGTCAACACACCAGGCAAGAACACAGACCAGGGCCCAATTCTCCCTACTCACACTTTAATAATTTTGTCTTTCATTTTACGGGTCCTTTGCATGTAAATCTGTGCACCATATACATACATACCAGACACCCATGGAAGACAGAAGACCAAGCACAGGAGAATATCAGATCCTCTGGGACTGGAGTTACAGATGGTTGTAAGCCACCCTGTGGGTACTGGGAGTAGAACCCTGGACCACTACAACAGCTGCTGCTGCTGGTGGTGGTGGTGGTGGTGTGTGTGTGTTTCAAGACAGGTTTTCTGTGTGGAGTCCTGCCTGTTCTGGAACTCACTCTGTAGACCAGGCTGACCTTAAGCTCAGAGATCTGCCAGCCTCTGCCTCCCAAGTGCTGGACTAAAGGAATGTTCCAGTTGAGTAAAATAGTTTTTAAGTTACACTATGTTGGGCACACTTGTGTACCTGTGATGACAGAATGTACTTAGAGGTCAGAGGACAACCTGTGGAAATCACTTCTCTCCTACCATGTGGGTCGCAGGGGTCCAAAATGATCATCGGGACTGGGGACAAGCATCTTTACCTGTTGCCCATCTTGTTGAACCTAAAGTTCTTAGTTGACTAATTGCATACATACATAAAGAAGCATTGCATGGTACCTACGGCTTTACTCTGTTGTCTTTTCATGAGCTATTTTTGAGCCTTGATAGTCTTAGTCAATCATGAGTGTCCACTGCACCCCCAAGGAATTCTTTGCAAAAGTTATTTTATACAACCAACTTGTCAGTCTTTGGGTGGTGACTTTATTTTAGTTACCTCTTCCACTGTGGAACAGGAAAGCAGCAAATTCTAAACAAGTCTAGTTCTCTTTTTTTATCTGGGCACACTAAATCCCAACTAAGCGCGTACACACTCCACTGCTGTCAGCAAGTGTATTTTAACACAAAACCACAGATTAAATGTGTAGAAAGAAACCCACCAGACCAAAGTTTGCTTTTCTGTGTAACTTCAGAATTCAATTACCGAGAGATCCAAAACTTCCAGGAAACCTTTCAATGGTTTTTCCTAAAAAAGATGACCATCCTCAAAGTTAGCTCCGTAGTCTCTAAAAAAGTAGCATTGACCTTGCACAGACACCAAATGTGCTGCTGCTTTTCCTTGCACTTCTGACCTTCAGTGAGAATTCCATCTCTCAGAAAGGGGTGTCTATGCTGGGGGTACAGCGGTTCCCCATTCTCTAACTGTAAAACATGCTGACTAGTCCCAGGGATTGTAAAGCTAGTGCGAGAAGCATTGATGTGCTCATAGCGCTCAGCAAGCGTTCAGCACACGGAGAGCCCTGATCTGGTGTGAGCCCTGATCTAGTGTGAGCCCTGACGCAGTAATGAACAAGAGAAAGGTCGCCAGGTGATGCATTATCTCAAAGAACTTCTGGGCTACTTGCAGGTGCACCTACCAGCAATTAACTTGCCTGAGCAAGCAAAACTCTTATTTCTTGCATTCCTCAGTAACTGTATTAAACCAAAAGGGACCTGAAGAGAAGATTTGTTTTCATGTACAAAAATCTTACCTTCTTTTGTGAGAGTCCTAGGAATGTTATTAAAAAAAAAAAAAAAAAAAAACCCAAACCCAAACCACCCAACCAAACCAAATAAAAAACCAAGCCAGGCTCACCATGTGTCCCCACCAGTCTGAATGGGCGCGGGAGGGGGAGGGGAGGCAGCAGAATGGTAATGACAGATTGAAGCTTTCACCTCTGTAGTCCCTGGAATAAAACCACAAGTGCGACCAAGAAGCCAAAGGCGTTTATTGCATGAACACGGAAAGGCAGGGTTTGTGCGGCAAGGCGGGAGCTCTCCTCGGCCTTCGCTGCCGGGCTAGGTGAAAGCGCATAGCAGGGCAGATACTGCACTGGTGTAATGCTCTCTCCTTTTCTCTTTCAAGTTTACAAAAACAAAACAAAACTTTTGCTCTTCTGTGTACTTCCGGGCTCTTGGTAGGTCGGTCAGCCTCTGCTTTGTCACCAGAGTTCTCAGCTGGGTTTACAAATAGACGTGCTCAAGTCTGCCATCTGGTGGAAACGATAGATATTGAGACCATTTGCTTTAAGTGACTATGGCTAAACCCTATGTTGGGGGAATTCATTCAAAACAGCACTAAGAAACATCAAAGAAGGAATTAACTTAAAGTACCCATTTAAAGGAAACTGAAACTGTATTGGGGCATTATAAACACTTCTGTAACTAGAAAGATGTAGCATCTTCCTGAGAGGGACCTCATCCCTTCTCAATATATCACCAGCCCGCAAATTAATCTATGCATTTAAAAACACAACATGGAAATATTGCCCACACTATCCAAAAGCTCATCCTGAGGAGTAAACACATTCAACTTTCTTTTGGGTAAAAGTCAAATAAGGGGCACAGACAAGTGTATACTAAAGCTGATATTCGAGATAACATGATACCGCTATAGCAGAGTGACATGGAATGACTGTAAAACACAACCAACTGCAACAGTGCATACAAAGAAGGGACACGGCTGGCTTCTGCAACAGCTGGAACCAGGGGATAACAGAAGTGTTACAGGAAGATGCTGTATTACAGATCCTGACATGCAGCTGAGTTAAATGTTTGAGCCTGTATTTACTAAGAAGGACAGTCATAAAGGAAAAATTGCATTTACTTACTCATAATAGGAAAACATTGTCACTGTATGGAATTGAAGGTTGGTAAAACTGTTGAAGAAAATGATAACATTCTAAAACTTTTGCATAAAAATGACTCCTTAAAGTTCAGCAAGTTTAACATGTAAGATCTTTGCAGTCTATGTAAACTACTTAGCAAAACCAAAGAAGCATCACCCAGTTCAAGTTTGAATGGAACCTCAGGGCCTGTCTGCTCAGCGCAGAGCCTCTCAGCGCAGAAGTTCCACTCCCATCAGGGCTCAAAGCCCTTCCTCCGCTTGAGGAAAAGCTACCCCAGCAGAGGGACAACCACAGCATGATGTAAGACCTAGAGGAAGCTGTGACGCTAGGCTTATCTTAGGGATTCAGCTGTGCCTGTCCGGACAGGAAACCTCTGCTCTTAGTCCTGCCCCCTTGCTGGCCTGCACTGACAAATAGGCAGCATCACAGTGAGGTGGAGGGCATAATTCATGACTATGTTAAGATTAAGGTCAACTTCCTCAACGCAAAGAAAATGAACATTAACAGACTATATAAGCAAACTTAATAAAAGATATACTTGGACAAATATGAGACCAAAAGTTTACATATTATATAATCGAATAATTGAGACTTAAGCCACAAAAATACCTATCGATCGATATTCACTCACCAAGCTGGCAATATGCAAAATGACAAAGTGGGGAAAATGGGCACTCTGGTATACTACAAATTTGTATAACTGACACCATTACTGGAAGACAATTCAGAACCACTTAATTGATTTTGTTTCTGTACTTTGTTTTCATTCAAGTGCTTATTAAAAAACAAAAATCCTAGTACATGGCCAGAAAATTGGATCAACTTTAAATGAACGTGGACTCTCCATCCTAAAGGAACTAGGTGTCAACAAAGTGCAAACTTTTATTGATGAGCTTCTAAGGACTTACTGGTACTTAACTAAAACAGATACCTGGCAACACTTTCTATGAACACGCTGTCCCTGCAGTAGAAAACCATGTAACAGCAACTTGGACTTTTATAAAAAGGAAATGAGTTTGAATTGCAAAACTAAATAAAATACGGAGCGCAACATTCGCTCACTTTGTGAGTGCTATCCAACCTCACATGCTAATGTTGTGATGTCTTTTTCTAGCTGGGCCAGGTGGCCTATGCCTGTAATCCCACAACACTGGAGGCTGAGGCCCAGGCTGTGATACACAGGAAGCCTCTGTCTCCACACAAACAGTCAGTCCTCTCCAGTTCACGTGTACCACTTCTGTACTTAGTTTAGGGGACACAGGTGCAGGTTGTACACTGCATACTTCAAGGCTGAGACTGCACATGTTCTTTTGTTGTGTATCATAAAGAAAAATGACAATTCATCTACGGAACGAGGCTTTACTAAAATTCACCTCACATACTGTAAGTGGTTTCTGAGGCTTAGACTTTCACTTACATACTCAATCAGTTCAGAAATAATTGTAAACAACAGTCGACTGTGGTTCAAACAGCATACAGCACTCACTGAACTGAAATAGGTACAAGACTGACCAAGTGGGCGCAGCGCCACTATACCATGACAGCTTTGCTAAGGACAGTTACGATGCTACTGACATATGATGCTTCAAAATTCAGAGACTGCAGCATGCTTACAAAGCAGTTTGTAATACATTTAATCTTAAGCACAGCACTCAGGACTGCTTCAGTCCAGGCCTTCCTCCTTTTTAACAAGCTCCTCAAGGTCTGCGCTGGGGAAATGAGTGTGCTACAGGGCTATTTTTCCTTGGTAACATGGGCCTTAAACTAGGAAGTCTTAGTCACTTCGAAGGAACTGACATATGTATCAGCTGGGGTTAGGGTGGAACTTGACCCGAATACAATTAAAGTGTGAGAATTCAATATATTAAATGGGACTTTAAAAAAAAAGTCAAAATACAAAACTGTGATAAATACTCAAACTCTGAATAATTATTAAGACTGAGTTTTCCTTTATTACTGAGCCTTCATAAGAAAAAACGGGGTCCATGTGGTAGAGGAAACTGAATGAGCACCACAATGATGAATTAGAGTTCTAAAGTTCACAACAGAGGGGCTGGCAAGATGGCTCAGCAAGCCAAAGAGCTTGCCATTGTGACTGACAACATGAGTTTGATCCCTGGGACACACATGGTGAAATGAGAGCTTACTGTTCCATGTAGCATGCCCCCCCCACCCCATAAACACATAACATATATAAACACATAACATATATACAGAAGAAAAGTCATTACCATAAGGAGTTACCCACTTCAGAATCCAGAATGGACCTATTAAGAGAGTACAGCCTCAGCTTAATTCCACTTCACTAAAAAGAACCCAATTCAAGTAAAATGAAGACAGTTCATGCATGCTGTCCAGAAATGGGCGCTTGAGGCTACAGAAACCAATAGTGTGGTCTTGGTAAGAGTTCAAACAAAAGGCAACTGTGTAGAGGTAGGGAGTAGAAATGGAGCACATGCACTTGGATCATCATTATTTGACAAGAGGCATGGCATTTATACAACAGCTCTGTGAAAAAATTATTAATACTATGGATTAAAAAAAAGAGAGATGTACATGGAGAGAAAAGAAGAAAAAGAAAAAGAAACCTCTTAAAACGGCAAGAGTTGGGATCTTCTTGTCTGCTACTGACATATGATGCTTCAAAATCTGCTGTCAAGATTTCTTCTGCAATCTAAGACGGCCCTCCCACTTTCCCACTGTGGGATCAGAGCAATCGTGGAGACTGGGCAATGGGAGCCGTGTCAATAGTGAGTACAGCCACTCAAGGCTCGGACTGTATCTCTGAAAGCTAGAGATATAAAAGCAGGCAAGAGGAAAAAATAAAACAGAAAAAAACAACCAACCAAGCAACAAAAACACTTCAAATAAACATTAGGAATTACGTGGGATGATTCCACAGAAACTAAAGGAAAATGCTAAATAGTGAGAGGCCCAATATGCAAAGTTAACAGGAGATGAAAAACAGACTGGGAGAGCGTGAGCTCACAGAACAGTATTAGCAACCATGTTAAAAAGGCAAATGGGAAAGAGGCAAATTCAAAAGATCAACAGTGCGAAGGATGTGAGAACTGACTTCAGAGAAGTCAACACACATTTTTTTTTTAACATATGAGAAATCTGAATTGTCCAGGTACAAAAGAATTGCTTGCCTTACTGGTGAACAACAAGGGCAACATTGACAACTGATGAGGAAGGGAGGGATGAAGACATTCTGGCCTGCGGTATCCATCTGTGCATCTCTAGTGTAATGCTTGGTACCAACTCGGTGATGCAAACATGTAATGACCCAGTCATCTTAGTGCTAGAAGCACCAGTCTAGAGTAGTGTTAGTACACACTCAACGAGCATGTGCAGGGATGCAAGCCTGGTGCAGGGTGCAACAAGTTTTGGGATGCTGCAAACAAGCAGCATTTGAATGGGCAAAGCATTAAATACTATGTTCAGTCACAAAAGTAGGCAGTATGACTGTTTTTAGTGCGACTAAATCATTCACATTCACCTTCTAGAAGAGGGGGCTATAGAAGAGATGGGAACAGGCTAAGTTTAAGTGTAAAGCTAGGAAACAATTTCTTCCCCATAATATACCCAAACAAAACAAGGTAGGTGGACTTGTGGGGAGGAGATCGGCTCAGGTCTGAGCAGTCTCACTATGTAACTCAAGCTGGACTCGAACCTCTAATTCTCGTTGGTTCCACCTTCTGAACACTAGTGTGCGCTGCCAAGCCTACCAGTGACAGCTTTTAATCTTCACTTTCAAGACCCCCACTTTTCTTTGCCCACCTTCCATGCAAAGCAGATAATAACACCAGGCAACACTACCCACAATTTAGGCAAGAGCTTTTTCCAGGTGTCATTTCTTGGGAGAGTAACCATCTAGGTTCACTGGCCTAGTCATAACCAGGGACGCCAATGACTTCCCAATTTCTATCTTCTAAAAGTTAACAGTTCTTTATTCACCTTTAACTCCAACTTTCAGAAGGTGGAGGGTGAATCCCCGAGTTCAAGGCCAGCCAGGGCTACATACTGAGACTCAGATAGGAAAAAGCAGACGTGCCCTGGAGTTGAGAACGGCACCTATGCAACATTTTTGGGGGTGTTATCTAACACTGGGGAAGATCCCAAAGGAGTAACTAAGCACAGCTCTGTCCTGTTACTCCAAAGACCCTGAGTTCAATTCCCAACAGAACAAAAGCAAAAAACCAAAACACTCATCTAGTCTTTCTTTTGGGCTCAAAGGAAAACTCCCAAAGTTGAATGGGGGGCAGGATGGGATGGGTCAGGACAGGATGGAACCAGAAGCATTTAACTCTTAGTACTAACCATCTTTATACACTGGACTACTTACATACAATGGATTTTCTGCACACCTTAGAGATCACCTAGTTTGTGTAAAAATCCCAACATAATTTCCACTGAACACTGTTTAGCTGCAAAATATGGCATGGCAGTTTATGCCTGTAATCTCAAAATACTTTAGAGGCAGAGGCAAAAAGATTACAGGTTTGAAGCCAGCCTGGGCTATCCCGAGAGACCTTGTCTCAAAATCCAAACAAGAACTATGTAACACAAAGACAACAAAGCAAAAATTACTTAGCAAAAAAGTATGCATTTTCCACCAACTGACCATTCTAGTGGCACATACCTGTAGTCCCAGCAAGGGGCATCCTCAATCTGAGGCCAATCTAGGCTACACAGCAAGATCACCTCAAAATGAAACAGCTTCTATTCCTAAGTGTCCATCTCTTTAACCCTGTGTGTGGAATGGTCAGTTCTGACCGGCTCTAAGACAGCGTCACTGGAGTTGTGGAGTGAACTAGCTGGCCACTTTTCATGAGAACACCTTGGTTAGTGTGAAAGAATGACTGTCCAGAAGACATTTCCTCCACAATACATGAAGTGAGTCTGTCACTTAAGGACAACTGACATTATTTGTTGCCAATGATAAATTTCACCTTTCAAAAGAAAATTAAAAATCTAAAAAAAAAAAAAACCTCTATCACCATAAGCTTGATAGCTTCCTAACTGATTCTTAAAAATCAATTTGATTAGCAAATAAATTTTAACATTACATAATACAAATGTCAGTGTTTTAAAGTTACAGACAAAAATGCCTGTTTCAAATTCCTATACAAATAGCAATATAAAGCACAAAAGCAAAAAGTTCTTTGGGATATTTAAAATTTAAGATTACAAATGGGTCCTGAGATCAAATTTTACAAGTAAAGGGACAACAAAGGTCGCAGGAGTAAAGACACATTAAATATGGATTGTTGTTTCTTGGTTATAAACACAGCATTTCTACTTCAACGTCCACTAGCCAATCAAGAGGTGTTTTTCTCAAGCAGTATTAACAGGAGGTTTTAGAGCAGAAGAGGTTAACTAGTAGTGTGGTCTAGATGATTCAGCCTCTCTTAGAGCTAGAATTCATCTATGATCATATCAGTATTTCCACAAGCCAATGATGCATATTTAAACCACAACCAGCATTGCATTTTTATTCTTGAAAATCACACCAAAGAGTAATGTGTCACACTGTTTTAAAATTGATTCTTTATTCAGGTAACAAGTCGGTTATGTTCACCGCATTGTATGAAACATCAGAACACCATCCTGGAAAGGGACTATCAGTACAGGTCGGATCAGAGGGGACAGGAGAACAACGACCCATTTGCGTTCTTCATTCCCCATCTTTTAACCCCCAAACCCCAGTAAAGGGACAAGTAGTTTTTAACACCATCATGTGAAGCACTTTAACTTACAAGACTAAAATCTAAAGAATAAATAAAATATATTGTGGCAGTAATTCCTTTTAGAGCAAAAATCAGGTGCACAAGAAATCAAGTGATCAGGAAAGCTGTCTGCATTCAATGTGTGGCTCCCCAGAAACAGCCTCAGGAAAATGATACAAAAAATACCATGAATTCCATTTCACATAGGACCAGATAATGACTCATGTTTAACTACAATTACAACCTGCTGAAAGACAATGAAAACATATGGGAAAATGTTCACAAAGCATCCACAACATGTAAACCATGTACAAATGGATACATTCATTACTTCTCCAAACTCCAGTAACTTCTTTTTGATAAACATTTTACTCTTCATGTTCAGCACTAAATTCAATACATGCAAAACTTAAAAAATTCAAAGTTATTGTAAAAATAGAACTAAGCAATTTAAGTACCTATGTGACAGCCACTCTGTACCGTGCCCAGTGTTATAAAATGAAAGGTTACTGAACCCATGAAAATATCTCTGTATTTCCGTAGATCTAAAATAGATACTTTAAAAATGTATTTATAGCATTTTGATGTGATATTCTGAACTTTTAAAATAACATAAACAGTTAAAAATTATACCAAATTACATAAAACTTGTATCTTAAAACCTGAAAAAATTAAAACTATAGAAACCCACATATAAAACAAAAAGATCACAATTTACATTATAAAGGTAAATCTCATCAATTAAAGTAATTCGAAGCCAGTAAGATGACAAAGCAAATTATAAATAGCCATAAATTAATTCATTTGGTTTCATGAGATCTTCTAGTGAGAACTGCAGGATGTAGCAGAGCAGACACATGCGAAGACTTTTAAGGGTTTATAGTATTGCCAGACACTGTATCTCGAAGCAAGGCAATGTTACAATGTGAACGTTATTGAAGAACCCAATTTGGTAATACAAATAAATTGGAAAAAAATTAAATAACAATTAATAATAAATACATATCCTGTAGTAAATTGCTCAAATGAAATTCCAAGCCACAGAACTAACAAAAGGCTTCTAACTTAGTAAACTGAAAAATTGGAACTTTTCTTGCAATTCTTTACTCTTACATGCTTATATGTTGTGTTTTGTGTTGCTTAAAAAACAAAAAACAAAAGCAGTCATAATGTATCTCCAGAGTATAGCTAGCTATATTCCCATGCACCTCAGGCACACTTGTTGATTTGTAGGGCCATTTTGTTTTTCTGAGGCCAAAAATTCAATACAGCTGTAACCAGATGCCTGAGGTTGGCAAAAAATCCTGTCGAGTCCAGACACTGCTAAGAGCGGCAGCTATGGGGAAACACAAATGTGAACACATGGTGGGAAATGCTAATGGTTTCTGCTCATATCACAAAACAGCGGGAATTCACAAGAATATTTCCCCTTGTATTGAAGAAAATGTGATTAAAAGTTTTCCCCCAATTTTCAGAATCAAAAGCATTTTAGAAGGTTATAAGGCTACCAATGAGTCTTCTAGATCGCCAGCGCCCTACAAGAAGAGAAAAGGAAGAACACTGTTATTATGCACCTGCACCACTTCCAGGGTGGACTGAATTTCAAAAGAAAACAAATTAGGTGAACAAATCCTCTTCCTTCCTTTCTTCATTTGAAAAGGGCATTTGAACAGAGCAGTGTGTGCATTCTATAATGTGTGATGTGTATATAACAGACAAATTGGGATTTTTTTTTCCTCCCATTCCTTTCCACCTAATGGCCTTCCTTTCTCAGAAACACTTAAAAATATTCTGGCTTGGAAAAAAAATGTATGAAAATAAAAACATCAGCTACAATGTCTGAAGATTCCAAACTTTTAAATTACGGTACCTTAAGCAACTGGAAACACAAATATAAAAATATAAACACAAGTTAATGTATAGACAAAAAACAGTTTAAAAATTTCTTCTGAGTATTTATAGCACCCTTCATTAAAAATATCAATTTTACCAAAGCCAAAACACAAAACCTATTTTAAAATAACTTAGGATTCTTACACTTGTTAATACCTGATGAATACTTATAAGCAATGCTCATGGGATAACTTTCTTAAATAATTCCATGTGCCAAACAGTCTAAAGATGAGTGTTCCACACCACAGCAAAGGTAGCAGAACTATGCTAATTTTGAGTAAGCAAGACTTTACTATATACTTTTAATATAATGTTTATAATACTTTTAATTAAAATGTTTTTCTCTTTGTTGATGAAAAACAGCTGAGCCAAGGTGTGCCAAATTTAATAGGACTATAAATGACCTTTATTGAGTTTTCCAGTGTCCCAAACCGGATTGTTAAATAAATAAAAACTAAGAAAGTACAAATGCGTAGATGATTCCACATCACATGCTTTATTTGGACTTAAACACTGATCATTTCGTTCTAAACACGCAGTTGACATACATTTTATGTGTATAGTAGGCTATACAGAATATACAAATGAAAGCTGTATGAAAAGTACACAGTTCTTTAAAAAAATTCATAAAGGATACAGAGAAAGGAAAAATAACCACATATCAAGTATCTCAATAAACTCTAAAAATAAAACTACAGAAATGTAAAATATAAACAAATCAAAACACACAGATTATCAACTCTGAAAGAAAGTTATAGGCCAGCTTTAGCCATTCTTTGAAGAATTAAAACAATAAGTAAACACAAATGTATTACAAAGCTAACTATGCAAGGTATGAGTATATAAAATAAGCAGTGTTAATTCTACATTAACAAGGTTTTTTTCACAATGTATAGTTAATTGTCTTCCAATCAGTAATCTCTAATTCTACTTATTAAGAATTAAACTACTGAATTTAATAATGACAACCTATTTTCTGGCATACAATGTGAAATGACATATAAGTTCATTAGATTCAAAGTACTATAAATAGTCGATCTTAAACTATCATAAAGGAGTATGCAAAGGCCTTTTAAAAAACCAAGGCTATAGGAATATAAGAAAACTAGTTTTCCAAGATTCAAATAACAAAATGGTTATATAAATGCACACAGTATACTTCCTAAGTAAAAACTGTCAAATCAAGATCACAAAAATATTCCCCCAGAAAGGTCATAGTTTTTCAGCACTCATCTTTGCCCCTGCATCTTCATTAGGGCTGTCTAATTCAGCAGGGCCACTTTCAGTGTGTCTCTCCTGCATTGTCACTGGGTTCCCAGCATCACTGTTCGAAGCAGCAGCTGCAGCAGCCGGGTCAGCCGGGCTCTCTTCTCCCTCTACTTTAGCTAGCCTGTAACTAGTCAGCATCTCCTCCAGTAGTTGTCGGTAGTTTCCCCTATGGTTAACTCTCATTTGCCTGAGAGCTTCCACCAATTTCCCCTGTGATCCACCTTCCTCAGCTTCATCGGAGGCCTTTTTTTAAGATTCAAGACCCCAGTGTCAGTAGACAAACTAGGATATCACATGGATTTCATAACACATCACACAAATCACTGTTTTTTTCTACCACAAGCAACATAGTCAATAGAACATTTTCATTAAGTATCAGTTCTTACCTGTTCAGATTAATAAAAAATTTCTTATTGTAACTTCAAATTATTTTTAGCCAATTACCACGAACCAGTTTATGACTTATTCCAATTACCATCTGAGATTTAATCTGAAATTTACTTTGCATTTAAAATTTAACAAGAACACAAACATTTTCTTAAATAGCTTACTTTAAAAAAATTGTTGGCAAAAAAAAAATTGCTGGCTAAACAGATTTAGTTCAAAGGGAAAAGAGTGTTTTAAAGTGAGGCAAAGGACAGAAGGGCAGCCGTCAGAATGCTAGTTCTTTCATCTCTGCTAACTGGTGAGTAGGAGAAAAGATACAAACGTAAAACTACAAAAACTTAAACTGGATTCTTTTGGAGACTTAAAAACTTTTGAAAATAAAAATTATTTTTGCCTTAAAATACAGTATTTAATAAAATCATCTCTAGATAAATACAGTATTTTAAACAGTAAATACTGGAAATTCTTTGGGTTTCTGAAGTTACATCTACTTAAGCGTCTTAACAGAGAAGGCTCTCCAACCCATACTGATGAGGTAAGCTGACAAACCGAACTCAAGGCAGCCTTACACACGGGCCCCTCTAGTGTGCAATCACAACAGCCTTACACACAAGCTTTCTAGTATGCAATCACAACAACCTTACATGTGGCTCCTTCACACACACCCATCACGACAGGTTTACACACAAATCCCTCCAACAGGACAGCACAGTTTAACACACTTGCCCAGGGGCTGGAGAGATGGCTCAGCGGTTAAGAGCACTGACTGCTCTTCCAAAGGTCCTGAGTTCAAATCCCAGCAACCACATGGTGGCTCACAACCATCCATAACAAGATCTGACACTCCCTCTTCTGGAGTGTCTGAAGACAGTTACAGCATACTTACATATAATAAATAAATAAATAAATCTTTTTAAAAAGAAAAAACAAAAAACACACACTTGCGCCTTTCTATACACCATCATCGAGTCACATCCTACATTTTTTTCAAAAATGTGTTACAGGAACCTAATAGCGCTGACTCCCTGAGTGTGTACCAGAGGACAGAGATGGAAGTTAAGCTAAGGAGACCACGAGAAAACCATTACCCACATCTAGAGAGGGAGCTGGAGTATAGGAAAGCTGGCTTGCCTCACCCAAGTTGGTATCCAGTACAGAAATGTAGGCCTATTACAGCCAAGACTAGAGTGTTTGAAAACAAAAATAGTTATTTCAGGAACAATAAAGAAAATCTGGATGTGGTATTTCATGTCATTACGGAACATTCTTCATTTTCTAGATAAGACCAAGGTATTACTGCCATATAGAAAGATGCTCTCATTCTAAAAGAAACTGTGCTCTGAAATGTTAAAACATAAAATACTGTAATGTCTTTAACTTGTTTTCAAAGAGTCACAAAAAGATGTGATAGTGTCTTTATGCATAGACATTAAGATAGACAAAGCAACAGAAAAAAAACAAACAACTGGAATCTACACAGTATTCACTACCATTTCAATTTTTAACCTATTTGGAAGTTTTCATCCTTAAACATTAGGAAAATTTTAAAAAATTAAATAGTTATTGATCGGGGGATAAGTCTTATCCATCTCTGGAGATGTGCCATTAATAAATCCACACAATAACCTGTGGTATTCATGAGGAAAGTGAGAGAAAGGGACCCGAGTGCTTAAAAAATTGTCGTATGGCAGAAAGCAAAGGATATTTGTGTGTGCCTTACATGCTTTGGGTTGTTTACTTTTATATATTTACAGTGATGGGAAAGAGAGGCTAGTGAGATGGCCCGGCAGTTAAGAACAGAGGACCCCAAGTCGATTCCCAGAACCCACATGGCTGCTCACGACTGTCTACAGCTCCAGTCCCAAGGGATCCGAAACCCTCTTCGGCTCGCTAGGCACCATGAACATTAAGTGACACACAATTATCTTCAGGAAAAGCACCCATTCATATAAAATAAAAATAACTAAGCCTATTCCTAAAGTCCTTGGAAAGATAAGAAGCGTGGTGATCTGACAATGCAGAACAGCAGGTAGTAGAGTTATGCTTTATTTCTTTAAGTTTTCCTGTTTTCTACAAGGATATTAACTATCAGATTAACTTTATTTTTGCAGGATGAATTCGATGCTAAGATTTTCTTGTATGTATTTTTCCCTTTCCCCTTGTACTAAATATGTTCCCCTCAGGTCCCCATTTGACTGTATTCAGGAGAGGCTATGATTGAATGATGTAGTATGTTCCAATCACTAACTGTCACTTTTTAATCAGACCTTTCAAAAAGAAATGTTTCATTTAACTTCACTAAGATCTTGTGAAAAGCCTCCCTAAAACCCCTAATAAACAAAAGGCTTTCATATTATTTTAAAAAATGAATCCGTAAGACATTGATTCAAACCCTCTCTTCAGTAGGCAACTGGCCTACATGCAGAGTGGCTACCCTGTCTTCACTGCACAATCATTTGCAAAGCTTTTAAATTATTATTACCCTAGAGGATCTAGACATTTTATAATTTTTTCTGTAACTCTGATATATAGCCATGCTTCCTAGACCTATTTCAAGTTGGACTGTATTAAGGCTGTATTGAAGGCTGTTAGACCTGAGTCCACTGTAGACCGTACATCCTTTGCCTTGGCTGTCCTGGAACTCACTCTATAGAGCAGGGTGGCCTCTGCCTCCCAAGTTCTGGGATTAAAGGCTTGTTCCAACCCTGCCTAGCAAAGAGTAGTGATCTTCCTAAAAATATATTACATCAAACCAGTAAACAAAAAACAGGGCAGTCCAGCTCATGCCTTTAATCCCAGCACTTAGGAGGTTTAGGCAGGAAGGTCTCAGTCAGTTCAAGGACAGCCTGACTTGAGAGTTCCATGATGGCCAGGTCTACCCAGAAAAATCCTGTCTCAAAAACAAACAAACAAAACAAACAAAACAAAAAACCCACTACTGTCACCACCAACAAAAAACCCAGGTCTGTTTACAAAGCCTGGCATCATAAAGTCACTACACTAAAATGATGACCATGTTTAAAATTTAAAACATAATTGAAAATTATTTTATCTAGAGGGGAAACTGCCGTCAAAATATAAAGTAAATTGATTTAAAAAAATCATTATACCTGATAGTAAAATTTATTTTCCATTGCTCTGAATAGATAATGGACAGCAGAAACATCATCTCCAGCAATTAGTTTTCAAAATACTATTAGCATAACCCACAGCTTCATAAGAAGCTATTATTCAAGTTGTGTTTTCTTGTCTGGAGTTTTAAAAAGTTCACATAGATCACCTATGCTGTACCTATTGTAACAAGTAACTCCACCTTGCAGGTTTTTCCCAAGCCTTTCTATTTAGAACACATATTTTCACCAAACTATACCCTTCATCACTCCCAGGACAAAAAACCCAACTGTGCTAGGAACTTTACAAGGTCATTTAATCTTCACAGACACCCTCTGAAATAATATTGTAACAAAGAAAGAGACTTATCCTTTGTGTTAATGAGGAGCAGAGTTTAGAACTATGCCCACATGTCACCAACACCCATCGGAATGCTCCAGGGAATGCATGAACAGTTTTGCATGAGAAATTTCTCATGGATCTAGACACTTATTTAGATGATGTTTAAGAGGCTGGAGAGCTAGCTCAGCAGTTAAAGAGAAATGGCTGTTCATCCAAAGGACCAGGGTTCAATTCTTAGGATCAACATAGTAGCTTATAACTATCTGCAGCTCCAATCCCAAAAGATCCAATGTTTTCTTTGGCCTCCACAGATACCAGGCATGCGTGTGATACAAAGACACACATGCAGGTAAAACATACATGATTTAAATATACAATGTTTAAAATGTTTACAGGGATCTGGGGGGATGGCTTTGCAGTTGAGGTAACTGCTACCCTGAAGAGGGCTGGGGCTCAGTTTCCAGCACCCGCATGGCAGCTCACAACCTCCTGTAGCTCCGGTTCCAGAGGCTCCAGCCTCTTCTTGTCTTCAGACACTGCATCTACCCAGTGCACACACTATACGTGCAGGCAAACATTATATACACAAAATAACACTAAATACATTTTTATACAAATTTTATTCTATGCAAAAATTTTAAGACCGGGTGAGACAGGAATGAATTTCCCTTAATGGCCATGTCATCTAGACTAACATAGTTTAATAAACAAATACTTTAACTACAAGAGCACATCCTTGGCGCTGGAGGGGCTCAGTGAGTAAGAGCACTAGCTGTTCAAGCCTGAGGACCTGAACTCAGACCCCAGGACCACAACGCAGGGCGTGGCCATGGAATGCCTATAAGCCCAGTGCTGTGTGAGAGAGACAGGCAGTCAGGAGGACAGCTGGGGTTTGCTGCCTGCCCCAAGGCTGATTCATGAAGACACTGACGGATGCCTCTGGCCTCTGTGAGTCCACCCCAGAACATGCTCACCCCACCCCATATGGACAGCCTTTTCATAATAAAACATGAGAAGGTAAGTACACCAGGGAAGGTGCAAACAGGGCAACAAAATCAAAGCACATTAAAAGATTAATTAGCAGGCTGCTGAGGTGGCTCACTGTTAGGTAAGGGTACCTGCTACAAAGCCTGTCACCCTGAATTTCAATCCCCAGAACCTAAAAATACAAGCACATGCCTATAATACCAGTGCGCCCAGGGAGATGGAAGGTGGAGACAGGAGAATGGCTGGACGCTTACAGACCATCTAGGCTGCCACACACAGCAAAGAAGCAGAGACCTGTCTCAAACATGGAAGGCAAGAATGGACACTTGAGGCTATCCTTTGACCTCCATATACCCATCCATATCCCCCCCACACACACAGACACAGACACACACAGACACAGACACAGACACAGACACACACACACACACACACACACACACACACACACACACACACACACGCATGCACGCACGCGCACAACACACACAGAGGTGGGTTATGGGGGGAGGACACAGGCGTCCCTGAGGTCCCCTGGCCAGCCAGTCTAGCCAAATTGATGAGCTTCAGGTTCAATGAAAGACTTAGAAAATAAGGGTGGCGAGCACTGGAGGAAGGTAACCTAGCCAATAACCCTGGGCCTACAGTGTGTACACACATATGCATGCATAACTGCACAGACTTACACTAACAAGTACACATCACACACCAATACACTAAAAATACAGACTTGCATCTCAATTAGCAGTCTTCTCCACATTCTGGTTGGGAGCCTCACCCTTAATAGCTGAACTTTCTCTCCAGCCCAGCAATCTTTTGTCATTGTTGTAGGTGTGTGCAAGTCAGAGGTCAACATCTTGTGTCATTGCTCAGATGATGTCACTTTGAGAAAGAATTGTCACTTGCACCTGAGGCTGACAGGCTAGGCTGGCTGGCTGGCGAGCCCCACTCGTCTCCAGCTCCTCAGTGCTAAAATTACACACGCCACCACACCTGGGCTTTTACAAGGCTACTGTGGACTGAACTCAGGTCCTCCTGCTTGTGAGGCAAGCACTTTCCTAAGGTGCCCATCTAAGATTTGCCACTCTTGCTCTAGTTTTCAGTCCACTTCTATCAATGCTAACTTGCTCAACATAGGTGTGAAAGAATATGGTAGTGTTTCCCAAAATAAGATTCTAGTCTGTAACAGTTTTTATAGTGAAGTGTAAGTTCTTCTCCTCTAGTACCTACTGATATGAATTCAGACTATTTCACCTAATTACTTCACAACTCTTTTTAACTTCTAGAATCTACAATCTCCTATGGTCAACAGATGGGGTATGGGTACAGCGTTAGAACCCATGTCCAGCATGTCTAACTAGGGTCCCAAGTTCAATGCCCAGCACAGAGGTGGAGTGTTTACCTGACTCCTAATGCATAGCATGGTCCCTCACTCAGCAGCTCAGGAGGCCTCTCTCTCAGAGACAGCTCTAACCATTTCCATTGTCAGTTTTCCCAGAGCCACTGTCTGCTCTGGCTGGTTAGAGCCCCCATGACCTTTTTTCTAAAACCCCTCGACTCTTTGACTTCTAGACTTTGGCCCCGCCTTTCTCCTTCATTAGAAACACCATGTTTCTCATCTCATTATATATATATAGACAGATATCCCCTTCTTGAACTGTTTGGGTAGTGGGGGCTGGTTTCAGATCCTACCATGTACTAGGTAATGCTCACCGCCAGGGTTATGGTACCAAGCCTACCACGCTCTATACTGTGTCATTCATTACAACTAGAAGACATACCTTTATTTACTGTTTGTGAGTGAGTATAATAAGGTACATGGTATGACCATATGTGTGGAATCATGCCTTTCCCCTGCCAATTCACTGTTTGACTGTCAGAGTTTAGTCTGGTGAAAATCAATGGAAAGCTTACACGTGGATAATTACTTATCCTAGACTTATGCAGCCATACAGAATCTGACTTAAGGCAAGTGTTACTATATCTTATGCATTTACCCTTAAACTCAAGGTGCCGGGGTCTACTCATTTGCATTCAAGTACGGTTATGTACTCTTTAAAAATTCAGTCACCTGCGGTATAGGTTAAAAAGAAATGTAGAGAAAATAAACATTTTCCATCTCTTGTTCTTGTTCAAAGGAAAAGATTTCTTAAGGAATTAAGGAATTCAGCAGGATGTAATCTTTTTTAAGGGCTGCCCACCAAAGTGACATTCTGAAATAACTGAGAAACAGGAGCACGCCAATGGCCGTCACTTCAGTCAGTGACTGACCTCTGAAGGCTTACTTCTGACAGCGGAGGGTCCACATGGAAGCTATAACAAAGCTGTCACTTCTCAGATACAGCAAACTCTAAGTTGTCAACATCCTTTACATATTTGTTTGAGGTTCCTCTGAATTTCTCGTATCTGTATTTTATATTAAGGCTCACAGTTTGGGATAATTCTTGAATACCATGAGGTAAGTACAAGCCACGAAAGATTCAGAATCAATACTGCAGAGTGAATATACATTGTTATTAAAACAATGTTGCTTTTATTCAACTCACTAAAACTGCATTAACAGTGAAATATTATCTTATTATTTCTTTTGGTTTTGGCTCTATGGATACAGAGTGTCACTATGTAGTTTTTGCTGGCCTCTAACTCATAGAAATCATCCATCTGCCTCTGTAACCTGAGTACTGTGACAAGCTTGATATTATACTTTCTAACATATTGTACTTATCCAATAGTGAATCCTAGGAAAACAATACAACGAGAATAAAGTAAAAACAAGGTATGTGCTGGCTCTTCTCTCCAGCTCTGCCAAACGAAGACGCTGAAGCCACCAGGGTGAGTCTACGCCTTCTCAAGAAACTTCATCACCAGGTATGGCTTCCTTAAATCTTTGATTTTGTGTGTGTGTGTGTGTGTGTGTGTGTGTGTGTGTGTGTGTGTATGTGTGTAACTAATACCATTTTGTTTTGTTTTTTTAAAGATTTATTTATTTTATATATATAAGTACACTGTAGCTGTCCTCAGACACACCAGAAGAGGGCATCAGATCCCATTACAGATGGTTGTGAGCCACCATGTGGGTGCTGGGAATCGAACCCAAGACCTCTGGAAAGAGCAGTCAGTGCTCTTAACCACTGAGTCATTTCTCCAGCCCTCCCCCCCCCCCCCATTTATTTTTGGTTATCCCAAACTTGAAAAAACTATCAGAAAACAGAGTCCAATTTAGAGAGGGGCAATGTGTCCGCTTCTGCTCTGTGTATGGAGGCTATGCAGGGGCAACTGCAGCTCACCCTTCCTAGGGCCAGGAGGGTAAGAGAACAGGAGTGGAACGCAGGTCCTCATTCACACAGCCACAGCGCAGCTACCAAATAAAATAGCTTCAACTATCTCACCTGAGCACAAGGGTTACTGAGACAATAACTTACTAGCCTCTGGTGCTGGTAGCTGAAAAAAGTTATTTGGAAGCACTTTCTTGCCTCAAATGAAGTTAAGAAAAAGGCAGACACATAGGGAGAAAGCAGAGATGGCTGACACAAAGGTAAATGACAACAAACCTTTCCATAGAACAAAAGTCTATGTCCCTACTTTAATACATTGTCTAAAACATTAACTGATTCTTAAAATGAAAAACATCAGTTAGTTATTATATATACATACCATTATGTGAATTATTCATACCTAGTACTTATAAATTATTTAAATATTTAAGAAATAAATGTAAACTTACCCCATCATTGTCTTTGTGTGGATTAAGTCTACTATAAACAGCTTCAATAACATGGCGCCTAAAAAGATATGTTTTATTATGTAAAATTTTAAGTTCATATTTCAAATACTTTGTCCTGACTACAGAAATAACTGTCACATTAAATACTTTCAGAGAACAATTCCACATTTTACTCATAATTTTTTGATCATACAAAATTTATTGTTCTTATTAAGCGAAAGACTTATCTTCAAAGAATATATTTCTTAAAACACAATATCCTGGGCTGGTGAGATGGCTCAATGGATAAAAATGTTTTCTGCCAAGTCTAATGGTGTGAGTTCAATACCTGGAAGGCACATGATGTAAGAGGAGACCAATCCTGCCAGCTCTGTGCTGGCACACATGTGAATGCCCACACCTAACCCCTGTGCAAATCCATCTTTTTAATTGAAGAGTTTTACTTCTAGATAAATGAGCTACCTCAGACTCATTTTCTTCCTCACAATGATTTAAACGACTGCAGAATTAGCACTTTCTGCTCTACTTACTTTCCAGCGAGACCTCCCCCAGGAGGTAAATCTGGGATATTTTCTGCAGACAAAATGCGCATCACATGGGCAAGATCAGGCATTCCTTCCTCCCCAGACTTCCGCATGATTTCTGTTGGTTTAGGAACAACACATAAAAAGTCACTGATATTCACATGTTCTTTCTAACACAGTTTCACAAAGTATAAACTATAATTAAATGTATAAAGATAAGAGGAAAATAAAGACGTGAGTGAGTGAAATGGTTTACACCCAACAAAAATGAGTCTATCAAAGCTGTGGAGGAACACTTTTCTTTTTCCTTTCTGACCATCTTGCGTCTGTCCTCAGACTCTCTGCTCCCAGTGATGGAGCACAGTCTAAAAAAGTCTGTTCTATTTTAGCAGAGATAGTAGTGGTCTACACAGGCTGTGCACGGAAGAGGCAAACTGTAGCACTAAGCCACATCCCCAGCTCCAGGTAACTTGCTTTTAAAAAATATTTTAATTTCACTTTTAAAGATTTTACTGTACATGTATGAGTGTCTTGCCTGCCTCCACGAGTATGTCTGTGCACCACATGCATGCCTACTGTGAGCGTGCCAGATCCCCTGAGACAGAGCTACTGGAAGTGGTGAGCTACCCTGTGGGTCCTGGAAGCTGAACCCAGGTCCTCTGCAAAAGCAGCAAGTGTTGTCAAGGGCTGAGCCACTTCCACACGCTGTTTATTTTACCCCAGTTACACATATCTACACGCGGATACTACTTTTAACACAAGAAGCCAGCATCCTAAGCAGCCTCTCAAGCTACACACACCACCTTTACAGAATCTGCCTTGCATTCTGGCTTTGGCTTCAGAATCCTCCACTCCATTTTGATTGCACCATGATTCCCTTACAAGTTTCAACCATAAAATTCTCTGCAACAGGTCTGCACAAGTACTTTCCCAAGCCTGAAATGCTTTCCTGTCAATTCTATTCATCCTTTGGTTGTAACACCAATATATAAATCCCATACTTAGAATATACATGTAATACCTTATATCCCCTATCTAAAGGATGTTTATTGGTATAGACCACTCTGAAGGCTTGGTCCCTAGGTGCTGACATACTCAAAGTTGAGAACTGTGAGACTCCAATCAGCTCGTAGCTGGGTGGGTGATCATGAAGGGATGTCTAACGGGAGAAAGCAGGTCACTTGAAAGCAAGCTTTTGAAGGATACTTCTCTCCCTGGGCACACCCACCTCCCAAACCCTAGCTTTACAGCCCATGAAGCATATTCCTGCTTCCTTGAGATTCTGCCTTGCTTCATTCAGGTCCAATGGAGCCAGTGGACCATGGACCAAAACTGAAATTGAACTAAAAAATGTCTTTTCTTCCTTCAATTGTTTATGGCAGGTGGTGGGGCGAGCCACTGCTTGGGAGCAGGAATTCTTAGTCCCGGGCACTAGGAAGCAGAGTGGTGCCTGACCACAGGCCACAGGGACCCATCTCCCAGATGAGAGACAGCTACATTAACAGTCAGTTCTCAATCCCCAATCCAATTCACCACTACCCTCTGGTGGCCACATTAATCACACAATAAAAATGAAAATGGTGTGGGGGTGGGGACAAGGTAATATAAGCAGGGCTTATTTAGAGTAAAGAAATTACATGCTGGCTTCCATGTCTCCAAAACATCTTCATACTTACCATTTTGGGTATATATCTAGACAGTTATAAAGAAAGGAAACCCATTCTCCTTGACCTGACACACTGATCCTAGATAGAATGTCTGAAGCAGATAGAGATTTACTTTTGAAACCCCTGTTTTAATGTAATTTCTTCCACTAAGAAAAATTTAAATTAAGTATTTTTCCTCTTTTTTTTTTTTTTTTTTTTTTTTTTTTTGCTATTTTTGAGACAGGGTTTCTTTGTGTAGCCCTGGCTGTCCTTGAACTCAGAAACCCGCCTGCCTCTGCCTCCCAAGTGCTGGGATTAAAGGCGTGAGCCACCACTGCCTGGCAAGTATTCTTCTAATAAAGAATACTTTTTCTTTCCTTCCAGGAGAAACCAAAACAAAGACACTGCCTTACCTTCCACCCGAGATTCCAAGTGCTTATCCAGCTCTGAGTCTCTTTTCACGGCTTCATCGGAGACCTTGGGGGCATTTGAAAAGCAAACTAACACAACACTCATGTTATCTCGACTTCCCTGCATATTAAAGAAAAAAAAAGGACATTTTTTTCCTAGAGTTCAACAATTATCTATTATTTAGTTCCAGAGCTACTTAAAGCAGTTTAGTCACCCAGAATGTATACTTTAGATATTATTTCAAAAAATTATTTAAAATACAACCCTAAGGAGCAAGGTGTCTAGGTATGAGTATAAATATAGTTATTCTTGGATTATAATTCTGTGTAACTATTTTTACCCACCAGTCCACAGCCTTAAAAATGAAGGTAACTTTACCATTAGTGTATCTTCCAAGTTGTTTTTCATTCAAAATTATATAATCCTAAGAGTAACATTTGGAAAAAAAATTCTTGCTAATCAACATAAAACTGACCTTATGTGGCTCAGACCTGTCACCTTCTAAGGATCCACATGGTATAACCAAAGAGACAGTCAGTCTTAAACAGCAACTGCGTCCAATAAAACTAGAGCAGTTTGAATGAGTGAAAGATCTTCACTAGACTAAGTGAAGTGTCTGGAAAACCAGGTCAAGGTAATTTTATCACTGAACGAAATCCACCAACATTTATAACTCACTGTTTGTTAGAAATGCTGCATTTGGCTATAAGACTATATACACACACAAGTATATCATACAAATAGTTAAAGCAAAATTGTTTACTCTAAAAAATTAAACCTTACAATAGTTATTCAAAACATCAAACATGACTATGATTTTTAAAACAATTTTATGAACAGATGGAATGGTTGGCAAACACTTAGAAATAGTATCTTCTAACCCTTTCCTGTTTTATAACACCAAGAACATTATTAAACAATTTCTAATCAATGTTATCTATAAAAAGTCCATTTGATTTTTATAAATCATACAAGGTAGAACCTATTATAAATTGAAAAAAATGTACGCACAGCCCCTAGTCATCTGTGACTCCAATGCTGTTTCTATTTCTAAGGCTTACTTACTATCCCTAAATACAAAGTGCATGTGTTTCAATTTTTACACAGCAACTGAAAAAGATCCTATTCTGTTTATTTGGATGGTCTAGTCTTACATAATCAACATAATTTTCATTAATACCAAGGGTTGAAACTTTTTTTTATATAAAAATCTATTCTGAACAACAGAAATAATTAGCTATTTATTTACTTTATTTCAATTCCTCTTCCTTTCTACTACTTTGGTAGATTGCTGTAACAACTAACACATTAAGTCAAAGTATTGACCTGCCATAAATAAGGGAAATCTGCCACAGATTTAGGCAAAGAGATGGGATGCAGTTGGCTCTAAAGATAAATGCTGTTCATGTTTACAGAGAAGAATCCAGAGCATGTCTTCCCACAGCGCAGGGGGTGGTTGGAGGTAGCTACAATAAAAGCCCAAAGCCCATCCTCACAGCTAGTATGGCTGAGGACTGGGGAGGCCAGGCCCCGTGTTCCAAGGCCCAAGAGGCTGTGTAGTGTACAATAGAAACCGATAGCTCAGTGCTAAGTACATTTTCAAAAGAGTGAAGTAAAACTATTGTATAGTATCTTAGGAGGAAATATAGTTTCACTATGCTTGAATGTAATCACATAGTACTTGAAATTGGTAACAATCTTGGCTAAGGTGAAAAAAATTAGAGAGCAGACCAAGAATGTCCTGAAAGCTCTTTATACAGAACCGGCTGCATGGCTTTACGTATGCACACTGCATTCTCATCATCACTGCTCCACTTCCTAAGGGCCAGTGAGACAACTCAGCAGATAAAGGTGCTTGCTGCTAAACCTGACAAGCTGAGTTCTGACCCTAGAACTCACATGATACAAGGAGAAAGCCAATTAATTTGAATTTTTCCTAGACCACCACCTGCTGTGGCTCATGCGCAAACGCACACCATATACATACTAAATGTAAAAAAAAAAAGTTTAAAGAAATCGCAAACCATACCACCATTCCAATATTCTATGTTAACTTTTGTCCCCCTCCCCCCTTTTTTTTTTGGACTTGGTTTTTTCGAGACAGGGTTTCTCTGTGTAGCCCTGGCTGTCCTAGAACTCACGCTGTAGGCCAGGCTGGCCTCGAACTCAGAAATCCACCTCCCAGAGTGCTGGGATTACAGGCGTGTGCTACCACCGCCCAGCTAACTTTCACCCTTTATATGAAAGTATTTTCTACAATTATAATAGAAGAGAAAATTTAGAACTAAAATTATTTTGGGAGAGTAAAGTACATTTTCCATGTTGTAGGAATAAATCAGAATGGCCCTACCTTTCAAAAATACCTTCCTAAATTTTTGTACAATGACTAGATCTAGTCTATGTTTTTAAATAAATAAGCTTCTGATTTATATAAGCTTCTGAATAACTGAATTCAAGGAAATCAAATATTTTGAAAAAATAGAGTAATTTCAAGGAATACTTTTATAATAAAAAGCAACTAGCAATCATGATCTATTTCTGTAAAATATAGAAAAAAAACCCTAGTTTTATGTTTGTGTATGTGTATTAGTAAACAGAACCATATGGAAATATGCAGCCAGCTGTAAGCAGTGGTAAACACTAAATGCAACGACACTAGAAAGAGACATAAGGATGAGAAACTTAACTTCCAAACACCTTTGTATTTATTTAAAAAGTTACTAAAAAATAACAATCGGGGAAAGGGGGGAAAACCCCTCCACACATCAGGAATAATTTTTCAGACCCAAAGCACCAAAATACACACACATATATATGACCAATCCTTTCTGACAATCATTTCTAAGTATAACTAAAGCATCAGAAAACTTACGAGTCTGGTCTTTCTTTTCTTTTCTTTTTTTTTTTTTTTTTTTTTGAGTCTGGTCTTTCTAAGCATGTTTTGACTAGCAACAGTCTTTTAATATCAACCTCCATTTCTTGTAAACTAGAAATAATTTTTCTTCTCCCAATTACTGTGAAAATTAAACATATGACTTATGTATCATAAATGTCACACAAATAGCAGTTATATACTTTATGAAATCTGAATTAGTTGGCAATAAATACCAGGAAGAACAATACAACAGGAAGCCTGTTTTCTTACGGATTAATTTAAGTAGGATAATACTTGCCATCACCTAACACCTGTAACTTAACAGTGCTAAATGGCAACCTGAAAACTGATTTACCACTGACAGCCCTCATTCTAACTGCCAACATGGGGCTGCTGTAAAAATTAACTAGGCTAAAGTAGCTGTTAAGTGCTAAGAACAGGGCAGACTCACAGAAAGGAATTATTTTGCAGTACTACTATGTTTCTGACAATAGTGATTACCACACCTTCCAAGGTGTCAAGAGTGTGGTAGTTTGAATGAAAATGGCCCCACAGGTTCACAGGGACTGACACTATAGGGATGTGTCACCTTGTTGAAGTAGGTGTGGCTTTGTTGGAGGAAGTATGTCACTGGGGAAGGAGGGGGGCAGGCTCTGAGGTCTCAGATGCTCAAGCCATGCCTAGTGTGTCTCAAGTTTCTTGCTGCCTGCAGATCAAGATGTAGAACTCTTAGCTCCTTCTCCAGCACCATGTGGGCCTGCATGCTGCCATGCTCCCCACAATGATAATGGACTGAACCTCTGAACTGTAAGCCAGACCAAATAAAATAAGAGTTGCTGTAGTCATAGGATCTCTTCACAGTACTAATGAAAACAATGAGTTAACACACACAAGCATGTGTATGCAATTAAGACATAACTAACATAGAAAACATTCATCTCACTCTCTTGGGGCAAACTCTTACTTCACTGGCTCGCCTCCTAAAGCAGGCAACACACACCGAGCATCTTTGTTTCCATGGAGTTCACCTATGTACACAATTTTCCCTTCTAAAGTGTAGGTAATCATAGTCTATTTTACAATACAGCTAATCTTTGGTTTTGTAACACAAGTGAGTAATGAAATCATGGAATTAAGAAATGGAGATGGAGCCTTAACTCCTAGACAACTTCCCATGGAGAGGTTAACAAATAAGCACACCTGGAACTTCCCCAAAACAACCAAGTTTTTCAAAACCGATTACAATCTGAACATAGACTCATTCAGAGAATCTATGATGATCATCAGTTTCCACTACTGTGCAATGAACTGTGCTCCATCCAATCTCTGATCTGTTGCTGTTACTACTTTCTAAGACTCCAGGACAGCCTATCATCTTTTAACACAATAGCCACAGATATTAAGTTACTATTCTGTAAAGATGCACCACCAGCATCAATTCAGTCTCAAAGGGTAGTCACAGTTCCTGAAACCTAGCATACTTTTGGGATAGCATACTAAAGTAAACTTTAGTCCAAATTACCAACTAGATCAATAGTTGGCTATTCTCTCTCATAACCACCTGTTCAAATACTAGAATGCCATGTAGTCATGACAAAGTTTGCAACTCTAAACACAGATCTCTCTACAACAAATTGCTGGAAAAAAGAGAATGTATAGAGGCACATAAAATGAACTTTCATACATTTTCTTAATGTCTAAGTTAATAAGAATAACTTTAATAAAAATAACACACACCTTCAGGCAGGTGGGCTATTGAGATGGCAGAGCAAGTAAAGGCACCTGCTGCCACACCTGACAACACAGCGTGGGGGGAGCACCGACTCCATCAAGTTGTCCCCTGATTACCATTGGTGCATGGGGGATGGGAGGGTAAATTTTTACCTTAGTGCATGTATACACACACACACACACACACACACACACACACACACACACGGCCTTGGCTGGCCTCAAATTCACAGAGATCCACCTGCCTCCATAGGCACCTGTGTATAGCACAAGCCCTGGCCCAAAAACTCAATAAAATTGTACTTTTTCTTTTTTTGCTATTATCGCCTCAAATTACAATTCAGATATCATGGGAATTTCACAAGAATCTTTCATAAGATTACATTTTTCATAAGGCTTTAATCAGAGATAATAACATCTATATGAAAAGAATTTTAATTATCTTCTATGTAATATACTAACTTTATATTGCTTATAGTTAGATGAAAGACAATGAAAGTCAATCCTTCTTTTCAGCTTCTGTCTTAGCTGTATTCTTTAGATCAGAATACAATCTGACTTCATGTAGCTTCTAGTAAATCTGCCAGTATTTTCTGTAGCCCTTGATACGTTAGTGTAAGTTTAACAGAATTCTACTACATACAAGGTTTCAGCTGCTCTAAGATCCTGAGTAGGAGAGCAACTGTCAGCACCAAGGATTTGGGTCAGAAGTCATGGTTCTATACAGCAACTTCTGAAACAACAAGCCATAAAACACTCCAGCTCAATAAACTTAAGATTTTGTTGTTCCTCAATTTTCAAATTAGAAGGTTGGGCCCCACAGATAAAGTTGGCTAAAAGATTTAAGGTTCTTGAAGAAGGTATCTGAGAATACGGAGTTTTCTCCAGATAAGAGTAAAAATTATAAAATTCTAACATTGCTTAAATGTACTTACCATGTCTTTTCAAAATCAATATAGTGTTCTCAGTCCGGACAACAACCAAAGCGTACGTACCTTATGTAAACACGTGTCCACTACCCAATTGCACACAGTCTCCAGGTCGCCCGACACCGCAAGCCTAGACTTAACAAACTCACAGAGCTCCTCATTGCTCATCACATCCCAGATGCCATCGCAGGCCAGGACAACAAATTCATCCTCTTCCGCTCTTACAATCTCATACACCTCAGGCTCTGGAGAGACAAGCTGCTCTGTGGGGCCCTTGCCGTCAACACACTTGTAGTCATAGTCCCCCAGAGCACGCGACACTGCCAATGAGCCGTTCACACGCTGAATCATCACACTGCCTCCTGCGTTTTGGATGCGCTCCTTTTCCATTGGATTACAAGGTTTGTGATCCTGGGTAGAAAAGCAGACTTGTCCATTCCTACACAGAACAGCTCGTGAGTCACCACAGTTGATAAAGTAGATGTGTGTAGGTGAAATCATCACGCCCACTGCAGTCGAACCGCTCCGGTCCATCCCATTTCTCAGGTCTGAAAAGTTACGCATGTATTCATCAATTTTCAAAAAGCCAGTCCTGATACCAGTCTTAACATTTTCCACTGAGGGCTCAAGAGCAGAGCCTGATTTGTCAGCTGCCCTAAAGTCTTCATTGGTAGTGATGTGTTCTAGGAGATGTGTTGAACAGTAATTTGCCACTCGGGATCCAGCATGACCGTCATAAACTGCAAAAAACGACCAGTTTTCCAAGCCGTGAGGAATACCCACAACTGCTGTGTGTGCATCTTCCATTTCCACTCTCCAGCCTTGCATACTGCTCAGGCCATAGCGCAGACCATTGCCAGCACCGTGAGCATTGTGCTTTTCAGTTTTGGGTTTATCCAAAAATGCACCCATGTTTAGTAATGAATCTGAAAGATAAAAAAAAAGGGGGGGTTAAATGTTCCTGCTTATTTGCCACAGTGTGTCTGCAATGCTCCATTCACTCTGGGCCCACTCACTCCTTAGGTCTTTTCAGCAGTACCCTGCTTCCTGGGGTAACAACACAAGTTCCCTGACGCTGCTTTTAAGAAACTCTTTAAAAATGATTCATTTATCTTTAAGTGCAGTGATTGGTGTTTTGCCTGAATATACATCTGTACATCCCCTGGAACTGGAGTTACGGACAGTTGTAAGCCACCATGTGGATGCTGGGAATTGAACCTGGGTCCTGTGAAGAGCAGCCAGTGCTCTTAACTACTGAGCCATGTCTCCAGCCCTCAAGACTTTTAAACACAGCACAAAAGACAGAATCTAACCAACTAAATCAGAATCCCTGCAGGTAGACCATGACATCAGTAGACTATTGTTACTGTTGGGGTTTTTCCCTTTGCTTTTTTTTTTTTTTTTTTTAAAGACTGTCTTTCTATGTCACCCACTGTCCTGAAAGTCACTATGTACACCAAGCTGGCAGAGAATTCACAGAGGAAAATCCACTTGCCTCTGTCTCTCAGGTGCTGGACCTGAAGGTGTGAACTACACAGCCACTGTGAGTATCTCTCCAAAGCACTCTGAGGAGAATGTGCTGTCACACTGGCTGCAGTGGTGCACACCTGTAATCCTAGCACTGGTAAGTGAAAGGGAGAGGATCAAGAGTTCAAGGTCAGCCTGGATTATACATCTCAAAAATACTAAGAATGTGCCAGCAGCCAAGCTCAGAATGTTCCAGAGAAAACCAATAAATACCATTTGATTAGGATTCTTTTTTAAGTTCATCTGGGCATGGTAGCACACTCCTGACATCCAGATGCTTGTGAGGACGAGGCAGGAAGGGCAAGCATCTGGGATCAAATGCACACACCCTGAGCAGCAGCACAGCCTCGCCGCTGCTCGCAGGGCCCAGTGCTCCCGGCAGTGACTCACAACCCAGTTTTCTCTGAAGCCACTGCTCTGAATGAGCAGCCCCCATCTGACTGAGTGTCAACCACCCACGTGCCTTTTCAGTGTATTTATTTATATTCTTTTACAAATTAACTTTAAAAAAAAAAAAGTTCCAAACTGATCTTATTTTAAAGCTGGGTTCTATTAATTTTTTAAAAGCACTATAAAGTTCCACTATCAGTTTAATGTATATACATGTGTAAAGAATAATAAACTATACGATCCATGCACCCACCACAAAGTTTATCGAGGCCAGGAAAGCTCCCCTTTCTCCTCCCTGGACTCCCCCATCCACAGTGGACAAGGCCTTCAGTTTGCAGTAAGCATTCCTTGTAGTTTGACTATACTCCTGTACAACTTAGTTCATACACTTAGGAGTTACACTGCTATACAAGATACATTACTCTGCCTCTCTTCCCTCCCTAAGGTTGGTTCATCTACACTGGTACAGTGAACTGAGTTCATTTACTATATATAATGAATTAGATCCCTAGACCATAGCTCTCCACTACTGATTAATGTTTGAGTTCTTTCTTTTTTCTTTTTATTGAAGGTAACAATGTTTTGGAACAATCCTATTGTATATGTATGAATTTTCCTACAATAAAGAGATCATAGGTAGGGAAGGGAGGGAGAAAGGAAGGAAGGGAGGGAGGGAAGGAGGGCAGAAAATACGTTTAAGCTTCTTGTCTTGAAGACAGATTTTGGCTGATCTCATCAGTCATGCTGTGAGTGGGACACACCTTCAGTTCACCATCACATCTGACTATACTTCATATTTATAAACATTCATATAAAACTGACAATGTAGGGAACAAGAGGACAACAAAAATAGGGTTTTATTTTTTTCAAAGAGCAAGTATCTTAAGACATAAAGAAAAAATGGTATACTAATCATTTGTGTAACTTTGTAAACTCAAAATTAAGAGTATGGCTATTTTTTGTCTAAAAAAATTTAGACCTCTACCATTCACTCATTCATTCATTTATTCATTTTTGGTTTCTAATACAGAGTTTCTTAAGTAACCTTGGTTGTCCTAGAACTAGCTCTGTAGGCCAGGCTGGCCTTGAACTCACAAAGACCTGCCTGCCTCTGACTCTAGAGTGCTGGGATTAAGTGTTATCCACCACTGCCCAGCTCTAGACATCCATTTTTAAAACTAATACCTTTCTTTATCCCATCCAGCTCTAAAAAGTCATGATTCCTGAAAAGCCAGGTTTGGAGCTTCTAAAATACCTTCTCCCAAACTACTAAATTCCAGTAAGACTTTAACATCAAAGGAAGCAGAGGCAGGTGGATCTTTGTAAGTTCAAGGCCATCCTGGTCTACAAAGCAAGTTCCAAGCCAGCCAGGGTTACATTGTGAGACCTTGCTTCAAAAAACCAAAACAAACACTAAAATGCAAGACTTTACCAAGACTTAAACCATACCATAACTTTATATACTTCTTATCCTTTTGTCTATCACTTTCATTTTTCAAGACAGCACGCGCGCGCGCGCGCGCGCGCACACACACACACACACACACACACACACACACACACTGTACACAAGTACTGAATAAATGTTAGAAAAAAATAATTTTTGTTGAGACAAATGAGCTATGTTAACTCAGGCTGCTCTCTGATCTACTGTAATCCTCCCTTGGATGCAAAGGGTTGGGATTACAGCTTGGTTTGCCACACCTGGCAGCTTCTTTTACTTTTTTTTTTTTTGTCCTGGCTTAAGCAGCCAATGCTCCATCATAAGTAAGTGCCGTACATCTGCTATGAGCACATTCTTCTTTGATCTCTAGTCAACAGAAAGTCCTAACATTGTATTGCAAAGAAAGGCTTCAGGAGAGAAAGAATAACTGAGAGAACAATCTCCTTCTCTCGGATAAACAGTTCTGGAGCACTGTATCCTGGAATGGAATCTGGGATAATGGATGCTAACAGGTACCACAAGAGACCAATGAAGTCATTACACAAAAGAAGTTGAGTATCCCCTCAAGACAAGCACAAACTAGGTTAGTGTTCTGTATTTATTTCCTTTTAGGCATCTTCTACCTTTCGCTAAAGTTTAAAGGTCTTATTTTCTATCAATCACTTTGAGTCAAATAAAAAAGGTCCTTTACACCCCTGCCTCCCTTCTGAGGGAGACAGTAAGGAGTAGGGTGTCCACAGAAAGCTAGGAAAGAGAGCTCTGGACTACTTCTACCTGATTTTGCCCTGCCTTTTTTTTTTTTAAATAACAAGTCTCCCAGCATTGCCCAGGCGTGGCTTCAAACTCCTGATCCTTGTGCCCTAGCACCCCTAGCAGCAGGAGCAACTGAAGGCATGAACTATGACATCTGTTTTTATATAGTAATTTAGTTATATATTAAGATTCACTAAGTCATTTTAACCACCGAAAGTTTCATTCCATGGTATTATCTCTAAGTTTTGGCTATGAAATTTGTGTGCTTCTTTTAGAAAGCTTATTAGTACTTTTATTGAAATGACTCTACAATTCATCATGTAACAGGAAGCTGAAAAAAACAAAAGTATATATACATTTCAACTTCAAAGAATTGAGCAAAATAGTTTCAAAGTATCTACAAAATGTATAGTGTTTATAAAAATTAATAGAAGTACACTTACTTGTGCCCACAGTACAAATACATGTGAAAAGCACAGCAACGAACTGTGTGACAAGTAAGGAGAAGAATGTTTGCACAGCACGTTGGATCTCTACATCTCCGGAATATCTGCTTTCCTAGAAAAGAACATCTCTTCCTGTTGTGAAATTCTGGGTATAGAGTCTCAGTGATAACTGAACTGCCAACTGATTCCAACGGTTCTAACAGTATGCAGCAAGGGTACAGCTCACATGAAACAGGCGCAGTCAACTGACATGGACTTCCTAAAGAGTACTTCATATGAATGAATGAATGAATGAATGAGTCTATTGCTTGCTTTGTTCTGTCTCAAGGTGGGATCTCCTTCTACAATCCAAGGCAGCCTTAACCTTGCAGCAACCCTCCTGCTGTCTCACTCCTCCGTTCCTGGATTATGGAAATGTAGGCAACTATGGCCGGTTTTTAGTTCTAGAGGACAATCATACAAGTTCTCACAAGGATGGCAACAACGCATCCTCGTCTCCTACTGGAAAGAAATACCGTCCTGCTTGGATCTGCTTGCTTGTCTGGTAACTCGACACAAGCTAGAATTATCTGAGAAAAGGGAGCCACAATGAAGAAATGCCTCCATTAAGACTGGCCCGTGGGCAAGCCTGGGAGGGTTTTTCTTTTCTTCCATTTATGCTTTTATTTATATACTTATCTATTTACCTACCTACCTGTTTGTTTATAAGACAGGGTCTCCTTATGTAGCCCTGACTATTGTGGAACTCACTATGTAGGCCAGGTGGGACTCAAATCACAGAGATCTGCCTGCCTCTGACTCCTGAACACTGCGATTAAAGATTTTTCTTGATTGACATGGAAGGGCCCAGCTCACTAAGAACTGTACCACCTCATGGCTGGTAGCAAGAAAGCTGGCAAGCAGTTAGTAGCATTTCTTCATGGTCTCTGCTTCAGTTCCTACTCTAACTTCGTTTGCCTGTGACGGGGGACTGTTAAGCTGAAATAGACCTCTCTTACCCAAACTGCTTTTAGTAATGGTGTTTTATCACAGCAATAGAAACCCTGAGACAAACATCTAATGTTTCAAGTCAAATACACTCTACTGTATAAACTCTTAAGAAAACTTTCCAACCACATATATTTATCTTCATCCTGCATTCCAGGAAATAGTTTCTCTATCACAAACAATGCACTATATGCTACTTTATTAAGTGGGAATGCTTATGTACCGTGTGTGTGTGTGTGTGTGTGTGTGTGTGTGTGTGTGTGTGACATGGAAATAGATTTTTAACTTCAACCTTTTATTCAAAGAAAACAATCTTCTTACAGAAGATCTTTAATTGATACTACATTTGTTTAGTATACAGTAATAATTAGATTTAGTTATATATATTAGGGAAGAAGCCATCAACTTGACATGTTTAATTTGAGAATTTTTAAATTTGTTTTTAAGTCTAAGAGGCAGGCTCTTGTCATTTAGCCTACTGGTCTCATGGTACAACTCCCCGTCCTCCTGTCCAAGCTTCTGAGTGCTCAAAGTGAAGGTGTGTGCCACCATACCTGGCTTGAAGAATTTTTTGTTAGCAACACAAATAAAAACAACAACAACAACAAACATAAAAAAATATACCCCCGAGGGTCAAAAATCAAATTGTACTTACCCTAAGCTTGTCTCCCTGAATCACCTATAAAGCCTTATGTAATGAATGGACTTCAGGGAATGACCCTGAGCATCCCATTGTTCTGAAATGCCCCAAACTAAATCCACTGGCACTCTAACGTCACAAGACACAAGCAGGAAGAGACATACATTCTGACGCTTGGAACAGCAGAATTAGAACCAACACTACACAGCTCACCCTTCTCACCATGACTACATGCCCTCCTCCAAACAAAGAGGACGGACAGACTGAATGTCTATTTAGTGCTTATTCACTTGCTCCAGAAAGCAGATCCAGGATCAGTGGATTAAAAACCAGGGTTCTAGTTAACATCAATTTTTTTTAACCACCCCAGTGCTGAGGAACAAACCAAGATGTCACACAATAGAGACAAGGGTCTACCACTCCTCTAAGACTCTTTTCCCCCAAAGATTATCTAATTAGGATTATTAAAGAAAGGAATGCAATCAAGTTAAAAACTGAAGTACAACCATCTATCAATCAACTAGCATTTAAACACGAACATGCTGACTCAGTCCACGCCCATGTAGAGTCTAAAACAGGCCTAGAGATGTAGCCCAGTGTTATAGCACTCACTCAAACTTAGGTTTGAGCCCTAGCACCACACAAAAAAGTAAATAAATAAACGAAAACACCCAAGGAGGCATGTACGTTAGAATATATCTATTGTTTATAAATACATACGCATATTACATATACAAAGATAGAAGCATCGCTTTGTTATTTCTGTAACAATAACAAAAATGATTATACCCTTTCAAGATGAAATCAAAATAGGATATGGAAAAGAAAATAAATAGAAAGCAGGGTAAGGGGTATAAAATAGAAATTTATCTCATCCACTAAAATAATGAATTATAAATACTACTTATAAAAATGGTAACACAAAGAAAAGCTTCTATTTCTATTTAATAATGTAAAATCCACACATATAAAGATGCAGACAAACAGCAGCCAGGCCGCCTCCCTCCGGTGACTTTGAGATGCAAACCGCTTTCCTCAAATGAGTCTGTCTCAGTAATTGTGAGAATTAGGTAAGAGCCACAATAAAGTTCAATACACTTGTTATGTGTATGTCTCCGTGTTAGCATGTGCACATGTGTGAAAGTGACCCAAGGGCCAAAAGAGGGCACTGGCTCCCATACAGCTGGAGTTAAAGGTCACTGTGAGCCACCTTGTGGGTGCTGGTAACCCAACTAGAGCTTCTGCAAACCCAGTTTGAGCTCCTAGCCACCGAACCATCTCTCCAACCCCGTGTATTCTATCTGAACCTTATGTATGTCTGAAATATTCCATTAAAATAATCTTTTACAGAACTGGAGAGATGGCTCAGCGGTTAAGAGCAGTGACTGTTCTTATGAAGGTCCTGAGTTCAAATCCCAGTAACCACATGGTGGCTCACAATCATCTGTAATGAGATCTATCGCCCTCTCCTGGAGTGTCAGAAGACAGCTACAGTGTACTTACATAACAAATAAATAAATCTTTAAAAAAAAAAAAACCTTTTAGAGTTAATGTAACTTAGTGTTGTCTTTTAACAACCTGCCAGGATGGCTTATTCTAGAGACACCTGTACCTTAGAACTCAGAAGTTCCAGGAGATTCATGCTGGTAGAATGAACAAGTCAGCATCCCGGAGTGGACTACAGGGAGAGAGTGTTTCCAGGGAAGTTTTCACATAGCTCCCACAACTTGTTAGGTCCCCTTGTGGAGACTGAAGACAGCAAGTCCACGGCTGAGTCTACATCTCGGGCAGAACTGTCACTAAATCTCATGTCAGGCCCCTGAACTTGGACTCCACTGTCACTGGGCCTCTTTATTTGTGCCTTTTCCCAATGGGGCAGACTGACTAAACCTCCTTTTCTCTGTTCTCTACTCATAACAAGATAATTTAAACACCAAGAGGAGGAAGATTCCTTAACAATTTTATTCTCCCTTTTTCCTTAATAATTAGAAATGCCTCCATGTCTACAGCATCTCCTCAAGGGAAGTGTACTGCGCTGTGCAGCTCTGAGACTCTGCAGACAACCATGACGCTTACCTGAGACAGCATGTATGATCCTATGATCTTCCCACACATATTTTAATTTTGGACCATATGTTCAAAAGAGCATGTAGTCATATTAAGCAGACGCTGCTGTACTCCTCGCTATATGGCCGGCATTACTTTAAATGCTTGATACCTACCTCTTTAAATTCTACTTTAAGTATATCACCAAAAAAAAGACGAAACAAAGCATTTAATTAAATATCACTAGACAACTAAAAAAAAAAAAGAAACCTTCAGCAAAGGCCATCCAGATACTGCAGTGGCAGACTTTTGGAAGAAGAGCATCTGGATGCTGTCTGTTGGCACAATCGGTCAATCTCATTCCATCAAAAGGATGAAGTACTGTCACTCAGGGATCCCCTTGGCTCATGGAAAAAGACATCTTCCAAGGTTCCTGTTCTTTTAACTTGAAAAATAATTAAGTAACACTAGTGATACTTCCTTTATAAATCTGCATGCTAGACACTATGATCAAGATGCAGATATATACAGTAACATTCAAGCCTAGTAACGACCCAGTAAGGAAAGCATTAAGATAGTATTTTATTATTTTTGATTATGTGTCTCTGTGAGAGTATGTACTCATGAGTGCCAGTGCCTGCCAAAGCCAGAGGCATCAGATCCTCAGGAGGTGAAGTTACAAGCAGTTTTAAAGTCACATAAATGTGGATGCGGCTGGTCAAACTCAGGTCCTCTCAAAGAGCTGTAAGCGCTCCTCACCTTACCTATCTCTCTCATTTTACAACTGAGAAAAGTAAAAGTCGAAGGAGCTTACTAGAAAAACCTGGTAAAATCCAAGTAAAGTCTCAACTTTAGCTAAGAGAATAACACTAAGGGATTTTTAGTTCTGACAGCTGTACCACAATAATATAAAAAGTTAACATTATAGGAACAGGTTAAGAGGTCTGAGGGAACTCTGCATTATCTTCATAACTTACATTGCAACTCAGCTTTTCTTGCATGGAAAATACTGGGCCAGGGGTATAACTCAGGTGACAGGGTGCTTGCCTGGCCTGAGGAAGCTCTGGATCTCTCTCCAGCAAGATGTACACTGGACACTGTTGCCCACTCTGTACCTTCAGCACTGAGGAGATAGACACAGGAGGATGACAAGTTCAAAGTCACCCTTGGCTACTAGTGTCTGCAGTGGTCAGCCTGCACTCACCCAGACATGCAGACATACAAGAAAGGAAAGGTAAGCCCCAGCTAAGCCTTTTCCACCACCATACTGGCTAAGGACAGACCAACAAAACAATCCCTTTTGATCATACTATAGAAACTTAGAAATGAATCCTTTAAAAAAAATAAAAGCCAAGCTTATATAATAATTACAAACTCTGACTCAATGATTTTATTTCTGGGGTGTATTAAATATGATTTTCTTTTTTAAACTGACAATCTGAGAAATAATACTTGGACTGTATCCCTAAGGATAAAACAACTATCCACAAATCAATGGTGAAACATAAATGGAGAAAACAAACATCACAAAACCTTATACATACAATACTCTGTCCTCCAAGAAGAGAAGCACTGCATTCCTCCCACAGCGCGTGGATTAGGCACAGTAACTGCCTTTTCAAAGAACACAGACTGACAGGGGAGATTATCTCCATCACTAAGTCAACAAGTTTTCCCATCAGCCAAGGGATCAAGGTCAGTACCAACAGTCATAAATCATGTTCATCCATATCACATTCATTACTTGATACATGATGAAAATAACATATTACCACTGTGGTCTTCATCCCCCAAGCAAACCTATAGCTGCTAATCCTAAGAAAAGCAGTGGATAAATCTCAATACAGGGACATTTTACAAAACACCTAACCAGTATTCCTTCAAACTGTCAAGGTCATAAAAAGGAGAAAAAGTCTGAGAAAATGTCACAGGCAAAAGGGGCTTTAAAAGACATGATGACTAAAATATAATGTGGAACGTTTATATAATTTGGCACATTTACATAATGTGGTATATTTACATAATGTAGCAGATGTAATAGGATCCTGGAACAGAAAGGGGAGTTAGGTAAAAATAATGAAACATGAATAAATTATAGGTGTGAATTAATAATGTGTCAAAGGGTTGAAGACACCGCTCAGCAGTCCCCAGCAGCTCCCGCTCCTGCCCACTCTCTGCATTCAGTTCCCAACACAGTCAGGCAACTCCCAGCTCCTCCCCGCTAAGTCCAATTCCAGTGGATTTGACACCTCCTGGCCTGCACAGGCCCCCCCCAAACACATAAAGTATCCTTTAACTCACACAGGCACGCATACATATAAAACCTAAAAAAATAAACCTCAGAAACTAATGAATCAACGCTTGTTCATTAATAAGTGAAGCTACAAAGTTCTTGTGAGTCTTCGAGTACTATCAAAAACTGGTACTGACAGGGAGACAGTCATCTAAAGCTCATTTACTTGCCTGGCAATGGGTGAGGAGTGCCAGCTAGGAATTCACGAGGGAATGTCCCACAGAATACCTCCATGTGGCCTCCCCTGTTTGAGGCCCTCGGCACTTGAGAATTTCTCAGGGGACATATCAGTCAGAAGCTTAGACTCTCAGTAGTCGTGTTATTTGTACTACATTTTGCTATTACAAGTAAGTTGCTAAGACCCAATCAAATTCAGTGGGAAGGAAGGAAGTCCTACTTCTTAAAGGAGAAGACTAAAAATGTGTAGGTGTTGAGGGTCTGGATTTAGACATAATAGCATGTTTCATCCCTGTGGAGCAAGGTGAGAAGCCTTCCTAAAAGCTTGGTAAGTTTGCAGTAAGGCCAAGGTACACATGTATAATCCCACCACAGAAGTAGACGAAAGGAACTAAGATCAGCCTCAGCCTCAAAATGAGCAAAATGAATTCAACACCAGCCTAAGCTACAAGAGGTATTGTCTCAAAAGAAAAGGGGAAAAAATCTCTAAGTCTGAATTTGTAATACTGAAATGCCTTTGGTTTGGTAACTTGATTTCTAGAAAGTTTGGAAACTGGAGAAAGGTAACCAACTTCTCTCTGAGGTATTCAGTAATTTCAGATGATTGATTTAGAAACCAAGAGTTTCCTTAAAATACAAGAGTATTCCATGAAATGTATGGAACTCCACAATCACTCTAAGCATTGATGAAGCCTGCTAAATGACAGACATCCTTGCTACTAATGACTTATGTTTCCATGAATGGACATATGACCAAATCACACAGTGGAATACCACCCAACCTTAAAAAAACAAAACAAAAAACCCAAAATTACCTTGTTATTTATGAGAACACAGATAAACCTTATGTCAAGTGAAATATACCAGGCACAAATAGCTCACAGTAACTAACATAATTTAATATAGTTATTATGCTGTACTGTGCAAAGAATGCCAAAAAAGAAATTCTGGACACATTCAGTTCAAATAAAATCATTACAGGCCCAAGTGTGTGGTACACAGGAACAAAGCAAACGATCCTGGAAACTGAGGGTCTCATGGTGACAGCAGGGAGGCTCAGCAGCATGGCCACCAGCCACTGCTGTAACACCAACTAAGTACGGAGCTTGGTGAGCAGCAAATCTGAGTACTGGTTTTAGAACTTTCTGGCATTTTCTCCCTTATAAGTATTTCCCATCCAGAGTTGGTTGACTGCAGAACCTGCAGATTTACAGGGGGAAAACTGTATACAGAATCTAAAATCATCATACCTGGAAGCAGAGTAGAATGGTGGATGGAGAGTGGGGGTGGTGAGGAGCCAGGAAGGGTGGTGGTTTGAATAAAACAACCCCCCATAGGTCCACAGGTACTATTAAGAGGTGCAGCCCTGCTGGAGTAGTGTGGCCTTGTTGGAGGAAGTGTGTCACTGTAGGGGTGGGCTCTGAGGTCTCATAAGCTCAAGCTCTGGCCGTGTGGCTCACCGTTTCCGTGCTGGTTTGAATAGGCTTTGGCCCCCATAGGTTCATGTGTTTCAACGCATAGGTTCATGTGTTTCAACGCTTGACCATAGGGAGTGGCACTACTAGGAGGTGTGGCCTTGCTGGAGGAGGTGTGTCACTGTGTAAGCAGCTTGAGGTCTCCTATGCTCAAGCTCTGTCCAATGTGGAATCAGAGCCTCCTCCTGGCAGCTTTTTGGATCAAGATATAGAACTCTTAGCTCCTCCTTCAACACGTCTCCCTGCATGCCGCCACGTTTCCTGACTAACAGACTAAACCTCTGAAACTGTAAGCCAGCCCAATGAAATGTTTTCCTTTATAAGAGTTGCCATTGGTGCCTCTTCACAGCAATAGCAACCCAAAAGACGGGATAAATACCCAGTCAGGACAGGCGGCGGTGGCACACGTCTGTAATCCCAGCACTCTGGGAGGCAGAGGCAGGCGGATTTCTGAGTTTGAGGCCAGCCTGGTCTACAGAGTGAGTTCCCGGACAGCCAAGGCTACATAGAGAAACCCTGTCTTGAAAAAACCCAATCCAAAAAACCAAAATAAAATAAAATAAAATAAATACCCAGTCAGACAGGTGTGTGTACTTAAACCAACTAGGATGGTGCTCATCTATAATCCCAAGGCAGGAAGAATACAAATTTGAAGCTATCCTAAACTACACTGCAAGACCCTATCTCCCAATAAAACAAATATGGGAGCTGGAGGGGTGGCTCATGAGTTAGGGGCTGGAGGGTTGGGGCTCATGGATTAAGAACACATCCTACTCTTGCAGTATCCAAGTCAGTTCACAGCAACCACATGGGCAGTTTACAACTGCCTACAGTAACTACAGCCCATAAGGTTTCAAAGCTTCGGGCCTTCTCAAGTATCCACTCACTCATGGGCAAACACCTGCAAACACACGCCCATAATAAAATATATCTTTTAAAAATAAAGACATTAAAAATTTTAAAGTATTTTTAGGTAACAGATATTAGCTCAACTCAGTTATTCCATATACATACATACATACATACTTACTTACTTATGGAAATGAACCAGAATTCTCTATATAATCTGCGCACACAGAATTCTGTACCTCCTAGATATATACAATTTTTAAAATATATACAATTTTAATGCATAAATTTTGGAGAAAAAAAAACTAAAATTAGTTAAAATGATAGAAACTGTCTTAAAGAAAAGTCAGGCTGAGAAAACCATCCCCAAAATGCAATTCCCCACATTCACTCAGAGTGAGAGACTCAACAACAGAAGAAGAAAGAAAAAAGTCGGGATGGAAGAAGCTGCCAATCGGACCAGGAAATATCTAACTACTGCAAGAATACAAAAAGGGAAGAAAGAAAAGTATCAAACAGGTGAGAGGTTTCCCTAACTAGCCAATACTACAGAGATTGAAAGCAGAAGCACATCCAAAAACTGACTGAAGTTCAAAACACTAGTGTGAAACATGAAATCCTAAAAATTCTCAGAGAAGGAGGACAACTATGTCACACACTGAACCAGAAAGGAAAACAGCATCTGAAATCTTGAGAATATTATTTGGCAAACATGCAAGTAATTTCCTGCAGAACTGTTATTAGAATACGTTCTCAGGAGAAACTCCCCCAGAAAACAATGCATACAGAATTATATGTAATGTAACACTCTGCAGAAGCTAAAAGCATGGCGATAGTCACCTGTGTCACTATGAATACATCTTAAAGCTAGAAATGTGATGCTATTTACTTTTTAAAACTTAGAAAACATATAACCAATTAGTTTAGAAACTTGAGTACATGGCAGAAATATGAATACATATTTGAATACTGTAAAAATACTCCCAAGATGCTCTTGGCAGTAGTTATTGCTAAGGAAGAAGAGTGACTGAGAAAGAACTTGGATGCGAAAGGTAAGATAGTACTGTCTGCTACTTAGGTGGTAGGATCATGGACCTTTATTCAATTTAAAACTAGTCTACAGAACTATTCAACTTACATACACCACTATACAGACTCTTCTGTTGATAAGATCATTTTAATTGGCCATTATTGAAATGGTCAATAATATTCATAACTTTGACAAATATTGCAGTAACACCTCCAAAAAAAGGGTATTTGTTCTATTCAATAGTGGAATGTAAAAATGCCACAGAAACTGTTTAGCCAAAATAAATGTCACTTCTGTTTTAACAGAAGTCTGACCTAACACTTACAAATAAAAGATCAACTCATTTATCTGCTTACTTGACTTTCTGAAAGTTCTTTAAAACTACTTTCAAGAGGAATGAGAAGAGGCAGTCTGATGGCATGTGCCTATAATCTCAGCAAGCAGGAGGCCAAAACAAAATGCTCTCAAGTATATACTGAAACTATCTGAAAAGGAGAGTGGAGGAAGCTGTAAATGTCTTTTATTCTCCTGTATTAAGTTTCACCTCCAAGGCTTACAGCATCCATGTGCCTATCCTCCACACCCTCTTCTTTCTGCCTAGAGTATCTTCAGCCTCGAACTTAATGCTAAGTTCACTCTTTATAGCTCTTTCTGAGCCCTCAGCTGGCTGATTCAACCCAGCAGTTCTGGCTCAAACTCCTCTCCAAACTGACTGATTCAACCCGGCTTCTCCCTCGGCCCCTCCTGAATTGCTCTACTTGGCCTCATACTAACTTTGGCAATCTGTTCTAATCTTCTGGTTCCTGTCTTCACCCGTGTCTTCCTTATTTTTGTTCTTTAACCTGTCTCTGTGAAACGCTTCCAGTTAATGCCTTTTCTCTCTCTGAACTGCTGCTCTCTTAAGTACCTTCCCTTTCCTCTCTCCTCGTGAGTATTGGGCAGATCCTATTCTGTCAAATCTTTCTCTGATTCATCACTTTGTCTGCCACTCAATTAGACATCACTTTAAAACAGGGATGCTTTCTTCTACAAGCTAACTTTACCTTCTTTGTTTGGGATTAAAGGTGTGTGCTAAGGGCTGAGCCACACCACAGCAATTTTTTAAAACCATGGTTTGTAAGAGATTGAACCCAGATCCTGATGCTTGTATAACAAGCATTTTACTAAGATATCTCCCCAGCTTAAATTCCACTAATTGTTTGTAATAATTGTTTGGGTCAAGAGCTAAATACAGTAACTTAAATAAATCTTTAAGTATTTTGCTCATGTATCTGAGCATGTATGGAGATAACAACACTGTTCTTCTGAGGTTAAGGTCCATGACCATAAAGTTTGTAAACTTCAATACTGCTTGTGATGATTTGTATGTGCTTGGCTCAGGGAGTGGCAGGGTTAGAAGGTGTGGCTATATTGGAGTAGGTGTGTCACTGTGGGCGTGGGCTTCAATATCCTAGTCCTAGCTACCTTCAGATGAAGATGTAGAACTCTTCATGGTGCAGCTCCTCCTGCACCATGCCTGCCTGGATGCTGCCATGTTCCTGCCTTGATGATAATTAACTGAACCTCTGGACCTATAAGCCGGGCCCAATTAAATGTTGTCCTTATAAGAGTTGCCTTGGTCATGGTGTCTGTTCACAGCAATAAAACTTTAACTAAGACACTGCTTAAGGTGACTTATGCTCACACTTTACACATCTGCAGTTAAAAGGAAAGACTCCAGGCCTACTCTGTTTGGACCATACCTGAATATGAGGATGGACATACTGAATACCGAATATGAATATGGACATATTGTCTACATTCAACATAAGAAATTAAATTTTTCTTAAAATCCAGTTTCTATTAAATATGGGGAACACACACCCTCCGCATCAGTAAACTCGCAGAAACCAGGTAGTCTCATTCTTTTTTCCATTTTTTAAAAATTACATTTGTTATGTGTAAATGTATGGAGATGTACATACCAAAGAGGTAAAGAATTTTTAAAACTATTACAAAATAAGCTGCTTAGAACAGTGCCTTTCTAGTTTCAAATTTTAACCAAGGATACAGTGTATAAAGATTATCAAGATATATTTCTATGATCCAGCCCAGTGTCCTTCACTTCCAGTCTCTTGCTAGACACATCAACAGCTATTATTACAGTGTTTGATATATTAGATCACAAATTGATCCCATCCATTTCTCAACATTTTAAAGTTATGTTTTATTTGCATGTGTGTCTGTCTGTGGACACATATGTCATATGCACTTGTCAAAGGACAATACTTCTGAGAGTTGGTCCTCCCATACAGAGTTCAGGGAATAACTCAGGAAGTCAGGCTTGGAAGCAAAGGCAGCACTACCTAACCAGTGAGTCATCTCCTCAGTCCTGTTGGTTTGTTTTTTTTATTTTTTGAGAAAGGTCAACCTGAGGGGTGGTTGTAAAGTCCTGTTTTTCTTGCCTCCCCTTCCCAAACACTAGGTTACCTGCCTCTCAAGTCTTAATGTTTTAGTACTGAAGCACAAGTTATTTCTTCTTCCAAACAGCACAGTAGCATTACTTAAGATTTTTTAATTAATCATATGAAAGTTCAAAAGGATTTGAACTATCAAGAAATTAATAAATTGATTTTACCATTTTATTGTACTAATTAGGTAAGAAGACACTGATTACACCTAGCTCTGATAGCCAATAGATGTTATTCACAGATGTAAAGACTCTGAAGTTTTAAAAATTCCTTAAAAGTAAAACTTGGGCTGGACGTTGGTGGCACACGCCTGTAATCCCAGCACTCTGGGAGGCATGAGGCAGGCGGATTTCTGAGTTCGAGGCCAGCCTGGTCTACAGAGTGAGTTCCAGGACAGCCAGGGCTATACAGAGAAACCCTGTCTCCAAAAAAACCAAATCCAAAAAAAAAAAAAAAAAGTGAAACTTGGAGGTGAAAATCAACTTATTAAGTCACAAATTTTGTGAAATTATATGTAATAGAGATAACAAGAATGACTGCAACCTCCTTTCCCTAGTTGGAAAGCATAGCCAGCATTATTTTTCCCTGAGCTGTGAGTTTAACCTAGAGCATCACACATGCTAGATGTGAACCCACACTATGTCCAGGAGTTTCACATTCGGCGCAGGAACAATCCCTTTTTAACCCCATCTAAGGAAGGTTAAGTTATATCCCATCAGCTAAGCTATAAAAGAGAAGCACAGCATTGCTGACAGTCATGTGTTGCTTTGCTAGAAATTTTACTTGGGGGGGGGGGGGAGTCCCATCTTTGGTTAGCTAGTATGTTATAAAACACAAGCTACATGCAGATCATAACCGTGAACATAAATGTATGTATATAAGCTACAGAGAAAAAAAACCAAAAGTCAACTTTACTGTCTGGCAAACTTTCAATTAAAACTTCTCAACATAGGACAATGTAGCCAGCAAATAAAGGAGGAATTAGTACTGATACACCTAGAATCCTAGAATGTGGGGTCTGAGGCAAGAACTGAAGGCTGACCTGGGCTAGAGTGAGAATTTCCCCAAAGTAAGACTGACATCACTTGTGGTCTTTTCTGCAGACTGTATTTACCTTTAATTATGGGCTTCTGATTCTAAAGCTGTGCTGTGCAATATATGGCTTCAGCTTTTCCACCTTTTGATTAGTAGATGTTATAGTACTCAACCTAGGTTAACCAGAATGAGCAAATTACCTCAAAAAAACGGACACATTTATCTTAGAAAGAGTCAAGGTATAGATTGAGAGGAATACAGAAATCTCAGTCATTACTGACTCTTGCAAACATTTACTACCCTAACAACCTAGATTTTGTTTATAAAGCAAAACTGAGAACTTGTTGCAGAATATTTGATCATACTGTGAATCCGAGATTGTGTTGTTTAATGGAAAAAACTGTTTCTGGTTGTGATGTGGCTCAGCCCTTAGCACACACCTTTAATCCCAAGCAATGAAGGTAAAGTTATGTTAAAGGAAGAACCCATCTTTGAAAATTATGTCTGAGGGGCAGACAAAGTGATGAATTAGAGATACTCCCAGCTCTCCTAGGGACAGAGAGGGAAAACAAGAGAGAGCAGTGCAAGGGAGAAGAGGCAGCTTTACTGGGGGAATTTTACAGAGACAGGTTCAAGAGAAAACAAGCCAACACAGGTGAAGACAGAGAGCCAGAAGATTATACAAAGTTAGTATGAGGCCAAGCAGGACAATCGGTGACAAGTGGAAGAAGCCAGTTTGAATCAGTCAGCTCAAGAAGGAGTTTGAGTCCAAACAGCTGAGTTGAACCAGCCAGCCTGAGTTCAGAAAGAACTAGAAAGGGTAAGTTTATTCAGCAATAAGTCTCAGAGGCTGACAACATTCTAGGCCTAGATAAGGTTGTACAGAGGCTAGAAGCTTCTAGGCCTAGGCCTAGGTTAGCAGACCGAGGCAATAAACCTTAGAGATGACAATTACATCATGCAAATAAAAGTTACTTTTACAAGAACTATTATATTAAGCTAAAATTTGTTTTTACACTTTACAGTTTGATTCAAGACACTACTGACCAATTGAAATCCAGTTTCCCCAAGTTTAGGCTCCTAAGCCATTAAAACTTTAAGCTAACCAAACAAATTCTAAGAGGCTGGGTGTGCAGATCAGTACTCGAATGCAAGCTGAAGACCCCGTGTCCCCCATCGCCCCCTCCCCAAAAAAGGAATCGTCAAGGTTTACTTGGATAGAATTACCTGGCCTCTATGTCATAAGTGAAACCAGTATTCATTTTTACATTGTAAATAAATACAAGTAAATCCACCTTAAAGTAAAAACCTAATCTTGATTCACTGCAACAATAAGGATCACAAAATCTTACTCACAAATGAAAAGATCATCATTAGTCAAAAACAAAGACTCAGATCTTTCAAGCTTAGTGTGCAATGCTTGTATAATCTCAAGAAAAACATCTTTACCAAACTATCAGTACACAGACACTAGAACCCTGCGGCTACAAAGGCCCAAAGCAAGCACCTGCTTCTCAGGCAGGAGTAGGGCAGCCTCACAAAGCAAAAGCACCACAGGTAATATACCAGAGTCATGAATTAGGGGAGCAGTGACAACAGGCAACCTGAGGACAGCAACTAAAAACAAATTAGGAGCATCAATCATCCTTTAGCTGAATTGTCAAATAAACAGCCAGAGAACAAAAGTAGCAGCCACAAGCCAGTGACAGTATTATCAGACACTAGTGGTCAGCCATTACTCGTTCAACTAAGAACAGAAGAAAAGAGCAAGGTCCTTTCCCAACACAAGTAATAACATTCATTTTACAGACATCCCCAAGTCTGTCTGTTGTGGTGCTCAAGATCAAACCCAGGGCCCTAACCTAGCCGGTCCCTCACTTGTCAGCGATCCCCTGAAAGTGCTGGTCCTCTTCTCACTGGTCTACCATTTCTCCCACTCTCCCTTCTAAAAACTCTCCTCTTACTGCTGGCACTAAGTCCTAGTTTAAGGACTGCTTTTCTCTCTCTGGGTCTCATTCTAAACCGAAATCAATAATGCTCCTAAATACAATTTCCCCTTTCCTAACACACTCCAATTTTTGTCCTATTGCTCAAAAAACGCATCCTTTGCTTTTTAAAAAACTAGTGAAACTCAGCAAGACACAGCAGGGCAAACCTGTAGTCTGAGCTACTTGAAGACTGAGGCAGGGGATCACTTGATTCCAACGGCAGCCTAGGCAACAGTGAGAACAAACAAAACAACCCATTAAATTCTAATCAGTTTTAAATGTGTAGAGAAAACATACACATCCTGTGTTTGAAAGCAGCCCAAGAGGAGTGCAGCTGTACAGTGAACTAAAGAGTCATTGGCTATCTCCAACAGAAGATCTATTGGGGGGGGGAGTATGTGTCTCTTTTTTGTTCATTACAATCTGAAATAGTACTCTGCACCCACAACACTGAACCCGAGTAACTGAGAGCTGTATATTATATACGTTACCACTGTAAACATTTTACACCTCTGTAGGTTATAGCCTAGACTAAATGAAAATAACAGAAAGCATCCCAAATATTAAATTTGTATCATTTTAGGTTACTTTTTTCTCATTTGTAGGAAAATATAAAGGACTAACTACATTCAATAAAAAACCAGGCCCTTACCTCAGAGGTGAATGTTTCATTTGGATAGGAAGACCTATACCTAGAGAGATTAGACACCCTCAAGCAACAGTTAACTCCTTTGTTCTCCAACTCATAGAATATCTATTAACTATTCCTCTTCAGTATTTGGAGCACTTACACCAAATCAAGAAAATGCAATTCTATTTAAGAGCCAATGATAGCAGCCTCGAGCTTAAAATACTTTGAAATCCTTCTGTTTTGTTTGTTTTGAAACAGTAGCCTTGGTCTATCCTCCACAGACTAGGCTGGACTCAAAAAGATCTGCCTGCCTCTGCTTCCAGAGTGCTGGGATTAAAGGCCTGTACCACCAGGGCCCATGAATTCCTCTAAATGTTTTAATTCATCTACTATCCTTTGTCAGTCCTGCTTCTTCTCAGCTACCCACCCCTTTCAAGATACAAACTATCCACTTGCTTCGCTTTCCATGAAAATAGGAGAATTTAACCAACTTTTTAGTTTTCATTAAAAGAACAGTTTCTGTTTCTATGATACAATGTATTTTTCACTAACCATCTATTTTGGAATGAAGGTCATTCTAAATAAACAAAAACCACAATGCTCCTAGAGACAAATGTTATCCTCCTTTTCTCCCTCAGTAATTAGTTCCATCCCTAGAAGCCCCTTCAACAGGGACAGCTGACCCTTCTCACCTAGGTCCTGTTTGTTCTTCAGCAGATACAAAGTAGGTTTTCTAAGTAGTGATGCTTCTGAAGTCAAGATGTTTAACTTTCCAGAAGTTAAAGCCTAAAAACACAATCTGGATGATACTGCTTTGTTCATTTGATTCTTTTTGAAACTATGTACCTAGACTGGCCTGTAAACAGCTTTTCAAAATTCTCCAAAAGAAAACATCTAATCTATTCTAACCTTAACAAGTTAATAATGAAATCTTTAGTACTGTAGGGCTGCAGTGGGGCTCTGTGTTGGGGTACACTAGTACAAGGACACACACACAAAATCAACTTGGCAAGTCATAAAAGTTTCAAAGTGGTAAACTGCTTTAAATATCACAAGCTTTAGTATTAAGTCTACTGTATGAAGTACAACTGACTAAGCTAATAAGTTCTTGAATTACTAAAAGTAACAACATTTAAAATACCTACTGTTTGTTGCAGGGCTTGTGGGAAGTGGAAGCAGAGACAGAAAGCTCTGAGTCTGAAGCCAGCCTGGTCTACATAGGAGTTGTAGAGGCAAAAGGAAGGGAGATAGTGAGACTCCTGGACGGAAGAAAACCCAACAAACACGCAAACAAGCTACATGTTATGCCAAGATACTGTAGATATCTTCAGAAGTGGTTTATGTCATGACAACAATTCAGAAGCAAAATGTTTCATAAATTGAGGAAATAGCACTCTGAAGGTATAGGCTGGGCATGTAGCACAGTAAGAGATGGTTGGTCTAGCGTATATGAAACCCTGGGTTTTGAGGTGAAATCTCACCTCAAAAAAAAATGAGCTTCATGATATTCATGTTTTCTAGGATAGTAGGTTATTAAAATAATTAAATCTCCACCACAGCATTACATATAAATTGGAAATGTTATATAATCAAGAAGTCAGTAAAAGGTCCTTTTATCCTCAGTGACCTAACTGCCTGATCACACTACTGAAAGCTAATGCAAAGGATGTTCTTTCTGGGAGGACAGAGATCAGATCAATCTCAACAGTGGCTACAGAAAGACACTGCCTAGAAATTGTTCTCCTTGTAAAAAGACTTGAAAACAAGCTGGGGCTGAGGGAGAAGGTGATCTAGGGGCATGAACATAGCGCTTTCCAAATGACTCTCTAAAGATCTGGTACAGTGAGTTGAGAACCCCAAAAGTAAACAGCAAGCACAGCACAGGTACGAAGAGCACTCAGCACACACCTGCCTAGCACTCACAAGCCCTCGTCCTATCTCTAGCACCCTCTCTCTCACACCAGACAGGCCTGAGCACTCCAGTAACCCTAGAGCTCTCAGGAGGAGGAGGCAGCGGGTCGGAGAGGTTCAAGGATAACCTGAGATTTAAGGCCAGCCTGGAATAAAGGAGACACTGTTTACCAAAAGAGTAAAGTACAGATTCTGAGACCTTTGTAGCTTTTTCACAAGTGCTAATTAACTGGTAGAAACTGGTAACAAATTCTGTTAATTTAACATGCTCTACACTCAGCAAATATAAAATACAAAATCTAAATAGTTCCCAATTTTACTCTATCTTACCTTTACTGAGTTTACAGAACAGTGATATGGAGTCTGCCCAAATTTTCAAGAATCTTATCTCATATCCTCAGCTAATGAATCCTCTGAATCATTCTTGGCTACATTATACAACAAAACTTTAAACAGCAGTATTCAGGGTCATTCTAACTCTAAAGTGAGCTCACTAAGGTAGAAGAGCTGAAGAGAGAGAGGCCCAGGGAGTAAAGGTGCCTTGGCACCAAGTCTGACATCCAAGTTGGATCTTTAAGACTCACAGGGCCAAGAGGAAAGCCATAGTGGCGGCACAAGGGCAGCCCCTCACTCTAAATAGAAAAGGAAAATAGAACAAGGAAGAATCACAGAAAACCTAAAGCTATCACGTTCTTCAAATCTCTTACCATTATTCATACCTTAAAATTACCACATAAATCCTATTAAATTTTAAAGTTGAAAATTTTTTAAATTAAAAACCACAACCAAAAATCCTTGTATAAATCTGATACCACTGATTTTTTTCCTATTAAAAAAATAAGCAATAAATCGCCAAAATTGTATTTTGCAGGAAACATAAACTATGTATTCTAAGAAGTTCATTTTAATAGTATTTTTTAGCACAGCCTTGCTCTGTGGCCTCTGGACCTTGCAATCATCTTGTCTCACCATCCTGAGGGCCAGGAGAATAACCCATTATTAGGATTAGATTATTTTACTCCTTTGTGTGCAAGGTAAGGTTACAATATACTTTCAAATGATTACACCTAACAGATAACTACTCAGGAAGTATCAGATACAATGAAAGAGATACTTACCAACTCATGTAAGAGGACATAGACCTTTCATTCTTGGCTCAGCTAATTTTTAAAATCTCCATATCTAAGTGATACTATATGGCAACTGAATTCAAAAGTTTCCACTTAAAAATATACATCATAGGAAAGAAACATTTTAACTTTCAAGAACTACTTTTTCTCATCTAATTAACTATGAATCAACTGCTCTTAGAAGCACAACTATTTAGACACTATCCCATTCCTTTTGATGATATAACCTTAGGGGACTTAATAGTTATGTGACTACTAAAATAAAACTGTGTAGTGACATGACCATCACAGGAACTAAAAAGGCTCTCACTCCTGGAGTCTTCCTAGCCTCCAGATCCCCAACGTTAGAACACAGGTGCTGAGCGCTCTGTCCATCATTTACCAGAATACTCAACATACCAAGTTCAAGAAAAGTAGAGAAATACCAATTAAAATATGAGCGCTCACGTGACAACATACATGAACATGCATGAACACAAGGAACTAAGCAGAAACTGTCTCAAGAAGTTATGAGAGAGTAATAAAGAAAGCACAACCATTTAAAAAAACAAAAACAAGTAAGTCTTAGAGCTTTAGTAGAGAGAGCTCAGGAGCTAGAGAGCAACTGGAACACTTGCTGCTCTTTTGGAAGACCTGGGTTCAGTTTCCAACACCAAAATGGCAGCTCCCAGCTGGCTGTAACTGGTGCCAGGAGATCTTGTGCCTCACTCCCTCTTGGCCTCCACCAGCACCAGGCACACACATGGTGGTGCACAGGGATCAGTTACATAGTGTAAGCAAACACTCATAAAAGAATATAAAAAATAACTTTTTAAAATATGAAAAGTGAGGGACGACAAGAATGATAGTACACTATAATCCCAAGAATCTGAGGCAGGGGGATCATTCTGAGACCAGCCTAGGTAAGTAAGACCAAGGTCAGCCTGAATTCCATTTTGAGACCCTGTCTCAAAGAAAACAAAAAACAAAAAAAGGTGTGGGGGGGGGGGGGGAATAGCACGTGTGTGGAGAGGATTGCTCCACTAAACAATAAACAGCAAAACAGTAAAAAAAAAAAAAAAAAAAAAAAAACAGTTCTCAGGCCAGCACTCTGTCCATTTGGAAGCACCACAAATGCATTTCTTTAAAGCAAACTCACCATCCAGCTGGATGTTAGTACAGGCCTCTAAGCCCAGCATCTGGAGGGCAGAGGCCAGAGTATCTCTGTGAGTTCAAGGCCAGTGAGTCCACACCTGCCAGGGTTATATAATCAGCTCCCCATGCCCTGGTCTTAAAACAAAGGTTTATCATTTAAATAGTATTGCAAGTTGAAGTCTATACTCTTGGAAAATTCTATAATAATAATCAGAATAACCTCCATACTTAGAGATGATGTATTTCAAAGACGGCCTACAAAAGGAACACTGTAATTGTACATCAGAGAAAGTAAATGAAATACTATCTATTAACAGGTAGTGGCCATTGTGCAGAACACACTGTGACTTACACTGTCTCCACTGGACGACCTACCACTTCTCCATCCATGCCGTCGCTCAGACATAAAGAGTTCCTGTGCTAATCCTACAATAAGCCTCAGTAACGCTCACATCACAGTAGCTATAAACCTTTGTTAACAGAAAAAGAATGTTTTTCCCAAAATAGCCACATAACACGAAGACAACTCAAATTCCTTAATAATCCCTTTATACGACTCCTGCCAACTTTATTTTGATACATTAAACATGTGGGGCCTATTTTAAAAGTTCTGTGTGACTTACCAAAACAGCTTCGTAGTTGTTTTTAGAAGCGTTTGAATACTGATGAATTTGGGCAGCTATGGACCTCAAGAGGCAATTTTTTGCCAAATAAGATGGGCAAACGTCCTAGAGGTGCTAAAACTGGTATTAGAGGTCATACAACTTCTTTTAAAAAAGGAAGAAATGGCTCTCACATTCACTAAGCCCTTTATTTATAAGTTTATTTCAGGGTTCTTTTCACTCTATGCTTAATGATACTTTCTTTCCCTAAAGGCTTTTAAAGATAAAAGTATGACGGACCACATAATACTGTCCAGTCTATTCTTAATGGAACTCAAGGAAACTTGGGATAGAGTTCACAGTAATTTCATTTAAGAAGTCCACTGTTAAGCACGACACCCGAAATTTTCGGACAGTGGTTGGGGAGTCTCACACACACACAGACACAAGCCCTCCCCCGCTCCCCGGAGAAGCAAGAGAAACGGTTTAAAGCACAGGAGGAGGAAGGAGGCCCGGAGAGGCACAGACAGAAAAACCAGAAAGATTTCACAAGGAAGTAGAGTGGAGCTCCGGGGAGGGCAGAAAGCGACCCGGGGAGCAACGCCGAAAGGTGTTTTCCTGCGCGGCACATAGGACTGGGGAAGCCGCGGCCTGGGGTGGCCCGCGCGCCCATGGGCGCTGCCTGCACGCCGCGGCGCGAGGGGAAGCAGCGGACTTCCACGCGACCCGGCAAACTACTGCCTCGCCGCGCCCCCCGAAGCCTCGAGCGCAGGCGGAGGCGGAGGCCCGGGGCAGGGCCTAGCCCGGTGCTCCGAGAACAGGCAGGACGGACGGCCGTTCCCCACTCGGCTGGGCTGGGCGCAGAGCGGCCTTACCTGGGGCGAAGGTGGAAGGCGAGGTCTCGCGGGCTCGCCCGCCGCACAGCCGCCCGCGGCCCCCGGCTTTCTCCCGAGGCGCGACACCGCCTCTGCCGCCGCTTCGCCCTCGGGGGCTCGGCTATCGCCGCCGCCCGAGCTGTTTACACCGTCCGGCCCCTCACACCGCCGCCGCCGCCTTCTCTCCAACCCAGAGTCGCTGCCGACTCGGCCGCCGCCACCTCCTCCGCCGCAGCCTGATCTCTCTGGAGCATCTTCCAGCCACCGGACACGGAGAAACAGAGACTCCAGCCGCGCCGGCAGGAAACTCCCCCGCAACTGCCAGGGGGGGACCAGGCGGTCAGAGCACCAGCGGCTTTTCCGCCATTGAGCAGCGGCCGCTTGGCTCCTTCTGCAACCCCCTCCCCGCACCGCCGTCTTTCCCCGCCCCTCCTCGGGCTCCGCCCCCAAGTGCACCCATTGGGACGCCGCGCGTGTCACCGCTGCCCTCGGTTTGCTGAGAAGCCTGTCAATCTACGTTCTCCCGCCCAACCTGGTCCCTAGTATCCTCTGTGCTTCTCTTTCCCCGCCCACACGGCCCCGCCTCTGAGTCTTTAATTTCCCATTGGGCGTCAGTGCCCACCTTTAATTGGCAAAACCAACTATCCATCAAACACCGCCCACCAGTGAGGCCCAACCCTTCATTAACATTTACTTTATTCAGCCCCGCCTCCGCTTTGCACTAACTCCCCGACGTCACCGGCCTGCCCACCCTAGTAGTCATAGGTAGAGTCCTCCGTCAGTCAAAATACGCCCCAACTTGGAGGACCGGCTTCGTTTTCTGATTGGCTCAAATGGAGACATGACCTCCGATTATTGGCTTCCTCTACTTGTCTGTCACTAAACCAATTTCCAAGTCCGTCACTTCGGCTTTTTTTAAATGAACGCGCAAAAGTATCCTAAAAGGGATTGGCTAACCATCGTAGACGGCCAAGCCTCGAGTCTGCGGACCCTGCAGTTCTAACCTCTACGCTTCGCGGAAAACGAACACCATAAAGAAACCAACGGGCAGTCCGGTTATAGGTGGAAATTGGTCCCACCCGGAGTGGAGAGAACCGGCTCCTGATTGGACAGAAAAGTGCTCCTAGACCCTCATTGGAAGAGATGGACGCCTCTCTTTGGCATAGAGCTGTGAAGGGAGAGCACAGAGGTTCGAGAAAGGGCCTGGAGAGAGGCGTTGTTTTGCTTCGGCTACGGGTGGGGCGCACGCGGGAGTGCAAAACTGGGCGCGTAGGGCTCTGGGGAGGTGTTGCAGGGAGGGAAAGAGCCCGGATGTTCCCTAACAATGAAATCATCTCTGACCAATCAGAGCCTCATTGTTGGCATACCAGCATGACCTGTCTCCTGCAAGGGAGAGTGGGCGGGAAGTTGAGAGGGCTGAAAAGCTACTCGAGAAAAGGGGACAGGTGATTCCTTCAGGATGATTTTGTGATGGTTCAGATTGTTCGTTCTTTACCTCGACCTCCTGCCTTCCAGGTCCTGGCAGTTCAGTGTTTTGTTTCTGAGCTCTGAGTTTTAAAACTCCTATCGAGGCTCTTAACATTCACTAGGTCATTACTCGTTTGTGGAGCACCTGCATTTTGCTAAGCGTGGTAGTTAGAACTGGAGATACAAAAGTACAACTGGCAGGCAGTCCCAGACTGGAAAAGTAGGTAATCACTGAACGTGTGCAAAGGGTAGTGATGACAAAAAGGATTCTCCCTCTGGGTATGATTAACTAGGAAGGCTTCACAAAGACCAGGATGAATCCAGAATAAACTGCGGAGTTCTACAAGGCAGAGGAAGGAAATGGTCAGCTAGTAACCAGATTTGGCTAGAAAGTGAACCAGGTTAATCCTTCTAAATCAAAGTATAATGGAGCATTTCACCTGAAGAGATTTTTAAACAGGTTCGTGCTGATTTTTACACAAGTCTTTGAAAGATGCTTTAAACCTTAATCAAACTTAGGTATAAGTTAGTTGGGAGAGCCAAGCAGTGGTGGCGCACGCCTTTAATCCCACCACGTGGGAGGCAGAGGCAGGCAGATCTCTGAGTTCGAGGCCAGCCTGGTCTTCAGAGTGAGTTCCAGGACAGCCAGGGCTATATAGAGAAACCCTGTCTCAAAAAATGTAAGTTGGGACGATTTAGGCTTAGATCCTGGGAGTACAAATTCAGCTTTGGAGAGAAAGACATATTTCTGAAGCAATTTCCACAGTGAAAGTGGCAGAAATAAACATTTCATTGCAACTCAGATTTTTCTGGAACTTAAGTTTAAGAATACTGTCTTAAGGTTTCTATCGCTGCCATGAAACACCATGGCAACCAAAAAGCAAGCTGAGTAGAAGAGGGTGTATTGGGCTTGCACGTCTACATTGTAGTCCATCCCTGAAGGAAGCCAGGACAGGGACTGAAACCTGCAGGCGGGCTTGCTACATGGCCTGCTCAGCCAGAATCTAGGACTAGCAGCTCAGGATGACATCACACACAATGGGTGGGCCCTTCCCCATCAATCACTACTTAAGAAAATATTCTACAGTCTGGCCCACAGCCAGATCTTAGGAAGGCCTTGCCTCAATGAAAGTTTCCTCCTCTAGGATGTCTCTAGCTTGTGTCAAGTTGACATTAAAATCTAGCCAGCACATATGGTGTTTTTACAGAATAGTGGGCAAACAGGTAGCTAAAATCAGAATTCCAAGCTACATTCATGCCTACAAAATTCAGAACTCTCTGTGGATAAAGCTCAATATGGTAAAATTTTATTTGATTTATTGTGATTCTGGAGATTGAGCCTCGAAAGGTCATTTTTAAAAGTAATTCTTTGGGTGCTAGACTTTTGGGTTTGCTTTGGTTTTTGTTTTATGGGGGTTGGTTTTGTTTTTTGTTTTTGTTTGGTTGTTTGGTTGGCTTTTTTGGGGGGGTGCCCTTTGGTTTTGGATTGGCACACCAATTCTTAGACCCTATGGCACTGAGAATTGGAGCCAGCCATAAAATTTTCTTTCCTCTGGTTTTGCATACTGTAGGTGACCTTCAATGAAGAAAAGAAAGTAAGCCACTTTAGCTCTGACAATCCCTTCAAGGAGCTTCATTGTAGCATCAAGAAAGTTTTGATTACATTTAGTGTTTGTGAGTGTGTGTGTGTGTGTGTGTGTACATGTCTGGAGTGGAGGTCTGAGGACAATGAGTTCTTGCCATCATGTAGGTCCCAGAGTAGAACTGAGGATATTAGGCTTGATCACAGGCTCCTTAACCCGACAACCCGTCTTCGCCAGCCTAGGAATTATTTACATGACTCACAGAATATATTTTCTTAAATCACACTTTGCTTGGAACACCTTATATAAGAAGATTGAAGTGTGGGACCTCACCTTCCAAAATAGGGGACATGCTAAAGACCAACAACCAAGGGCCCTTAGATACCCTTGCCTAGAGAATCAGGCAAGCACAGAGACGCACCAGGGGAGCCCTTTCTTGCCCTGTTTGATTGATTTCCTCGTGATCTCTTTTGGCTGACACTAAAATTTGATATGATATTCAGTAATGTAATTAGGCTGCAGATTGTATGCAACTAATTCTTTAATCACTAAAAGTAATAAAACATACTGAGTTTTTTATGTCTAAGACTACAATGAGATCACAGACAAAAACTATTAGGTTAACTTTCTGAGTTACTGAAGCTTACCACCAAATCTTTAAAGAAGGCTCCAAAAGATTAATAAGTTTAAACAATGATATGTAACTGACATGATGGTTCTGCAACAACTTAGTATTGTGGTCACTACACCCTGAGCCTTGGTTTGTCCAGTCATAATACCTTTCTTTAGAACCATATGAAGAGCAGTAGACACTCCTAGTAATAGACAATACTCTCCAATATGTCACTTTAAATTGAAATAATGCTAAGTGTAAGATAGAAAATCATTCTGATTTAGAGGCTCGTTTTCTTTATGTTGAACAGGAAGTCACTTTTGTTTGTTTTGAGACAGGGTCTTTTTATGAAGCCCTGGCTGTCCTAGAACTCACTATGTAGACCATGCTGACCTCCAATTCACCAAAATCCCTGTTGAGTTTTAAACCCCAGAACAAACAGCTGAGATGCCTATTCAACATATCAAGGTAGTTCTCCCAGCATCTTTCAGTCCCTACCTGTTACAGGGCATACCCCCCCCCCCCCCCCCCCCCCCGCCCTCTACCCGGAACACATCAGCTCAGGCACATCTGCCCTTCTCCCAGAAGCTCTTCCCTATATAATCCCGACATTTGGTTACCTGTCCCTTTTTTGTACCTCTTGCCCCCTTTGGCCTCCTGGCTGCTGTACTAGGTTCCCTTTTCTCCGTCTCTTCCCCCAAAGGTCATGACCACTGTGGACTCTCCCAGATGTGCCTGCCTCTGGCTCCGCTTTCCCAGGTATCTATAATAAACTTTCTCCTCCACCATACCCAGGAGCAGTCCTGGCCTTGCCTTGCCTTGCCTTGCCTTGCCTTGCCTTGCCTGTACTTTCCTTTCCTTTCCTTTCCTTTCCTTTCCTTTCCTTTCCTTTCCTTTCCTTTCCTTTCCTTTCCTTTCCGTTCCTTTCCTTTCCTTTCATTTCTCTTCCTTTATTTCTCCATTCAATCCACTGCCCAGGTTCTGGCATTAAAAGCGTGCACACCACCGCTCCAGCTCTGGCGTTCTTCTCACAATAAGACAAGGGAGCTGGGAAGATGACTTCAGTCATGAAGAGCTTGCCTTGAGAGCACTTCAGTCTGGCTTCCATCCCAGAACTCACACAGTAAAAAGCTGAGTTTGGTAGCATAGGATTATATCCAAGCACTGGGAGGGGTCTGGGGGTGACCAACCAGCCTAGCCTAATGGAGGTGCTTCGGAAAGGTGAGAGACCTGATTCTTAAGAAACAATACCCTAACACCCCCCAACCCCCCCTCCACTGCCCAATACGCACATGCTTTCGCACACACATGCAAATAAAATACCAGATAATCACATTTCCAACAAATCTAGATGGTCTGTAAGTCCATCCTGGGCACTGTGCTTCCAATACCACTCAATTCAGATTTTTAATGGGGCATCGTGCATAGCAGTACCTAATCACAGTCTATGTTGCAATGGGAATCTTCATATATTTCACATTAAGAACCTCTTACCTATTTGCTGTGTCCATTTGTGTCCCTGCTTCATACAAATGACCAAAATTTCTTGAGGAACTTTGGTGTCGAACTCCCAAGTACCCTGATTTGTGTTACATTGAGATACTGGGTTGAACCTAAATCCTCACAGGTGATAGGCCAGCACTCTACCACCAACAACTGGAAATATTCTACTACTATCTCTCTATATATGAAATTTGGTAGAGTCTTTATTATTATGCACAAAGTCTTGAGTTCAGTCCCTAGCAACACATAAGCCATGTGGTGGTACACACTTAACATCTCAGCACCTGAGAAATAGAGGCAAGAGGCTCAGTAGTTGAAGGCTAGCCTTGACTGTACAACAAGAATCCCCGGAAGCCAGGCATTTGTGATGCACACCTTTCCTCGAAGCACTTGGGAAGAAGAGATAGATAGATCTCTGTGAGTTCAAGGCCAGCCTGATCTACAGAATAAGTTCCAAGACAGCCAGAGATTCATACAGACACACAGGGAAACCCTGCCTTGAAGGGAGAGAGAACAAGGCAGATCCCTTGAGCTGGGCGCAGGCACTGCTGACCTTCACACAGGGTCTTGATATACAGATTGGAACTGTATAAGGTTGGCCTCAAACTCGTCACAACCCTGCTGCTTTGTCCCAAGTGCTCGGCTCTGTCCACCACCCGTGACCACGAGTGGGGGCCATTCTCTTTTCAGCCCCCACTTTCCTAAAGTGACTTTTTTTCCTTAAAAAAGCTTCAGCATTTCCAGAGGGAACCCACTTACAATCAGGGGACGTATGTCTAGACGCATGGACATTCAGCAAGAGGTGAACTATACTGTCAAAACATTGCCTCACAATTGCATAAGGGGAGGCTGGGGAAAGGCTACCCAGTGAGCCAGATTGGATTCACAGCACCCACATGGCAACTCACATCCTCCAGTTCCCGGGTATCCAATGCCCTCTTCCTAGCCTCAGAGGGCAGAGCAGCAGGCAGGCAGGTAAAACACCCATACATATAAAATAAATTTGGTTTTTTTAAACCATAGGAAGCTGGCTCTCTGCCCCACATGTGTGTTTATTATATTAAAATCACATTTATATTCTTGCCATCATAAAGGGAAATGTCTTTTTAAACTTTTAACTACATTATATTAGTATTTTAAATACTGATGGAAATATTTACTGTATTTGGCTATGAATAACAGAAAACCTACACAGTGACAATAAAAACAACAACAAAACCCATCTAGAGCAGTGGTTCTCAACCTGTGGGTCAAGACCCCTTTGGAATATGGTATCAGATATCCTGCATAGGTACATTACAATTCATAACAGTAGCAAAATTACAATTATGGAGTAGCAGCAAGATAATTGTATGACTGGGGGTGTCATCATAACATGAGGAACTAAATTAAAGCGTCTCCGTGTTAGGAAGGTTGAGAACCACTGCTATACAGAATAAACATTGATCTAGATGACCAGTGATGTCCCAAGCAGTAAAAGCCCTGTAGGATGCTGCCTTAATTAGAGTTTTACTGCTGTGAACAGACACCATGACCAAGGCTGCTCTTGTAAGGACATTTAGCTGGGGCTGGCTTACAGGTTCAGAGGTTCCTTGGTTTATTATCATCAAGGCAGGAGCATGGCAGCATCCAGGCAGGCATGGTGCAGGAGGAGATGAAAAGTCTGCATTTTCATCTGCTGGCCTCTGAGAAGACAGATTTCCAGGCAGCTAGAGTAAGGGTCTTAAACCCACGCCCACAGTGACACACCGACTCCCACAAGGCCACACCTCCTAATAGGGCCACTCCCTGGGCCAAGTATATATAAACAATCACAGATGCTTACTGAAGATGCAGTTAAGATGCTCAGATCCAGAGCATTGGGGTGAGGAACTCACGTGACCATCTCTCACTGCACGGTAGATGAGGTGTGGGAAGTGCTAGCTCACAGGCTCCTTACAGCAGAGAGTCTCCAGGATTACTGAGCTTCAGAGTCACCTGAATGAGACCCTAATGCCTAGACGGCTAAACTCCACCTCTGAAGTTTCTAAGTTTATAGCTCTCAGTTCGGAGTCCAAGAATTTGGGTCTCCCAAGTGATGCCAGTGCTCTGATTTGGTTTAATGCTGTTCTTGGTTGTCAACCTGACGACATCTAGAACTAAGGAGAACCCAAGCAGCTAGCTGGGAACACCTGTGGGGAATTTTTTTTCTTAATTAAATAATCTGAAATGAGAAGACCCACTTTTTGTTCAGATGTTTTGAGTTGGGAATATAGACACCTTTAGCCCAGATCTTGGGAGGTGGGAAGAGCCACATTTGATGTGGGCCGCACCTTCTGCTAGAAGTCTATATAAAGGACACAGGAGAAGGAAGCCTGCTCTCTCTTGCCTGCTTTCTCTCACTCTCACTGTCAAGTCCCTTCCTTCACTGGCATGAGATCCTACTTCTTCATGATTCCGGCATATTACAGATCCAGCCTCATCGACTGAACAACTACTGGATTCTTGGACCTTTTATATAATATTTCTATATATATTCTATTATATGTATTCTATTTATATGTATTCTATTATATATGATATAAGTTATTTCTCTAGATAACATTGACTAATACATCTGGGGGCCACATTTTAGGCACTTCTGGATTGAGCTGAGGATGTAGTTCAATAGTAGGAAATGCATGATCTCGTGGGTTTCATTTCCAGTATGGCATTGGCTTGGGCTATTCAGGATCCATGGCCTGCTATTGATATGTTGGTACCAGGAACCTACTGGCATTTATAAACACTTTACAACTGTGCTTCTGTTCTATCTATGCATAGATGAAAAAAAAAAAAAAGAGGCAAAATCAAGATGCCTGACCATACAGACATCAGCAGGTTGTTGATGAACCCAGCCCTCTCCATCCAGCACCACTAAGAACCTCAGGCTTTGAGATGCTAAGGCTTCGTGCATCCTAGTTTACATTAAAACCAAGTGGATCCAATGCAGCAGATAATGCTTTCACTAAATTGTATGTATTTTACTCTCACCAAATGTATTAGAGCCCAGCAAAAAAATAAAGCGTACAGTCAAGTTTGGAATGTTGGGCAGGTTTTTTGAAGAACTCTTTCCAAGCAAGGCAGAAGAGGTCAGTCATAAAGTCTAGCCCCTAGTGTTAGCTCCTGAGCTACATGTCCGTATTCATTCATGTGTCCAAAGGGACGAGAGGAAGAAGAGACTACAGTGACATATAAACAGAAGGGACTCATGTTGCCAAGAACAATTGCTCAGATCTCCCAGTATTTGTTTGGGAGGCCAAGGCAGGAGGATTCATCATGATTTTAAAAAGCAAAAATGGGAGAGAGAAAGAGAGGAGAGGAGGTATGAGTACAAACAGCCTCCTCACAGGAGGCTTCAACTTGTAGAGGAGAGATGAAAAGAACCCTCTTCAACTAGAAAGTGGGTTTCTCGGTCTCACCTCTTCCTTTCGTGTCATCTCAGGCTAGGTGACCCCAACTGTCATGAGATCTTGGGGCATGTCTGTGAGAGACTATCTCACAGAGTAAGTCAAATGAGGTGGGAAAACCCACTACACTGGTTGGTTTTGTGTGTCAACTTGACACAAGCTGGAGTTATCACAGAGAAAGGAGCCTCCCTTAAGGAAATGTCTCCTGAGATACAGCTGTAAGGCATTTTCTTAATTAGTGATCAAGGCAGGAGTGGTGGTGCCATCCCTGGGCTGGTTGTCTTGGGTTCTATAAGAAAGCAAGGTGAGCAAGCCAGGGGAAGCAAGCCAGTAAGCAGCACCACTCTATGGCCTCTGCATCAGTTTCTGCCTTCAAGTACCTACCTGTGTGAGCTTCAGTCCTGATTTCCTTTGATGATGACAGCTGTGTGAAAGTATAAGCTGAATAAACCCTTTCCTCCCCAACTTGCTTCTTGGTCATGATGTTTGTGCAGGAATAGAAACCCTGATGAAGACAGACACCCTACTCTTAGGCAACGCCATCTTGGGCTGAGGTCCTCGACTGCATAGAAAGGAGAAAGGGGGTTCGTGACGGCCACCCCTGGTTCCTGGCTGTGAATTCAACTTGACCAATTGCCACCTGTTCCTGTCACCAGGCCTTCCCTGACATGATGGAACTGTGAGCCAAAATGAACACTTCCTACATAGCTTTTGACAGGAATTTTGCCACAGCCATGAAGTAAGGAACTAATACAACAAATACAAGAGGAAGCCTCCTGATATTATCCATACAGATCACAGAGCAAGGGGCATCTGGAGGGGACAAGAAACAGCCAGCATATACACATTTACATTTTAAAAATATTTACTTCTATCAAATTGGTCCTTTTACACAGCTAAAGAATACACAAGTTGTAACCGATACAAGTATCTGTGGGGGAACTTCAAATCAGAAGTCTCAGAAAATGGTCTGGTGGCCTGGGCCACAAGGTTTCCAAACTCCCTGACTCACAAAGATGCTCTACAGAAGTCTAGTACCCTAGGGATTCCTAACATGGTCACTGTAACACAATGGATGCAGAAACATGCCCAAGTGTTTTCTATTAAGCCAGCTGTCAAAGAAATGTTCAGGAATTAAACTTCTCTTTCCTCAATTTCTTTTCTCTATCAGGGAATGTAGTTCTGAGCTGGGGGGGGTGTGGGGGAGTAGTGTAGGGGTGGTTGGGAGGTGGAGGGGTGTCTAATTCTCCATAGACACCAAGTTCTAATCAGGTAATCAATCTTCTAGACTCTTTAACAAAGGTGGGCTTTCCCCCCCCCCATGGAAACTTCAGTTCAAACTGATTTGAAATTGTAGGATTTCTTAGATTCACTGCTCCTTTTACTTAGTGTGTTAATAATAGAGGTTACGGCTGGGATATGTCTCAGCCGTAGACCATTTACCTAGCTTGTGCAAGGCCATGGGTCTCATCCCCAGCCCTGGAAAAAAATAATACCACGACCAATAAATGTTCCACATATATATTGCTATATCATAAATGTGTTTGTTTAATGCAGTCATTGGTTCCCTTGGTAATCTTACAACTTTGTGTTATAAAATACAACAGAGCAAAACAAAACCAAAGGGCCTGATGAGGTAATACTTCTGCTGCACACAGGGAAGTCTGGTAACCACAGTTTCTTCCATTGTGCAAAACACACAGTAGGTGCACGGCAACTGTTGACTGACTGAACTGCATCTGGAGGACTTTAAGGAGTTTGCTTGGACACTTTCCTTTTCCTCAGAGCCCCCATCCATGGCTGGGTGCGATCGACGTGCCCTACACCTTCCCACTTCCTCCTCAGACAGGAAGTTGATCAAGCTATCTCCATCCTGCCTGCAACCCACATAGCCTGAAAGGCCAAAGCTGGTGGCCCCAGAGCCAGCCCCTTCTTGTGTTTTCGAGTTCATGCACATGAGTTGATTGAGATCATGATTACAACACTGTGGGCGGTATCAGATAGTCCTCATTGTGCCCAACTGGAAATGCTTCAAACTACAAAACATTTAAATGTGTTTGGCAGTGGACAAGACTAATAATTACAAATGTAAACAGTTTAACATTTGTGCCCAAGTACATTTATATTGTTCATTCAATTTGCTATGTCTTGTTTTCTTTTACAGTAAATGCTTTCTCTCTGCCAACTCTTCCTATCTTAGTTCCCACACCAAAAGGAAGCCCAAAACCTACTTTGCCCTTATTTTCCTTCTTTGTCTGCAGCCTTGCTTTCCCCATTTACTTGTCTTTCTCTCCCCGAGATTGAGGTTGGACTTGAGTCCTAATTTTGAGAATCTGAGCAGGCTGGGGACCACACAGACACAAAGGAGACGAACACAGACATCAAGTCCCAGGTAGACTCTTCTGTGAACAAGCAAGGGGAAGGGTTGTAGGAATGAAAAATTCATGGTGAGAGAGAAATGCAGGGCTTGAATGCTATTAGTCTAAGAGGGTTCTTTATAAGGGCCACATCTCTGCGCCTTTAGATAAAAGCCTTATGTTTCTAGCAAACAGCAGAGCCCCAGCCATTAGGTAATGCGTCAAAAAGCAGTGTCTCAATGAGACCTGGCCACAGGATGGCTGGACATCACAGGTGATGAATGCAGGCTCTGGGATAAAGCAGATCTACTGGAAGATTCCCAGATAAATGGGCAGAGGGGATCTGTGGTAGACACAGCTGGAAAATGAACCTGTGGCAGCTAAGAAGTCTCAGCTCCTTCCTGCCACAGAATAATTCATGGACATATTAGGTTGGAGGGGGGGTCCATATGGTATTAAAGAGTTAAGTTAGAAGCTGTGTTGTAGGGGTTGAGACTGTGCTATGGTTTTAATTGTCAACCTTATCTAATCTAGAATCACCTAGACTATCCTCAATGGGGGTAGTCTATATTAGGCGGCCTGTGGGCATGTTTGGGGTTGGGGGGTGGTTTGATTACATTAATCAAGGTGGATAGACTTGGCCTATGGACAGCACCACATTCTAGATTAGGATCTTGAACTATATAAAAAGGAGAGAGTGGACTGAGCACACGCTGGGTCTCTCTCTGCTCCTGTCTGAGATACCGTGTCTCAGCCGCTTCAGCTCCAGCTGCCTGGGGTTCCTCACGGTGGTAGCTGGCTACTCTACCATGAGAGCTTTAACCTCTTTGCCCCCGAGTTTCTACTCAGGGTATTTTATCACACTAATATAAACAAGGGAGAAAGAAACCAAAGACTTTTCTTGGTGAGATTTTCCAAAGGCTTCTGGCTATTAGCTTGTTTGTCTGAAACTTCCTTTTGTTTTTGAGGCAAACAGTTACTATGTTACCGAATTGTACTGGCTAGTTTCGTGTGTCAACTTGACACAGACTGGAGTTATCACAGAGAAAGGAGTTTCAGTTGGAAGTGCCTCCATGAGATCCAACTGTAGGGCATTTTCTCAATTAGTGATCAAGGGGGGAGGACCCCTTGTGGGTGGTGCCATCCCTGGGCTGATATTCTTGGGTTCTATAAGAGAGCAGGCTGATTAAGCCAGGGGAAGCAAGCCAGTAAGAAACATCCCTCCATGGCCTCTGCATCAGCTCCTGCTTCCTGACCTGCTTGAGTTCCAGTCCTGACTTCCTTTAGTGATGAACTGCAACGTGGAAGTGTAAGCTCAATAAACGCTTTCCTCCCCAACTTGCTTCTTGGTCATGATGTTTGTGCAGGAATAGAAACCCTGACTAAGACAAATTGGTACCAGCATAGTGGGGTATTCCTGTGACAACCTGACCATGTTTTGGAGAGGATTGTGGAAGGACTTTGGAACTTTGAGCTAGAAAAGCTGTGGAAAGTTCTGTAGGAGCTTGGAAGACAATGTTATGAACAGTGCAGAAGATGGAGGCCTGGCTTGTTAAATTTCAGAGGGAAGATTAAAGACTCTTAAAGTGGCCATGTTTTGATTGTGAAGATTCTGTGGTTTTGGTTAGCTGGGGCTGAAAAATCAGCTGTAAGTAACAAGATACCAGAACCACTAAAGCAAACCTTTGTGTTACTGGGACTATTGATGCTGGTTAGCTGGAGCTAAGAAATTAGCAGTGATTAAGAAGAGACCAGCATCACTGAGATGAAATCTTCTTGGAAGTGTTTTCTGAGAGCACAGAGTGTGTGTTCCAGAGATAGCCACAGTTGTATTTTGTGCTGTGGCTGGACTTGGTACTGTGTAAGAGTCACCCAGATGGTACTGGTTTTGAAGGCATGAAGGGGTCATAAAGAGCAGCTGAGGCTCTTGGCACAGTGAGAGGCCACGGAAGGCCATTGGTGAAGGTGCAGCCTGAGTTGCAATTGATGGCCCAGGACTTGAATGGGTCATGAATAGGAGCAGAGGCTTGTCACCATAATGAGAGCCTATGAGAGGCTATTGGTGAAGCCTAATTACAGTAGAAGTCAACAGTGTTTTGGAGATGCTAGTACTATACGATGACCACCAAGAACAGCAGCATCAGTGGAGTACAGGCCACTGGAGCCTAGAAGACAAGCTGTGTGCTACAAAGGGCAGAGCTGGAGAAGTGACCCACGCCCTTGGAGGAGCCCAGAAGATCGTGAGTTGGATCCCAGACATTGGACATTTGGAGTTTGAGTTTTGCTTTTGTTTGTGACTGTGCCCTGATATGTTTCCCTCTTGAAGGAAGAAAGTATTCTTCTGGAAGAAGGAGCCCACAGTTGAGAAACTTTGAATTTTTAAAAGACTTTGAATTTGAAAGATATTGGACATTTTAAGGTGATTGAACTTTTAATATGTAAAGACTGTGGGACTTTTAAAGTAATTTAGATCTTGGGGATGAATAAGAAAGTAAGGGTTGAGGCTTAATAGTGATGTGTTTGTGTGTCAAATTGACAAGGGGTCAATTGTACTGGCTAGTTTTGTGTGTCAACTTGACACAGGCTGGAGTTATCACAGAGAAAGGAGTTTTCAGTTGGGGAAGTGCCTCCATGAGATCCAACTGTGGGGCATTGTCTCAATTAGTGATCAAGGGGGGAGGGCCCCTTGTGGGTGGTACACCTTTGGGCTGGTATTCTTGAGTTCTATAAGAGAGCAGGCTGATTAAGCCAGGGGAAGCAAGCCAGTAAGAAACATCCCTCCATGGCCTCTGCATCAGCTCCTGCTTCCTGACCTGCTTGAGTTCCAGTCCTGACTTCCTTTAGTGATGAACTGCAACGTGGAAGTGTAAGCTCAATAAACCCAACTTGCTTCTTGGTCATGATGTTTGTGCAGGAATAGAAACCCTGACTAAGACACCAATAAATCATAAACTCCAGAAAGCTATCATCCTGCCTCAGTCTCTGTGTAGCTGAAGTGGTGAGTTCACATTAGCTATGCTTGCCTCAAACTTCTTTATTAGTTAAAGTTTAAATGCACTTAAAAATAGAGCCAATCATAGTATATACCGGGCCCCAGGCTTTTGTGACAGAGATTATACAATCCATACGGGACTGCCACGTCACACAAGTCCTCACTCCTTGCCAGGACTTTCCAAGGCTCCATTTCTAGCCCTATGGTCTTTCTCAGAAATGTACCCTGTATTAGCCTGGTCAGCCTGGGCTACATAATGAGTTTCAGGCCTGCCTGGGCTACAGATTGAAACCTTATCTCAAATAAAGTAAGTACGTAAACAAATAAATAAATATGAATGCATACTTTGAACAAATGTCAAGGTCTGGGGCTCTCATTACCTAACAAGTCCTAAGTATAGTTTAATTCTAAATAGAAATTGAAGCGATACATAATATGCAACACTCTAATTTTTAAAAAGTAATTAAAAGCTAATTGATTATCTTTGAAGTGAAAAGATCAAAGACACTAGAGATTAAAAAGAAAATTGCCCTTTTCTAAGCACTATTTAAAAGGCGAAACCACTAGGCCGTGTATGAGACTCCTCCAGCCGGCCTTCTTTTATTCTTTACTGCACTTTAAGTCTGAATTTGGCACAGGAAACAGCTGAACTAGGGGAAGGGATGGTCGTCTTTTAAAGCACCCTTTTCATTGTATTCTTCTGAACACAGTTGATGGGCAAACTCTGTTACAGTGACTGCGTATCCACAAAGAACAACCACTCATGGCTTCTAATAAAAGTCTGTGGGGTCCTTGGTATTTGATAACACCGAATAAAGGCCCTTGTTGGTAATTATATAGATCAATTTTACATTCATGTGATAATTACAGAAATAATGAGCTATAAAACAACACATTTTTGTTTCATGTTCCTGGCTCTGTTGTATGTGTTTTAGAAGATTACATGAAACTGCTGTGATTTTCTTTTACTGTAACTTTAAAAGATTACTTCTATTTGATTGATATAAGGTGATTAGGTTATAAAGTCACACACATTGTTGCACAAATTTGCACATGTTCATATCTAAGTGATTTTTTAAATTTATTTTATTTTTTTTTGCCACCAGTCAGGACACGATGCAGGACAGCACAGAATAGTCAACAATAGCTTCAAAGTACTTTGTCACTAGGACAAATGGCTGATTGGACCCAGGGCAACATAATTTCCCAACCTCCAGCTACTACCATGAAAAAGACTTTGCTGAGAAACTCTGAGGTTACAGAGAACACTTGTTTTCACCATAGGACCCAACACGAACTGGAATAGTAATCAGAGCCAAAAGAACTATTTTTAAGGGGATTCCTAGCAACTAGCAACTGAATTTCTTTGGTCTTCATTGATCGTTCTCTCTGTCCATTCCTGTGTGTGTGTCCTGGAACTTCCTCTGCAGACCAGGCTGGCCTTGAACTCATAGAGATCCTCCTGCCTCTGCCTCCCAAGTCTCTCTGTCCCATGAATTCTCAAGGATCTCTTTCCAGATACACACTTGTAATGATTCTGTGCTGTGCAGTGATAAAGATTTGGTTTTGTCTTGTTGCATATCGCGTTGTGGTAATGGTACATATGTATCCACATGTGTGAGCATGTGCATATAGAACCCCGCCCCAAGGTTCACATCAGGTGTCTTCCTCCCTAGTTCTCCATCTTATTGATTAGGCAAGGGCTCTCCCTGGCCTTGGGGCTTGCTATTTTGGATAGTCTCTCGAGGCAGTTTGTTTCAGGGATCCCTTGGTTCTGCCCTCCTGGAGCTGGAATTACAGACCAGTGCCACCCGACTCTTACATGAGTTCTGGGGATTCAGAACTTTGCCCGCTGAGCCATCACTTCAGCCCCTTGTTGTGTGCAGTTTACTACATGATTATACACTGTTTTATACTGGTCTTTAATTGTATTAGGAATCTTACCTAGTTTCTTTTCGACAGGACTGTAGTCACACAGACACTAAACCCATGTATAATATATCTGGTGTTATTTTTATGTTAATCATGATGACACTGTCACGTCTTCTTGATTTTTTATAGGAAAATCCAAATGAACAACTGGTTTTGTACATCTGTGGCAGAAGTCAAGGTCAAGGGCTTCCTGTAACAGGAGGAGGGTGAGAAGGACTCTCTCCATGTTCTTTAATTCATTCTGATCCTCTGACTACAGTGAACATAAATCCACTTAAGTCAGTCTAGCTAGATGGCTGTCGGTAGAAGACAAGAGGCTTTTGTGGCTCCCAATCACAGGCTTGCAATTCAAGCCACATGAGACTAAAACTAGGGGAGTTAGAGATCAGCCAGAATCTCTTCAGAAGGTGGCATGATCTCTTTGCCTCTGTTCAGAAGCTTCGTGTTCATCGTGGTAATGGGTGTTTCTTTAGCTCTTCACCAGTCCTCATGCTTAACCCAGGAGGAACCTTCCATGACCTAGGATACACCCCCATGGGAATCTGATGCAGCCATCACCTCCCACTTTCAAATACCTAGCAGAAATATGTTAGTTTATAATGGATGTATAGTAGCAACCCCTGGCCCAGTTGACTGTCACCTGGATAGTAAGAATGACGTGCCTTGGCACCATTCTGTGTAAGGTTGTAGTCACAGAAGGCAAGCAACTGGGCTGGTGCAAGTACTGCTGTGATCCTAGCCTGGGTAAGCAGAATCAGCAGAGTCACTACAAGTCCTAGGACTCCTTGGTCTACCTAGTGAGTCCTGGGCCAGCCATGGCTACATAGTAAGACTCTAGTTTGTCATCATTTCTTACCTCCCATTCCCACAACAACTATAATAAGAATGCTGGAATCCATGCATGTAGTACCAGTTACATGGAAAGCTGAGGCAGCAATATTACTTGAGCTCCAGAGTTATGGGCTAGCCTGGGCTACAAGGAGAACCTCTCAAAGAAAAGAGAAAAGAGTATGAGTATATAACTCCACTGGTAGAGTGCTTGGGTTTGCTCCCCAGCGCCTTATAAACTCGGAGCAATGGTGCATGTCTATAATTCCAACACTTAGTGATTGGAGAGAGTAGGATCAGGAATTTGAGATCATCCTAGACTACAAACCAAGCTAAAGATGAGCCTGGGATATATAGACCCTATCTTTTAAAAAAATGAACAAGGAGGAAGAGGAGAAAAGAAAGACTAGTTTAAAGTTAAAACGTGTAAAATTGGATAACAGCTTTTATTCCTAACCCATTTATTTACTTTTTTTCTTGTGCCAGGGACTGAACCGATTGTAAAACTCACTTTCTCTTTCTGCCCCTTTGAGTGGACCAGGGTGGCATTCTTCCCAAGACAGGCCAAATTGGTTTTTCTCCTTAATTATTTGAATCCAAGCTGAGAAAATGCCCATCAGATTGGACTAGACTTTTGAGAGGAGAGGCTGCAAGTTGGATCTGTTTCAGGGCCACCAGTTCCCGTACTGTGCCCAGGGAAAGGAGGGCAGTCAACCTGTGGAGAGAAGAAGGCAGCAGCAGACACCCTGGGCGGAGCAGAAGAAGCACGCTCTGGATTCCCCAAGGCTGAGGTGGCTCTGGTTCCTAGAGCCCAGCAACTTTACTGCCTTGAATCCTGTAAGCTGTTTCGCTACATTCTTTTTTCGCTTAAATTAGTTTGTGTTGGTTTCTATTTGCAACAAAAATAGTTGTAACTGAGACATCCAGATTAAATGTAGGGAAAAAGGCTTTCCTATAATCGTCCATTGAAACGCAACGGTTGGTACTGAGATACCAATATGTCACTGCCATGAAAGACTTCTAAATTTATCCTGTAGACTCACATATCTGTGTGGCTATAGAGTACATCTGTTGGTGACTCATGAGGATTAAATAGTATGAGAAGCCTCTGTTTCCTGACTAGCACTTGGGACTCTCTCTCTCTCTCTCTCTCTCTCTCTCTCTCTCTCTCTCTCTCTCCCCAGTACTAGAGAGTGATCCCAGGCCTCATAAATGCTAGGCAAGTGCTCCACCACTGAGCTATGTCCTCTTCTAGGCAATTACTTGAGAAACAATTTCTACAATAAAATTTGTCCTTGGCCTTTTTTCCCCCATCTAGTATTTTTGTTATTATGACCTACGTTTTCAAAACATTTATACTTATTCTGTCACTTAACACTGCTAGGCAGTACTCCAGCATGTTTATCAACTTAAATTTCCACCACATTGCAATAGAGAGATCTAGCTTCTTCGTACTCTTATCAAGCCCAGCCGCTCTGCTGTGTGTGATGGATAGCTCATGGAGGCCTTATGAGCGTCTCCCCGATAACAAATGAGCTTGAACACATTTTCATTTTCACTGATTGTTTGAACATCTCCTTTTATGAGGTGCCTGTCTAAGACCCCACCCCCATTATTCTGACTTTTCTTTTTATTCGATATATTTTTTATTTACATTTCAAATGATTTCCCCTTGTCTGGCTTCCCACTCCCCGAAAGTCCCATAAACCCTCTTCCCTCCCCTATTCTGACTTTTATTAATTCCTTATAGATTCTGGAGATGAGCCTCGGTGCTGCTCACTTAGAGGCTCCGTCTCCCGATGTTTATGCTTAGCATTTCCATCTTCAAATTTTTCCCTGGGAAGAAATTGTATTGTCACCATTTCCACCCCCATGCTTCTCTTAAAAATATAACGATTTCAGCTACTTGGGATAAAATCCAACAAAACAAGATGCTCTAAATGGCACTACTCTCTGTCTATTTTAGAAGTGACCCCAAAGTGAAACGAACACAGAGGGCGCTCCAGATCCACTAGGGGCTTGTAAACACTGTGGTAAATATGAACCCCAAACTGACTTCAGAATATAGGGAGCCTGTGGGAGGGAAGGCCAAGCATGGTGATCTCTCTGGAACATGTCTTCTCTCGCCTTCTCTTTTCCACAGTACAGGAGGGCAGCCCTCATCACCTCAAATGAAATGAAAGTATCTTGAGATGCCTGCTGACCACGCACAGGACGCTGGGTTGGATGTTGGGAGGTGGGGAGAGGTCCTAGAAATGCCCCCTGGAGTTTTCAGAATGACTTTGAGTCTGAAGCGTAGGCACGTGGCTAGAGTATCACCTGGACTCCAGGAGTGTTGGGCGTGAACAGGACTCTCGTGACAATAGGTAAAGGTGACTATAGCTCAAGGAATGATGTAGAAGCCTTACAAATGGTGTCCTGGGGTCATATGGAAAGAGTCATGGGTAAAAGAATGCTGAAAGGCAGATAGCCAGAGAAGTGTTGTCTGCGTGACAGCCACCATGGGAACAGAGGAAGGAGAAGAGCAGCCTCTGAGAAAACATCTTAGAGACAAGGCCTTGGACGCCCTCCATGCCCAGGGCACAGTCATGCTGGAAGAGCCAGAAGCAGCCACACTGGCACATGGAGCAGTTAGGATCAGAGGTCAGGGGAACAGAGAGGAAGAGAGGAGAAGCTGACGAGATAACACCTCCAATTGGGACCCCCTAGACCAAAGTAGGCCTGAACTGGGGCGAGAAGGCTGAGCTCTGAACATGTTTGTAATTGAGAAACTGCCTTAACCAAACCATAGCTACAGGCTTAGATGGGGCGAGACTCTTCCTCAGCTGTATCTGCTTTGTGCTTGATTCATCTTTTAGTCTTCAAGTATAGTGTTTAATGTTTTTATCTCTAAAAACATCTGTTTGGCTTCTCATATTTGTGTGTGTGTGTGTGTGTGTGTGGTGTAGATGTGTATGAGCAGGTGAGCATACTGTGGTGTAGATGTGTATGAGCAGGTGAGCATACTGTGGTGTAGATGTGTATGAGCAGGTGAGCATACTGTGGTGTAGATGTGTATGAGCAGGTGAGCATACTGTGGTGTAGATGTGTATGAGCAGGTGAGCATACAGGCATATGGAGGCCCAAGGCCAACCTCAGGTGCTTCCTCCATCTTTTCTACTTTAATGGAGGCAGAGTCTGCCACTGATGCTGGAACTCAGCCTACTTGGCTAGACTGCTTGGCCAGCATGCCCCTCCTGGTCCTCCTGCCTCTCCCTCCAAGCACTTCCCCACCATGTCTGACTTTTTACATGCTTGCAGAGCAGGCATCCCCCCTCTCCCCCCCAGTGAGCTTCCTCCTGTCCCTCATAGTGATAGGTTTGGAGAAGTAGATTTCAACGCTTTCTGTCACTGAGCTACTTACTGCACGAGCCCTAAACTCGGATGACTCTGACAATTGCAATGCCTGTGATCTTTGCGGATCTGATTACATGGTTTTATTTTTGCTGGACTTTGCCCTAAGTACCTCATTTCTTTGTGTTGTTAGGTGTTTTGTTTACTCTCTGTCTCTGGGAGAGACAGACAGACAGACAGACAGACAGAGACAGAGCTGAATGGCCAGCCTTGGTATTTGATCTGTGGGATTTCCCTGAGGTCCAGGTTGAAGCTGTGATCTCCTTGCCTATTGCCTAAGGGAGTTACTAATCTGGGAGGACTTCAAGTTCTCTGATGAGCTGAGGTTTCAGACATACAGGGCCTTTCCAGCTGAGTGTGAACCTAGAGCCCACTTGTGTAACAAACCTTCAGGGAGGGTTTTGTTTTTTTAAATCTTATTCTTGTTCTGAGTCAAGTTCAAGACACTCAAGTTTTTTGTTGCTGTTGTTTTGTTTGTATTTCTGTCTTACTTCTGAGTGATGAGTTTATTTCTCTTGGAGGACTTCACCAGTGTCACTTCTGTGGGAGTCCAGTGGTTTGCATGTGTGTGGGCCCTGCATATTATTTTGTCTCCCTTGCATTTTGCCCTGAGGTCTTGAGCACCCTCAGCCCCGGGCTGCCCTTAGTGACACTTCTCTCTTGTGAAGTCTTTCTTTTCAGTTGAGCTCTTGCTGGTTTCTCTGAAACATGTCAATCAACCTGGCAGTCACAGATGTTTGTGCCATGACTCCCCAGTAGAAGTTTGCCAAAGCTCCTATAGCCATTTGGCTTCTCCTCAGAATCGTGCCCCTTTTCTTCTAGACACATATGCTTCAGAGACTCTGGGCTCTGTTCCTTCAGAGTAATGGAGTTCAGTGAATGTATGGTCATCTCAGAGGACCTGAAGAGACTGTAGTGTTGTGTTGATTTTGTTTGTTTCTGACAGAGTTTAACTATGGAACTCCAGCTGACCTGGAACTTGATGTGTACATCATGCTGAGATTAAAGGCATGAACCACTACATCCTGCAACACACACACACACACACACACACACACACACACACACACTTATATGTATGTGTGCATGCCTGAGTGAATATGTGAATACCATGTGCATGCAAGAAAAGAACCCTTGGTGGTAAGAAGGCTTTGAATCATCTTGTATTGGCAATACAAGCAGTTGTGTGCAGCCATGGGGGTCCTGGGAACCAAATTTATGTCCTCTTAAGGAGCAGTACATGTTCTTAACCATTGAGGTCCCTCTCCAGCAACTATAATGTTTGATTTTTGCATGAGTAGGGCCGTTGAATTGAACCTAGTAAGGGCCTTTGTCCTTGCATGTCCCCAAGCTCACCGTCCTCAAAAGACTGATCTCGCGTACTTTTTGTCAGTGCTAAAGACATAGCCCAAGCTCTTGCTCACTCTAGACAAGGCTCTGCTACTTGGCTGTCCCCAAGACCTAAGAAGATCACATCTGAGCGTGATCCAGCAGAAGGGCTTGTGGGTTACAGTGAGGTGGCACACATAACATACGGTTAAAAACTGAGAGCGAGTTTGCAGCAGAGAAGGCAGAGACCACATCTCAGCGGAGGCAGGAGCTGTGAGAGACTGGAACTCACAGCACAATATCCTAGTGGGGCTTTCTCAACCTTTGCCCAGCTCTGTGGGAGTCGCTGGCTCTTTACAGGGCCTAAGGCACTTTGTTAGCAGTTTGTATGCCCTAGACTCTTTTACAGCTAGATAGGTGTGATTTTAACAAATAGGATGTGAAATGAGGTGGTAACTCGTTCAGTCTGGATGATAAGAACCTCCAGGAGCTTAAGGAAGGACGGAACTTTTCACCTGTACAGTGCATTTACAAAGTTGTTCGTCTGTTTGTTTAGGGCAGGGCAGCAGGTAACCCTGGCTGGCCCTTAACTCCTCATCCTCTTACCTTTGACTCTTCAGTGCTGGGGTTACAGGCATATTCCACCATGACCAGGCTTATGTTTGTGTTTCTTTGTTTTTATGTGTATGGGTGTACTTGCAACTACACATGTGCGCCACATGCAGGCTTGCAATTCCAGTGGAAGCCAGTGGAAGGCACTGGGTCCTCTAAGGATACTGTGGCAAGCCACACTACATATGGATTTCATTATGGGATTGGAATCAAACTTACAACCTCTGAAAGAGGATGTAGGGCTCTTAGACTCTGAGCCCCCTCTCCAGCACCCTGCTTAGCATTTTGAGCTGGAGGTCTCATTATATAGTCCTGACTGGCAGTAAGCTTTTCACGACCTGTTGCTACTTCCTGGGTGTTAAGAATACACACATACCTACCACACCATGCTTTTTTGACCTTAAACTAATCAGAAACAAACCAACTTGAGATTGTGGGTCATTCTGCAACAAATCTGCTTATAATATTAATTACATGATATATAATATATAATTAATTAATGTTAAACATTACATATAATATTAATTACAAATATGTGTCATAAGAAAATAGCACAATGAAGCCCATTAAGTTATATGCAGTAGCCATATTTCAGTCTTTTTAGAGCCCAAGGTGTTGCTCACACTAGACAAGGCCATAGCTTAAAAAACATAGCCAAACTGTAATGGTACACACCTTTAATTCCAGTACTCAGGAGGCAGAGGCAAACGGATCTCTGAGTCCAAGGCCAACCTGGTCTATAGAGTGAGTTCCAGGACAGCCTGGGATACACAGAGGAATTTGTCTCAGGATGAAAAAAAAAAAAAAAGGAAAAAAATTAGTGTTACAAAAAAGCAAAAAGGGTGAAACAAATGACTTATTTACTTTATAAAAGTAAAGTAGATAGACAGGAATGTCAATTACATTCTAAATTAGAGGAAAAAATAGTTTTCAAAGGTCATCTGAGGAACAACTTTTAAAGTTTGAATAGGTATTAGAGAATTCTAGCAGTCATTCTAATGTTAAATTTCCTGTGGGGAGACCATTTTTTGGAGTTTAATAGCCATAAAATGTCCTTGGTCTTAGGAGATGCATATCAAGTGTTGAAGAATAAAGTTTCATGATGTATAGAACTTGATATTAAAGTGATTTAATTAACAAGATAGAAGCAGACAGGAAGGGGAAGCACACTTACAGAAATGAAGGACAGGAAACTGGGTAAAAGATGCACTTTATTGTTTTAATTTTCAATATTTTGCAGGTTTTTTGTTTGTTTGTTTGGTTGGTTTTTGTTTTTTTGAGACAGGGTTTCTCAGAGTAGCCCAGCCTGTCCTGGAACTCACTCTGTAGACCAGGCTGGCCTTGAACTCAGAAATCTGCCTGCCTCTGCCTCCCAGAGTGCTGGGATTAAAGGTGTGTGACACCACTGCCTGGCTCTCTCTTTTTTTGGGGGGGGGGTTGGTTTGCAGGTTTGACTCGCACCCACAAGTCCCACTTTAAGGTTTTGTGTAGCCCAGACTAGCTTCAGAGCTTACTATATAATCAAGGATGCCCCCCAAGACTTGAAACTACAGACTTACCACACAATGCCCACTTAAATCAGATAACTTTCAAAGTAGAAGTTTTAGAAGAAGTTGGGATGGGAGAGGTAGCAGCTCAGTGGTGGGGCTCTTAAGTAGCACAAAACGGCCCTGAGTTCAAGCCCCAACATCACAAGAACTTTTCACAGAAAATTTTTTTAATCTGTAATAGTTCTGAAGAGTGCCTGGGAAGTCAGACCAAATGTGTAGACAATGAGTTACATTTGGAGAGCCGGTTCGGCAGTTCTGAGCACTTGTTCTTCATGCAGAAGACTGGTGTTCAATTCCCAGGACTCATATGACAGCTCATGAGCACCCATAATTCCAGTCCCAGGGGGATCTGACACCTTCTGCTGGCCTCTCTGGGCACCGGCGCACGCATAGCACACATACATAGACACCGGCAAAATATCCACACATATAAAGTGAAACAAATAAATCTAAAAATTATACTGCAGCAGCTCTGTGAGGAACTAGTATATTAAATGTGTGTGTTGGTCGCTGACAGAATCCAGGTAGTCTTTCTATAGGTGGTATATGATTATTCTAGGGGAGTATTTTACCCTTGAGCTGCACCCAAGCCCAAACTGAGAAATAAACAAATTAAAACATTTATTTTAATGGGAGTAGGTCTCACAGATTCCTACTTAATGCGGGAACAAGGATGAAAAATCCCAGGCACTCACTCCTTTCTTCTGTGGAGAGAAAAACAGCCGCAGGCTTGCTGTGCTCCGGAATCCAATAACCTGATTTCACAGAGGCCCGACCTTGGCAATAGTTTCTAAATAATTCCAAGGTAATGGAGGTTGTCTGGGAAAGAAAGGAAGAGAATGTTCCAGAAACACTGTTATCTGAAGTCAAGTCTGAGAGTGTGTTTGGGACCTAGAGGATTTAAGGACCTGATGAGGCAGCGACTTACAAAGGAGAACAAAAGTCTCTTTGATAAGGAGCTATTGAGAGTTTGAGCACTTAGGAGAGATTTGAGGTGCTCTCGTTAATAGGATGGAGCTGGGGGAAGGGAGGGGGAATTAATGTCTAAAATGTGACAATACTCTGAGAAAACTGTAGGATTTTACCAAAGCCTTACAGGGCAGGCCTTCGACTCCTCTCTCAGCCTCTGAATATTCTGAGCAGCCCTTACTGCTCAGGCTCTTCAGCAGCCTCAAGAGCATCCCTGCAGTCAAGGTCCCTGGCCTCCCCCCCCCTCATCCCTACAAGCATATTTTGTTTATTTTTCATTGCAGAATCTTGTAGCCCAGGGATCAAACTCACAATCTTTTCCCTCTTAGACTCTTGGGTGCTTACATTTAGGATTGAACACACATGCACTTACACACACACACACACACGCACACACACACATACCTATACAGGTTCATTTTTCTTACTTCTGGCATGGTACTGAGGTATCCAGTTTACACCTCCGAATCATAAGGATGTCACGGCGCTCTCTGACATCTCCTGACACCTGGGAATGGCTCCATTTTAAGCCACGTTTATAACATTTTAACCTCCGTGTTTCCACTCTCCGTGTTGTACTTCCCAGTGCTGCGCTGTCTCGCTCTGTCCGGGTTGTGCCCTTTCTCACCCCTCACACCCCCGTTGCTCACTCAGGCTGCACTGACATTTTAAATGAGACAATTCCTTGTGACAGGGACTGTTCTGCACATTGTATGACATTTCCCTAGGGTCTTTGGTCTCTACCCATAATTCTATGCTAATCTTATTATCTTTTTTTTTTTCTTTTTTTGGTCTTGTGGCCAAATACCATACAGAAGCAATGGAAGGGAGGGAGGATTTATTTATTATTCTCAGAATTTGAGAACTGGCATCTCTTCGTGGTGGGGAAAGCATGGTAGAGTTCCTGCCTGGTGTTTTGGAGTATATGTCTGAAATACATAATGTTTGGGCAGACCAGGAATCAGAGAAACTGGAGCTAGAAGCAGGGTGGGTGGATCTCCTCAAGGCCCACCCTCTAGTGACCCACTTCTTCAGGCTAGACCTGCATCTCAGAACAGCAGCACCAAGTGTTCAAATACCGGAGTCTGTGGAGAACAATTATATCCAAACCATAATGCATTCTCTCGGTGTGAAAGTCAAGAGTGTCCAGATGTTAGCAGTTGCCGCCAGAGGGTACGCTCCTCTGTGCTGAGAGCTTCCGGTGGCTCCTGTCACCCTGGTTTGCTCACTCTCTTCAGTACTAGAGAACCCAAGCACACCAAGGAAGTGTTGCAGAACTGAACCACTGCTAGCCTCACATTTTTTTTTTATTAGAAAGAGTTTTCACACACACACTGTGGCTCAATGCTCCAATGAGGTCTGAGTCATCACGAACACAAGTCCCACTACAGTGCCTCTCTCCAGAAGAAAATGATTCAGCCAGCACACTGGCTTGCTCCTTCTGGGCAAAATCAACAACTGCAGTTGTTGACACCAACTAGGCCAGCTCTGCTTTCAAAGTGACTCCCAGGACAGACAGGGCTACCTACCTGGAGAACCCTGTTTTTTTTTTGCTTTTTGTTTTTCCCTTTTTAAAGATTTATCTATTTTATATATGTGAATACACTGTCGCTGTCTTCTGACACACCAGAAGAGGTATCAGATCTCATTACAGATGGTTGTGAGCCACCATGTGGTTGCTGAGATTTGAACTCAGGACCTTTGGAAGAGCAATCAGTACTCTTAACCACTGAGCCATCTCTCCAGCCCGAGAACCCTGTTTAAAAAAGCCAAATGAGGGTTTGGGGGTATTAGAAAGAAGAAAAACAGACATCCAATAAGCCAGTGTAGTACATCTACCTATAGTATTCCCTGTGGGCAATCTTTTGTCTTCTCCAGATCTCCCCACTCCACACCCCCTTCTCCTACTCCTCTTCATGACTCTTTTCCAGTCCTTAAGCTTGCCAGGGTCACTCTCACGTGTCCTACTTGCTCTCTCCTCAGGCTACAAACCTTTCAAATGACATTTATTTCCTCGTTTTCTCTTTAGACACCACCTTCTCATCAAAGCCTTCCCTGAGCACCCTACTAAAACAGCACCTCCCTGTAAGTCTGTCCCCTCCCTCTACTGCCTGTGTCTTTTCATTACCATCTGTGTTATCTGTCTTGCACCCTGCATTACTGCGTAATGCTTCAGGCTCTCATCTGTGTTAACCACTGAATATGGCCCCGTGATTTAGCATCTACAAGAGGCTTGCAGGTGTCCTGGGTCACAGCTAAGATGTCTTGTTCCTGGGACCATCAGCTTTCTGGTCACAGGTCCCCAAGTTATCAGTGAGGTCATGCGGCTCTGGAGCTGGAAGGCTCTTAACTTCCTGGCATCATCTCTGAGTTTATTTCTATCGGATATCTGTTAAATTAGTAAGTATATGGCTTTTATGGATCCCTCTAGACTTTTCTTAGCTTCATTCCATCACAGTATCCTTTTATAGTTAAGATTTGTATTTGCCTTGGGGGTGAAAGTGTGGCTCACTAGTTGAGCTCTTGCCTAGCAAGCACAGGACCCTGTATTTGGTCCCCAGATAAAACTCAGAGGGGCAGAAATACAGAAAATTATAAGAAGTATATCAAATAGGCTAAGAGATGAAGGAAACCAGACCCAGGTTGTACAGTTATAGAAAGAACAGTTCCAACACTGCAGTATCTACGGTTCAGATGATAGGGCATAGATAAATAAGCCAGCTACATTGGCACAAACAGTTATTACTAGGATTCTGGCAGCAGAAGAATCATGAGCTAAAAGCTAGCCTCGGCTACAAAGAGAGTCCTAAGCAAGCATTGGAGACCATGGTGTCTCCAAGAAAGAAAGGGGAGGAAGAAAAGGAAGAAAGGCAGAAAAAGTTGGGGAAGGGGGAGAGCAGGACAGTTGATGAGAATGTGTGAATAGGTGACTTACAAGATAAATACACATGCTCACAAAACATATGAAAGATAAATGTAGATTTAAAAACAGTACCCTGCTGGCAGCAATCACAATGAGCGATCCTGAGTCTTGGTGACGTCATCTCATCAACTGTGGGTGTGTGGATTAGGCAATCTCAGTGATAACTTGGGGAAACTAGAACCGGAGGATGCTCCTACAAGTTCACACAGCAGCATGGCGTAAGCAAGGCCAAAATTGGGAATAATACAATAGTTAGTAGAAGATAGTTAAATAAATCAGATGCTAAATAACCATAAAAAATGAGATGAGATGCAGTCAAATCATCTGATGCAATGTGTCTTGCTAGTTCTGATGAGACAAACAAGAGAAAACCTAAGTCTATCTGTTCAGAAGGATATAGATGAAAGTTAATCTCTAGTGCTGAGTTAACAAAAAGATCCCTCTATTACATTATTAATAAAGTAGAAAGGAAGGAAAATGAAGGTTTTGTTTCTACTTCTAATTATGTCTATGTTGGTTTGATAAGAGTGGCTCCCATAGACTCATATGTTTGAGTGCTTAGTCACAAGGGAGTGACACTATTTGAGAAGGACTGGGAGGTGTGGCCTTATTAGAGTGGGCATGGCTTTGTTGGAGGAAGTATGTCACTGAGGGTGGGCTTTGAGGTTTCATAAGCTTAAGCCAGGTCCAGAGTCTCTCTCTCCCTCCCGCTGTAGATCCAGATGCAGAAATCTCCGCTCCTTCTCCAGCACTATGTCTGCCTGTGTGCCACCATGCTTCTTGCCATGATGATAATGGTCTGAACCTCTGAAACTGTAAGCTAGTCCCAATTAAATGTTTCCCTTTATAAGAGTTGCTATGGTCATGGTGTCTCTTCATAGTGATAGGACATTGACTAAGACACCACCACACACATTCTCTGTTGTTACTTGAACTGGAGAGGATTAGTGGTTTTGTTGAAAACTGCTTAGCATAGATGCGTCAGCTTTAAAAAGGCCAGCCCATAGTACCTTTGGGGAAACACAACTAAAAACAAAATCTTCCAACCCAGGAAAATGTCTCACTGAAGAAAAGAAAGAAAACTGTTTTTCTACTGAATAAGCCTTAAATCAGAGTGGGAGGCAAGCTGACAGCTCACTTGAGAAGCTTGCAGAGACAGAAAGGAATCTGATGCTTTTTACCGCTAAGCAGATACAACCCAAGACCAGTGTGAGGTAGCTTCTGCGTTCAGAGTCAGATGGCAGAGCAGGCAGGCCAAGCCTCCCTCAGGAGCTGGTGGGTGGGGTGCAGAGTCAGCGTCCTCAGTAATTACATTTCAGAGAGAACTGGGTCCTCAGAAAACATTCCTGAGTGTGGACTCTGGCCAGAGGTTTGGTTAGCCATTAAGAAGATCTACAGCCTTTTGAAAAGCACAGAGAAATAAATCACGCAGATGCAGGAAGGGAGAGAAGTGAAGAGTCTCTCTCCTTCTTTTCAATAGGTGGTCCGTTTACCCTGGGTCTAGTTTTACAGTCACACAGCAGCCTCAGGCTTACGTCATCCATTTCCAATTTCATTTATTTATTTGTTTTAATGTGAGCACCTGTGTGTGGCTCTCTGATAGAACCCTTTAGGATGTGTGCACAGCTCTGGGCTTTATCATCTCTCCCCGTGTGTTTACGTTTACATAGTGCATAAATAGACTTAACTATATCATTTTCCCCCTGGTTGTCATGGTGCACACATTTAGTTTCAGCACTCAGGAAGCACAAACAGGTAGATTTCAGCGAGTTCTAAACCAGCCTTGTCTACCCAAAGTTCCAGATCAGCCGGGGCTACATGATGAAAGCCTCTTTCATAAAACAAAGCGAAATAACCCCCAAACCCAAGTTATAGTATTTGTATGTTTAATATTGCAGCTATGGGGTTTGTTATTTGGTCCCCCGACCCCTGTGTACGAGCATGTGTGCATCCATACATGTGTGACTCTGTGCGTGTGTGTGTGTGTGTGTGTATGTGTGTGTGTATGACTGTGTATGTGTGTGACTATGTGTGTGACTGTGTGTGACTGTGTATGTGTGTGACTGTGTGTGTATGACTGTGTGTGTGTATGACTGTGTATGTGTGTGACTGTGTGTGTGACTGTGTGTGACTGTGTATGTGTGTGACTGTGTGTGTATGACTGTGTATGTGTATGACTGTGTGTGTGTGTGACTGTATGTGTGTGACTGTGTGTGACTGTGTATGTGTGTGACTGTATGTGTGTGACTGTGTATGTGTGTGTGTGTGACTGTATGTGTATGACTGTGTATGTGTGTGACTGTGTGTGTGTGTGTTGTGACTGTGTGTGTGTGTACACACATACTTGTGGTCCTGTGAAGGACAATTTGAAGGAGTCAGTATTATGCTTCCACCATGTGGATCCCAGCTGGAACCAAAAACAAGCTTGTCAGCAAGAGCCTTGATGCCCTGCGCCATCTTGCCAGCCCTGGCCCTTGGTTTTAAATGGTCTCCCAAAGTCCTATGTCAGACGCTTATTCTTAGCACCATAATGTTGAGTGGAGGAACCTTTGCTTTGCTTATTGGGTGATTGTGTGGTTTTATTCTGAGACAGGGTCTCACTAAGTAGCCCAGGCTAGCTTTGTACTTCCTGTCTTCCTCCCTTGGTCCTCTTAAACGCTATGTGGCAGGTGTGGTACAGCCAGAGGTGGATGGAACCTTTCAGAGATTATTAGGTGAAAGTCAAAGCAGAATTCCAATATTGCCCAGCCTGCTGCCTCTGTGCAATATGTTCTTTAAGCTTTCCTTCCTAAAACAGCAAAGAAATTACTAGGTCACAGAAGCACTGTACTAGGTCCTCTTAAAAGTAACACCATGTCCCAGTATTGTTGCCCTGAGCACCAAGCTCTCAACACACAAACCCTGGAAAGACAAATTGAAACCATCTCCTAATGACTGTGGAGGCCCAGGGCAGGGGCCTGAGGCAGAGCCTTAGTTAACTCACAGGCTAACTCTTGAGGTTGCGGTGTGCTCATGGGCTCAGCCTTGTGAGCTTTCTGGACTCCTGTGCCAACACACAGATATCAGACAATGAGGTGGGCCAAGAGACTGGCAGAAACACACTCTGCCATAAAGACTCCAGGCCTCTCAAAACTGCTCTCTGCGCATTCCCTTACATCATTAGAACCACGTCTCTCATCAATGCCTTGCAAAGTTGTATACTCCCATCATGCATCTGATGCCAAGTCACATCTGGGAAAACCTATATTAAGATAGAACACCATATTAAATAGAACCTATATTAAAATTAAAACACCAACACCGTTTTGAGGAAAATCCAGAGCCAGTCCTGGAACTTCCTGCCTCCTCCTCCACCCCACCCCCTGCACTCATGATAATTCACCCCACATCAAAGTTTGCCTGTTCAATGAATCCCAGACAGGAATCACTCTCTTGAGAAGCCCACACCCACCCTGGAATACCTAGTAATAAACTTCCTCCAAGTGCCTTACTTTGCCTTTGCCTTATTCCTGATTATTTCTCGATAGTGACAAGAGTTAAGAAGCAGAGGTGGGTGTGTCAGTCTGGTCTACATGTGACACCTTCCCAAGAGACACTACTCGGAACACTGGGAACTCATTGCAGGACTATTTTGACTATTTTTTGATTTTGTTTTTCTTTTCTTTTCTTTTCTTTTTTTGTCTGATTGATTGATTGATTGACTGACTGATTGATTGATTGATTGATTGATTGTGACAGGGTCTCACTATGTAGCCCTGGCTGGCTTGGAACTCATTGCATAGACTAGGTTGGCCTGGGACAAACAGCAATATGCCTGTCTCGGCCTCCAGACAGGGATTAAAGGCCTGTGCCACCATGCCTAGCTGTAAGCCTGGATTAATTAGAGCTTTTTGACTCTTTGCTATGACTAAGGAACGGTCCCCATATGACAGGAAACTGAGAAAAGTTGTGGTAAAACCATCAATTCTGGAGGAAAAGAAGCCAACTGAAGCGAAAATTGGTCAAGACCCAATGTCATTGTCTTTAGCTCTTCAGCATTTAACATCCTAAGGCTGCGGGGCGGGGGTGGGGGATGGGGGTGTTTTTAGATGGGTGCTGGTGTTGTAGAAATAATATGCCTTCTCAGTGATAAACCACTACACACTTAGAGAAGCAGGAAAAACACTTTATTGGAGCACCTGGCAAACTGGCTAACACCCAAACAAGAGAGAGTCCCTAACACCAGCTATCCCTTACATTTGCACGTCTTAGCCCTATACACTCCACAGACACTGTCAAACTTAGGCCATTTTCACATCCCAACCCCAGGTTATACTTCCAATCATTTAAGGAGATAGCAAGCAAGTCTGGCCTCTTAGGCAGGTAGGAAACTTACCCAGCAAAGCTACTGGACTTTGCCTGGATGATTTTATGAACACTAGTGTCCCCTACCTCCTAATAGCTATTACCTAGGGCTTTTCGCCTAAATGGCAAAATTATGTTTTTCCTCATAAGCACGGGGAACTTAATGACAGAACACAACCTGGTTGTGATCCTAAGCCACCACCCTTGAGCTGCAGTTGCAAGTCTCAGGGAGCAGGTCCTGCTGGCTGCTTGCAAGTCAGTGCTGACTCGCTATGGGAGGGGGCCTCATGGCTGGTCAGTCCTGGATGCAGATGTGCACACCCTCATGTCTTCTACTGCTCACCTTTAACAGGCCTGGCTAGCACGGGACTTAGCTTTGGGGCATTTTGGAGGCGGTGCTCCCTTAGCTAAATTCCACTTGTGTGGTTTGAGATCTCCTGAACAAATCTATTAATAAGTCCTTCATAAAAAAAATAAATAAATAAAAATAAAACAAGTCCTTCATAACATCGCCTGTGTCTCGCTGAGTTTCTTCTACATTCATTGTGGCTTTAACTAGCCCTATCAATAGGCAGGAATTTGTAGAGATGCATTAGTGTGGGGTGGAATGGGCCTTCTGTGTTAGCCCTTTTTATGTTATTTCCATAGTATATCCAATTTATAAAGAAAAGAAACATATTTCACTGAAAGTCCAAGAGCACCTTGCTGGTGCCTGGTAAGGGCTCTTATGATGCATGTCTCTTCAGTGGAATTCGAAAGAGCAAGAGACAGCAAGGCAGTGAACAAGAGAGGACAAAGCCTACTCTCACAAGGATAGAAGTCGTCTCATGATACCTCCCCCTCTTTCCTTAACCTTGCTCCTGGACACTGCTGCTTGGAGGATCAGGTTTCCAACACATGCCCTGTCAGGGACACATCCAAACCACAGTGCGGTCTACGCCTCACGTCTGCTTTCGGGCAACTTGAAACTGTTTAGGTGTGAGACCCTCCTTGATTGTCCTGGACCTGGGGCCGAGTTTTCTTGGTCGCTCCTGAATGTGGATATAGGGGAGAAAAAAAAAAACCCTTTTCTGAACTCTTAGGTTCTTGTGCCATGCAAATTAAAATGATAAAAGACAGATTGTTAGGAGAATAGGGGCTTCATAGAAAGAAAGAGTCATGAGGTTTCTATTGATGTGGCCAAAAGCAACTTGGTAGAAAAGGGTTGGTTATTTCTGTTTACAAATTCTCCGGTCACACTTAATCACTAAGGGAACCCTGGGCAGGAACTCAAGGCAGGAACTGAGGCAGAGGCCACACAGGAACACTGCTCCCTGGCTTGCTCCTCCAGTCTGCTTTCTTTTACACCCAGTACCACCTGCCCAATGCTCTGCCCACAGTGACTTGGACCATCACACATTGATTATTAATCAAAAAAATGCCTCACAAGCTTACCCCCGGGCCAATCCGAAGAGACATTTTCTTTATTGATATTCCCTCTTCCCAAGTGACTATGATTTATGTTAAATTGGTAAAAAAAAAAAAAAAAAACCAAACCAAACCAAAACAAACAAACAAACAACCCTAACCTAAAAAGGAAGAAACCTCCAAAGGAATGATAAAACCGGTGGATTAATATATCATCTACAGGTGATGTGGTCTGAAAGGTGTGAAGGCAAAAACAAAGTGACTGGAGGTAAACAACTTCCGGAGGGTGGCTTTGAAATGTGTGGCAGGAAGCTGTCACTGTCACTCTCCTCTCCCTGGTGTGAGAGAGGAAGGCTTTTACACGCAAAAAGTTATGTCCCCAGTCCTCGAATGAGCAGAGGCCTTGATCTAGAAACCGGAGCTCAGTTCTCTCTGTAACCTGATTCCTCTGTTCACTTCCAAATTAAGCTGATGCTGCTATCAATTTATTAAAAGAAGTAAGCCATTATTTTGAATATGGGCTTAATTATGCTTCTCCCAGAATTTTACACAGAATATACTCAAGAGAAAGGATCTCAGATAGGAATGTTGGTTGAATGCATGTTTATGTGTTCTTAACTAGAGCAGGACCCAGAATGGGCTCACCTCTCAGAATGTCCTAGATATATTGTGATCTTATTTCTAGTAGCCCAACAAGCTAATCCCCACAAAGCCTCTGGAGCCGCCTCTGTGATGTAGCAGGAGGAAGAATTAGGGTGTTCTCAGCAGTGATAACAGCAGGCTACCTGCTGAGTCACTCTGAGCCAATCTATTTTTAATCCAGTGAGCTAACTTCTCTTTGGTGTGACCTTATCTGAATGATGTCTTCTGGGAGCTTCTAAAGACCACACCACTCCTAAAAATGAAGAAACCACTCCCTTTTTTATTACTCTGACAAAAATAATTATGCTGCTTATTCAGTTAGACACGAAACTTATTTTTACCAGAGATCAAAAAAATAAATAAATAAATAAATACTACCTTAACAAGAACATACAGGTAATTGAATTGTTTAAAAAAAAAAAAAGGAAAAAAATCCTTAGTAAAACTGTTTTTATTTTTACTTGTGTATATTTCCATATAGTAATGACACTAGAAATATTCATGATGAAGTTATATTCTTATTTTACATTCCTTATAAGTATAGGAAAAATTGAAATAGGCGAAGGTCACCATGTGACCCTACTTCTGACGCTGCTCTGTTCAGTTGGAAAGTGCTGGCCCTGCACACGTGAGAGCCTGAGTTCATTTCTCAGAACTCATGCAATTTACAATAGAAACAAAGCACAAGGGTTCCATCCCCTGGGGAGGTGAGGGCAAGTAGATCTCTGTAGCACAGGGGTAGAAAGAAGCCCAGACTTCCATCCCCGTGGGGAGGTGAGGCAGGTGGATCTCTGCAGCACAGGGGTAGAAAGAAGCCCAGACTTCCATCCCCGTGGGGAGGTGAGGGCAGGTGGATCTCTGGAACTCTCTGGGCAGTAGAGAAGCAAATGCCAAGCCAGTCTTGTCATAAAAACAAAGGTGCACAACTTCTGAGGTTGCCTGACCCCCATAAGCACATTCATACACATCAGTGCACATAAACATAGAACACACACTCACATATACATGCACACACACACTGACTCACATATATACAAACACATATGTACACACTCAAACTTACACACATCTACACACACAAATCTACATGTACAAACACAAATTCATACACTCACATATACATGCACACATACACACATATAAACACTATATCCATACTCATATACATACACACATATACACATAAACACACATACAAATACATAATAAGCCCATACTCACATATACCTACACACATATACACAAACACATACATACACACATATACATAAACTTACACATATACACAACAAACACATACATGCACACACGCATACACACATACATGTACAAACACATAAACACATACATACTTACACATATACACAAATACATACACACACACAAACACATACATTCACAAACACATATGTCCAGTTTTGGCAGATAGAAAGTAAGGGGGCAGGGAAAGATGGCATGCACAGGGGAGCAGGTCAGATGAAGCTGTCTTGGGCCATTGTTCTCCCCCTCTTGTCCCACTGACAACATGGATCTGAACCTACAGGTGGAGCGCCCATCTTGTAACAGTACAGACAACAGAAATGCTAGGTGGGCAGAGTAGAAAATGGAGCTTGCAAACATCCCTGCATAGCTCCGTGGTTCCAGTACTTCCGTGACTGACAGATTAAAATGCAGGCTGCTCACCTAAATTTGTGTATGCAACACATTGACATTAAAATAGTCATTGCTTTTTATCAAAAATAAGTTTCACTGAGCATCCTGTATTTTCACCCATTACATCTGGCAACTTTGACAAAAACCTATTCAGAAGTAAAGCATGCAGGTGTGTGTCTATAATCTCAGCACTCCAGAGGCTGAGGCAGGAGGATTTTGAGTTTAAGACCAGCCTGGACTACACAGCAAGTGTTTGAGCTATTAGTGAGGTAAAGTTTCTACTACATACAACTGCTGCTAACCTTTGACAAACTTCTAAAAATCTTTTTTTTGTTTTAAATTAAGATACCTTTCCCTTAGAGTCCTGATAATTACATAAACTATCTGGTTAAGTTTGATAAGCAACATGATACTGTCTCTTTTAAGAAATGCAATTCAACTATAGCTTGGAATGACTATTGTTCTTGAATTTGTTCTGGAAACAATAACACTTAAACAGATTTCAAATTTGCTTGTCTTTGTGAGTCACCAAATAAAGGAATATAAACAATAACTAAATAAAAATTTTAAAACAATAACTCTACCATCAGAAAACTACATGCACAATGGGGATGAGAATGGAGTTCAGCTGACAGCTGACAGAGAGCTTGCTTCACATGCATGAGGCCCCGGGATTGACCCCCAGCACTGTACAAACTCTGAATGGGGGTGCACACCTGTAATCCCAGCACTGGAGAGATGGAGGCGGATCACTAGGAGTTCAAGTTACCCTCAGCTACTTCATAAGTTTCAGACCAGCCTGGGAAACAGAAGACCCTGTCAGAGGAAAGAAAAAAGGGAAGGACAGAGGGAGGGATGGAGGGAGAGAGAGGAAATATAAACAAATGAGTAAAATTAAAAGGAAATATTGTTTCATGGAGCAGTTCACGTATTTTTAGAATTATTTGGGATCTTTAACCATACTTATAACAAATGACGCCAGTTTTGTTTTGTTTTTTTTTTGTCTCTAGACCCCTGAGACAGGGTCTTTCTGTGTAGCCCTGGTTGTCGTGGGAGTTGCATTGTAGACAAGGTTGGCCTCAGATTTACAATGATCTCCCTGCTCTGTCTCCTGGGTGCTGGGATTAAAGGCCTGTGCTATGACACTCAGCTAAATGAGTTTCATTTTGAACACACACTGAAACTGTACTTTTAAACTATTTTGCTTATCATTAAGCACAGGAAAACTTGGAGCACAAAGATGTGGAAACAGTTTCTAGTCCCAGAATTACAGCCATGGTACGGATATAAAACTTCTAAGAGTCAAATTTCAAAGGTGAAACATAGAAGATTATGTAGGAATTTAATTATGAGCCCAGGCATAGCACTTAGAAGGTTGGGCGAGAGGATCACTGGGAGTTTGAGACCAGCAAAACCCTATTCTTAAAAAAAAAAAAAAATACACAATTAAAATAGACATAAACAAATACCGAAATATATGATTCCCAGAAGGGGAGCTCAGGACAGAAGCTCCTGGAGAAGGCAGCAGGTGACGTGGATGAGGGAGAACTGAAGACAAAGTCTGAGATTTATGTCTATAATATCTACGTAGTGCCTTTGATTTAGGGTCAAGACTCTGTCACATCTAAGGAACACCTGCCACTCCTAACCAGTGCTAGGGCTTGCATCACATCCACGTGAATGCTGTTGCATGGAGCTGTGTAAGGGACAATCCTGCCAATCATGTCCTTACATAGCAAGGCGTGGGAGGCTAGTGTCATGTTAGCTTAAAAACAGTTTATGAAAGTGTGGTAAATAAAATGCAGTGATGAGTCAGCAGTCTCCTCAGCTATGCGCCATGTTTCCTTTCCTTCCCAGTTTGAAAAAGTTTTCTAATTTCTGTGTACTTTCTACGGGGTCTACATTCCTCCCACAGCTATTTACAGCACACTGCTTGTATAAAATGAGTCCCCTCATTCATAAAACGAGGATGGCAACGATACCTTGTCCTACTTCCCTAAAAATAGTTTCCTATCTGCAGAATGGGGCTAATAATACCAGCCCTATCGATTTCACAGACTGAACCCTGAGAGCCCAACATGACACTGTGTCAGATCAGGCCGGCACAGAGAGCATGACGCAGATCGGAGCCCTTACCAGAGTTCTGCCCAGCCAGCACTGGAATTAGAGCGTCTGGGACAAAACCAGCACACTGCCACTACAACGACATCTTTAGCTGTGAATGGGTGTGACGCTGACTAGCCCTCTAAACCATTCCAATGTTTGCACTGCTTGTGCTTCCAGGGCCTACAGACGGCCATCTTAGGAGGAGTTGGGGAAAGCCCACACAACTGGTGTGATTTATTCGTGAGTCTGCGACGGTTCAAGCGAGAAGGTGATCTCGATTTCTCTTCTTTATTCTGCTCAGCCTTTCTGCTTTGCCATTTCTTTCCGCAAAGGGTCACACTGTTCTGAGCAGAACTGGAGGGAGAGAGTATTTCTGTCTGAGAAACTTAGCTTTCACCTTTTAGGCTGCTCCAGCTAGAATATATTCATGCTAGAGTTCCCCGCAGACATGACAAGGACATTTGTCTTGTCATGCTGACGGACATGGCTTGAAAAGCAAACTTTTGCAAAGGGGGCTGAGTGGCTGTCCCTTGAGGTGGCTGACTTTTACACAGTACTCTGGGACTTTAGTCTTCCCCAATTGTCTACCCTTCTTTTCCTTGAAATTGACAAAAAGCACACTCTCCCCCCAAAAGCCTGACTTCAGGCTGCCTGGGTACCCAGCACACGTCACCAGTTAGGAGACTCCCCGGCTCACCTGCACTTCACTCTCCTCAGCTGGAAAGTGGATATTGATATCATCAATTAACTAATATATTAATACTTGAGGATACAATGATTCAAATCATAAAACTCAGTGTTTTAGGTATCAGATCTGTATAATTGTTAGTTAGTTAGTTAGTTAGTTAGTTAGTTAGTTAGTTGGATTGGTTGTTTTGGGACAGAGTCTCTGTATAACCCAGGCTGGTCTCAAATTTAGAATCCTTCTGCCTCAACTTCCCAAATGTTGGGATTACACATGTGTCTTAGTCAGGATTTCTATTCCTGCACAAACATCATGACCAAGAAGCATGGAATGGTTTGAATATGTTGTAACAGGACGTATTTTAGAAGGCACCATCCCACACTCATGCTGGCTACTGGCTGCCCTAGCCAGCGGCCTTGCTGCCCCTGTGGCTAGCCCCATGCAGCGGCTGCCCATCTCACGGTTCTCTTGCTGCTGATTCTGCTCGCATCCCCAGCCCCAGGAAAATCAAACTCTAGAGGCTTGTGGTTTATCAGTCAGATTTATATTAGTGAACTCTCAACCCACAAAGTACCCACACAATGAATTCAAAATTCAGTTGATATGAACACAAGCTATACCCCTAGATGGGACAAACACACCCAACTATTATTTAATCATCCATCTAAGAAATCCCCAGTACTCGTGGCTTCCAGGACTGCATGGTTCTGACTCCTCTTCCTCTTCTATAGGCTCCACAGGTGCCACAGAATGTGACATTTAATGCTATTTATTCACTTGTTGAGACAAATCTACTCCTAACAGCTCCCCATTCGTGGATTCAAAGAAGCAGCTTAGTATCTCTACCTCCAGGTGAGGTACATTGTGGCTAGGTGACCCCTGGGCAGAAATTGCCTCTCTCTCCTACAGACCTGTACTGCCCTTGAGAGGACACAGTTACAGGTTAGGGACAGCTTAGTTCTGCAGAGACAGATTAAGATTTCTTAATGACTCCTATTTTTCAAGGTCTGTCGTAATATTCTTGGTCAGAAGGCTGAAGAGAGTGCTCCAACTTCCTGACATACTGGGGCTGTCAGGTAGGCAGCTGTCTCTACACTGTGCCTCAGTTTCAGAAGCTGTGTTAAGTTTCCTATATTTTAGATAATATTGGTCGTTCTTGGATTTTTGACAGGATCAAAGTCTAGTTATAGTCTCATAGCCAACCCAGGCTATTTAATATTGAGAAAATATATTTGAGAAGATAGTTTTCAGATAGTATACAAGCTAAATCAGATTATAACATGGATTTATAAGCCTCTTTTAAGTTAGAATAGACAACAGTGTTTTATTTAATTGACAAAAATGATGGAGTGGGTGTTAGGTGTACTTTATAAATTACAGAATGGTAATAATTATGCTCAATTTATATTTGAGAGGAAAGAGCTTTTTAACAGGACAGAAAGGGGGAAATGTTGTGAATAGCCCTGGTGCTGGTTGTATTTTGATGCTAATTCAACTTCCCCAAGAGGGGTTGCCTGGGACAAGTAGGGAATCACATACTCAGGACTTCATGTGACCCTCCTAATGAATAAAGAAACCAATCACTGAGTGAGAAGGCAGGACTTCTGGGTCAGACAGAAGGATAAATTTGGATCTGCTACCAGAGGATTTAGCTTAAAAGGATGTTAGTATAAATTAATATAAATCAGTATGCTAGTTTCTGTGCCCAGCGATTGAGTCACCATTGATTCTGAACTAAGTTTGTGTAGTGTTTTCTTCAAGCAGCAGGTTGTCTGGGTTCCAGAGAGAAAGGTACTGTGCCAAAGCACAGATTTGCCTGAGGTGCACCCCAAAGGACCATGGGAATTTGGAAGCCTGAGGCTGGCCTTGGTAGGGTCCCGCCAGAGGGAACTTATCAAGTCGGGTGGTGAGACTTCAGAGCTCCGGATCAGAGAGCTCGCCAAGGACTAGAACAAGGCCTGCTGTTGCCTTGGGGGCAATAGCATGGATTGCGGAAGTGACACTCTTTGGAGGTGTGGCCTTGTGGGAGGAAGTGTGTCACGGTGGGGGTGGGCTTTGAGACGCCCCTCCTAGCCACACGGAAGCCTGCCTTCTCATGGTCGCCTTCACAACCCTGCCATGCTTCCTTCCTCCTGATGATAATGGACTGAGCTCCTGAACCTGTAAGCCAGCCGCAGCTAAATGTCCTCTCTACGAGTTGCCTCTGCCATGGTGTCTGTTCACGGCAGTGAAACTATGCACACGTGTGTGTGTGTGTGTGTGTGTGTGTGTGTGTGTGTCTATGCTCATAACACTGCTTAACATTTAGTTTCTCAACCAATTCTTCCTGCACTTCTTAAAATTGATTGCATAAGTAATAAAAAAATTATGTATTATACATAAATATGCCCATGCACTATATATGTACACACACACACACACACATATAATTTATGATACAACACAATTAAAGAAAGTTGGGTTTTTGTTTTTTTTGTTTGTTTGTTTGTTGGATTTGGTTTTTCGGAGACAGGGTTTCTCTGTATAGCCCTGGCTGTCCTGGAACTCACTCTGTAGACCAGGCTGGCCTCAAACTCAGAAATCTGCCTGCCTCTGCCTCCCAGAGTGCTGGGATTACAGGTGTGCACCACCACCGCCCGGCAAAGAAAGTATTCATGGTTCCAAAACCCCAACAATGAGGGAAGCATATCAGTAGACGCTATCATTTTTTATCACAAAACTAAGTAACTTTTGAATCTAACTACCACAAATAGTAGTAGTTCCATAATTATCCAGATTGTCTCCTAATGAAGATACTTCCAGATATATTTTTTCCTTTATGGACATTGGGATTTTATTCACATTTAATTAAAAATAAAAAATTCTTCTTGTTCTTAAAAAATACATGCTTTTAACTCTCTTGAGACCTCTTTGTGGTTTTTATTTTACCTTATAAGCATGTATAACTTTATAGTCTGTTAAAATTTCATTTACTTTACATTTTAGAAATTTACTTCCATTGTGGTTGTGTGCGTGACAGAGCATGCGTGTGGAGAGAGGACACCTTCTGGAGTTGCTTCTCTCCTTCCATTTTTACATGGGTTCTGGGGATCAAACCTAGGTCCTCAGGTTTGTGAGATACTTTACCTGCTGAGCCCATCCTGAAGGGAAATGCTAGGGAAAAAACCTGAAGAATGTATTGCCCAAATTCATTTCCTCCCCACCCCCCACCCCGCCCAGAACACATATATCTAATTCCAGTTATTGAGATTACTGCTCTAGACCTTCCCTCAGTAATGTCCCCGCCAGCAAAGCTACTGTGAAAAACTAGAAACCCAAAGATATTTCCAATAGCAAAGAACAAGCTACAAAATACTATCTTAAGAAAAAGGATAGGAGAAAGGTATGATTTCTTTCCACTGATGTGTTGGGAGGAAACAAAGAAACATGAAGTATTTAAAAAACCAATCAAATCAAACCAAAAATAAAAACCTAGGGCTGGGTAGGCAGTAGTGACACAGGCCTTTAATCCCAGCATTAGGGGTAGAGACCGAAGAATCTCTCTGAGTTTGAGGCCAACCTGGTGTACAGATTGAGCTCCAAGACAGCTAGGGCTACACAGAGAACCCTTGTCTTGAAACAAAACAGAACAAAACCCCTATGTATATATCTATCATCCTAAGCCAATAAGCTAAGACTTGGGCACATCCCTTCAACGTGTCTGCTGTGCAGCTTCGAGTGTATAATTATCTCCAGTGGTTTCACTATTTATGCTTTTAAAATTTCAGGTGCATGGACGTTGTCTCTGCATGCGTGTCATCCCCTGTGACTGGGGTTACAGACAGTTGTGAGCGGCCATGCAGACACGGGGAATTAGCCCTGGGTCCTCCGGAAGGGCAACCAGTGCTCTCAAATGCTGGGGCCTTTGTCCAGCTCTTGTTTTCACTTCTTATGACATAAACTCTCCAAGAAAAGCTCCAAGACAGCTGGCAGGTTTTGTATGCCAGTCTTAGTTTGTATTAGTTAGGATTAACTTCATCTGTGGGTATTAACTACCCCCACCCCAGCAACGGCAGATTGAAGTTTATTTGTCTGCCAAGTAAACATAGGCAGTGAGGATGTCTGGGATTGCCAGGGATCAACGTCCTTGAATTTCCGCTGCTTCAGCATCCTCAGTGCTGTGGCCCCAAAAACGATGTCCCCGGCTGCAGCTGTTGAATCTGCGGCCAACCAGCCAGACGGAAACGACAAGCACTGAACATCCTCCCGTTCCGGATGGAAGTTTCTCCCATTGTCTTCCTCTCTCACTAGCTGCAACCAAGGGGTCTGGCCAGACGGGACTGTGAGGGAGGCTAGACATGTGAACGTGATTGGCTGACAGGTAGGGATTCTACGGGTGGAGAGGTGTCTAAGCACTTAAGAACACTTATTGCATGGCCATGAGGCACTGATTCAGGTCCCAGCACCTGTGTAACAAGCGAGACAGTGCAAGTGTGCCTGTAAACCCCAGCTATGAAGAGGGTGGAGACAGGAGGATCACTCGGGCCTCCTAGCTGAAGAAAGTTGACAACTCCAGGTTGAGGGAGAGACCCTGCCTCTGAGGAAGTCAGAGTGGTAGAGGAGGATTCTGGATGTTCCGAGGCTGGTCTCCAGCTCCTGGGCTAGAGTGATCCTCTTCCTCAGCTTCTCACTCTGGGGTTCTCATGAACCCCAAGGCTGGCCTTAACCTTGCTCCACAGTCTAGGATGACTCTGTGCTTCTGATCCTCCTGCCTCCTCCACCTTCCAGTCTGTACCACCACCAGGCTAGAGTCGGTGGGGTTGGGGGATCACACCTGGGGCCTATGTGCATCAAACCAGCATCTACTAACTGAACAACAGCGGCAGCCAAGCAAATGTCTTAAAAAAATATTTCCAACCGCCCACCCCGGGGTGTGTGTGTGTGTGTGTGTGTGTGGTGTGCATGTGCGTGTGTGTGTGTGTGTGTGTGTGTGTGTGTGTGTATGGTGTGTGTCTGTGTGTGAGTGTGTGTATGGTGTGTGTCTCTGTATGTGCGGGTGGTGTGTGTGTGTGTATATGGTGTGTGTCTCTGTGTGCATGCATGTGTGTGTGTGTGGTATGTCTCTGTGTGTGCATGCGTGTGTGTGTGTGTGTGTGTGTGTGTGTGTGTATGTGTGTGTATATGTGTGTGTATGGCGTGTGTGTGTGTGTGTATGTGTGTGTGTGCATATGTGTACATATGCCATGCTTATACCTGCCATGGCATTCATGTGGAGATAGGAAGGCGGCTGGTGGAAGGCAATTCTCTGCTTCCACTTTGTGGCCTCTGGGGCTCAAACTCAGGTCTTCAGCTGAGCTTGGTGGCAAGTGTCTTTAGTAGCTTAGCCATCTTGCTGGCCTCTCCTTTATTTCTAAATAAAATTAAGCAACAAACCTGGCTTATTTATGTTTTGTAATATTCAGTATCTTAAAACCTCAAAATGCTACCTCTGGGATGAAAAAGCCTCTCTCTTCCCCTTCCTCCCCCTCTCTCCCCTCTGCATGTGATTTGCATTCCTCCATTCTCAATATTACGCGGTATCTGACAGGAACTCGGTATCAGGACTCAGAAACAGGACATCTACATTTTGCATGCCATTTCCCCTCCGTGAGTCTTACTGTTCCATCTATCCATAGGGAGGAAATCTTTTCTGATCTACATAATGTAGAAGAAGACTCACATCTAGAAATAAAAGAAAATTTAAAATTTGTCCAATATAGCACAGCTAGAGGTTGGCAAGGTGAGAGTTGAACCCAGGACTGGATAATTCCTTTCCCGTTGGTCTTTCCTCTGGCACGTTCCCTGAATGTTCAGGACATCCTCAGTAAGAACTGAGAAGGCAAAGAAGTTAGAATTTTTATCTATGGAGGTGAACACTCCAAGGTAGCTGGAGAAATCTCTCATGCTGTTGACCACCCACCCATCTGTCTACTGGAGAAATGCAAATTCCCCAAATTTACAATGTCTTTAAAAGGGTTTCAGTTTGTACCTGAGTGGTGATGACACACGCCTTTAATCCCAGCACTCAGAGGAGAGGCAGCCAGATTTCTGTGAGTTTGAGGCCAGCCTGCTCTACATAGTGCAGAGAAACCCTGTCTCAAAAAACAATGTTTCCACTTTGTATGAAGTTAACATTTTTTTAACTAAAATCTAAAAATTGTGCACTTGTTTACTTACTCACATATTCACAAATGCTTGCTGGGAATACTGTTTCTAGACTAGCCAACTTTGGGGACAGGAATAAACAGGCCCCTACTTGTACCCAGTTTACCAAGTTCATTTCCTTGAGAAACAGATAAACAGCTAATGTAACAGTAAGGCGATGCAGCTAGGACAGTGTAACCACTCCTCCTCAGCCCACCCAGGGGAGTCAGGGTGGACCTGGCCTCCACAGGCCACTCTGAAGGAGGATTTGCACTATTCTAGAAGCAGCAAAGCCAAGAAAGGTTTGTGTGGAGGACACATGGAGCACAGAAGGTTGTTTCTTAGGACTCTTGGTGTCTTCATCATCTGGAGGATAAAGATGCTTTCATCCTCTGGGCACAGGGAGAGAACACCCTGGAATGAGATCTCACAGCCTGTTTTCAGGGAGCTCAGGTAGATCTAATGACCTGCATCAGGAGTGGACCCAGGACCTCGTAGTCACTCAGCACACACTCTATCACTGTCTACAGCCACAGCTCCTGTGTCTAGCTGCTACCTGCAGCTTCTGCTATTTTCTCAGATGCTAAGGTATTCAATATTTGGCCTGTCATTTACTGACTGCTGTTGTGGGGACAAAGAAATATAGAGCACTGAAGTTGTTTGGAAACGCTCCCTACAGCAACCAAATTATGGAAGAGCATCACCAGTCATCACAGCTTGGGCTCCTCCCCAGCTTCACCAAAACCAAAACCAAACGATCCGTGTTATTGGAGAATCACCCCAGATGTGTTAACGGTGCATATTTTTGGCTCCTGTCTCTATGGTTCTGATCCTACAGCCTTTATACTGTGCCCAAAAACCTGCAATCTTAATAAGTAGTTATTCTAGGCACTGTGCTTTGAAAAACACAGAAGAAGGTGGGGGAAGGGGCACAGTCAGTAAAATGCTTGTTATACAAGTTTGAGCCCCAAGATACCCCACCCCAAATAGCTAGCGTGGTGACACACATGTAATCTAATCACTGGGGGAGGCAGTAGTAGGCTTTTGAGGTAGGAGATGGCTGTGTGTGTGTGTGTGAGTGTGTGTGCAAACAAAAATACTGTGTTGGAAGAGTAGTTCAATGGTACAACCCCTATTATGTACAAGGCCCTTGGTTTGATCTCCAGAATGGAAGGATGGAAGGGATGAAACTCCATCCAGAGGCTAAGAAAGAAACACCGGGGTTCCAGTTCCTGCTACACTCACAACCTCAGCAGCAAACAGGGCCAGGGAGAAATTATGGTTATTGGGTCCAAACTAGCACTAAGAATAAGACAGTCATAGCTGCAAGGAACTCAATTTTATCTTCATGAGTCAGGTCAGTCATTCTGGTTTGGGGGCAGCGATAGCCCAGGTTGGCCTGGCACTCACGTATCTTTAGTTTGAATCGCAGCAGCTGAATATCAGCCCACGTTTCTTTTAGCTATTGAGGGGAGAGAGACATTTGCTTGTCCTCAAGGATATTATGTCTGACAGGTTTCACTTATGTCTGTTGATGGATCTGGGTTGCACACCACTGCTCCCATACTCTCAAACTCTTGGGAGCAGACACAGCTAAAGTTTGATTCTTGTCATCTTGGGGGCTGGAGAGATGGCTCAGCAGTTAAAGGCACTGACTACTCTTCCAGAGGATCTGGGTTCAAATCCTAGCACACATGTAGCACCTTACAACTGTCTGTAACTCCAAGATCTGAGACTCTCACATAAACATGCATGCAAGCAAAACACCAATGCACATAAAATAAAGGTAAATATATTTTAAAAAATGTGAGCAGACCATCTTGAGGGATATGGCACAGAGAGCCATACAGTAGTGACAAGTGACCTTCATTTTATATATTTTTGCAATGCTGGTTATAGAATTGGGGCTTCTCACATACTAGGCAATCTTTTATCTTTGTTTCCCTGACTCCAGAATTTGTGAAATGTTTGGAGCTGGAGAGATGGCTCATAAAGCAAGAACACTTGTCCCTGTAGATGCCTGGGTGTGATTTCCTGAAACCACATAGTTGCTCACAACCACCTTGTAATGGTTTGTATATTCTTTCTTTCTTTATTTATTTATTCATTTATTTGCCATTTGCAACATACACTTTATTGATGGTACACACATGAAGTCTTTGGTGACAAAATTCAAGTCAAAACAAGTAAGAGCTGAGTAGGCCATTCGCGGACAGGATTGCTATCAGTTCACATAGAGGACCCAGGGAAACCATTCCAGTCAAGCAGCACAATTCAAATCACAGGACTACAGGACTATTTGGTATTCAGAAAATGGTTCCGCTTAAAGCTGGTGACTATCACAGATAACATCACTTCGAATGATACATTATTCAAAACTGGCAGCTGAATAATTCCTGTACTACACACACAAGTAGAAAAGCAATAGTCTCATTGTTAATGCTTCCAGACTGTAAAGCTGAGAGATCCCACATCTCGAGAGCACAGATCAGTTGGAATTTGTTTACCAGCTTCGTAACTTTCACTTTCACCAAGAGGTCATGCTGATTTTCTAAGGCTAGAATTTTCTTCACACACACTCCGGATGTAGTACATAAATAAACCAGACACCCCTTGTTGAATTCTCTGCAGTTGAGCACCTCTGCTCTGAGGTTGTCAAAGGTAATCTCAAACAGAGTAAGGGCATTAATAAGAATTTCTGACTCCACATAAGAATTATAAAGGGAACTAAAATGATGACGGCACTTGGGTACTAAGAAGTTTTTTTAAAATATATCTGGATTTTCAGCAAAGTTTGAAAGGATTTTCAGAATCTCAACCTTAATTTTTCCACACACCCCCCCCCCCTGAGATAACAAGCGGGAAAAGTTTGCAATAGAATTGACAAGCAGGTGCTGGTAGTCATTAGTAATAGTTACATTCATTAAAAATTTTAGCCCAACTACCTGTACCGCTGAGTTCAGGTTAGAAACCATGATATCATCCATCACTTGGCTCATGTACACCTAAAGTTGGCCCTGGTTCTCATAATTTTCAGTCAGGTTATTCATGGCCATTAAGGCTTTTTCCTAAATGTGGGGGTCAGTTTTATTGATCATGTTTGCAATAATTGGGAGGCCTCCCAACTTTCAGATTGTTTCTTGATTACATGAATAATTGGCATTGTTGCTCAGGGTGAGCAGGGAGACTTGCTGAATGAAGGGATTGTCTGATTTCTGAAACAAGGCTAGGACTTTCCTGAGATCCCGAACACCCAGGATCTCATCGATTTCATATGGAAAGGGGTGCTTAGCATGGGAATGGTTCTCTTCCCTTTCCTCTCTGTGGGAACTCCGGCTCAGAGTTGGAATCTGACTCTGTGTCAGTCCACCCAGATTCCCCTTTCTGATTCAGGAATCTCTGCTAGGAAGAGATTCCTACTGCAGCCCCATCACCAGGATTGAAACCCATCCCCAATTCATCCACTTCAACCTTGTTCTTCCTATTTTTGCCTCCACTCCGGTTCTTGTTTCCACCTTTGGGTACAGCTCCAGTGGCCGACCCAGCCTTGGGTATAGCCCCAGTGTGAGCTCCAGGGGCTGCTTTCTTGCCAGTGGCTGCTGTCTTAGAGGACCCTGAAGTCCCAGGAGTCTCTGCAGCCCCAGAATGCATGGACAGAGAAGCCTCAGCTACCACGGTTGCTGTTCTAGGAGTCTGTGGCTTCAGTCTAGGGACCTGCATGACCTCTGTGGTTGCTGTCCTCTGGGTAGATGCTGCTACCCTAGGAGTTGCTGGTCCTCTGGAAGGCGCTGCTGCCCCAGAATACTGGACTGCCCTAGAAGGCTCTACTACCCCAGTAGATTGAGCTGCCACAGGATGCCACAGGAGACTGGGCTGTTCTGCCAGGCACTGATGGGACTCCCCTGGGAAGTACTGATGATGGGGGTGGAAGGGGAGGTATCACCGTCCCAGGAGACTGGGTTAGCCCGGAGGCTGCTGCTGGCCCAGCAAAGTGGGCTGCCACAGGAATGTAGACTCTCTCCATCTCGCTGTTTCCTGCTACCATGGTGTGAATAGCTTGACTTCTCATTGCCATCCACCTCAATGTGCTGCCTCACCCCAAGCCCATAGCAACCATGGAGCCAATCAACTGTGGACTGAACGAAACCTTTGGAACCAAGAGCCAAAATAAATCTATGCTCCTTTTAAATTGTTTGTGTTGGGTAATTTGTCATAGTAACATTAAACTGACTGTGCTTGTATACATACACACATACACATACGCATACACATACACATACACATACACATTCACATACACACACATACACACAAATACACATACACACACACACGTACATACACACATACACACACACATACACATACATATACATGTCACAGATCACCATAAACTTAATGGTTCAAAGTGATCTTTACTTCTTGGTCTCTCCACAGAGAGTCTTGCAAGGCTAAAAGCAAAGTAGAGACCAAACTGAGTTCTTATTTGGAAACACTCAGGAATCTGAAGTCCTGAGTCCCCGAGGCTGACATTCTAATTCCCATCAACTGCTTGCATTTGAAGACAATTCTCTGCTAGCAGGAACCCACTAAGACTTCACCGTTCATAGATACCTCTTCTTTTTGCTGTAAGATCAGAAAACCACCTTTAAAGGGCTGCCTGCATCCTAAGGCTCACTGATGTGAGATTATAGTTATGCAAATTGGGTTGTAGCATTGCCCGAGACATGTCTCATTGTCTAACCAGGAGATAGAAACCACACTGCTTTTAGACTCCACCCACTTTAGCTTCGGTCTGTGAGCCTATCTTATGACATTTGTCAACCAGCTCACTAGTTAAATAAAAATTTCCCACTGGTTATTTACTGACTGAGTCATACCAGTCATAGCTGTGCTACAGGGAATCTTCTTTCTAGTCAGAAAGATGTTTGAGGTGCCCAAAAATTTATAGTCTACTCCAGACCAAAAACAAATGAACAAGCAAGCAAACAAAAAGCAGATATTTTCAATAAATGATTATTATATTATTTAGTTAGTGTTTTAAGAGTTTTGCATTTGTGTTCCATTTATTTATTTATTATGTGTGAATGTGCTGGCGAGCCTCAGTGTGGATGTAAAGGTCAGACAACAACTTGGGAGTCACTTTTCTCCTTCCATCTTGTGGGTCCCAAGAATCAAACTCAGGCCATAAGGCTTGAAAACAAGCCTCTCACCTACTGAGCCATCTCATTAGCCTCAAAGTGTTTTTAATGATTATTCACAACACATTACTTCGGGCCCTTTGAAGCCTGTCTATGTTACCTTTTGCCTCATTCCCACCCAGAGAACAGAAATGTAACTGCCCCTTCCCCCATAGAACCTTGGTGCTGGAATGAGCTGGGTCCACATCTCTGTGCCCAAGAGATACCATGGCACTGGCATCTCAAGATCCTGGTGCTCCACCCTCTCCCTTGTCTCTTCACTCTCTTCTGTCTCTAGAACTCTCACAGATGTAATGCCTCCCCATCGGAATGTCTGTCAACACTTCTTTCAGTTCAGGACCTTGCTCAAACCTGCTTTTCCCCATACATTCTGACCAGCCTGGCCTTGAACTCAGAGATCCATTTGCTTCTACCTCCTGAGAGCTGGAGATAAAGATGTGCACCACCACTATTTAGCCAAAAAATTTAATGAAAAAATAAATAAATAAAACTAGCTGGGTATGGTGGCTCAAGCCTGTAATCTTGGCAGTCAGGAGGCTGAGGCAGGAGGATAATGGAGTTTGAGGCTAACCTGGGCTGCACAGTGAAACTCTGGCTCAGGTAGAAAAACAAAAATAGGTTTTATTAATGAGCATGTTCTTGGTTGTGGTCCATTTACAGCGGGGCTTCTGTTTGAAGGTTTTAAGAAGATCTATCCACTCAGGTATCTTTAAAATGAGTTTGTGAGGTATTCTTTATCTTTATTTATTTGTTGTATGTGTGGATATAGGCAGAGCATGGCTCCTGTGTAGAGGTCGGAGAACAACATTTAGGAAGCCAGCCCAGAATTCCTCCTTTATCTTCTTACCCTGCCTGCCAACTCCTGGGGTGACAGTAATATGCCAGAACTCCCAGTTGATATTATTATTGCAATTACCATTCTAAGCTAAAATTTCTTTGGCTATTCCTTCTACCTACTTTCTCTCTGTTTCTGTGATGAAAACACTAGTGCCGTAGTAAAATATTCCCTGTGCACAGCAATACATATGACCAGCAACCACTGCCCAGCTGTGTCCTTAGTAGCCCTTGCAGCCATGTGGAGTCATGTGAGGGGAAATGCTGTCAGCTAGGCCTAAGTATAGCTCTTTAGGAAAATGTCCATATTGTCATTAGTCTCTCCTGAACTGGAGACAGAGAGAAAGGTGTGCCCAGTGGACGCAGAGCCTCGCATGGCTATAGGTCTCCTTGAAGGAAAGAATGGAGGCTGATAGTCTATTGAAACATTTCAAAGTGGCAGCCCTCAGGTGGGCTTAACCCATGGTCTTAGAGTCCGCTTGTTTCAGCAGCTTAGTGGCTGTAAGGAGAGAAGCTCATTTCCATATCCCCTCAAGCATCCAGCCCCTGGGTGGTGTGGTTACCACAGCAAAGGTTTATTCGGCATTCATCCAAAAGAGGCAAATAAATCATCAGCAACCTGAGCCTCCAAGTTCTGATCCTGAGGAGCAGCCGGCTTCATCTCTGTGGGAAGAGGTAACCCTAAGACATTCCGTCCAATCACTGAATGCAGGGCCTTCAGCTGGCACTAGCCCAGAGGCAGTGGAGTGTGGGGGTCTAATCAGTTCATGGCTTCCAGTCAGGAACCTTGCTGAGTTACCCATCTATGCCCCCTTACAAGAAAAGGGAGAAAGAAGTTGAACAGGGCTATCCTCTGCCAGTCTCCTGTGTCTAGAATCCCCTCAGGTGTTAGCAGCCTCCATCAAGGGTCTTCCAACCTCCCTGCCTCCCCTACCTCAGGCAGAAAAGGCTGGATGGGATGGCCCCTCCTTAAGTATCCAGGATTCTAAGTCTTCCATATGGCTGTCACCAGCTCAGTTTCTTCCATGACAGTTCATGAATCCCTTCAGAGCAAGAACACTGTTGTATTCACCTTGAGGTTGGTCCCGCTGCCTAATACAGCACTGGGCAAACAAAAGCTATTTCATAAATTATCAAGGTATGGGCTTCATAGAGTGGCACATGCTATTTATTACTGTTAGGACCTAGGTAAACTATTGAAGCCTAAACGAAATGTTAAGGCCTAGGTGACTATTGCTGGTATAAGGCCTGTCATTATAAGGAAACTTTCTCATATGTTTTTGCTGTTACTGGGAAAGTTTCTAATGCCAAGATCGATTGCATATTCTGTTATGCTCTGTCCCCGTGGAAATCAGTCATGATAGAAGTCAATAGAATTGCTTTATATAGTAAGCCACAATAATCTTGGAGCGGAGCCAACCACCCAACAGCACTTCCTGCACCTATATATGAGCTTTTATGGTATTTGCCTTTATAAGGTGCCCCTGGGATGGACCCCAACATAAAAGAGACACCTGCACCAATATAAGAACCTATTTAGAATAAGACTTCCATTTTGAGTAGGGGTCTAGAAAAGTTTAACTTCCTAAGAACTCCCTGGGAACAAATATTCTGCTTGGCAAAAAGAGACATGTATATGGGTAACTGACATCCTAGTAGACATGTTAAGACATGAATGTTAGACAAGGAAAGTCCCCCCGCCACATTTGAATACCCTAACCAGTGGGAGCAGAATAAACATACAACACAGACATGTTTTCTTTCTTTCTTTCTTTCTTTCTTTCTTTCTTTCTTTCTTTCTTTCTTTCTTTCTTTCTTTCTTTCTTTCTTTCTTTCTTTTTCTTTTTTCTTTTTGGTTTTTGGTTTTTTGAGACAGGGTTTCTCTGTGTAGCCCTGGCTATCCTAGAACTCACTTTGTGGACTAGGCTGGCCTCGAACTCAGAAATCCTCCTGCCTCTGCCTCACAAGTGCTAGGAATAAAGGTGTGTGCCACCGCTGCCTGGCTCAAAGACATGTTCTTAAAGAAATTCCCCTATTCCAATATCCTGATTGGTAAAATAACTTAGCACAGATTTTGTGGATTTGGGGTTTAAAACCCCTGTAGGATCTTAACTCAATATCGTGGTTGAGTTCCTGAATCTGGATTATGGCCCTGGTCGACCAGTCCTGGGGTATATGCCCAATAACTATCCCTGTCTGACTGAGATTGGTGTTTGCAAGGTTTGTGACAGACTTCCTAGATCCCAATGACTACCACAAGAGACAACTTTCTAGAAGTCATTTTTGTTATCATTTGTAGACTCTGTCAAGATCTGTAATCTCAGCATTTAGAAGACATAAGTAGGGGGATCCTGACTGGGTTCAAGGGCTCCATAGAAGACATAAGTAGGGGGATCCTGACTGGGTTCAAGGGCTCCATACTGAGAACTTTCCTCAAGGGGGAAAAATAAGTGAAAACAAAACAAAACACCCTTCTTTCTTCTTATTTTTGTCCCATCTTCATTTTCTACTTTGTGACACTCTGCCTTTGCAAGTTTGGCAGGGCCTATCTGCTTTCCTAAGATATTTCTTTGAAGATGACCTTCTTGATTTTTTTTTTTTTTTGGTTTTTTGTTTATTTGTTTGTTTGAGACAGGGTTTCTCTGTGTAGCCCTAGCTGTCCTGGAACTCACTCTGTACACCAAGCTGGCCTTGAACTCAGAAATCTACCTGCCTCTGCCTTCCAAGTGCTGGGATTAAAGGCGTGTGCCACCACTGCCTGGCAATCCTTCTTGATTATTAACGTTTGATATTTGTCCTTAATCACTCTGGAGACACCAAGCCAAGTGATAGGACTAAGGTGAGAGCTAAGTCAGGAGCCTTGAGTCTCTTGATCTCTGGGATTAACAGTGAAATGTCACAAGAGCAAGGCCAAGCATCCAGAAATGAGCGCATCAGGGAAGAGCTTGCTTACCAGCCTGTCTTCACGATGCTGCCTGGAAAGGAAAATAAAACGTCAAACAGAAGCAGAGCTTGGGCCAGGGCCTCTGAGGATCAAAATTTGAAAACCTAAGTCATATCAGAGTTCCCTTTCACCTAGAAAAGGTTGTAGTTCTGTGCAGATTAAATTAGGATCCTTGGAACATTCTAATCTGCCCAATAAGGATGGTACTATGCATTAGTAAGTGCCTGAAACATCTCTGTTGTGTTGACATACACTTTCAGAGAGGTGGTGCACGCATTCATGGAGTCAGTGTGGTGTTAGTACAACCCCTGCCAAGTGAGAGAGAACAGAATTTGAATATGGTCACACCCATTTTCTGTGCATCTCCAGAAAGTCACGCGTGTTCTCAGTCTGTTTCCTTACTGTGCATAGGGAAGCCTTACTAGCTATTGGAGGAGTGAAACATGTATGCCCTGCACAGCAGAACACCTGCATGTCTGTGCCCCGAGTAAAACGAGCCCTAGCATGTTCATACGTGCTCTTTCATGTTCTTCTCACCGGCATCATAGCTGTGAATTACAGGGGGGAAATGGAGACTCAAGAAATGGACTGAGCTGGGAGTGCAGGTGCAGGCCTGTGATCCTAGCTCTTGGGAGGAGGGACCAGATTCAAAACGAACCTCAGCTACAGAGTTGAGACCAGCCTGGGCTACCTGATACATTGCTGTAAACCGTACCCACCCACTCCTCAAAAGAGTAAAAGAAAGAAATGACTTCTCAAACTTGGGCCGTGGGGGCAGAACAATGTTTTTTTCCCAATATCCATCCATGTATAATTTAAATAAGAAAAGGAACAGAAAATATGGCCAAGCCCAGGTGGGGAACCAGCAGGACCAGTCCTGCTGACTGCACAGACTCCTTTCAGATGGTATAGGAGAGGCATGGAGAGTCCCAGAGACAGACTTTCAGTTGCCTATGCTATTGGATGACACTAAACCTTGTCTCAGAGAGGAATGGGTCAGGGGCCTCTGTTCCCTCAGCACCCACCCAATGCCTGTCCCCCTCTTCTTTGTCAGTTCCAGACCTCTGCAGACTCAGTGAACATTCTCATTTCTTTGTCTGTGTCTTCCACAATTTAGAAGACTTCTCTTGTCCTTAAGATGTCAGAGGATAAAGGGCATGGCTTCTTCCTCCCTTGAGCTGAGAGGAGGAACCCTCAGACAGCGAACAGATCGATCCTTCACTCTGCTACTGTACTTGAAACAGCTGCTCCAGCTTCCCTTCTCCTCCTCCTCCTCCTTGTCCCAACGCTGAAGTCATGGTGCCTAATTTAGGCCACTGTCATAATTTCTACCCACAGCAAGATGATCTTTCCACAAGTAAGCACAGCTCTAGCCTATTCTTAAGGCAAATTCAAGGGCTCCAGAAAGAAAACCAGGGCCGGCTGCGTTCCTCCTTCTCCCTGCCCTGGTGCTTGCTTACTGTTCTAATACACTGGGCTTTTTTTTTTTTTCTGGTGTTTTGGTTTTTTGAAGACAGGGTTTCTCTGTGTAGCCCTGACTGTCCTCTGTAGACCACTCAGGAACTCACTTTGTGGACCAGGCTGGCCTCGAACTCAGAAATCCACCTGCTTCTGCCTCCCAAGTGCTGGGATTAAAGGCGTGCGCCACCATGGCCTGGCTTAAGGATAGTTGAAGTTTCAGATGCACAGGCAACAACACAGGCTAAACTCCCCCATTTGCAGGAGCTGATCAGTATGGTCATTGCTGATTTTGGGGTGTGGGGCCTGGCACAAGCTAGTGCTCTACCAGTGAACCCCTTCCCCAGGCCTCCGAGGTTGAAAATAACTGGCAGAGGTGTAGTTGTTGGTCTCTCTCCATCTATCGGAGTTTTCCTTGTAATGGAGCTGTTATTGTTTAGAGAAAGCTACTCAATCAGAAGACCAGGAGGGTTAAATAATCGCGGGACAGCCTGCCCTTATTACTGTTGTGAAATTGCCACCAAATCACAGGGACAGAGGGTTAAATCAGTAGAGACATGAACTGTTAATTTCCAAGGAAGAGATGATTGAATTAAAATAGTTGTCACTTCCTTCTCCAAAGGGACTGGAAGTCCCTTTAGTCTTTAGTCTTTTTACAATTAGGTAATTCCAGGTTGTAGGAAGACCATGAACCAACCACTTTATAAATTTTCCCAGTTTGAGGTAAGGAAAATATTCTATTGACACAAAGCTTTCTTTTTCTTTTCTCTTTTAGTTTTTTTTTTTTTTTAGATGTGCATGGGTGTTTTGTCTGTATGTCTGTACCACATGTATGTGATACAGAGGCCCAAAGAGTGTAACTAGAGTTACACAGTTGTGAGTCGCCCTGTGGGAGCTGGGAATTGAACTCAGGACCTCTGGAAGAGCAGCCAGTGCTCTTAACTGCTGAGCCATCTCTCTAGCTCTGAAGTTTTCATGTTAGTAGGAACTACTTTTGGGGGAAGGTGGCAGGAGGGCATGTGTGTAGGGACACGTGGTGGGCATGAACTTGTAGATTTCTGTCTTGTATTTTGTTGCCTTCTATGCTGATGGCAGTAAGGACATACTTTTAAAAATCCCTTTCAAGGCTAAGTGGAGGAAGGCACAGTTTGCATTGTATAGACTCACTCTCAATAACTCTTGCAGTTGTTGTAGTTCTGTTCATATAAGTAGGATCTCTTGTTCAACTTGGGCCTGGCAGAATGGATCCTGCAAGGGAGGCAAGAAGAGGAGGAGAAAGAGGAGGAGGAAGAGGAAGAGGAAGGGCCATTCTGTCACATACCATCAACATTCACAAGCACATCCACAACATCAAGAAGAATGGCCCTTGGGGACTCAGAGAAATCCAGAAATTTGCTATGAAGAAGATGGGAACTCTAGATCTGTGGAATGGATACCAGGGTCAATAAGGATGTCTGGGCCAAAGGAATAAGGGATGTTCCGTATCAAATCTGAGTTCATTTGTCCAGAAAATAGAGTCTGAGGGTTCACCAAACAATCTCTCCACACAGGTCTGTGCCTGTTACCACATTCAGGAATCTACAGATGGTGGTCACTGAGGATGAGAGCTAACCTGCAGACTGTCAAATAAAGTTGCAGAACTGGCCTCAGGAAAGATAGAAAGAAAGAAACAAAGAAGCAAAGATACATAAAAAAGAAAGGAAAGAAAGAAACAAACAAACAAAGAAAATGAAATAAGATCTCTTGTAGCTCAGGATGGCCCATCATTCACTATGCAGCCACGGATGTCTCTTTGATCCTCTGGCTTCTGCCTCCCCAGTAATGAGATTACAGGCATACACCACCATGCAGTTTTATGTGGTATTAAGAACTGAACCCAGGGCGTCCTGCATGCTGGGCACGTGCTCTACCAACTGAGCCCCACCCTCCGTGCCTCACTAGCAATAACTCTTGATCACATTTGCAAAACCAGACATTTCAGGGCCAAGCAAGAAGCAAGAACATATAAAAAAATGTCAGCTTCCCCTGAAAGCCATGTCATGAACTCACTCTTGGAGGCCTGCTCTTTGTGAAATGAACTTTTTGAAGAATGAATACGCAGATTGTAGAAATCCACGGAGTATTTGGTAAAACAAGAGTAACAAGGGGCGGTGGTGCGTGTGGTCAGAGTGCGTTTACAGGCATGTATGGAAGGCTCACCACGATGTTCCTTTCTTTGTTGACATACGCTAGCAAGGTTTTTAAAATAGGAAACCCACCAGGTAGAGGAGCAAGCAGTGTTCAGATGTTAGCTCATTTGTTGCTGCTGTTTTTCTGGGGATGGAACCCTGGCTTTCAGACATGCCAGGCAGGGACTTTACCACTGAGCTAGCTGTATGTCCAGGGTTTCTCTTTCTGTGTTATTACTAGACATCTTTAATTTAATCGTTGTCTTAGGGATTTAACTGCTGTCACAAAGCGCCATGACTGAAAGTTCCTTGGGGAGGAGAGGGCTTATTTTACTTTATATGTCCCAACCACAGTGCATCATGGAGGGAAGTTAGGGCCTGTGGAGGAAGCCCTGCCAGGCGGGGGAGTCCTTGATCGTGTCTGGCGGCTGGAAGCAGTGCTGTGAGGCCTGTTCCATTGCTCCAACACGGAAAAAGAGAGAGCTTAGAGCTGGCCATGGCCACGTGGAAAGAGAATGGGGGAGGGGGATCATGGGGGCAAGAGACAAGAAAAGAGGACAAGAGAGAAGGACAAGAGAGAGGGCAAGAGAGAGAGGAGGGGTCACGCAGCTCCTTTTATAGTAGGCTGGGCTACCTGGCTATTGCCAGGTAACTGTGGGGGCAGAGTCCAGCCAGAACACTAGGGGCCTGGGGTAAGGTCCTACGTGACTGACAGCCACAGGGTTATGTCCAACAAGGGCAGGAACCAGAAGAAGCCAAGCCCATGGAGGGACACTACTCACTGGCTTACTCTTCATAGCCTGCTTTCTTGTAGCCCAGCCAGCCCAGGGGTGGCTCCACCTACAGTGAACTGGGCCCTCCCCGACCATCATCATCAAAGCTCCAAGGGTGAAAACGTCCGTCTTAATGCCCAGTCTTAGCTTAGGGCACTTGGCCAGTCCTGCTCTCTGCCAAGGCATCAGGAAAGGCCTGCTATAGCCCAGGCTTGCCATAGATGTGCATGGTCTCCCTGAGACCACCTAGCTCTGTCATCTCTCTGCCAAACCCATGGCTGACCACAGGCCCATAAGCTACCCTATTGGTACCTTTCTTCCTGTTCTTTCTTCCTGTTCTTTCTTCATCCAACACTTTATGCATCAAAAAGTGTTTTAGATTGTCTGTTACTCACAATAGCTTAGGAGGACATGTGAACTATTTTATAGCTGCTGAGGCAGAGACCTTTACATGAGGACCTTGACGCATGTATGACCCCAGGTTTGGTTTTCACACACAGGCTTGATGATTTGAAAGCCCATGGTCTCCACATTGCACAGCAGCTCCTTAGGTATTGACAGACTAATTAGGAAGACAGACACAGGAGGCAAAAGAGAGGTCCAAGGAAGGGCTGGGGGCTTAGAAGGAGCTAAAAAAGGATACCTACACAAGGAAGGCTTCCTGGGGATGGTGGCTGAGTTACTTTGAATGAAAATGCTGCAGCCTCCACCCCCCTCCCAACTCATATTTGAATGGTTAGTCACCAGACAGTGGAACTGTCTGGGAAGGATAGGAGGTGTGGCCTATCGTAGGAGATGTGTCACTGGGAGTGGGCTTTAAGGTTTCAAACACCCACTCCAGATGCTCTCTCTCTCTCTCTCTCTCTCTCTCTCTCTCTCATCTACTGCTCTAGCAACACGCATGCCACCGTGTTCCCCACCATAATGATAAGGAACTGAAACTCTGAAACTCTAAGAAAGCTCCCTGTTGCTTAAATTTTTAATAGTAAATTTTAATCTGTAGATGCTTTAATCTCCCTTTAGCACAGCACCCACCAGAGGTAGTGGAAAAGAAAGGTTATTAGGATATGGGGGAAGTGGACCTGTTTAGAAATGGTTCTTTGAAGCAAATTCCATCTGCGCTGTCAGGAAATTAGCAGTTTGGTTCACAGGTCAGCAGCGGCAGCTCGAACCACTCATAAACACCTCACAAACACACCAGCAGTCCTGTTCAGTAGTGTCGGGATGCAAACATGAATCAGCAGTGGTAGCACAACCTAGCAGGGACTGCCAGGCCTCCGCTGAATCAGCATGAGTCATCAGGAGCCATTGGGACCAACAGGGATACCAGGAGAAGCTCTTTGATGTGCCTCTCTTAATAAAGTGAAGATCAGCAAAGACGAAGACTCAAAACCAACAAACCTTGCAAAGCTAGCTATGCAAGCCTGTCCTCTATGTCACTGTCCTCTGGGTCCTATTTATACCCACTCCAGACATCATGCGCCCTCCTATGGGTCTTGCCTCACCACATGAATCTGTCTTAGCAAAACCCCACATGAATCCATATCATCTGACACCATGCTGCCGAAGGCCCTAGTCCGCAGAAGCGGCAAAAAGCTGCCAGAACACCACCAAAAAAGTTTTTGGGTGTGTTTCTCTCTTTGAAGTTATAACTAATAGAGCACCACAACGCAATGTAAGGTGAACCACTACACGTGTGTCTTTAGCAAAGAATCCTCCATCACATGTCCTTTCACACGCTTGCTCTAGCAAGACATCCTTTCACCTGTGTCTGCTTCGGGGCAACGTTCTTTGACATAACTGACTTTCCCAAGGAACCAGAAGTTTCCACCTCAGCTCCCAATGCAATGCTGTCTTAGTTAGGGTTTTACTGCTGTGAACAGACACCATGACCAAAGCAACTCTTATAAAGGACATGTAACTTCTGGCTCACAGGTTCAGTCCATTATCATCAAGGAGAGAACGTGATCGCATCCAGGTAGGCAGCGCTGAGAGTTCTACATCTTCATCTTAAGGCAGACAGGAGAAGACTCCTTCCAGGCAACTAGGTTGAGCCCATGCCCACAGTAACGCACCTACTCCAACAAGGCCACACCTCCAAAATAGTGCCACTCCCTGGTCTAGGCATACTCAAACCACCACAGATGCTTTCTTTTATTAGATTTGCCTTGATCATGGTGTCTCTTCACAGCAATAGAACAGTGACTAGGACATTACTCTTACCATTTTTTCAATAAATAAATAAATAGACCTTCTCTGTGCCCTCACTCACTTGCAGATACATCCCGTGGATTCTCTGGTCTTCCTGAACTATAGCTGTGCTGCCTCTGCTTCATGCATCATTGCTGCTGCTTGGGGTCTCTCTTGCTAAATATCACTACCCACACAGTAGACTTAGTGCCAATGCTTGTCCTGGTTTCTTATGTCTGAGTGTTGGGTTTTTAAATAACCTGAGCATTTCTGTGAGTTTGGGTTTAGTTCCTTCCAGCCTGGAATCCTACTCCTAATATAGGAACCCTGTACCCCAAGACCCCCTACCCCAAGTTCCCTTTCTTTCCTCTGTGTCTCCCTACTGGTGTGCCTCATCTGACTTGCTTGACTGCATGAGACAAGATGGCAGCCTCATGCAGATGCCAAGACCTGAATCTGTTAGGACTATGGGGTGGAAGGCAGGAGGCTTCTCTGTCTGTCCAGCTGCGTGGAGCACAGAGGACAGACAGACAGAAACAAGAGCAGAGACTACCTGAATGGAAAGTGGAGCAGCAGAACTCACTCCCAAGGAAGACAATGATGGAATAGCTTGCACGAGAAGCTTTTAAAAGCATGTTGGGATCCCTACCGCTTTGGTTGGCTTTAGGCGTGTTTTTGTTTTGTTTTTTTTACAACTGTGGATGACTGGTAGAGTTTTCCTAGCCCTGTAATTCCACTTGTCCTGAGTTAGAACTAAAGCTGAAATGTGAGTCCATCAATTGCCCAGTTGGTGAATGCTAGAGTTTAAATCTCCTCAAATATTTAAATACGCAGTCACATTAAAATTCATAGCCATCTGCCTACAATGATCTAATTTGAAAACTGAGCACAATTAACTTTTAATCCTAGGTCAGCTTTCCCAAGGCCACCTGCCCCTACCCCCCCCCCCCCCCTAACCTGCAGCAGACCATCCGTGAGCTCAGAGAACTGAGGACCTAGTTAAGGATTAACGTGAGCCCCGTGTCCCTGGGAAGGTGTCTAGGCATGCATACCTCCTAGTCCACCTGTCTCAGGGATTCCTATATTTCTAACTATAAAACTAAGGTCTGTGGATTCAGAATGTGTGTGGGGAGGTGTCATGTGCTGTACATTGAGAAGTGAGCAGAATTGTCCAGAAAGCCAAGGAGGAACTTTTGGAAATGGTACCCAGGGGGTTTCAGTATCTGTGCCTACCTCCAGTTCCCTGAAGTGGGAGTCCTTAGGTTTGGGGAAGGTCTGGGTGATTCGCAATCTGACGAGGGAGATTGCTTTGTTTCTATTCTTTGTGCCTCAATGTTGGGTGAGAAGAAATTCTACCTTCCTCTGCTCCAAAGGAACAGACAGACACAGGCTTAGCGGGCTAACACCAGTTTCCACCCGGAAGCTCCTGTGATTAAACATTCCCGGCAAAGCACAGAGCTTAAGTTGTCTCAGTCAGGGCGCTTTGCGAGAGCATCCCTTCTGCGGAGACTCTCTGCCGACCGTGCATGTGTTTGGATTAATAGGTTTGATATGTTTTTGTCTTGTGTTGCCCAGTCCATCCCTGACCTCCCAGGGTCAAGTAATCCTCCTGCCTGTAAGTGGCTGGGACTATAGCTGCACATCAACTTACCTGGCTACCGTTCAGTGTTCAGGTTAAATGGAGCTTCTGACTGAATAATGACCCATTGGGGGAAATAAAGTTAATCATGGGAAATGGACTATGCCTCTAGGCCACAGCATTTTCAAAATGCTAGATGGCATCCAGGGGCTGAAATCTCAGAATGTCAGCTAAATTTGGCCTTTGCAAAGAGAAATCAGGTCACAAGTACGGTATTTTTGGCCAAAGGTGACTGCAAAGGAAGAAATCTAAAGTAGCCACTAATGAAAACCATGATAATTATTAACTTCAGGATATGCAAAGCGGTAACACATTTAATCGCAGTGCCCTACAAATGGTCCGTGTAGTTCACATTTGTAAACACTAGGTGCTGATTTAGCAAAAACTATGAATTTTATTAAAAGAATTAAGGAGAAAAATGAGAGAGCTGGAGTGCTGAATTCTCCTTTACTGTTATTGGAAAATGATGCATCTGCCTTTATTTATTTTTGTGTGTTTGCATCCTGTGGGGGACGGGGGCAGGGAGTGCACGTGCCAACTGCTCAAGCGTGGAGGTCGGAAGGCCACTGTGCAGAGCCAGTTTCCTTCTTACTCGTCTATATGGGCTCTGAAGATTCAAGGATCAGGTGCTGGTAGCGTAGGAAATAATTTGTACATAATGTTTAAATTATGACAATGTGTAAAGAAGAGAGACTATTGAATTTCCTCCCTTCCTCTTCCCACTCTCTGTGTCTGTGTGTCTGTGTATGTCTGTGTGTACGTCTGTGTGTCTGTGTGTCTGTGTCTGTGTGTGTCTGTGTGTGTCTGTGTGTCTGTGTATGTGTCTGTGTGTGTATGTGTCTGTGTGTCTATGTGTGTGTGTCTGTCTGTGTGTCTGTGTGAGTATGTGTCTATGTCTGTGTGTGTGTCTGTGTTTGTGTGTCTGTGTGTATGTCTGTGTGTGTGTCTGTTTGTGTGTCTGTGTGTGTGTATGTGTATCTGTGTGTGTGTCTGTCTGTGTGTCTGTGTGTGTCTGTCTGTGTGTATGTATCTCTGTGTGTGTCTGTGTGTGTCTGTGTTTGTGTGTCTGTGTATGTGTCTGTGTGTGTATGTGTATCTGTGTGTGTGTCTGTGTGTATGTCTGTGTGTGTGTGTCTGTGCGTGTGTCTGTGTGTGTCTGTGTATGTATATGTCTATGCCTGTGTGTGTCTGTGTGTGTATGTGTCTGTGTGTCTATGTGTGTGTCTGTGTGTATGTCTGTGTGTATGTCTGTGTGTGTGTGTCTCTGTGTGTGTGTCTATGTAAGTATGTGTCTATGTCTGTGTGTGTGTCTATGTGTGTGTCTGTGTGTGTATGTGTATCTGTATGTGTGTCTGTGTGTATGTGTCTGTGTGTGTGTCTGTGTATAGGTGTCTGTGGGTGTGTGTCTGTGTGTGTGTCTGTATGTGTCTGTGTATGTATATGTCTATGTCTGTGTGTGTCTATGTGTGTGTATGTGTCTGTGTGTATGTATCTGTGTGTGTGTCTGTGTGCATGTGTCTGTGTGTGTGTGTCTGTGTGTGTGTCTGTATGTGTGTCTGTGTGTATGTGTCTCTGTGTGTGTCTGTGTGTGTGTCTGTATGTGTCTGTGTATTTATATGTCTATGTCTGTGTGTGTGTCTGTGTGTGAGTGTATGTGTCTGTGTCTGTGTGTCTGTGTGTGTGTCTGTATGTGTCTGTGTATGTATATGTCTATGTCTGTGTGTGTGTCTATGTGTGTGTGTGCGCGCACGCGCGCGCGCCTTTCTTTTTCCCTCTCTCCTAAAGCTGAGGCATGTAACCCAGGCTGGCTTCAGACTCCAGCCCCAGCCTCTGGGGTCCCCACTCTCTGTCCCTGCCTCATTAGTCTTTTAACACTATTATGGGGCTTTTAGAATTATGTGCATGTACCCATTTTAAAAACTCAAAAAATGACCTCTATTCTAAAGGCCAAAATGAAATAGAAGGTCTTTATAATCACAAGAGTGTCGAAAAGGCAAAATTGATTTCAATTCCAAATACGTCATGAGACACGAGAAACAAACCAAGTAGACCAAGGCTTCACAGTGCACTTAAACACGCATTGGCAACCACTGGGCTTAATAACAAGAACACTTCATTTGTACTTATGTGTGGCATGGTTTTAGAATTTCTTGTATATATTATTACGTCATAAAAGAAATCAAACCTGGGGGCTGGAGAGATGGCTCAGTAGTTAAGAGCACTGACTGTTCTCCCAAAGGTCCTGAGTTCAAATCCCAGCAACCACATGGTGGCTTACAACCATCCATAATAAGTTCTGACACCCTCTTCTGCAGTGTCTGAAGACAGCTATAGTGTACTTACATATAATCAATAAATAAATCTTTAAAAAAAAAAAAGAAATCAAACCTGGGAATGTCGCTCAGTGGCAAATCCTTTCCTAGCACATGCAAGGCCCCGGGTTCGACATGTAGCACCAGCATGCCGGCATGTGCTTACAGTCCTAGGCCCTGGGAGGCAGAGCAGAGTGGGCAGTGGAGGGCAGTGTCGGGGGGCGGTAAGAGATTGTATCTCAAAAACACAAAGGGAAAAGAAAAGTTAGCCCAAATCTTTTCAGTAAACAGGGACTAAAACATGGCTAATCATGTTCTAAAAATCTGTGTGTGTGTGTGTGTGTTGATTTGTTTCCTATTGCTGTGATAAATGCCATAACCAGAAGCAATTTGGAGAGCAAATGATTTATTTAGCTTACAAGTCTGAAGGCACAGTCCGTCACTGATGGATACCAAAGCAGAAACTCAAAAGGGTAGGAGCGCGGAGGCAGGGACTGAAGCGGAGATTATGGAGGGGTGCTGCTGCCTGCTTTACTTTCCATGGGTGGCTAAGCCTATGTTTTTAACATCCAGGACCATGTGCCCAGAGGTGACACCATCCACAGTGGCCTAATTCGGGGATCTCCGCAACCACTCCAGCCAGCAGCGTTCAGCAGTACTAAGCTTAGCTGGGGCTGGTTCTGACTTCAGGAGTCTGGAGCACTTTACTGCTGCCAAGCCAAGCAGTTTATTTGGGGCATATTTAAGCACAGCACAACTTGGTGAAAACTCTCCTGGTGGTAAGTAAGTCAATCCGTGTACACAATACAGATTAGTTAAATCTCCTGGAGGAACATAAAGGTCAGACGTGACTGTATGGAAACGCTTTGTAAAGTCCATGGGACACCTTCTATAAAGATATATTCTGAGATTCTGAGAGATTGGCTGAGAAAAACAAGTTCACTATGGGGCGGGGTGGGCATCTCAGCCACACAGATAGAGCAAAGGTCACCAGGCTATCAACCACTTCTGAGCAGATAACAGATTACGATCCCTCCCTTTGAAGAAACAGCCCTGTGTAGTTAACACTCCAGGCTCCCTGGTGCTTGCTTATCTGTGAGCACAAGGACCTCTGTGCCTCCTCAGAAGAAACCCTCCCATGTCAGTCATTCATGGAGAAAAAAATTCCCCACAGACTTGCCTACAGGCTTGTGTCATTGACAAAAATTAAACATTGTGGGGTGTATGTAAATGTTCGTGTTGGTATGGGCGTCTGTATGTTTGGGTGTGGTTGTACACATGTGCACAGTGCGTGCACGAGTGCGTGCACAAGTGTGTTCAGGCCAGTGGTTGATATCAGGTGTCTTGCTCACCCCTGTCCCCTAGAGATGTGGTCTTGCTTGCACTGGACTGGACTGGCTTGGCTGGGCAGGCTGGCCAAAGAGCTCTGCGACGGACCGCCACTTTACCTGGCTTTGGTCTAGGTTCTAAGGACCCAAACTAATGTCCTAACCCTGTGTGGCAAGCACCTTACTAACTGGGCTGTCTCCATGGCCTTTATAACTACTTCTCTGATAGTCCCCAGAGAGACCGCTTCACTAGTTGGCGTGTACATTTGTAATGAGGTGTCACCGGATTCAGTTGTGTTCCAGGACCAGCATACTAAGCATGTGGAGGAAGAAGTGCTCTCGAGCCTCCAGAAGACTTCAGACTAAGTTCGTCTTTTGTTCACCCTACTTTCTTTTTTCCTTTTGAGACAGGGTTTCCCCGTGTGTAGCTCTGGCTGTCCTGGAACTCACTCTGTAATCCTGGCTGGCCTCAAACTCAGAGATCCTCCTGCCTCTGCCTCCCAGGTGCTGGGTTTAAAGTTGTGCACCACCACTGCTTGGCTTCAATCCACTTATTATTAGCATTCTTTCAGAAATGCCAAGTGTAAAACAGTTTGCACAAATATGGGTCTTGTTGGCAGGTAACACCACTCAGGTAGCGATACTGTCACTTTGAATACGTGAGTATAAATGGGAATCTAAGTGAATATACTTGTGAGCATAAGTGAAAAACCACCCCCCTTATGTAAGTGTGGTGATTTGAATGAGACATTCCTTCATATTCTCAGCCGTCGGAATTATTGCTCTGGAGTTGAGGACACTGTTAGGGGAAGATTTAGAGGTATAGCCTTGCTGGAGGAAGTGTGTCACTGGGGGTCAGCTTGGAGCTTCAAACCTCAGGCCCTGGTCTCTCCTGCTTGTGGTTTGAGATGTGAGTTCTCACCTGCTCTGGTCACTGTGCCTGCATACTGTCATGCTTCCCCTGTGACGGGGGGAAGGGCTCTCACACCTCCGCAACCATAGCTCTGGATAAACCCTTCACGCCACAGCCTGCCTTGGTCAGACTGTTTCATAACAGCAATAGGAAAGTGATTAATACAACCTGGCTCTCAACCCTGACGCTAGCAACATTTAGGTTAGATAATTCTTTGTTGTGGGATTCTGTTGTTGTTGACTGTTTTGTTTTATGAGACAAAAGTCATCCTGTGTAGCTCAGGCTAGCCTTGATCTCAAAGCAATCCCCCTGCCTCAATCTCCTGAGGGTGGACATGCCAGGTGTGGGCTACTACCTCTAGCTTAACCTGGGAAAGTGGGCTGTGTGTTGCACATGACAGGTGCCAGAACTGCTTGCCCTCACCTTGGCCAGCAGTTATGACAACAAAAACTATCCTCAGATGTAACAAATGTCCCTGCAAGGGCAGTAGGAGAGGGTGTACCTCAATGTATCATTTTTCTTGGTGCCCAACTGGTGTTCAGAATAAATGAATTCCCTCTTGAAAAGGCTGTTTTATACCCAGAGTTCACCATCCTGGCTCATCAAAGACTTAGGGCTAGTCTATATTACTAACTCTTCAGCAAGGAACATCTAAACAGTGATTAAACTGTATTATACTAGGCTGATGGCTAGCACACGCTGAGGGAGAAGATCCCTGAAGTATAATCAGGCTATGTAAATTCCCCAAGGATTTGAAAATCTGGAATAAAATTGAAAATGAGAATGACGTCTGACATGCTGCTCAGATATTTCCCAGAGGAAGGGAGGGCATCTTGCTCCCAACATCTTCATAAGCTCTGCCTCCACGGAGCGCGTGCCTTAGCTTTCAAGAAACTGGAGCTGAATCTATCCAAGGTTTGAGTTGGCAAAAGGCACCCAGTGAGGAGCCCCTGGCCAGACCGAGGAGGATTGGTTCTAGGACATAAATAGCTGCTACATCATCAAAGCTTCCTGCTTAAGAAAGGGCTTTCATGAGAACTCAGTTCATTGTGTGAAAATTCAGATGACTGAACTATAATTAGCTCGATTAGTCAACGTTTTAATTCATAGGATTCTGGCTTTGATGTGTTCCTTTCTCACAGAATCAAAGCTAATAATTCTGGAATCGTAATTGGGAGCTGAGGGCCAGTGGAACATGGGGAGTTCCTCACCTTTTTGCCAGGTGCGGCTCCTGCAACTGTTGTTCCCTGACCATCGGTGCTCGTGAACCTGACCCAGGCACCTCGGTCAAGCCCTCAGTCCCCAGCTTCAGGGGACATTTCCTCGGTGTCTTCTCTGAGTCAGGGCGCCCAGTGTTTACATTCTATATATGCAGAGTTTGGCATGAAGCTTCATGGGCCTGAGTGAAGACAGGGAGCTGGACACGTGGGTTGTAGGTGTCGCTAACGAGCACAGTGACGGAGATCGCCTCTGCTTCCGGAATCACACCTGATTGAAACAACACATTTAAGTGATTGTGTTTCCTTCTCAAACACAAGCACATGAGGTAATTCTGATTAATGGGGTAAGAAGGAGTTGGCTGGGAGATTCTCGAAAGTATCCCTTGCTTAAGAAGGTGTCGTCTGGAGTGATGGCTCAGTGGTTAAGTGTCTACATGGCCAACCACAACCATCTGTAAGTCCAGTGCCAGGGGATCTGACACCCTCTTCTGACCTCCACGGGCACCAGACACACACTCAGTACACATACATACGTACAAACAAAACACTTACACATGCGGAATAAAAGAAATAATCTAAAAGGAAAGAAAAAAAAAAGGCAAGCATGGAGCCAGCCCTTCTGCAATTGGATGTGGTGTTTTCACACACATTAGAGCTGTGCCAAGCATGAAATGGGTGCTATCTGGAGATAAAATACACAGATTGAAGATATAGAACAGGGAGGTAGAAGGCATTGACAACAATGCCTCAGCCAACCCTGTAAGCTGTGGTACCTCCAGATTGCCCCAGATTTCTTACTAAGTAGGCACAGCCACCAGCAGAGGTCCAGGGAGCTCTCAAACGGTGAAGGCCATCTCAGAACAATTTCTTTCTCATTTTGCCAGTTTCTTATTCATTTATTTTTGAGGTTGTTTCAGCTTTGCCTTATTTATTTATTTATTTATTTATTTATTTATTTATTTATTATTGCTATTGATGTTTTCTTTTATTTCTTATTGCTTCTGAGAGACAAGATCTCATTATATAGCCCAGACTGGCCTTAAACTGGTGATCCACCACCCTCAGATCCTGAAAGTGAGGTATGTGCTACCCCGGCCCACTGAATTCTGTTTCTCACAGCGGACAGCATTCTGATGGTCAGAAGTGACTACCAAGTTCTTTTTGTATAGGTTTGTATGGAAGTGCTCTCTAGTGGGAACTCCAGTGTAACGCTGCTTACTAAGCACATATCTTGGATATCAGCACCCCTGACTTTAAAACATTTGATAAAATGTTTTTGTGTTGCCTGCAGTTTACAGATGGGGAAGTTAAGGCTCTGAGAGCACGAAGATGCTTGTATAAATAAACCCCCTGGCTATGTAGCACAGCACAGATCAAACTCTGTTTTCATCTTTCTGTAGGCTGATGATACGCAGTGTGATCCCCTCTCTCTCTCTCTCTCTCTCTCTCTCTCTCTCTCTCTCTCTCTCTCTCTCCACTGAGCAGCAATAGTGAACTCCCATCCATCTGCCTGATGGTGAGCAGAACAGTTGCTTATTCTGCAGGGCACTGTGCTGCTGAGGATAGTTAGATACATTTAGTGCATTTCTAATGTAGGGCATTTCAGCCTCTAGTGATTTTTTCAGGACCTAACCCCACCTTAACTTAAGTTGCATCTGTAGTTGGTTGGGGACATAGGATAGGAGGGATGAAGAAACAGAATTCTCACTTTCTGAAACTGCCTGGATGGGTAAAAAAAGGCACGGAACCCCTTCAAAGCAGGTGTCCGCAGAGGTCCTGGGCACTGCTACAGAGAGCAGGAAAAGGGGATGGGGAACGCCTTCAGATGTTTTTACTTTGGGGCTCCTAAGAACAGTGTCACAGCATGTAGACAATGTAAAGTCCAGAGACTGATAGAAGGCGTCCTCACACAGGCTTCACGGCGAGAAAGCCTGACTCTCGGCCGCATAGCGAAGTCTGCAGACAAAACCCTAAAGCAGCTTGGCTTCCTGTGTGTGCCTGGCTGCTCCTCACTCTCACTCTGCCTCTGACATTTCTCTGTAAATGATAAGACAATGGCACCTGTTGACAACCGCGGAGGATGGTGGTGATGACTTTTTGGACTAAGCTCTGGTCCCATTCTGACCTCAAGTTGCTCCAGAGAGTACTGGTCCAGGTGAAGGCATTGGAAGGTGTTGGGGACTGAGTTTTCTTTGCCAGAGACCCTGCAGTGCACTTGCAGAGAAGGCATTCATGGGAATATTGCCTCTCCTTGTATACCTCTGGCTAGGGAAATTAACAAATCCCACACTGTTACCAACACTATTCTTCCCTTATAAAATATTAAGTGTTGTTGACCATAAAATCTGGAGGTGAGTGTTATTGTGTGCTTACTCTGTGATCTTGCAGTTGTTGCTGTAGAAGACTGGAGATCCCTGAGGACCAGCGCCAGTGTTCCCACTCACATACGCCTGTCACATACATTCTCCTCATACAATGACTCATCACCCAACGGCTGCTGTCTCCACATTCTCTGAGGCACTGTGAAGAATGGAGAAGGAGGTCTCTTCCACAACAGAAAAGCCCACAATAGTGAGAGAAGATCCAAGAATGGAGATTCATGACAGTTGACGAGATTCTTGGTGCAGGAGATCTGCAGAAGCCGAAGAACACATTCGCAATGGCAATGTGAAGAGTGTCCTACTTTGCAGAAGGTGGCTGAGAAGCCAGCATGGATAGGGTGGAGACCGTGTCAGAGATGCTGAGCCCAGACTGGGCGAGTGGCCGGGACCGAAACAATAATAAGGCGATAGCAGAAGGAGACATCTACTGATGGTTCTGAAAAGAACACTGGCTGAGAATGGACGAGAGGTGTGGAAGAGGACAGGAGAATGTAAAATGCTCCAGCATCTTTTTTTTTTTTTTTTTTGGTTTTTTGGATTTGGTTTTTTCGAAACAGGGTTTCTCTGTATAGCTCTGGCTGTCCTGGAACTGACTTTGTAGACCAGGCTGGCCTCAAACTCAGAAATCCGCCTGCCTCTGCCTCCCAAGTGCTGGGATTATAGGCATGCGCCACCACCGCCCAGCTTCGAGCATCTTTGATACTGATGAGAATATTCCTGTGGAGATATAGGGAAGCAATGCAAGAGGCAGACATGACACGCAGGGAAAGCCTTCCAGAGGGAACCGGAGAACATTACCGTTGTCTTTTGTGTGTTTGTTTCATGTGTGTTTACTTACTTGCATACCAATTTGGTGCTGGGGATTATGAGTAAGACCACTATTTGCAAGGTGAGTGATTTACCATGGAGTTGCAGTCCAGTCTTTACTGTGAGCTCCAACACAGCTGTATTTGTTCTGTTCCCCTGACAGACATCTGTTCTACGTGTGGTGATTTGAATAGGTTTGCCCTCCCCCCCCCCCATAGACTCATGTGTTTGGATGCTTGGCCATAGAGAATGGCACTATTAGGAGGAATGGTCTTATTGGAAGGGACGTGGCCTTGATAGAGGAACTGTGTCGCTGTGGGGCGGGCTTTGATGTCTCTTATGCTCAAGCCAGGACCAGTGTGGCACACAGTCTCTCCTTGCTACCTTTGGATCAAAACTGTAGAGTTCTTGGGTCCTCTGGAGCCATGTTGGCCTGGGTGCTGCCGTGCTTCTCACCATGATGATAATGGGCTAAACCTCTGAAACTGTAAGCCAGCCCCAGTGAAATGTTGTCCTGTATCAGAGTTGCTGATGTCATGGTGTCTCTTCACAGCGATAAAAGACTAACTAAGACATATGTTCCCTCAAAGAGCCGTCTAGTTCAAGAGGAAGACAAGAGGTCTCATTAGAGCCTTTCTTGCCCTGCTTTTAACCTTCCTCTCCTGGACCAGCAAGCAGTGGCAATCTGCCCCAGCACACGCTATCTGGCTTTCCAAAGCTCCCAGGCTATGCATGATTCGTCTACTTCTTCATCTTCAAGGGTTAAACTGTTTATGTCATATCTCCCTTAACAATAGAGCCCTTAATATATGCTAAAAAAAAAAAAAAACCCTGTGTTATCTCTCCTCAGGAGCGAGGAGACACAAACAAAGAAATGTTAGCTAGAGGCTAAGTAAATGTCCAGGTTCACACAGCACATATAATTGGCCCCTCCGCATGCTGGGAAGTGGCTGGGACGCAGGTGACATAATTGTAGAGTCCACTCCTTTAATCTCTGCACATTCTGCTTCCTTTGCATAAGTCTGCTTGGAAGAGGCAAGGCTCTGTTAACCGGTAAACTCACCAGTGTGGTGGTTCTCAGCCTTCCTAATGCTGTGCCCCTTCAACGCAGGCTTCATGTTGTAATGCCCCCCACCCCAACCATAGCATTATTTTTGTTGCTACTTCATGACTGTAATTTTGCTACTGTTATGAACTATAATGTTGATATCTATGTTTTCTGATGGTTTTCATAACCATCTCTAACTCCAGTTCCCTGTGTTAAGGTCCCCTGTGAAAAGGTCATTTGACACCCCCACACACACAAAGAGTTCAAGACCCACAGGTTGAGAACTATTGCACCAGTGGCTTGTCTTGGTCTAGGACACTCTAAGTTTAAGGATAACCTCATTCTGCAGTGACTCACACATGCAGCAACTGTCCCGAAGTACTTTAAATGAGAGGTCACCTTGATTCACCTGTGACCAGCCCTTTACCCACAAGGAATGCCTCTAAACTCCTGCTTTCCTATTTATACCAAGCCAGAGCTGGGCAGGGAACAGATGGGACACTCAAACTGGGTAATTTGAAGAGAGTTGAATAAAGAGGCCATTTACAAAGGTGTGGGCAGGATGTGGGGAAACCACAGTTCCTTGACCACCCTAGGCCTGCAGGAGGGGAGGGAAGGTGCGGTTATCACAACATGCAGAGTGTGTCCTGCATGTCTAGGGCTACCTCACAGCAGCTGTGACCACAAGCCTCAGAGGCAGCTTTAGGCTGTGACACCTCAGTTCTGCTTGTGACCTTTTCTCTTTACCCAGGATTCCCTTCTGAGCACATTTGTCTGTAACTAGAGTCTCTTGTAGCTGGCTCCTCATTCACAATACAGCTGAAGATAATCTCGGACTCTTGGTCCCCTGCCTCCACAGAGTGAGTGCTGGGATTACAGTTGTTATAGTCAACCATGCCTGATTACCTGTCTCTTAGGTGCTATGCTGCTCTGGGAAAATTAATTAACTTCTCCATAAATTTATTTCCTTGTGTGTAAAGAGGGAATAATCGAACCTGTGCCCCAGTTGTAGACAGCTTGCCTAGCATGCACAGAGCTCTGCGTACAACTCTTAGCTCTATAAAGGTAAATAAATAAATAAAAGTGGAGGCAATAACAGCCTTAAAGCAAAAGTGATATTTTACTTATAATTTATTTTTAAATGAGTGTTTGCACACACACACACACACACACACACACACACACACACACACACACACGGTACCCTTGGAAGGCTAAAGAGGGTACTGGATTCCCTGGAACTGGAGTTAGAGATGGTTGTGATCCTACGTGTGGGTGCTGGGAACTGAACCTGGGTCTCTTGCATCAGCAACTAGTGCTCTTAACTACTGAGCCATCTGTCCAGCCTGCTGGATTTTTATCTTATAGTAAAAACACAGAGCATATGGTACTGAATAAACGCTGTATCTGTTGGTTTCTGCGCAAATGTCCTGTCTGCTTGCTGCTCTTGCGCGTGCGAGCTCGCCGCACACTCCGCGGGGATGCGGTGGAGACGTGGGCTGTAATGAGATACACCAGGCCAAACAGTTCCACGTGGGACTTTATTTAAGATGGGGAAGGGGTAGCGGGCAGGAAGGAAGGAGAGAAAGAGAGAAGAGAAAAAGAGGAGGGGAACAAGTGCTGCCCGGTTATATAGGTTACATACCGGTAGTGACGTAATTACAGGTAAAGGTAGGCTATCGAATTCTGGGTAAATGGCAGCTGTTGCCTTGGCAACAGACCTATACATTGTCTTAATTGTCGCTTGTATGGCGTCACAAGCTTTGCAGGCCTCGGATACCTACAATATCCTTTCCTTTCTTCCTTCCCTGTCTCTTTCAGGTAAATGTTGGGGGCTACGGCCCTGTACTTTACATACAACCACGGGTGTTCAACAGATATTGCTTGCCTAGTGGCTAAAGGCCTTTAGCCTCAAAACTGGAGAATGATTCCTGACTTATCACTGGAGGCTGGAGCTGTCCCGGTGGCTTTAGAAGTTCTTGCTGAGTGTGGACATTGCCCACGAGTGTAGGCATTGCTTACGGCTGCAAGCCATGTTACCAGAGTGACTGCCGCAGGCTTTATGATGCTTAACATTTGGCTTGTGTTGTTGTTTGTGTTCATCTTTTATTAAACAATTCAAAAGCTTTCCTTTCAAAGTCAGAGCCTTGCCTATACTCTGCCACAGAGTGCCCACAAAGCAGTTTTTCAGAATTATTTTTAAATGTCAAATACTTGTAAAAAGCGTTTTCACAGTTGACTCTCTCCATTTGCCCGTCCCCGTGCTTAGGAGGAGCCTGAGTCGAAGCCAGACTCTTGTCATCAGGCCTTAGAAAAGGTGGTGCTCGCTGGTGGGACAGGGCCCTGTGCCTCCCCTCCTTCCCAGACACAGATGTAGACACTCCAGTGAAGTCTAAATGCTGCTTTGAGGCCACACCTAGAATGTGTAGAAACCGCCCCAGACTCTTGGCGTTTCTGGCAGAGTTGGTGGTTCTCGCTGACCAGCTCCAAACCCAGTCTGTCTTCTAAGCAAGAAACTTCTCTCTTCTCTCAACTTCCCTTGAAGCTCCAGAGAATCATCAGGGCTCTGCTGTTCCCAGGGTCCCCCGTACCCCGCGCCCTCCCCATCCCAGGGTCCCTCCTCTCTCCCCCAGTCCCCACCCCACCCCTGTCCCAAAGCGTGTCTTTTTGCTTGGTTGGTTTGTTGGTTTGTTGGTTGGTTTGTTGTTTTCCGAGACCGGTTTCTCTTTGTGGCCCTGGTTGTTCTGGAACTCTGCTCTGTGAGCAGGCTAACCTCTAACTCACAGAGACCCGCCTGCGCATGTCTCTGCCTGGTCCAAACCCTAACCCTAACTCCGAATCAATCACTTGGAGGCAGAGACGAAAGCAAAATGGAGGAGAACGGTTTTCCAAGCCATTTACCAACACCACCGACCACCCTTCTGTTGTGCTGAGTCTCTCAACCCCTCATTTGTTCTATGAAAAAAAAAAAAGGAGCAAAAAATACTCCATGTCTTATAGGCTCAAAGTTCCACGGTGGCAGGAACCGGGTCTCTCCTGTTTTTACAGGCTGTACTGTTGGCCAAGGAGTTGAGTCAGATTTTGAGCTCAATAAATGGGCGTGGCCACTGAATTGCGATTCCCTTCTCTTCCTGCCTGCAGGAAAGCCGTCCATCCCTTCAGGGTGGTATGATTACTTCAGCGGACTGCCGACTGCTTCAGGGAGAGACTCTGGACTCTCTGGGAGGAGGCTTTGTGTGGCCACAGCTGCAGTGTGATCAAAGAACAAAAGAGAGGAGGAATGGGCACTTTTTAAAAACCTGAAGGTTAGTTTATTTTTAATGCCACAGAGTTTTCTCTTTTCAGATTAAGCAGCTTCTGCCCATTTACAGAGGATTGTATAGCTGAGGAATTTGTATTTCCTTTTGAAATACTAATAGCTATTACTATTTTGAGACAGGGTCTCTTCTAACCCAAGCTGACCTGTAACTCACTGTGTAATAGAAATTGACCTTGACTTCTGAATCTTCTGCCTCCAACTCAGGATGCTGGGATTTCAGTATGCACTACCTACCATGTTTGACTATTATCGTTTCCACATAAAGAATTGAACCCAGGACCCCAAGCTTAGAACTATATCCCATTTCCACCTTTTTTTTTTCGTTTTTCTTTTTTTTTTAAACAGGATTTCTCTGTGTAGCCCTGTCCTGGAACTCATTCTGTGGACAATAGTAGCCTCAAACTCACAGCGATCAGCCTGCCTCTTCAAGGATTAAAGGTGTGCCTCAACACTTCCTGTCTCTGCCTCATTTTGAGACACTTTTGCTAAGTTGAGCGGGCCAGATTGGAACTCTCTTTGTTGCCCATATAAACTTTGATTTTCCGATCTGGTTTTAGCCTTCAGCAGAGCTGGGATTACAGGCTTGTACACAACATCTAAGGAATTTGTTTATTTTGCTTCTTTAACAGTCACAGACAAGCTTCTCAGCCCCACTGAAGGGAAAGGGTGAGTTGAGACTCCTGGGTGCGGCCTGCAAGGGCCTCCTGACACCTAAAATCCAGGGCGTCTCCTCGGGAATCAGGACACACCTAGACTAAATTAGCTCCTTCCCTTTTCCCTCCAAATTTCAAAACCCAAATGCTTTCTTACTGAATACTATATAAACAAAGGGGCAGGAAAGCGAAACGATGCCTGTGCCTCTGAGAAGGGTCGCCATTGTGATACGGAGTTTTCTGGCGCTCTTCAGTTAAGGCCACTCACATTCCGGCTCCAAAATGAAAATAACCCCAAATGACCACAGCACAGACCCACACTCAATTTTCCCCATTCATTTTCCTAAAAATGACATTACAAATGATTGCAAAAAGTACTTCCCCGCAGTAAAGTTTCTTTATCAAAAAGGACACTATACTTGTCCCGAAGCCCATGTGAAGTGCCTTTGGCCAAACGAATGGGAAATCGTTGGCCCGATTAACATCCTGTGATCTTAGATCTAAAAATGACCCGGAACCGGGTAAACAAGGTGACGTCAGTGTTCCGGACCGGCAGCGGTTCTCTACTGCCACCTGGAGGGCGGTGTAGTCAATGTCACTGGAATTGTTTGCTAGTTAAAAAAAAAAAACAAAACGTTTGGACTAAAACGTATGTTGGGAACAGGGTCTTCACAGAGGGACGAGCTTGATTTAAAAAAAATAAAATTCTCAGACTCTACAGGGAGCTAGTGGTCTGGGTCGGCTCATGACAGAGGCCACCCAGTTTTCTGTGCAGCTCCAGGCTTCCTTGGGACTTTGGCGGGGAGGGAGTATCATGGTTCTAATTTATTTTCCTGTCAGGCTAATGTGAGAAAGAGGCTGCCCAGCTTTCTGCATTACACAACTGGCATGCTGGGAGATGCCCCAGAAATGTGCTGGGGGTGGGAAAAGGTCAGAGACACATTACTATTTCCCTTAGAAGACTATCCACAGAAAGAAGATGAAGGGTGAATTTTAATTTACTAAAAACAAAAGCAAGACCGGCTTTACCTTCAGATTGGTTTATTTGCTTGGAGTGTTACCAACCCCTCCAAATCTCAGTGGCTGAGGACAAGTATCTACGCTTTCCTTGCTAGTGGGCATGAAAGTCTGCTGTGACCTGACCAGTTAGGCAGGACTCCAAGCTCAAGGACTTCAAGCACAGGCTGACTCTGAGTGGCTCCACTCTTACAAAGGAACCAGAAAGAAAGTTTGTCCCATCTCTGAGGTTCGGTGATCCAGGCCCAGGTCAACCCAGGCAAAATCCTAGCCTCATATCATCTAATGTGTGGGGCAAGGGAGATGCACACTGTCTCCTACAGATGAAACCCTGCCGAGTCCCATGGCCAAGTGTGGCCATGCAGCTCTGTAGGAGAGGAAGGGATTGCAGGTAACTGTATGTATTGTTAAAGGAGTAAATGTGACATCACAAAAGCCCTTATTCTTGCCCCCCTCTCTCCTTCCCTACTTTCCAGCCTTCCGTTCATTTTTGAGACAGTCTTATTCTGTTGTCCTAGGCTAACCTGGAACTCATTATGTAGCCCAGGTTGGCCTTGTACACCTATCTCAGCCTCCTCTACTGAGGATTGGGTTGCAGGCTCCAGTGATTATACTCAACTCTTTTACTTCCATTTTTTCTTTTTCTTTATTTTCCTTCCTTCCTTCCTTCCTTCCTTCTTTCTTTCTTTCTTTTTTAACTTTCATTTTTATCAAATACGAACTTTAAGCCAGGCATGATAGTACAATCCGGCCTCTTAGGCTAGCCTGAGCGACGTGGTTAGCCCCTCTTCTAGAGCAAACAAATTGGGCCGGCAATGTCAGTTGGTGGCAGACCATGTGCACGGCATGCTATGGTCCCCAAGTTCCATCCTCGGCACCCCAAAGAAGCAACTTCAATCCCCACAGTGTAAAACGATTTCCTTCCAGGCTTGAATGGTTCATGCGATTACACACTTACATCACTGTTTTCATGGGATACACAGACACGGATTTGTCAGTATCTGAAGTACGCCCCTAACCTCAGAGCCTTATTACAGATGGGACACAATCTGTATCCTAACCAAGTCCCATGTAGGACAGTCATGGACTATAAGGACTAAGTTAACAGAGGAGCCACCATCTGTGACTGCTCCATCAGGATCTCATAGATATCACAAGGGTGAAGGGCTTAATGAACAGAACAGCTCAGAAGGGACCAATGTCCCTCTTCCCACAGCCTTCAGAGGTGAGGGATGACTCATGAACTTGAGGAAGCTAGAAGGAAGTAATATGGGATTTGTGGCTTCTTGTGCCAAATTCACATTAATAGGAAGGCTTGGACAGTTGGCGTATATCAGACTGGGTCTGGTGCGGCACACCTGTCTGCCCAGAATTCAGGAGGCTGAGCAGGAGGAGTATGAGGTGGAGGCTTGACTGGACCAATACAAAGTCTCTATGTCAATTAATAAAAGAAGATAACTGGCAATATTTAGTGATGTTTGCTATATTTTATATTTGCTTATTTCTGTGTTATTTCACTTTTTTGAGACTGGGTTTGTTATGATTGCCTTTTTTGTTTGTTGTTTGTTTGTTTGTTTGTTTGTTTGGTTGGTTGGTTTTTGAGACAGGGTTTCTCTGTTTAGCCCTGGCTGTCCTGGAACTCACTCTGTAGACCAGGCTAACCTTGAACTCAGAAATCCACCTGCCTCTGCCTCCCAAGTGCTGGGATTAAAGGCATGTACCACTACCACTGCCCGGCAATGTAGCCTTATCTGTCCTAGAACTAACTCTTTAGGGGATCAGGCTGGCCTAGAACTCACTGAGATCAGCCTGCCTCTGCCTCCCCAGCGCTGAGATCTAAAGGCATGTGCCACCACTGCTGCCTCTGCTGCAAGAATTGTTTGACAGTTTTTTTTTGTTTGTTTTGGAGTTGTTGTTGTTGTTGGTGGTGTGTGTGTGTGTGTGTGTGTGTGTGTGTGTGTGTGTGTGCATTTCCTCCTGCTTCCTCGCTAGAGGTCTGAAGGTCAGACATGAAAACTGAAGTATCTGGTGGTTGAATGCAGGTCATGGGAGATTCGACTTGCAAAGCACAAGAATTCTAACATGAAGCAGTTTATCTCCAAACGTACCTTTCCCTCCCTGAAAAATCTTCAGTGACTTTTCATGGTCCCCCAACAGTTTGTTTTCTCTAAGAGACCTCTTCAGTCCCTTCCTCAAAGCCCCAATCCTCTTCCTCGGATAAATCCAGAATACAGTTAGAGCCCTTTGTTTACCCATTTGCAACTGAACGGATATTCCTCGTGCCAAGCCCTGCCTATGCCAGGTGTGGAACACACAACACTGGGCAAAGCCACACCCACCCTCTGAAGCAGCGTTGACTGAGAACTCAGGTAGGAGGAGAATGCCAATCAAAACCTCCAAACAGGGCTGGAGAGACCCCGAAGGTCAGAGTGTTTGATTGCTCCCCCAGAGGACCAGGGTTCAATTTTAAGGGCCTGTATCAGGCAAATCAAAGTACTTGTAATTCCAGTTTCCGCATGCACATGGTACACACAAAGACAAACATAGACACACACACACACACGTGAAAATAAATCTTACACACAACCCTCCAAACAGGGCTGTAGGAAGAGCCCGAATGGGAGAGCGCCTGCCCAGCGTGCTTGAGGCCCTGGGTTTGCGGGATAAACTGGACGTGGTGGTGACACCTGTACTCCCAGCCATTGAGCCAAAGAGGCTGAAGGCTCAGAAATGTAAAGTCATCCTCTCAACAGGCTTCTGACACTCGCCAAGGCCGGGATCTTGGGATTAATCCCATGTCCCTGGCAAGGGGGTGTATCACTGGAGGTCACAGCTCAGCTACTGCTCACCAAGGCTGAACCGAGGCGTCACCAGCTCCTCTCTGAAGCTCCTTCCAAGAGAAGGGAAGTGACGATGACAGACCGCGGCTATGTGGTATTGGTGCCTAATAATAAGTTTTCTTTTCTGCATTCGCTGTTACTGGCTTGCGCTATGACCTCTCGTGTTCAATGCTGAGGTCCTGATCCACGTCTGGTGTAATTGATGACATTCTGTGCCCTTGGGGGCCACACCCTGTGCCCCAACAAGCCAACCTCACATACCCATCCTCCATAAGCGAATTAAAACAGCCAAAGTAATAGTTCAAAAAAAAAAAAACAGGAAAAAATCTATTCTATGTGGCCACATTAGGAAGAAGGACAAACAGATCCAGTGTCCTCCCTCGAGTCCATCTTTGGGGTCTTGAAAGGAAGTCAAGGTTCAAGTAGTCGGTCTAGTTACACGTACCTAACTGGTCCCGCCCACCACTGACCCTTCATTTTCTAAGTTGCAAATCCCTGTGTGTCCTCTCCAACTAGTCCAGGCTCCAGGTTTTTCTTTTTCCCATCATGGGACTCTTGAGGAATTCCAATTTGGGGGGTTCATTGTTTCGACTGTCTGCTACCCAAATTGAGGGACACACATGTCTCTTTAAAAGTACCTCCATGCCCACCAACTCCTTTATATCCCAAGGTGGTTTATTGAAAATGCCTGCTTTAGAGATAGGAATCAGTTCTGCAGGTACCATGTGTGGGCTGACAACTACCTGTGCAGAGGGGAGGGAGCCTGAAGAAGACACTAGGCGTGGGGAGAGAAAGACACCCTCACTCTGACTGCCAGTGATTGGGTCTGGAAGCGCTAGCATAGACCAGCTGCCAGATGCCTTCAGAGCCTTGTTGAGTGACTTGGACTTTAGCCTGTGCGCTGGGGCATGGTGCGGTCAGACCGGAGGATTTTGGCAGTAGTGTGAGGGTGGATTGGAGGAGAAGCCTCGGATTGGAGGTTAGAAGATGTGTTAGGATTTGGTCCAGGTGAAAGGTAAAGGGTTGTGTAGGGTTGCCCTGCAGATGGTGAGAGGACCTTTAGAAGCATAACTGACAGAAAGGGTTCAGACATCACTAAATAGGACAAGAGGAGTAGCAGGCAGGTGAGTGGGGACCCAGAGGGCCTCATGCAAATAAGAGTAAGTGGTGCTCTATAAGGTCTGTCGGAGCTGCTTAAATGATTGTGTGTACAGAAGGCAGGTATCCTAAAGCACCACGTGCCAGGCCTGGCCAGGAACACACAGAAAATGGACTCTATCGGTATTTCCTAAATAAACTAAGGTCATTGTTAGAGTAAAAAAGATTCATTCATACTTTTTTATCAGTTAATTCAGTGTATACCTCACTCACTATTTAATATGACTGTGAGGGGTTGTTCATTCATTTTGAGGCAGGGTTCAAACTCAATAGATAGCCGAGGCTAACTTTAAACTTCTGAGTCTCCTGCCTTCACCTCCCAAGTACTGGGACTGCAGGCAGGCACCACCATGTCCTGTTGACCTTTATTAATATTGCTTCGGTTTTGGTTTTTATGCTTTTGTTTTATGCACAGATGGCAGACACACCCTCGCATGCACGCGGAGGCCAGAGGACAAATGACAGGAGTTTGCTTTCTCCCACCTATGGATTCCAGGGACCGGATTCAGGTCATCAGGCTTGGGGGAAAGCACCTTACCTGCTGAGCCCTCTCAGTGGCCCCTTAATACTATTCTTAAATGAAGTCACTTTTCAAAATCTAAATATTTACTGCAGGCTCATCCTCAGAACAAGCGCCTGTGTGTGTGAAACGGTGGCCCAGTGTGCCGGAACTGCTTGATAAATACTGAAACCGATGCATGGGGTGCGGGATGGCTCCTCCTGTGGGAATGTTTGGGGGAGCCCCTGACCTGAGTGATGACTAAGGCCGTTAGAGCTCTACATGTCTGGATTTCTTCTTGGTTTCTATTTTGATTGTGTCAGTCTCCAGACCTGGTGGCAGGCCTTGTCTTTGCATCCGTTAGAAATGGATTTTGCCGCGCAGGTAAGGACTTTAGCAGAACTGGCCTGAGGGTTATATTCCAATCGCAAATGCTGGAATCTGAGCAGACAGGCCTGGTCTCCCCTGTTTCCCTCCCCAGTCATCCAAAGACTGACTTTGGTATGAATAGGAGGGCCGCAGCCTCTTCTTCCCTTGGTCATATCTGATGTGCATGGCTGACGTGAGGCATCTCCAAGCATCTCTGCACCTCTCTCCTCCTGTGTGAAGTCGGGGACTGGGCTGGTGATCTATCTCATAGTGTATCCAGCTGGGGATAGAACCCTGTGGTAGGGTGCTCACCTGGCTTCTATCATCAGTACTGCCAGAAAAGAAAAAGTATATATATATACTTTTTTGGAGACATATATATGGAGACAGGCAGAGGTTCACATCGATTTTGTCAAGTGGGCATACCATTTAGTGAGTAGTCTCTCGCTTCCAAACAGATTAGGAAACATATCATCTTTATAAAATACATTTAAATTATTGTTTTGAATATAGGGTATGCAAGGGGGCAGAATAAGAAAACTGCCAGTGTAATGATTCCATTATTAGGGGGAAGGTTTTCATTGTGATGAGAGTGTCTAGAAGCATCTGGAAGAGTTGAGAGCAGAGGTAAAAGAGAACAGACTGGATACAGCCAGAGTTAGCTGCAAGAAAAGGAAGAGTAGCGGGGTGAGTGGGGTGGGGCAGGGTGGGGGGGATACGACCAATGACAGGATGGACAGCTTGCCTTTAGAAAGAGAACAAATGGGTGGGTCCCAGGGAGGAGAGAAGCCTGGACGTGTGGGAAGGATGGGGCCTGTGGGAGCCTGGAGGCCCACGTGGACTTTGATATGCAACCATAGGTAGCCATGTGTTCCTTCTGCCAGAGGCAAGGAAAATGCCTTCGTTTGACCGACGGGAACCAGTTTTCACAAACTTCTGAGGAATGATGGCTTTTATCTAGACTCCAGAAATCCCCCATGGTCCAGGCTGGATTTATTCCTAGACTTCTTGTGAGACCTAGCATGTAATAGTAGAAACTATTGGCAATTATATAAAATACATATTGTTTTTTTTTTCTGAGACAGGGTTTCTCTTTGTATCCTAGAACTTACTCTGTAGACCAGGCTGGCCTTGATCTACCTGCCTCTGCCTCCCAAGTGCTGGGATTAAAAGTGTGTGCCACCACTGCCCAGGTTCATATGGTATATCTTGACTGTTATAGAATAGCAGTTCTATATAGAATATATTCATTTTTTAAGAGAATGGCTCCAAATCTCACTCTAACCATTTTAATGATGACTGTGCAGACTATCATGTGTGAATTTGGAAAGAACCAACTTCCCTTTAAAGTCATGATAATTAGTACCAGGAATCCTAGCATGGACCATAATTTTAAAGAACTTGGCTTCTGTGATTTTCAAAGCAAGTGGAACTGGAATTTATGGGATATCCTCCTGTCCCTGAGAGAGCTGTCCTTGTGCAAAATTGCACCTTTATAGATGTTGTCTCCCCAGGAGGCCCATCCCCTGCTCCAAATGCCCACTGTTCTGGCCTCTCCCCACTGCCTTCATCTCTGGGAATCTTCTCTCAGTTCTTCCTTCACACTGAGGTGTTGATGACTGGTAACCAGCCAGCACAGTCTTTCTCATTAGAGTGCGGAGTGTGTGGAAATTAACTTGTTACTAATAATAAGTGCTGGAGTTTGAAATAATTTAATCAACCTGAGCTAACTCGGCACTTCTCTTGAAATTAGCTCACCCGGTTTTTCTTTTCAAAATTCTTTTATTTAAAACATGCATTTTACCTGGGCTATTGTTCCAGGACAGATGGTCAGGGCTACACAGAGAAGCAAACAAACAAACAAAAACATCTTCTATCTATCTATCATCTATCTATCTATCATCTATCTATCATCTATCTATCTATCTATCTATCTATCTATCTATCTATCTATCATCTATCTATCATCTATCTATCTATCATCTATGTATCTATCTATCATCTATCATCTTCTATCTATCTATCTATCATCTATGTATCTATCTATCGATCATCTATCTATCTGTCTATCCATCTATCTATCATCTATGTATCTATCTATCGATCATCTATCTATCTATCTATCTATCTATCATCTATGTATCTATCAATCATCTATCTATCATCTATGTATCTATCTATCTATTGTCTATCTATCTATCTATCTATCTATCATCTATATATCTATCAATCATCTATCTATCATCTATGTATCTATCTATCGATCATCTATCTATCTGTCTATCTATCTATCTATCATCTATGTATCTATCGATCATCTATCTATCATCTATCTATCTATCGATCATCTATCTATCATCTATCTATCTTGTGTATATGAAGTAGGTTGGGGGTGGGGTATGCACACACACGCAGATGTCAGAGGACAAAATTCAGGAGCTGGTTCTCTCTTTCTACCATGTGGGTCCCAGGGATGGAATTTAACTTTCAGGTTTGGGAGCCAACCCCTTTACTTCCTAGGCCATCTCACCAGCCTATATGTTCCCTTTATGAGAGGAATCAAGTGTGTGGTGGTGATTGGCCATAGGTCATAGGTCATATCATTCTAGGTGACGGCCTACAAGGATATAAGGAAGAGCCGTTAATGCCGACTCCATCCTGGGTCGCCTTTGGAGTTGGACTCATCTGATGGCTCTCTTTTCTCCCTCCAGTTCCCTCTCAGCAGCTGCGAGAGGCACCTGCTTCCTTGAAATGCGGTGGTTCTGCTGTCAGACTCTGAGACTGCTCTCCCATCCCTTTTTGGTCATTTTTCCAACCCCTTTGCTGTTTCCTCCCCTTGCCGTTAGCCTTCCTCACAGACGGGAGTCACCGGTAAGATCTGTGTCATAGTAGTTTCAATAGAAGTTGGTCACCCAGGCTATCTGCTCCTCTGGTCCACGTTGTCAGGAAATGACCAGTCTCTACAGTGCTGTGGGAGGCTTCCTTCTGAGGACATGCTCCACTCTGGGGGTGGCAGCAGGAGAGAGTGAGGAAAGCACTGCTGGAATCTTCTCCTTCTCCACCCCTTCTCCTTCTCCTTCCAGACAGGGTCTTGGAGTCACAGACCCGGCCCTCTGGAATAGCAGTCAGTATTCTTAACTGCCGAGTCATCTCTCTAACCCCTGAACCATTTTCTTTTTAATGTTGCCTAAAGAAAAAAATCTTAATGGAAATCTAAGTTGCAACTAAAGTGATACTGAAAACATAATTTGATAAAAATCACAGAAACTGTGATTAGCACATAATTTCTAGAGAATATTCAAATGATCTCAGCACGAAAATATTTGAAGTACTAAATATGTTAACTAGTTTGCTTGATTATCTCACATGGTATTTGTAAATTCAAATCCACCTTGTACCTTGTAACTATATACAATGAAAACTGGGCAAATTAAAGTAAAATGTGAACAAATAATAATTATTTAATGGAGGAGTGATAACAAATGAAATGTATACTAATATTATTTACACAAGACTCAATAAATATTATTTGAATGAATGAATACATGGACCCTTAAAATATAAATTCTGTATTTATAAAACTAATGAAATCAGGTATTATGCTTTTCTGAATTATTTATACATTTTTTGTACTTTGCTGTAAAACAGCAGTTTTAAATATTATTTTTCTTTTTTCTTTGTGAAGCACATAGCTCACACTGTGTCAATGAGTGTCTGTAGAGAATGGCTGACTGACGTGAAAGGAACTTTGTCCTCCTGTATTCATTGTCACAGGTTTACTGCCTCTGTCTGCTAACCTAGGCCTAGTTCCTGAAGCCTCTAGACTCTGTATAATTTTATGTAGGCCTAGAATATTTTTAGCCTCTGAGACTTTAAACTCACCCTTTCTAGTTCTTCTGATCTCTGGCTGGCTGAACTCAGCTGTTCAGGCTCCAAACTCCTCTACAATCTGCCCGACTCAGTCTGCCCCCCTTGCCTGCCTCTCTGTCTCTCTGTCTCTGTCTCTGTCTCTGTCTCTGTCTCTGTCTCTCTCTCTCTCTCTCTCTCTCTCTCTCTCTCTCTCTCTCTCTCTCTCTCTCTCTCTCTCTCTCTCTCTCTCTCTGCCTCTCCTGAATTGCTCTGCTTGACTTCAAATTAATTCTAGCAATCTGTTCTAATCTTCCAGTTCCTCATTCTCTGGCTTGTTCTGTCTTAACCTGTGTCTAGTTTGTTCTCTATCTTGTCTCTATAAACCTGACTCCTTTCTCTCTCTTCACTACTCTCTTAAGTAACTTCTCTGTCCTCTCTCTTCTTGTGAGAGTTGGGCATATTCTCTTCTGTTAAATCTTTCTCTGATTTGTCATTTTGTCTTTTACTCAGACATCACTTTCAAATATGGGTGCTTCCTTCTACAAACTAACTTTACCTTCATCGTTTGTGATTAAAGGTGTGTGCTAAGGGCTGAGACACATAATAACTAGAAACAGATTTTTTCAGTAAATAACACAACTTAGGGGTTCATCAGGACAGTGATAGAGAGAGGTTGGACGGTTGCAGGCCCAGAGACTAATTACCTACCCCAGGCTGGCTTTAGCCTGCTGAATAGCCATTGCTTATCCACCTGTATGTTCAGCTAGTGTCCTGTGAGCAGTAGATTAAAAACTTTTGGAATTTTTTAATCTTAGCAGACTCACTGGCTTGCACCAACCCCAAAGCTAAGACTGTCATCAGATAACATCTTAGGCCTGTAGAAGAGCATCCTCATCTTCCTGTAACCACCTCGCTGATTCACTCACCAACATATTTTATTTATGATGTATGACTTTATTCTATAAAACTATAAACTTCATGATTTTACTTCTAGGTTAGAACATGGAATCCAGGGTAACATTCAAATCTGTGTTCCTGAGCCTCGCACTCAACTATGGCACCAGAATAAACTCCTTCTTCCTTTTGAGAAAAGAGCTGCGCTTTCACAACACTAGTCCCAAGCTGAGCATGACCTTGAACTTCTAACCACCCTGCCTCTTCTTCCCAAGTACTGAGATCAAGCATTTACAAACCAGCCAGTTCTATACAGTGTAGGAGACTGAACCCAGGGTTCTATGCATGCCAGGGAAACACTTTACTAGTTGAGCTAAATCTCAAATGTCTAATTTCCCCCTAAATAATATTCAATATTCTTTAAAAACTATCTGTGTCATAAATGATTGTTAAGAGCAGAGGGAAATCTCCAAGTGATGGACTAGGGTACCACGAAGCTCTGGAGAAACAAACGTCAACTGGCCTCTCAAATTCTGCACAGCACCGTAGGCTTCCGAAATTTTGTCAGGTTAACTATCTTTATTAGACCTGCCTTCTTTTGTTGGCCCAACCCCTGAAGAAGCAAAACAAAATGGGATCTTCAGGTAGGAGCCAGTCCTTCCTGCAATCCAAAGCAAGAAACAAGAAGTTGAGAATTACTACTGCAAATTGCAGCTGGGTGTGTAGAGGGCATGCCTTCAATTCCAGTGCTCTGAAGGCAGAGGCAAGTGGATGTCTGTGAGGGAGAGGCTAGCCTGGTCTACATATCAAGTTCTGGACCAGAGCTGCATAATAAGACACTGTCTCAGACACCAAATTTAAACAAACAAACAAACAGACAAATAGACTTTAATTTGTATCGTCAATACACACATAAATGCACATACACACAAACACCACAAACACACACAAATACATACACACCCTTTAAGCTAAATAAAGCTGACTCCAAAACTCAGTCAACAGGCAACTGTTGAACTTCCGAAGCCATGTGAGTGGTGCCGCTCCCTGTCCCTTGTGCAGTTGGATTGTCTGCCTGACTGGCTGTACTGTGTTCCTGGGCAGACCTGTCACTGCAGGTTGCTGGAAGAACTGAGCTGAGACCCCAGTTGGGAACCACAGACACCATACTTTTACTGGTTGTGGAGAGCACAGGCAGTGCCCCCCTCCCCAGCCTGCCCTCTCTGGGAACCTTGTCCTCTCCAGGGGTCTCTTGATTTAGAATTTCAATTGTTACTCACCAAGCCAAACATTCCTAGTAACAAAAGATTTTCTGCCCTTTAACTTCATTTAAGGACGTAGCCACATAGAACAGTCAGGACATCAGCCACGTGAACTGCAAAACAAAGCAGTGGCCAACCGCACTGGGCGGGAGAAGGGCTGCAGTGACTTCATGTTGGCTAAATATAGAGAGCACTTGGTGTGCTGGCTGTGCCAGGGAGAACCATGATGTAATTCTGCCCTCCTGTTCATGCCAGGGGAAGGGCCAAGGGCAGACAGCAAGAATTAGACTGCTTAACAAATGGTCGTTTGTAATGGCCCGCAAGTCCACTCCAACCTAGAGTCTGTGAACATGGAATAAGTAGCACTCACGATGTTTAAATATGGATATATTAATATGTCAATATATTAATATAAATATTGTGCATGTGTTTGTATGAATATGCATATTAATATAATAGAACATAGTTGGAACTACCCCTCACAGAGGATTATGCCTCTCCCAGGTTCTCCCAGCATCCCTCAGTCCCTACTGTTACAGAGTGTGGCTGTCATATACTACATCCCCTACCCTAAAACTCTCCAACCCAAGGGCTGGCCTTCCCTCCCCTTGGCTCCCTGACCCTCTGTATAATCCAGACATTTTGGTTACCTGTTCCTTTTGGTTCCTTTTGGTTCCCTTTGCTCTTTCTCTCTGTTTAAAAGGTTTATTTATTTATTTCATGTATATGACTATACTATAGCTGTCTTCAGACACCAGAAGAGGGCATCAGATTGCATTACAGATGGTTGTGAGCCACCATGTGGTTGCTGGGAATTGAACTCAGGACCTCTGGCAGAGCAGTCAGTGCTCCTAACCACTGAGCCATCTCTCCAGCCCGTACCCTTTGCTCTCTTGGCCAATCTCTCGGCCCAGGCCACTGCTCCCGGTCAGCAGCTCCTTGCTGGCTCTCCTTCCCCCTTCTCCTCACATGGCCCAGCTCAGTCTGGCCATGACCACCCTGGTGTCTCCCAGATGCCTCTGTCTCTGTCTGTGCTCTCCCTTTAATCTCCCTTTCTCCACCTAGGGAGAGTTCTCCCTTTTATTTCTTTTTTCACTCACACAGGCTGTTGCCCGTTGCTCTTGGTTACCCATCAGAACTTTAGGGTAAAACCTAAAGCCAGCCTAAGATGAAAACACCACACAAATCTGTCACAGGACACAGAGAAATGGCATTGGTCTTGACCAAGGGGCTTCCTCACCGGTAGTAGCTTTCATAGTACTGAACAATGCTCTGTGGGCATTGGGGATAGGGGACCTCATCAACCGTCTTATCCAGCTGTAAACCCAAGATACTGCCCATGGGTACAATACTGGCACTAGTGTTGTAGGACAGGACGTTCTGACAGTCTTCTGATTGGATTAAGGCTCACTCCGCCTGAGGAAACAACATATTTGTGGTGTTATAACTCTGGGCAAGGACCTACAGTTGGGAAGCTCCCAGGCCCCAGAGGTGAACCTACTACCATTGTTTTAAACGGACATGTTATCAAACATGCCTCGTAAATGTAGAGCTCTCTATCTACCATTTAGTGGGACTCTCAAACCTCATCAGAGTAGTGTCTTTGTGCGGTAGACCAGTGGTTAATGTGCAAACTGATCCAAGGGCACAGAAGAGTGTCAGTGGGATGCTCAGCCCTAAATGGGCCGTTGAGCATTGTCACCCCACCCCCACGAGGGACCGCTGACAGTGTGGAACATTGTAAGAGCCAGAGGTTTCTGAGGGTCTGAGCAAAACATCGTCTTCTGTACCTGACAGGACTGTGTTGTGTTACTCATACCCACAAGACCTGTTCGTGCTCAAACCAGTTGACGTTCTAAGCTGAATTGAAAAGGAATTTGTGAGTTGCACCCCTAACTGAGGGGCTAAGGATAGCCCATGGCTTCTCTGGGAGAGAGTGAGTCTTCAGTCTTCTTCTAGAGTGCAGCCCCTGGTAGGTCAACTCCGCTCCAATGGATGGCCCACACCCAAGAGTACATGGGCAGCGTATGCTGATGTAGATGTGTTCCTTAAAGAGGACGGAAGTTGAGGGGTGAGGGGCAGGCGTGAATCGAGGAGGGGACTAGAGAGTGGTGGGGTGAATATGATCCAAATATATTGCATGAAATTCTCGAAAAACTAATTTTTAAAAATGTAAACAGGCAAGTGATGAGATGTCACAAAGCAGGTGACCTGTGCGTGTTGTTAGATCCAGCGGGACATGACAGAGCAGATGTTATATGCAGCCTTTAAAAACAACAGTATTAGGCTGGAGAAATGGCTCAACGGTTAGGAGCACTGACTGTTCTTCTGAAGGTCCTGAGTTCAAATCCCAACAACTACATGGTGGCTCACAACCATCCGTAATGAGAGCTGATGCCCTCTTTTGGAGTTTCTGAAGACAGTTACAATGTACTTACATATAATAAATAAATAAACAAACAAACAAACAAACAAACAAACAAACAAATCTATAAAAAACAACAGTATTGAGCTCCTGAGATTGGCTAAAAATACAATATATTTATATCATAATTAAATAGCTCCAACTTTCTCTTTAATCTTCCCTGAATTCATCATTCATCTTGAAAGATTTACAGGACAGAAATGATCAGTAAGTTTTGTTGTTGTCTGCTTTTTTTTTTTTTTTTTTGAGAAAGGACTTGTGTAGCTGAGGTTGGCTTCAAACTCACTGTGCAATGTAGGATGCTCTTGAGTTCCTGATCTGCCTGCATCCACCTCCTAAGAATGCTCTGAGCAGTGGAGCTGTGGTCAGGGCCTCTGAGCAGCAAAGACTTTACAATCACTTAACTCTCGGAACAATGAGCTCAGTTAGGAGACTAACCCTAAAAACTAGTTCAAATCATCATGTTGGGAACATGAACATTGGGAATTATGGTCTCTTTGTGTGTGTGTGTGTGTGTGTGTGTATGTGTGTATGTATGTGTGGTATGTGTCTATATGTGTGGTGTGTCTGTGGTGTATATATATATATAAAATGTGTGTTTAGGGTATGTTTTTGTGTGTGTGGTATATGTCTATATGTATGCACTGTGTCTATGTGTCTGTGTGTGTGGTGTGTGTCTGTACATAGGGTATGTTTGTGTGTGTGGTGTGTGTGTATGTATGTGTGTGTGTGGTATGTGTCTATATGTGTGTGGTATGTCTGTGAGTGGTGTATGTCTATATATATAACATGTGTATAGGGTATATTTGTGTGTGTGTGTGTGTGTGTGTGTGTGTATGTGTGTGTGAGAGAGAGAGAGAAAGAGAGAGAGAGAGAGAGAGAGAGAGAGAGAGAGAGAGAGAGAGAATACTAAAGAGTTAAAGAGTGAACGAGCAGGGGTCACCGAGGCCTCAGGTATCAGTCTTCACCTTCTGCCTTGCCTGAAGCAGTATCTTGTTGGCTTTTGTGCTATACGCTCCAGGTTGGCCTCTGAGCTTCGGGTAATTCTCCTGTCCGCACCTGTATCTCGCCATAGGAGTGCTGTTACTATAGACATAGACCACCTATTCTGGCCTTTTTAACAAAAGAAAGAAGGGTTCTGGAGATTAGACTCAGGCCACCAAGTGGGCTGAGCCATTCCCCTGGCCTCTAATGAGCTATTTCACATCCTTCTCACGTCTATCCCACCGTGTGGTCTGAGGAGCTCGGTCAGTGTAGCGCTAGCCACACCAGCCTGAGGACCCAATCTCAATCCCAGTACCAGTGTAAAAGCTGAGGTGACAGGGTAGGGAGCGACTCGGCTTTCGTTAAGAGCACTGGCTGCTTTTCCACAGGACCCAGGTTCAATTCTCAGCACACCCATGGCAGCTTACAACCACCTGTAACTCCAGTTCCAGGGGACCTGACATCTTCACACAGGCATATATGTTGGCAAAACATCAATGCTTGTGAAATATAAATAAATAAACAAACAAACAACTGGGTGACAAGCACTTGTATTCTCAAAACTGGGGAAGAGGAGGCAGGAGGATGACTAGAGTTCCCTAGTCAGCCAGTCTGACTTATGAGGCTCAGTTTTGGTCTCATAAGACCCCTACTAAGAAAGAGAAGGAATCCATGGAAATCTGTATTTTCTTTAACTGAAATGTGTTGTTAGAAGAATAAGCAGTGCTAGTTTTTATTACTTGTTTGTTTGAAAAGAAGTCCTAAGACCTGTTCAAGCTGGTCATGAACTTACTACGTAGCTCAGGCTAGACCTCTACCAATCCACTAAAGCATCCATAAATATGTCTGGCTGTGATTTTACAAGTGGATAAACTGCTGTAATATCAGACTCACTCCCAGCAAAATAACCAAGTCCAATACTGGTTTTAGAAAATGAGAAAATTCTGAGACTATAGCCTGGCTGGTATCCTCTTACGTGTCTTGTCATGGGAACCACTGTGTCGCCTGCCTGCTTGGTATCTCCTTCCCTGGGTTCTGTTCTGCATGGGGCATCAGTCTCTGCGTCCACTTGTAAGAAAAAGGACACAGCTAACTTTATCATTCTCTCGAGGCTCCATTTCTCTCATCCAGGGTAAAAGTGACAATTTAAACTTCCTAATTAAAGGTAATTAGGTCCCATCTGGCTTTGAAAAATTGGCAGTGAAGTGGGTGGGAGGTTGCTAACCCAGATTCAGTTGAGAAATTTGTCTTCAAGTGCAAATTTTTCAGTCTTCCAAACACTCCTGGTACATCTGTCTCTCCCGTCTTTAGAGGGCTGGCCTCCTGATTCTGTCCCTAAAGGGAAGGTGGATATGGTAAAGGTGGGTCAGTGCCTCATGGTGTGCAGAAGGAGGTCCCTGCTGTCCCTCCACCCCGTCCTCCCACTGAGATGTTTCTTCTTGCTCGTCTGGAGATGCTGTTCCCTGACTCCTTCACCTCTGCTGCTGCACCACAGCAAGTTATATTTCACAGCTGGAGTCAGTTGGGACTCACTCCCCTAGAAGTCCCACCACCTCCTTTTAGCAACTTGATTGTACCAGTCTATACTGGCTCTACAGACCTTCTGAGGTCAGTTTGCAACTCCCAACTGATTTCCAAATGGCAGTCCGACGTGTGATCCTTTCCTGGTGGCTCTCATAAACACTGCAGCACACTGGTTAGACCCTCGGGGGAATGTTGGGTGTCGTGGCTCATAGCTTTGTCTGTGCTAGGTATAGCCCTTGGTCAAAGGGAGTTACTTGGTCTGAAATTGTGAGGGTGTATCTAATGAGCAGTCAACAGAGGGGTTCAAGGATCCAGAGGAACTGGAAAAAACTGCAACTCAGCGTCATAGCCCCCTTTATTGTAATAGTGCTACAGCCCAGCCTTCTCCTCCCAACTTCTGCCTCCTGGCTTTCTTTAAAGATGGTGTCGATTGCAGTGGTCCCTCGAAAACCAGGATAGTTTCTGGTGTGTTTCATACTATCAGGAAGCTAGTGAGGATTAGAAGGTTTGATCCATCATGGGTCCTAAGAGTCTCTCTCACTGAACCTGGTGATTGCAGAGCAGGCTAGAGTGGTTGGCCAGCCAGTTCCAGGGATCTGCCTGTCTTTGCCACCACAGTACCGGGATTACAGACAAACACTACTGCTTCCAGCTTTTATGTGGGGTGCTGAAGACTCACATGTAAGTGCTCCTGCTTGTACAGTAGACACTTTACCGACAGAGCCATTCCACCCAGCCCCAGCACAGCCCGCCCGGCACGGCGCCCGCCCGGCACAGCGCGCGCCCGGCACAGCTCGCCCCAGCACAGGCTCATCCATAGCTGAAGGCAAAGCCCTGTTAACCACGTCGGCCTGTCCCTGGGGTGTTAGTGACTAGCTGTTACCCATGTCGGCCTGTCCCTGGGGTGTTAGTGACTAGCTGTCTCCTAGAAGACTCCAACTCCAGTCCTGGAGTCTCAGGCTGCAGCTGCACAGACTAGAGTCTTTTTCATCAACAGGCTTCCTGTTAGACTTTACAGTGGGGAGCACAGAGGGGATGTGGGGGAGGCTGCGAGGCTGGAGGAGGAAGACAGCGCTTCCGCTTTGCTTGTTGTCCTACGAGGAGCCTACCCTATGGGAGGCAGAGCCTTCTCAACCGGGCTCAGCCTCTCTGTCCCCGTGTCCCCCTCAGCTTTCCAGTCCCAACCTCCCAATGCAGTGCTAGGGGAGGGGAAGCTTCAGGGAGCCTCGAGTTCACGAGCAAGACTGTGTTCCTTCGTCGCTGGAGCTGGAAGGGGCGCGGTCACCACCTACATTGTCAACTGGGTTGCCTCAGTAGCCCTCTGTGCTCTCGAGTCCGGGAGCAGTTGCTCATGTCACTTCCAGTCACAGAGGGGTGTGGTGTGGCATCTATTACCCCACACGGGTGGACAAAGAATGGCTCTTCTCTGGGCTTTTATGAGGCACTCATAAGTACTTATAAAATTTCTATTTCTTTTTTTTAATTTTTGAAATAGATCCTCCTCCTCTACCCAGGCTATCCTTGTCTTGGCTTCAGCCCCTGGATGCTGCGATTACAAGCGCGTGCCATTGTGTCTGGCTATAGAAATACTGGTACATCTTTCCTAGTGCCTTTTAGATCTATTGCTGATCAATATAGAGCAACAGGAAACTCATTCTCTCTCTCTCTCTCTCTTTCTCTCTCTCTCTCTCTCTCTCTCTCTCTCTCTCTCATTCTCTCATACACACACACACACACACGAGAGAGAGAGAGAGAGAGAGAGAGAGAGAGAGAGAGAGAGAGAGAGAGAGAGAGAATGAATAGTGTTCAAGATACTGGCTATCACACAAACTTGACCGATACTTCTTGAGGCATGGAAGAAGGGATCTGGGCGTTGGACACTGAGACTCCTAGAGTGTCACCCACTGTCTGTTGTGAACATCTACCCACCCCTTAAGCTACTCTGCAAGCTGAAACAGATGGACAGCACTCTATTTAATCAGTCTGTCTCTTTTACCCTCCCAGGAAGCACTCAATTTCTAGAGGAAACAAGGGAAGAAGCCATCTCACCCCCTGCTCTCTGGATTACCATTCTCTAGGACAGCGATTCTCAACCTTCCTAATGCCGTGACACTTTAATACACTTCCTCATGTTGTGGTGACCCCCAGCCATAAAACTATTTTCACTGTTATTTCATTTCTATAATTTTGCTACTGTTAGGAATTGTAATGTCAGCATCTGATATTCAGGATTATCAGATATTAATTAATCACCAACCTTCAAAGGAGTCAAGACCCCTAGGCTGAGAACCACTGCTCCAGAGGCAACTATGTTAACTGTGGCTTCGGAGCTCAGGTACCCCTCCCCTCATCTAAAGCAAGTAAGCTCAGTCTCAAGTTGTTGTGTATTAAGAACTGTGGTTATGGTTTAATTATAAAAAAATTGATAAATTTTATTTCTATTTTTCTTTTATTTAAAGTTCATAGGAAACACGGACTTAGCATATAAATATTAAATTAGTCTATCTTTGAATTGCAATGTGTTAGAATGTTGGGGGTTTGTTTGTTTGTTTGTTTGTTTGGGATCCTGCTATGTAGCTGTGGCTGCCCTAGAACTCACTATATAGATGAACCTGGCCTCAACCTTACAGAGATCCAGCTGCCTCTACATCCCTAGTCCTGGGGCTGTGGGCATGTGTCACCATGTCCAGCAGAATGTCTGACCTTAAGCATCACTGTGTGAAGGGATGGAAAGATGGTTCAGAAATCGAGAATCCTTGTTTTTGCAGGGTCCAGGGTCAGTTCCCAGCACCTACATGGTGGCTTACAGCATCACTAACTCAAGTTCCAGGAGATCCCACTTTTGAACTTCTTGGGCATCAGGCATGGAGATAGAGCACATATATTCATGCAGGCAAAACAGTCATACACATAAAATAAATCTAAATATTTTGTATAAAATGATTTAAATAAAAAAGGCTGTATGAGTTGTTGACTTGAGTTTCATCAGAAGCCATTACATGAATCTTGGCTCGGGATTAGCATATGATTTTCAATGGCCTTAAACACACTTCTGCTATTTGGTACTACACATTTATGCAAAGTGGCATGCCCAACATTCACAATTACAAAATCAAAATATCAACTAACTCTGAAAAACATTATGATACTCTAGGTCCTGCAGTATGAAATATTCAGCCAAGATTTATTTGTGTAAACACAAACAAGCATACTTACCTTATAATGCAACTTGCCTTTGTCTTTAATAAATGGCGAAACTACATGAATAGCAAAGAATTCTTTTAAAATAGATCTCTTCATGAATTATTATCAGGAAAGTTTCGTACATGTACCTATTTTATATACTTACACAGCTGAGATCCCACAAATGATCTGTAGGCACAAGGCGTCTGTGAGTGGGGGAAGCTTGAGAAGTCCAACTTGAAAGGAACAGAGTCAAATGTATGTGTGGGTCTAAGAAGGGCTTGTAATGTCGGCTCACACCATCAAGAGTTAGATAGTCTCATACGGCTGTCCTCGGGGGACCAGAGAAACCAGAAGCTTTTGGAAGTGGTTATCCAAGAGTGAAGGGCCAATGCACCAATGAAGGGGGCTTAAAAAGAGAGAATGGGGTTTAAGAGAATGTGGCACAGTGGTGTGGGGGAAGGGGTGCTTAGGTGGGCCCGTGCCCAGGCACCTCTTCCCCCTGAGGGACCACACACACACAGACACGGTATAGAATAGAGTTTATTCGGGGTAGAGGATGGGAGTTAGAGAGGCAGAGAGAGAGAGAGAGAGAGAGAGAGAGAGAGAGAGAGAGAGAGAGAGAGAAGAGGAGAGGAGAGGAGAGGAGAGGAGAGGAGAGGAGAGGAGAGGAGAGGAGAGGAGAGGAGAGGAGAGGAGAGGAGAGAAGAGAAGAGAAGAGAAGAGAAGAGAAGAGAAGAGAAGAGAAGAGAAGAGAAGAGAAGAGAAGTGGAGGAGTAGAGGCCGGCCATGACCACGTGAGAGGGGGAGGGAAGGAGAGCCTAAGAGGGGCAGAGAGGTGAGAGTGCCAAGAGGCAAGAGCAATGAGAGAGAGAGGAGGGACAAACAGCCCCTTTTATAGTGGGCCAGGTCTGTGGGGCGGGGCATACCTGGCTGTGGCCAGGTAAGTGCGGGGTGGAGCTTAGACAGAATACTAACAAAGAGATGGACGCTTCAGAGCAAGAGAGACCCATGATGCAGGCAGGCCCAAGGCTGGAGAGTTGCTGGCTGGAGTTCATGTTCAAAGACTGAAGCTGGAGTCTGAGGACCACCAGGGACGATCTGCTCAGGAGAAGGTCATCACACACAGAAGGGCTTCTTTTTCTGACCTTTATCCCACCCAGGGCTCCAGCCTATCAGATGGTGCCACTCACATTTAGGATGTGACCCTATTTGCTGACCCACATTCACCTCCAGCAACAAAGTCAAAAGTGTGCTTGACCAATCAAGTCGGTAACCGAGATCTCTCATCACAGCCGTTTCTACCAGGTCGGTGAGGCTCCCACTACCTCAAGCTGTCTCCGTATTTTCTTATCCCCTCTGCCCTGGATGAGAACAGAGGTGTGAAGACCTGCGGATAACTCGACCGAAATGTTCACTCTAGAATTTGCCACTGAGGCTGGTGACACCACACCCTTCTGGAGGAGATGTTCTCTCTGGATTGACCCTTCACCCCCTTTTCTCCATGCTGGGCCCTTGCTTTGTCCCCTTCTTGGCAGCAGAACAGAGAGGCAGTCAACGGGTGCTGGCTCTGAGCTTCGGAACGTTCACTGAGCTCTGTCTTCCTGTCGCTCCATGCTCAGTTCTCTGTAAAAAACAATTATCGCGTCCTAAACGTTGTTCGCATCTGCCTTCCCCCAGCAGAGCGTGAAAACCCGGTAAGACACCAGCCCTTTACAAGGCCCTTAATAACTGAAGGTAAAGGCAAACAAATGTAAACAAATATGTTAATGAAGAGGCTTTTCTCAGGTAGGAGGCGGAAGCTGGTAGCTGGACAAACAACAGAGGCAAGAACGGGGTAGCCCAGGGAGCGGCGCAGGGCCAGGAGAAAGCCCACCTGAGCACGGTGGTCCTATTTTCCATTTCCTGAATGAAAGCCCCTCTCTAACTTACAGCCAGATCTGATGCAACTCCCCCTAGGCAACAGACCACGTTTCTGCTTTCAATTTTTCTTTTATAATCTTTGCCCCAGGAATCAACACAACATTCAAGCTAAGCCTACACATCAAGGAAGCTGCTTTCTGATGAGAAACACCAGTCAATGCTTGTGCACTTTGATCCACAATCAAACTTTCCACTAGAGAACAATATTGATTTCTCACCCCTCCAGGCCAACATGCCTGTGTGAATCTGGATGAGACCTTCTCTTTCCTGGTTTCTTTTATGAGCTCCACCCAGCCCTGTCTATGCAAGAGGGTTCTCCTATCCACCCCTCCCCACCTGGCTCACTACAGCAATCTCCTCTGTGCCTCTGAGACATAACATGACAGCCTGCAGACTGCGTCTTACTTACTGTGATGTCTACATTCAAAAATAAATACACAAATTAATAAACAATGCCTGTCTCACCCCTTAATGATTTTGTGTGCACCTCAAATAGCTTCATGATTATAGAGAAAAGTCTTTATGTTTTCGACTAAAAGACTGGCTCCCTACCCATTCTCCCTGTGAGTGTTAAGCCTTATTCAAAAATATCAGAACTGGGAACCAGGAATAATGGAACAAATGCTTGAGGTTCAGCAAGACAACCCATCTCTTTAGTATGACTCTCCATCAGCGTCAGACGCCTTCCTGATTCCCAGTGCTCTTTAGTAACACTGTAACCTTTAAGAGGGGTTGTCTGCCCTCTTCTTCCCTAGTGTTCTTTAGTAACATCTTAACCTTTAAGAGGGGTTGTCTACCCTGTACTTCTCTAGTGTTCTTTAGTAACACTGTAACCATTTAGAGGGGGTGTCTGCCCTGTTCTTCCTTAGTGTTCTTTAGTAACACTGTAACCTTTAAGAGGGGGTGTCTGCCCTGTTCTTCCCTAGTGTTCTTTGGTAACACTGTAACTTTTAAGAGGGGGCGTCTGCCCTGTTCTTTCCCTGATCTCTTCTCGACAGTCTTTGAACATTTCCTGTATCCTTCAGACTTTAGTTCATGTAGCAGGTCTCCGGGAAGCCTCCTGGACTCATCTGAGTCTGGCTTTGCTAAGCCTCCCTATTGCTCCTCCCCTTCCCTCCGCTCAAGCTCCTAAAGTACTGTAGTCTATTTGCTGCATTTTCTGGTTCCATGATGGATTCTTTCTCTTTTTCTTTTTCTTTCTTCTTTTTTGCTTTTTTTTTTTCAAGACAGGATTTCTCTGTGTAGCCCTGGCTGTTCTGGAATTCACTCTGTAGACCAGGCTGGCCTCAAACTCACAGAGATTTGCCTGCCTCTACCTCTTGAGTGCTGAAATTAAAGGTATGAGCCACCAGCACCCCACTTTTCTTGAGACTAGATCTCTATATAGCCCTAGCTGTGCTGGAAGTCACTCTGTAGACCAGGCCGGCTGGGAACCCATAGACATCCATCTGTCTCTGCTTCCTGAGCACTGGGACCAAAGGAGTGTGACACCATACCTAGCCCATTTTTTATTTTTTATTTTATTTATTTTTGGCAAAAGAAAAATATTGTTCTTTGAAATAAAATATACAAATAAAAGCTGGGGCCCTGGGACAGTAGAGAATAAAGAAAAACTAAGGATCCCATTCTGGAGTCCGGAAATCTACCTTTGGCCCCTCCCCCTTTTCAAAGGAGGAAAGGTCTTATAAGTCTGTGATTTTAGGGTTCTTTTATTATTATTTTTTTTCTGAAACAGGGTCTTACTATGTAGCCCTGGCTGGCCTGGAACTCACTGTAAAGCAGGCTGGCCTTGAACTCAACACATATTTGCCAGTCTCTGGTGTGTTGGGATTAAAGGCATGTGCCACCATGCCTGGCATCTTCCTTCATTTTTGAGGCAAGGTCTCACTGTGTAGCCCAGGTTGGCATGGATCCTGAAGCAGTCCACCAGTCTCAGCCTCCAACGTGCTGGGATTACAGACATGTTCCAAAAAGCCAGCGGTTTTAGATGGGAAAGAAAAAATATATCCTACTCTTGATGCTTCTTCTGGGACAAGTTATCTGTCAAGCACAAAGCACAACACTACTTCCATTGGATGACCTCAGAGACAAAGCCCTTAGAAATCATACAACAGGGGCCAGAGAGATGACTCAGCAGTTAAGAGCACTGACTGTTCTTCCGAAGGTCCTGAGTTCAATTCCCAGCAACCACATGGTGGCTCACAACCATCCATAATGAGATCTGACTCCTCTTCTGGAGTATCTGAAGACAGCTATAGTGTACTTACATATAATAAATAAATCTTTAACAAAAACAACAAAAGAAATCATACAGAATACTTCCCCCAGTCGTACATAGGAACACAATGATGCCAATGGGGAAGAGGGTGCGTCTAGAACACCTGGGCAAATTTGTAGAACTACACCACCTGGGTGAACACACTCTGGGTGTGTACGGTAGATCGCCAGACACGTCAGATGAATGACCAGAGAGAAATGGCTGTGGTCTTGTGGTCTTCAGGTAGCAGCCACTCACTGCTCTGGACCCCAACCTTAGTGAACCTCAGGATTTTTTTTTAACTTTTTATTTATTTATTTATTTATTTAGCAACAAGTGGTGGGGGCTTTCCTGCCAGTTCCCTTTCTTAGGACCATACAGTGAACGGTGATGCTTCTTGAAGGTCCCCATGAATGGTGGGATGAAGTCAGCAGTGCTGGGGTCAGCTTTGTCACACTTCTTCCCGCTCTTCTCTCCCAGACCCCATCAGGCTGGGAATCCCAGATTGAGAAGGGCCCAGAGAGGACATGGAAATAAGGCCAGAGTGGGTTCTTGTTTCCCAGAGTCAGAAAAGGGCTTAGAATCTCTTCTCCTCAGGCTAAGAAGTTACTAGCAGCTCTTTATTCCCCAAATCCCATCAGGCTGTCATGAGGGACGCCATGTTGGGTAGGACAGCAGTGTAATCCTGGATGGCAAAGGTAATATATACACTCCAGTCTCACAACACATGTTGTGCGGGAAGAAGCACCAAGAAGGAGATGAAGTTGACGGTGAAGAGCCGCTGTTTCCAGCTGCAGGACTTGCGATCTGTGTGCTTGGTCAGCCGCAGAGGATGCAGGTGAGGAGCATGTATCTGAGGGATGCCCCAGTAAACACAATGAGAGCATTTTCGTGGATGGTGAAGTCCTCGGTGGAGTCCTGAAGACATAGGTGAGCAGGAGCAGTGCGAGGTTCTCCACCACACTGAGACTAAAGTTGAGGCGGCAGAGAAGACCGTAACCCGGACATGGGGATGCACAGCTGAGGTAGTGGTTCCAATAGGCGAAAGCTGTCAAGAAGTGGGGTGCCGAGTGCAGGCCAATGCAGAAACTCATAGTGCTGGGGAGCCTTCCCACCAATGGCAGCGCTCACTGAAGGCAGGTAATTGGGCACCCAAGTAGTGGTGGCTAGTGGGGGCATATTCCTTAGCCAGGGGCACAGAACCCAGAGCGCCAGCCCAGTCGGGGGTGGGGCCGGGTTGGAGGTGGAGGGTGGGGAGGTAGGGGGGAGGGGATGGACTCATGTGGGATTTTTTAAACCTGTAATTTTTGCTTATGTATATGTAGAATGTGCATGTGGTATTCATGTATGTATGCATGCATGCTGTGGGGGCAGCACATGTGAACAGGTCACAGCCACGAGTGTGCCTAGGCGTGAAAGTGACATTGGGTGTCTTCCTTGGTGGCTGCCCACTTACCAAGGCAGGCTCTCTGTCTGTACCTGGAGCTCACCAATGTCACCTAGGCTAACTCTCCAGCTTGTCCCAGGAGCCCTCTGTCTGACTACTTAGTGCTGGGCTTACAAGCGGCTCAGCTGGAGGACCCAGACTCTCGTCCTGACCACTGCGAGCCGTCTTCTTAGCTCATTTTCACTCTTGCATCCCAGTCTCGGGTACCAGGCAGCGCACAGTAGCTACTCAACAAATGTGAAAGAATCAGTAAATAGGGCCCGTTAGGATTCTGTCTAAGCTCCACCCCACAGTTGCCTGGCAACAGCCAAGTCTAGCCCACTATAAAAGGGGCTGCTTGCCCTCCTCTCTCTCTTATCTTCTTACTCTTGCCTCTCTTGCCCGTTGAACTCTTCCCATCCTCTCTCCCCTCCCCTCTCTCCACGTTGGTCATGGCCAGCCTCTATTTCTCTACTCTCTCATTCTCTCTGCCTTTCTCTGCCTCTACTACCCCCTTAACTCCCCTCCCTATACCCTAAATAAACTCTATTCTATACTGTACGTGTGTCTGGTCCCTCGGGGGAAGGGATGCCTTGACATGGGCCCACTGAGGCACCCCTTCCCCCACACTGCACGTAGAACATATTCTCACGCCACTTTCTCTTTTTATGATCACAATAGGCCCTGTCTGTCCAGACAGTTCCAGAGCTAACCATCACCGTATTTGTATGTTACCAGAGCCTGCATTGAGACTGCACATGCGGTCCCAGGTTGCAGGCTACCCCTCTAGCTTCTGGGTAGCAGCAAGGGCTGTGAATGATCCTGTCAGCCATGCAACAGGTCACCTTTCAGGCACCTCAGTGGTTCTCTGTGTGGCCCTGGCTTTCCTGGAGCTTGCTTTGTAGACTAGGCTGGCCTCAAACTCAGATCTTCCTGCCTCTGCCTTCCTAGTTCTAGGATAAAGGGCATATGCAATCACAACCTATACCTCAGAGGTTCTTAACAAGAGACACTCCACACTAGCCAAGATCTCAGCTTCTCTATCATCTTTTACTACTGTCTAAGGCACTCTGAAACGATTAAGATTCCTTTGTTCAAAAAAAATTTTTCAGCTCCCACCCCACCCCCATGTTGGAGCGAGAACACAGAGCCTCATACATGCTAGGCAACTCTGTCAACTTAGGATGCAGCTCTTGAAGAGGATAAGTGGTGGTTTATTTGGAGCTAAATATGAGTGACCACAAACCAGGAACACAGATTCAGTAGTCCAAAAAGACAAGTTCCACCACTGAAGTGGTTACATGAGGGCTTTTTATTAGTTATAGATGAAGGAGGAGGAAGAGGAGGAGGAGGAGGAGGAGAAGGAGAAGGAGAAGGAGAAGGAGAAGAAGAAGAAGAAGAAGAAGAAGAAGAAGAAGAAGAAGAAGAAGAAGAAGAAGAAGAAGAAGAAGAAGAAGAAGAAGAAGAAGAAAATAAAGAAGAAGAAGAAGAAGAAGAAGAAGAAGAAGAAGAAGAAGAAGAAGAAGAAGAAGAAGAAGAAGAAGAAGAAGAAGGTGGTGGTGGCAGAATCTCACAAATGGTGGTGGGATCCACAGGTAAGAGGGTAAGAGGGTGTTGGTTAGAACAAAGTAGGAACAACAACCCTGCTACCAGTGTCAGATGCTATGCTATTGCTGACACTATGCACTTAGCTTTGAGAGTGCTAGACCTTAGTGCCTGCTAAGAATGCATTTTAAAGTTCTTACCTGGCAGTTCAAAGGGTGTTATGTCAAACAACCGTTAAGGGAAGGAAGTTTGTTTTTGTATCTGCAACATTTTAATTCTCCCTAACAGTGAACTTAATCAGTCGGTTGGTCTCATAGGATCTTCAATTAGAGGCACGGCTCCCCCTGAACTTTAGTTTATAGCACTCTACCTTTGAGTTAAAAAATTAAATCTGGACCCCCCACCCCCCACCCTGCAACAAAGGAAAATAAGACAACCCATAGGAAAGGTGGAGAGCTACCTCAAGCAGAAAGGTGCTTGGCTTACAAGCATGAGAAGCTGAGGTTGGGTCCCCAGACTCCACATAAAAAGGCAGGCATGGCTGGCTGGCCACGCCTGTAAGCCCAGCCAGGATGATGTGGGAGGCAGAGGCAGGTGCAGGTCCCCAGAGCTTGCTGGTCACTTGACAACATTTCAGGGCAGTGAGAGATCCCGCCTGGAACAAAAGGTGGAGGTTGTCTGCACAATGACCACCACAGCTATCCACCCCATGCTACCCTCCATAGCATGTATACATGAGTACACATGTACCCACACACACCAATGCAGACACAGACACAGGTACACATGTGCACATATCCACACAGTCCTACAAAAACAATGAAAGCATCTGAAAAATAAATATTAGACAAACAGCAGGGCTGGAGAGATGGCTCAGTGGTCAAGAGTGCTCGCTCCTTGTTCTTGCCTGGACCTAAGTTTGGTCCTAGCACCCACACGGCAGCTCACCACTGTTTGTCACACCAGTTCCAGGGTATCTGTTGCTCTCCTCTGACATCCATGGGCTTCTGCATGCATGTGGTGCACATACATGTGATCATACACACACACACACACACAAACATGTGTTACATGTGTACTAAGGGGCTGAGAGATGTCTCATAAGAGCACCAGCTACTCTACCAGAGGACCTGGGCTGGTTTCCCAGACCCACATGGTGGTTCACGACCATCAGTAACTCTAGTGAACTCACTCTTCTGGTTTCTCCAGGCATTAGGCACACACATGGTACACAGTCATGCACCCAGGCACACACAAATGCATACAAATAAAGAATAAAATTAAAAACTAAAAAAAAAAATAGTTAAATAAATTACAATGTGCTCATCCAATGGGATATTTTGTATTCATATAAAGTGACATAAAAAGATATCTGAGACTAATACGTTTTTAAAAAGTAGTGACACATATGTAGGTGTGGACAGACAGAAACAAGTGTGGGAAGTTAGGAAGAGATGGTGCTGGCTATTTCTAAAGCATTCAGTAGCAACTTCTAGGTTGTATCCTCACAGATAATTTCATTTTCTCTTTCAATTTGCATACAATGAACAATCAGGGTGCGATCATGAAAGGTCTGTCTGAACACGCCCTTTGGATGATTTTAAAAGCAAACAGCCTGAGGTTTCTTCCCGCGCTCCCTGCTCTGAGAACTATCCGAGAAGCCCAAGGGTGATCTACAGTGGGTGCGGGGACTGTGCCAGGCCACAGGTTGCTGATGGGTGGCTGGGGTGACAAGAAGCTGCCAGTTGCAGCGAGTGTTACCTTTTGGGACCGTATATGGGGATGCTAACGTAGAGGATTTCCTCCGTTCTGCTCAGCGTATACCATCAGACCTGCTCATCAGAAGGATCACCACTGTCTTCATGGGAGATGATCCGGTCACTTGTGGCTTGGATTTGAAAGCCCCCAGCCCCAAACTCATGTGTTATAGGTTTAATCACCAATAGAGCAGTGTCCAGAAGCCTTAGGGAAGTAACCTCCTAAGGGATTAATCCATCTGTGGATTCATGGTTTAATGGGGTTCGGGGGGGAAGCTAAAATGCAAGCCAGCTTACTGGCTTTCAAGAAGGGGGCAGCTTTAGTCCAGCCCCGCCCCCCTTTTTTGAGACAGGGTTTCTCTGTGTAGCCCTGGCTGTCCTGGAACTCACTCTGTAGACCAGGCTGGCCTCGAACTCAGAATTCTGCCTGCCTCTGCCTCTGCCTCTGCCTCCCAAGTGCTAGGATTACAGTCCATCCCTTTTTTGATCTGCCTCACCAAGGTCCCAAATAATGGGCTTATGTGACCACGGACTGGAAACTTTGATGTTGTGAGCCTACATAGATCTTTCCTTTTTTAAACTGATCTTTCCCAGGTATTCTGTCAGAGAACGGGAAGATAAGTAACAGACAAGTCACTTCTGCTGGCTTGCCCCTTCCCCTTCCTTTCCCCCACTTCTACCTTGCAGCTGGGTCTCTACCCAATCATGACCCAATCAGGAGTGAGTGCAGGCCGGAAAGTGTAGCCACACCCCCTTCTCTCTACCCAATCAGGAGTGGGTGTGGGCAGGAAGCTGGTCACTGGACATGGTACTCTGTTTTTTCATTATCTGCATTTGCCTCTTGCCCAATAGTCCAGCTCACACACTGGCATAAATAATTAATATGCAAAGCCTCAGTGAGGTGCTGGAAAGGCAGATCCATGGTTAAGAGCACTCGCTCCTCTTCCAGAGGACTAAAGTTCTGTTCCCAGAAGCAGAGTCAGGCTCAAAGCCTGTAACTACAGCTTCGTGGGCTCCAACACTACTGCTCCATGGACTGCAGTGCACGTGTGTGTACACACACACACACACACACACACAGAGAGAGAGAGAGAGAGAGAGAGAGAGAGAGAGAGAGAGAGAGAGAGGATATTAAAAACAAAACAAATCTTAACAGCTGGCAGGGTGGTACATGCCTTTAATGCAGTACTTGGGAAGTAAAGGCAGGAGAATCTCTGAGTTCAAGGTCAGCTGGTCTACATAGTGAGACTCTGTCTTACAATAAACAAAAGGGAAAAACTAAATCAAATTAAAACAAAAAAATCTAAAAAACTTAAAAAATAAAATTTAGGAGCAAAAAGACCCATCTTTCTCCCAGTTTCCCCAGAGTCCCCCCTGCAGTGTCCCTCCCCCTCTAAGGTTCCCGCACATCTTCTGAGCGCTGGGGGCTTTTCAGCACTTAGGACTGGTGTTTGGGAGGAGTGGTGACTGAGTAAGGCTGTCTGTCCTGGAAGATTCAGAATTTCAGACTGTGGAGCAAGATCAGGGCCCCCTCCCTCTGGCCAGGATCTCAGTGGCCAAGCCGAGCAGGACAGGGAGTTCTTGTCCACACACGGTTTCAGCATGCGCATGTGCAGACGGAGGAATCTACCACACCTAGAAATGGCTCACATTCAGCCATGCGTGCATACACACATGTTGCATTGATACACCCTTCGATACATGGGGACATCTAAGTATAAGAAATATATGCACATAGACGACTCACATGCCGCACACTTGGAACTGTTGTTAACATGTAATCGTACACACACATTCACACCTATCATGTGTTGATACTTTCACACATATTAAACCACACACCCACAAACATGCATGAATCTACTCAGGGAGACAGGGAAGACAGCTGACAGGTCCTCTGTCCCTAGCAGAGACTAATGCCGCCCACCCGACGCCACCCCACCCGGATGGCTTTGTTCTTTAGGAAGTTTCTGTAGAGAGTTGCCTGCGCCTTTTACAATGAGCCCATCCGTTTCTGCTTCCTGCTTCCCAGCCAGCTTTCTCCTCTGTCCCCCCAGAGCCCCATTCTTTCATCCATAGCTGTGCCTGCCCAAGGGGAACGCTAATCGCTGTGACAGGAACTGTTTCCACCTGTTTACGTCCTGGCTCGCCGCCTCCTAATGCCATTTCAGACGCTGCCGGGCAGCGGTGGAGGCCTGCTGAGCGGGCTCCTGAGAGAGGACATGGAATGAAGGAGAGGACAGTTGGGGTGTGAAAAGGACCAGTCGCTAAGTGACTCCCAGTTCCAACAGCCACACACAAGATGCACATAATTGCTTTTAGCACAGTGGGATGGACAGAGACACAAAAGGTCAAATCAGGGATTTGTCCCATAATATCTTTACTAAGCAGTGGCGGCGGGCGTTGGAGAAGCATATTCATGAACTGAGCTGGCAGAGTGTGGGGCAGGCTTTTCAGAGGCGGCTGTGTGTTCCCTCTTTGAGGTGTGCCTGCCGTGGTGATTGGATTCACACGGAGCAAGTGACTTCTCAATGCTCAACAAAGCTCTGCCTGTGAATTGGACTAAATAGACTACTTGGCAGGCAGCTGAGATAACTATGCTAAGTGAATTGCAGCCTTACTCCCACACCCTGGACGGCCAAGCTTCCTGAGAAATGCCGGATAAAGGCCAAAGACCTCAGCAAGGCGTGCAAGAGCCTCCGCCGTCGGACTCGCACCTGTACATCCAAACAGTCTCTACTATGAGGGTCCCCCCTCCTCACCCCCAATGGACGCAAACTACCATGAGATTTACTGTCTTGGAGACGTTATCTTAATGGCATTCCCCATGACACAATGCCATCTTTTGCCCATCAGATCGGTACTGACAGGTTTTGTGTGTCAACTTGACACAATCTAAGGTCATCAAGGAGAAAGGAGCTTTGGTTGAAGAAATGCCTCCATGAGGTCCAGCTGCAAGGCATTTTCTTAACTGGTGATCAGTGGGTGAGAACCCAGGCCATTGTGGGTGGTGCCATCTCTGGGCTGGTAGTCCTGGGTTCTATGAGAAAGCAGGCTGAGCAAGCCAGGAGAAGCAAGCCAGTAAGCAGCACCCTCCATGGCCTCTACATCAGCTCCTGCCTCCAGGTTCCTGCCCTGCTTGAGTTCCTGCCCTGACTTCCTTTGATGATGAACAGCAGTGTGGACGTGTAAGCTATTTTTTTGGTCATGGAGTTTTGTCCCAACAATAGAAACTCTAAGACAGAATTCTGTTACTGAGGCAACTGCAGTCTGGATTCCGCCAGCGCTTTCCTCACTCTCTCCTGCTGCCACCCCCAGAGTGGAGCATGTCCTCAGAAGGAAGCCTCCCACAGCACTGTAGAGACTGGTCATTTCCTGATAACGTGGATCAGAGGAGCATATAGCCCGAGTGACCAACTTCTATTGAAACTACTATGACACAGATCTCACCAGCAACTCCCGTCTGTGACAGCAGAACCACATTTCAAGGAAGCAGGTACCTCTGGCTCCAGGCCCTGACATTCCTCCTGAAGGTACAATGATCTCACCTTGCCCCATTCCCCAGGTCTCCCTTACCTTGGTATGTCAGCATGCCATGTGGGAGGCCTCCCATGATTACAACATAAACCCTGCTCCTGGTAAAAGGCCACCCATGGGAGACCACACGCCAGTGATGCCCGGCCTACAATGAGGAGACCTCCTTTGTATCCCACTGACAGTGCCAGTCAGATAAGCAGAGAGGAGAGGCCTCTGTCGATCACATTCTGTGTTATTTGTCTTGTTCGCCAGGTGAACATGGGATTGTCACTCTGTTTTCTTAAAGGATAACAAGGAAGATTTTCTCCCTTGTCTATCCATGAGACTATATTTGGAGTAGTGAAATGATACAAAAAAAAAAAAAAAAAAGGGTGGGCTGAAGAGGTGGCTCAGGGGTTAAGAGCACTGACTGCTCTTCCACAGGTCCTGAGTTCAATCCCCAGCAACCACATGGTGGCTTTCAACCATCTGTAATGAGATCTGATGCCCTCTTCTGGTGTGTCAGGAAACACTGAACAGCATATTCAAATATGTAAAGATAAATACATCTTTTTTTTTTTAAAAAAAGGTTTTGTTGTTGTTGTTTTCCCAAATAAAAACAACATTATAAAACATGGTATTATAAAATGTGAAAAATGGCTTATTTGTTGTGGTCGTTGCTGGGGGTAGATTATGTGCTGAAGTTGGAGGGCGACTTCACAGAATCAGTCAGTTCTTTCCATCCACCCATGTGGGTTCAGGGATGAAACTCTGGTGGCTTGTGTAGCAGGCATGTTTATCCGCGTCTTCTGGCCTCCATGCTGGATTTCGGAAGTAGAGCTGAAAGGATTTGATCAAGAATTGACTGTAAGGGCTGGAGAGACAGGGTGGTGGTTATGAACACTGGTGCTCCGGTAGATGACCCAGGTTTGTAATCCAGCACTGCACCAGCTCACCAGCCTGTACCTCCAGTTCTAGGGAATCCGGCGCCCTCTTCTGGCTTCCACAGGCACTGCATGCACGTGGTGCACATAGAGACAAGCAGGTGCACATACATAGACAATGGTGATAATGGTAATCTTTTAAAAGAATTTATTGTTGAATTTGAGGTCAGCCTGGTCTACAGAGTGAGTTCCAGAATGGCTAAGGCTACACAGAGAAACCATGTCTTGAAAAATATAAATAACAACAGACAAACAAAAAATGACAAGACTTTTGGCCTGAGCATTCACTCGTATGCAGACAATTCAAATTTGCATCATAGATATTGAGTGTGGTTGGGAGAATATTAATGTACGTGTGAGGTGTCTGTAGAGACCATGCAGATGGACAAAATGCTTAGACTTTGGGATGCAAACACCCAGTCGTTTCCATCTGTGCGTTATACTGGTTGCCTCTGAATAATGTAAAATAGAGTAAAATGCTATAGAATCAAGCAGCAAGAGTGAGAATTAGCAAGTTGGGGTGATTGTCCTGAAAACCAGTCTGATGCAGAGCCATCAGGCCAAGAGGCAGAACGTTCCTGTTTCATCAGCTGGACTGTTGGGAGTCAGGGCCGTTTCACTCCGGTGTGGTGAGAAATTCACTGGACATTCTTAGGGTCCCTGCCTTCCTGTTGAGCTGCTGGTTGGAGTTGCATGGGTTGTAAATGATGCTTCTGGAAGAGATGTAATATACAACTACAGTACAGACAGCAGCCGTGCTCCAGAGACTGTAACATGTATGAGTAAAGAGAATGCTGGCAGGCTAATATTTGGTGTTTTCCCCACTAACTGTGGCCTTTTCACAGTTGCTGCTGGCTCCTCCTTCTCTCTGTATCCCACTAAAAATGGCTGAGATCACAGAGCATGCCAACATCAGTGCTGCCATGCTGCCCAGCAGGGTGTTTCTCAGGGGTACAGTGTTTGCCTTGCTTGCAATCCCCGGCCACACACATGCGTCATGTATCCTGTTCAAAAATATCTCACGCATGATAGATACTGCCTTGTCTGAAACTCAGAAGCACAAAGGAAACCACACTGCAGCTAAGGGCCGCCCTCCAATGTGTCCCCCTCCCCCGCAGAAGGTTCCCACATCCCGGCACAGGAAGTGTCTGAACTGCATATGCGTAGAGCACCCACATCCTGCACATGGACCGCTGAGGCTGAACCACCAGCTCACAGCCTAAGCAACTTCCTAGCGTAGACGCACTCAAGGGCCCCGCCCTCAGCCCCCATCTCCCTCTCCACCCTCTGCACAGAGCATTGGCTCCAACATGGCTGGCTCTCAGTCCTCGAGGCTCCTCCAAGGGAAACTTTCACAGCGTTTCCTCTTGTGACTCACATCTTACCTGCTCTCCTCTTCTTTTTACTAACAACAGGAAAGTGATTCCATCTTTTGACCAGAATCTAACAAGGTTTTGGTCCTTGCTTCTTCCTGATGGTCAATCCACATGTGACCCATGCCATCTTATCGTCAAGCCTTACCACGTGACCCCCTTCATCAAGTTTTATCATGTGACCCACGCCAGCAGTTTCATCAAACTTCTCCATTGAAGCTTGTCGGCATGTCTTCTGAAGTGTTCTCTGTGCTCTCACGACCAGGGTTCTAGACTCCTTCGCGACAGTCAGCTGTCCTGCTTTATTGATCTCTGCTGTAAAACCTAAGTTCTGATTTGACCATACATCCGTATATAATTTCTCCTTCCATGCATGTACATATTCAGAATTTCATTTGACATAAATAGTTACAGGAATTATAAAGTGCTTCAAAGACTGGAGTTGAGTTATTGCTGTATAGGACATGGTTTTATTTATTTATTTATTTTGGGAATGTATTTTGGGGAGCTTGTTATTTTTAAGATTTATTTATTTTTATTTCATCTGTGTGGGTGTTTTGTCTACATGTATGTCTATGCACCGCAGGAATGCAGTGCCGGTAGAGGTCAGAAGAGGGCCGAGGTTAGAAGAGGGTGTTGGGTCTTCTGGAAATTGAGTTACAGATGGTTGTTAGCACCTAACATGGTTGCTAGGAATGAAACCCAGGATCTCTAAAAAGCAACAAGCACTCTTAATTGCTGAGCCATCTCTTCAGCTCCTTTCTTTCTTCTTTACTTTCTTCCTTTCTCTTCTTCTCCTTCTCCTTCTCCTCCTCCTCCTCCTTCTCCTCCTCCTCCTCCCTCCTCCTCCTCCTTCTGATAGGGTCTTGCTCTGGAGCACTGATTGGTCTAGGATCTACTACTAGACTGGTGTTGAAACTTGCTGTAATCCTCCTGCCTCTGTCTTCGAGGTGCTGAGACTAGATTACTACAGGTGAGCATCACCAAGTCTGGCTGGGAAGTTTTTGCTTTGAGACATGGTCTTAGGTATCCCAGGGTGGATTTGAACTCAGTGCACAGACAAGGATGACTTTGAATTGATCCTCCTGCATCTGTCTCCTGAGTCCAGGAGTGTGTCATTGCACCAGTTTTTAGTAGTGTTGAGGTTCAAAGGCAGAGCTTCATGCCTGCTTCATGACCCAGCATGGGTCACATATGGATTGACCATCAGGAAGAAGCAAGGACCAAAACCTTGTTATATTCTGGTCAAAAGATGGAATCACTTTCCTGTTGTTAGTAAAAAAGAAGAGGAGAGCAGGTAAGATGTGAGTCACAAGAGGAAACGCTGTGAAAGGTTCCCTTGGAGGAGCCTTGAGGACTGAGAGCTAGATAAATACCTCATCATCTGAATGATATCCCCAACTTTGGGAAGTGCTGGCCTTCATGGCTTTGATATATTTAATAAGGCCTACTAGAGAATTTGATTGGCTCTTTATCAACTTGCAGTATGTTAATTTCCCCGTTTGGCTCTCAACAGCCTCCTCAGGAGAGCACAAGCACGGTTGTGACACTCTCTGAGCTGGTCATGGTTTGCTCTTCTTTTTAAGGGGCCCAGGTATTGCCCAATACTATGGGCCACCTCCGAGCTACACGGCCCATACATGCAGATTTGGTGGCACAAGGCTGGAACCTCCTCCCCCTGTGACAGGTGTGAGACAACCAGGCCAGGTTTTGGGGGTGGGAAGAGAGGGGGAATCCTCTGAGTTCTGACTGAGATATGAGTGGCAAGACTATTCTTAGCCCCCTCATCTGAGCCAAGCTAATTTGGAAACTCAGGACAGCAGAAAAAGACCAGACAAAAGAATTCCAAACCATATTGTCTTTCCCTTTGTTCCATTTGTGCCAAGATGGGAGACATTCTTTGTGGGTGGTGGCGTCTTCTGCCTGTGCTCCTGTTGGAGAACATCTCTTCTTCCTATTGGCATTTAAGGGAAGTGAGAGAGGTCTCTGGTAGTGTGAGGAATGGGAGGGCCAAACTGTGCCATGGAAAAGTCCTGCCCCTCACACCCTGAAGGGCAGAGTCTGTTTTAGATTCCTCTGCTCACCGTGGTCCCTCTGCCTGCACTACAATCTAGAAAGTCCACTGTTGGCTTAGATTTTTCAAAACCTACTTTAATAAGCATTCTTAAACACTCTGACCTCCCTTCTAGCCCACCACCCATCATAGGTAGTAGCAAAGAAAGGTTAGTAGGAAGAGGCGGGCTGTAGACTTGTTTAGAAACAGTTCTTTGGGGCTATTCAGCAACCGGCAATCACCACTCATGAATCAACAATGGCAGTTTGATCCAGAAGAAACCAAGAGGCTCCGCCAATCATCTGAGTTCACTGAAGCACCAAGAAGCAGTTGGAATATCATAAGAAGTTCTTTGGCAAGTGACTCTACAAAGTCGTGACAGCCTGAAGATCAGCAACATGATGCCAGGCTAACCAAGGCCAGAGGTCATCAGTGGAGACTAGCGAAGTGGAGCAAGGCGAACCAATGCCAGAGCCTCCTCCCTCTGCGAGGTCATAGTTATATTCTAAACATCACGCATCCTCTCATATGTCTGCTTCAGCAAAATATCATATGACAGAACTGAGTTTCCAAAGGAACCAGAAATTTCTACTTCAATCCATCTTAGAGAAAATACATTATATTCAGTCTGCTTTCAAAAGACACCTTCCTGCTACTTAATGTGACACAGGAAGAAGTTTTCCTTCAACAGTGCATTCCCAGAGGATGTATGCATTCCCTGAGGTGTGCTTTTTGCTTCAGAGTTTCATCCTCTCTGTCACCTCCTCTGTCCATTGTCCTGTCCCTCCTTTTATTGCCCCCCATGCTCTGCCAGTAATCCCCCAGGTCCCACAGCTTTTGCACAGACACCTGGCTCTAATCTAGTCTCTTTTGTTGCCTTCTCTCTCAGACAAGCAGGATTTATGTTGATGTGATGGTCTTTAGGCCACCAAGGTCCTGATAACCTCTTGGGGAGGTTAGCTACTACAGCACTCCAGAGACCTGTCTCCTGGATCTGCCTATTCATCGATTTTGAACTTGTTTTCCTCGAAGTAACATGGAAGAGCAGCTCACACCACAACCAACTGTGAGCATGTCTCTTTTCCAGGCCTTTCTCCCCTGTCCCTTCCCCCCACCCCCGCTCTTTCTTTCTTTTTTTTTTCACCCCCGCTCTTTCTACCTGGGAAGAACAGGGACCAGAGGCATGCGTGCAAGCCTCATTACCCCCAGCCAAAGATTCCCAGAGATGCTGGCTGTGCTGACAAAAGAGCATGCCATGGTATATCATGTTTATTATATTGTGAGCACATGCAGGACATATTTATATCATTATCATGTCATAACTGTCAGGTAGAGATGCCACAGACAGGGCACCTTAAACAATGGTCTGCCTCAGTTCTGGAACCTGGAAGACCAAGGCCACGTTATCAGTAGGCTTGGTTTCTTTTGGGTCTATTTCCCTGTTTGATGGTTACTCTTGACTGTCAACTTGACTGGATCTGGAATCATCTAAAAGATAACACCTCCTCCAGGTGCATCTGGGAGGTATTTTCTGGGAGAACTAACTGATGTGGTAAGATCCAAGTCTAGTGGGTGCAGTGCCTTCTGGTGCACCCCAGATAGAAGGGGTCCGAGGGAAAGACCGTGCTGTTTGCTGGTCTGTCTTTGTGGCTTGCTAGTGTCTCTGCTCACTGCTGTTCCCATCCTCTGCTGCCATCAGAACCCAGCTTCTTCAGCTGCGTGTGTGCGTGTGTGTGTGTGTGTGTGTGTGTGTGTGTGTGTGTATGTATGTGTGTGTGTATGTGTGTGTGTATGTGTGTGTGTGTGTGAGTGTGTGTGTGTGTGTCCACACACACTCAAGTGTGGACACCTAAGGTTTCTCTCTAATGTCTCTACCTTACATGTTGAGGCTGGGTTTGCTGCTTCACCCACTGCTGGTTGCTTAGGTTAGTCTGATTGGCCAGCTCGTTGGGGGTTGGCACAGACGACGGGGAACTCCCTCTCTGTGTGTCTCATGCTGGGATTATGGTGGGCTGCTAGTCCCCGTGGATTTGACATGGGTTTTGGAGATCCAGTCCTCATACTTTCACAGAAACTGCTTTACCCCCCGGAGCCATCTACCCAGCCCCCTAGTGTCATTTTCTGTGTCAGAAATCTCTCCTTGTATAAGCAGGTGGGTTGGATCGCCCTTGTGGCTTCTTCAACTACAGGCTCTGTCTTCAAACACAGTCTTACTCCAAGAACAGCAGACTTCTGAGGATGAGCTTTAAGGACACCAGTCCCACCATTGGCTTACACTGAAATCAGAGTACAGGAGAGAAGTCTGTCTGCAGCGTGTGTATATCCAGCTGGGGCTCATGAACTCCCGAACTGAGATCCTGGCCTGGAATAGCACGTAGGGAGATGGGCAAAGAGGAAAGCAGACATCCTACAAAGCACAACCTCAACTTTCCAGAGTTAGAACATTAAACGAGTAACTCTGCAGTCCCAGCATTGATGTACTGGCTCACTCCCTCATTTCACAAACGGTCACGGAACCCTCACTGGGCCCCAGCACTAAGGATGCTGAAGAAGCCAGCTAATGAAGGGGTTTGCCCTGGGGAAAATGGAACTAAGTATCTAGAGTTTGGTGGGAGATGGAGGCAGCAGACGTGAATGTTCACAGCATCTCAGAGCTCTGTCACAGGTCGGCACCAACATGTCTCTAGCCATCCCCTCCCCTGGGACAGGATCCTCCAACAATTTGCTACATGTCAGTATAAAGTGTAAACTTCCTTAGCTGAGGGAGGTCTTTAAAGATCCTACAACTTGGGCTGCGTTTCAAGAGCAAGTGGGAAGAGGGTGTGGCTGGTGAGCCAATGGTTGGTCACTTTATCCAGAAGCTAGGAGATCTGGGCTTCGATCAGCCCAAATCCTGATCTTACAGTAGCTGTAAAGGACAGGCAAAAGTTCCCAAACCAGATCCCTCCCACCCGCGCTGGCGGAGGGCGGGGGCGGGGAGCGAGATCGGGTGGGCTGTCCGCTTTGCCTTTGAGAAGCTCTTGGGACTTGGACTTGGGTAATGACTCTTGAGACTCACAGCCTGCCCAGGACTTCAGGCTAGAAAGTAGAGAATTCTCATCTAGAAGGCAAGGCTGCCATCTAGTGGTCAAATCTTGCCCACACAGGTGACAGCAAGTCATGGCGCGGGGCCACTCCCCGACCTCTGGATGGGCTTGCGGCTAAGAAATGGCGAAAAGTCATTCCAGACAGAATGGTTATTGATGGAAATACAAAGAAATAAAACCAATAAACAGCTACAGATTCTCCCAAAGGCTTCTAACAATTTAAGGGCGGATGATTACTTTGAGAGAAATGAACCCCCCCAGTCACACACACATACACACATTAGTGTGCATACAGACGTGTGTGTGTGTGTGTGTGTGTGTGTGTGTGTGTGTGTGTGTGTGTGTGTGTGAATACAGACATTAGTGTGTTTTCTAGCCTCTTCATGGCCATCCAAATTGGTGTTCTTTTATTTTTAATAATGGATTCTATGGAACCTGACTGAAGCACATTTTTACACAGACTTTAAACCCTTCTTCCCCCTGGCAACGAGCATTTCTGAGACCATCCCTGTGTATGCCTGTCTTTAATGACAAAGAATGGTTTGTTTGATTAGCCAGTCATTTTCCACACAGCTCAGTATCCTTTCAGAAGCATGTGGGTGTTGGCTACTGGGTCTCCTATGGTGCTAACTCCAGAGTTGGGAAGGGGCTGATCATAAGAGAGATCTGAGCATCTGTCCCTGATAGTCCACAAAGAGCCCCTAAGGGGGGGAGCCATCCAGGGCTTACCAGGGCAACATCTATGTCCAACTAGCCTGAGAACACACAGGGAGACAGGCAAGACAAAGGGGCAGAGATGCAGACGTTTGGTCCCTTGAGCAGCCTGCAAACAGCTTCTGCAGAGCACCAGGCCAAGGCAGCCTTGAGGCTGGGAGTGGTAAGAGCAAAGAGGGGTCCACCCAAAACTGGAGTTCTGACCAATCAAATGCCCTCTCTGGCTTCCTTGGGCACCAGCACATATATATTACATTAAACACACACACACACACACACACACACACACACACACACACGTATACATATACATACATATAATTTTTTAAAAATCTCTTTTAAAATACTCTGCAATTTCCAAAACAAACTCAGAGGTTTCTTCTATATGAGAGACACTGAAAAGGCTGCTTCATTGCGGTTCTACTGACTGTACAGGAATTAAGCAAAATGATTAGTATTGCCCATAAGAGACATGCAAAGGCATATATAATTACACGTATAGTACATACAGCAGAACTCTGAATAACAGATAACCTATGTGATTGTAGATCTGTGAAGGTAGATAGAAAAATCGCACACGTAGGGTCTGGAGATGCATGCGTGAAGGCCTGGTTCAGTCTGAGTGCTGCATAAAGCAGACTATAAACTCATCATGGTGGAGGCTCAGGGTCAGAAGTTCAAGATCATCCTCACAACATAGAAGCCAGCCTAGCTACATAAGGACAGATGTATGTATGTATGTATGTATGTATGTATGTATGTATGTGTGCACGCATGTATGTGTATACATGATATAATACACACACACATATATATACATATATATGTATATATATATATATTCACATGTGTATAAAGTAGGCTTTGCACAAACTCTAGAATAGCCACTAGAAAATGTACAAATGTACAAATACCCGCAGGTCTAGAGGACATACCCACCTCTGAGCTAATGATGAAATGTGCATCCAAATAAAGATGTGTGTGTTTAGGGACAAAGGTGCGTCTCAGTGTCGGGTGCCATCCGCAGCACTACAAAATCCAACAAGGAAAACATCACTAGCGTTGAATACCAATGTCTGGCAGTAAAGCTCTTAAACATCATTACAGTGTCTTGGGATCATTTCTGTTAACATGTGGGTGAAGTTTAATGTAGAGCCAGAAAAGGAAATGTCAAAAGGAAAAAGGTAGCATTTGACTTTCTTGTCCATAATTCTCAGTTCCCGCCTACCACTGCATGGGTCTCAGGGCTGGCACGGCCCTGGTCAAACCCGGCAACAGGCACCTTTACCCTCTAAGCCGTCTTGCACCTGACTAGGAAATCTCATCTTCCCCAAAGCCTGTTCCTTCTGTCACCAGCTCCAGAGTTTGGGCTGTCATATCCAGCTGTTGCTGAAGAACGCTTGAGTGTCCATGGTAGTCAGACTCAATAGACAGCACAGAGCCACTTAGATGGTGCTGTCATTTGAGACTTGTGATTTCCTTATCTCTGAACCCAGGTTCATCTTTCCGCCAGTGGACAGAAGAAAACTGTCAAAGACACTTGTGCAGGTCAATTTTGTCAACTTGACACAAGCCCAGACATACTTGGTAAGACAGACCTTCATTCCCAGATCAGATTCGCCTGTGGGCATGTTTTCTTGCTTAATGATTCAGACAAGAGGCCCTAGCCCACTGTGGGCGTTGCTGGTCCTGGGCAGATGGCCCCAGGATGGCTAAGAGAGTAAGGTGAGCAAACCCAGGGAGGAGCAATGCAGTAAGCAACCTTCTTCTGTTTTCCGCCACTGTTCCTGCTTCAGTTTCTGCCCTGGCTGCCTCCGTGAACAACTGTGGTGGGGACAGGAAGCCAGGTAAAGGACGACCTCCCCAAATTTGGAGGCATGATTTTTTTTTTCAATCATAGCAATAGAACTTGACTGTGTCTGTTTCTAGTCCTTCTCAGAACAAAACACACATCACATCTGCTCAGAGCCCTGTGACCATCATCTGGTCTTACAGCCACACTTTCAGTAAGGAAGGCTGGGAAGTAACTACAAGCCCACTAAAGCTATCCTTACAGAGGGCAGAAAGGTACTGGGGGTCTGATGGTCCCTCTGATCATCTCTGAGCATCTATGCTCAGTGTTTAAAGAAATAAAAACCATCATCTTGATTCTGTCCCGCCGATTGTGCTGCCCAAGTGATCACAGCCTGCCCATTTATGTGGTCCCCCAAGTAGGGATGCCAGAGTAAATATGGGGGTCCATGTGACCATGACCCAAATATCATATGAGTTCTTAATTGCACGCATGCCTGCGTCCGAAGGTCAGAAGGCAAGCTGCCGGAGTCTGTTTTCTCCTGCACTACACGGGTCTCGGGATGGAACTCAAGCAGTCAGGCTTGAGAACACACACCTTTACCCTCTGAGCCATCTTGCTGACTTTAGTTACTTTAGACAGAGTCTAGCGTAGTCTAGGTTGGCTTTGAGCTGCTTAGGTAGCAGGGGACCTTGGCCTTACGATCCCCCTTCTGCTTCCCATGTTGGACCTATAAGCATGAGCCTCATGCCCAGTTACAGGGAGCTGGGACATGACACACAGGGCTTCCATCATGCTAGACAAGCACTGCCACCTGAGTGAGTCAGGCCCCAAACCCAGGCAAGTCTTTCTTTCTTTCTTCCTTTCTTTTTTTTTTTTTTTTTTTTTTTGTAAAGTTTTTTCCGAGACAGGGTTTCTCTGTGTAGTCCTGGCTGTCTTGGAACTCACTCTGTAGACCAGGCTGGCCTCAAACTCAGAAATTTACCTGCCTCTGCCTCCCAAGTGCTGGGATTACAGGCGTGTGCCACCATTGCCCGGCTCAGGCAAGTCTTTCTAAAAGACAAATGTGACCACACTCTTCCCCTGCTCAAAACTCTCTCCTTGCTCCACACAGCTTTCCAAGAATCATTTAGACTCATATATATATATATTAGTTTTTGAGAGTTTAAACCTTGGATATTTTAGTTGCTAAGGTCTTCTATCATTTAGTGTTATTCCCCCATCCCCCCTTCTCCCCTCCCATTCCCCCTCCATCCCCTTCCTCCCCTTCTCTAGCCCCGGACTCTAAGGCATATTCATCACCTATCCCAGCCTTTGGATAGCGTGTCTCCTCCACAGAGTACCAGTCCCCTTGTTCCCACTATTCCCATGCCTTTCTTCCCTTGCCCCTTTGCCTGTCAAGTCCTACTCCTTCTGAAAATCCCTGCTTGCACAGATTTCCTCCAAATAGTCTTTCTAATGTATTTTAAGGCAACTTGACAAGTTATTGTCAGGCAGAGTGTTTCCCCAGTGGTGTTTCAAGTTGCTTCAGGCAAGGACTATGTCTTACCTTAATATATTCGACAGTGGATACCACGGTCTGCTTACACGGACTGCTTACAGTCCACACGGTAAGCAGTGTTATGGGACAAAGGGTGGGTTCTTCTCCTGCTCTGCTCTGATCTAGACAATTAAGGCATAGCTGACCATCTAGCTGGAGATCTGTTTCTTCGTCAGAAACTGGCTCGCATTTCGGGGTGCAGACCTTTTCCTTCTGCCTGCCCCATCCTAAGCCTCTGTGGAGTTCTGGTCCTTGGCTGCAGGGCTGCTCTGTCTGCCTGCAGTAAGCGGTGCTGAAATGGAAGGATGAGGCCTTACTGATGGAGGCCCAGCCCAGGCTGAGCTTCAGACTGATCCCAGATGACGCTGGGCAGCTGTTCGAAGAGGTCTCCCCATCCTGCCCACCCGCGTGATTTATCCCCAGCCTGGCCCAGTTTTTTGTTCTTTTCTTTCTTTTTCTCCTTTTCTTCCTTTTTTCTCTTTCTTTTCTTCTCTCATTTTATTTTCTTTTCTTCCTTTTTTCTCTTTCTTTTCTCTCTCTCTCTCTCTCTCTCTCTCTCTCTCTCTCTCTCTCTCTCTTTCTCTCTGTTTCTGGTCTCAGAAATATTTAAGCAGGAACAGCCCGCCATGTCTTGCTTGATCTAACACCAACTGACAGGTGGGGTTCGGGGTGTCTCTGGGGCCGTGGCCTGTTTAGTGGATTTCCCACTCTAAACTCAATTACAGGAGCCTTTCACGCTCCAGAGGCAACCCCAGGCCCCTGTTGATAAAAACTCTTGTGAGTAAATAAGTCATATGGTGATAGGAACTGCCATTTAATATTCATTGAAGTACATGTGTTTGGAAATTGCAAGCACAGTTTAATCCATTTTCATATTTATATCAACATGCAGCTTTTAAAAGAACCTCCTTTTTTTCTCCAGCAATCTTGCCAATTTCTTGTTTGCAGAGATAAAGGTCTAAGGGACACATTTTACCTTTAAAAATTAGAAAGTTCTGAAGTCCTAGCATTAGACTCGTCGACCCTTGACTCCCAGATCTGCTCATTCATGCAAAAACTAAATCATATATAATGTATGAATTAATATATATGAGTTTTACACGTGCACACACACACAGGCAATCAAAATCATCATTTTTTTTCAGCTAAACATCTGGAATTAACTGTGCAATGGGAACTTTTTGTTTGTTTGTTTGGTTGGTTTTGTTTTTTGTTTTTTCGAGACAGGATTTCTCTGTACAGCCCTGGCTGTCCTGGAACTCGCTGTGTAGACCAGGCTGGCCTCAAACTCAGAAATTCACCTGCCTCTGCCTCCCAAGTGCTGGGATTACAGGCGTGTACCACCACTGCCCGGCTAGCAACGGGAACTTTTAAAGAGGAGGCCTGGGGACCTCAGGCCCTAACCTTACCAGGTAAGGGGATGTTGCGTAGGCAGACATGGCCATGCAGAAGCATTCCTTTGTGAATAAAGATCATTTAGAAATGAACAAGAGCTCACCCTTTCCTGAGAAAGTTCCAGAGCTCTTCAGTAAGCATGGGAAAAGGCAGGAAGCCTGGGGCTGAAGGGTTAAGGGAATGCTGAGCTGGGACTCGGGCCTGCGGTCTCTCTCCAGACTGTCCATCTTGTCTTTTCTCTTAAATGTAGATGAATGTTTAAGTGTGGCACTGCGGTTGAAGGCATCTCTTTAAATAATGCAACGCAGGGCTTCCTGAGGGGACAGCAGTTGATTTGGAAACCGAATATGGTGCACTCTAAATTCTGGTCCCCGGGGAAGGCTGACTAACGGATAAGTGCCACGAGCTAGCATGGGGACTCATTCTGTCAAATCAACGTGCCGGAAAGGCCCCGTGCGGAGCCTTCTCCGGTCTCCGGGAGCTAATGCGAGCGGACGTTTGTGACATTAGACACAGCAGCTGGCCTGGCATGAAGGGAAAGTTCGCCGTCTGCCAACAAGGCAGCCTTTAGATGACAAGGATCGAGAAACCAGTGCAAATTTGTTAATGTAACAACTTGGAAAAGTATGCTTTAAAAAAAAAAACTAGTGCCACTCTGTAGGGAGCACGGATCACAGAAAAGCCGTGACCTGCGGCCCCCGAAAGCCCGCGTGGGCTCTTACAGAGCAAGGCCTGGCTTTTCTCTTCCCGCCCCTTTTCTCGACTGCAGCACCTCTAGTTGGATGAGAACATATTTATATAATAAATAACCTCTCACCTGGTGGTCCGTCCTCCCTCCCTCCCTCCCTCCCTCCCTCCCTCCCTCCCTTTTTCCCTTCCTCCCTCCTGAGAGCTGACCACCTAACCTGGCTGACTGCAGAAGCCACAGGAAGATAACGGCTCCCTCAGAACAGGAATTATAGGCAGTTGTGAGCCCCTGATTTGGATTCTGGGAACTGAACTCCGGTCCTCTGGAAGAGCAGTATGAACTCATATCCTCCAAGCCCTCTCTCCAGCCTGGTTTTGACACTTTCTGAGTGAAAACTCTTGTTTATCTGACTGACTCTGGTCCACGCGGCTTAGAGGAAAACTACAGTGGTTATCTCTTGAGGAAAGGGAGGACAAGGGAATCTGACGTTATGTCCATTTCTGTTGCTGTAACAGCACTCTTGAGCACACTGGGTGACACAGAGTGAAGGCGTATTTGAACTCAGTATGCTTAGAGACTGGGGCGTCCATGAGAATGACACCAGAATCGTCTCAGCTTTCGGTGAGGGCCTCGGGCCACTTCAGCTTGTGGCGGAAAGCTGACGGGCCAGTGGGGTCGGTCCAAGGAGAAAAGGCAGGGGAGCTCAGTTGCCACAATAGATAACCCTCCCCCATTAAAAAGCATCATGCATCTAGGAGGGCTCCGCCCCTCTCATGCTAAGGCCTCCTACCTTCCCACATTCCACTGAAGAATTAAGGTTCCAACACAGAAATTGGGGAAGGGGCACATACTAAAACCATAACGTTCTGTGATATGAAATATAAGTAAATGACTCTAATTAGAAAAATGAAAGTATCCAAGGATTAAATTGCCACATTTTGAGATCAGATAAACAGATCTGATTGTTTTGGATATGGCTGGTTATTGCCTCTTAGTTGGGGCAATGGAACAAAATGGTGGTTTGACATGGCAAATCTGTCTCAGATTTAGCTTAGGGGGAAAACATATCATTGAGTGTGGCAGGTTAAGCTAACTCTTCCGTGGAAGATGAGAAAATCCAGGCTCTGGGGAGACAGCTTCCATTCAGGTTCTAGCTCTACCACTTAAAACAGAAGCTTGTGATCTGTGAACGGATCTACCTCAAGAGAGTATTCTAAGAACACCTGCCACATAAGATTATTAGAACTTGAGTTAATTCGCATGAAGTTCTGGGACTTCATTTGGGATGACCTAAGCACTGGACAAATTTGGCTTTGGTAGGTATCTATTGGGTCTTAATAGCTTCTTAATGATCATAGCTATGAAGACATTTCTGCGGTCAAAAATAAGGTGGGGAATTGGGGTTTATAACAACAATTTGCTTGCTGTGACAATGGAATTCTTTCTGATCCTTCTCTATGCAAATGTACGCTGTCAACACCAGGGGAGAGTTCTTTAAGATCTGACCATTGCCAGGTGGTGTAATTCCACCACTTGGGAGACAGAGTTCGAGGCCAGCCTGGTCTACCTAGTGAGTTCCAGGACAGCCAGGGCTATACAGAGAAACCCTGTCTCAGAAAAACAAAAACAAAAACAAAAACAAACCAAACAAAAATCTGACCATTGAGAACTTTCTTCTATTGCCAGAATCATACCACGCACAGAGACCCCAGGGTGCCCAGTCTCTAGCTCCGAGGGCAAAGACACTTTTGAGCTGAGCGTCTGACCCATGGCGGTGTTTGTAAGCACAGCTATTATCATTGTCATTGATCAACACGCAGAACTCATGGGTCTCACAAAAATAATCTCCGGGTTCCTTTCATTTTATTATTAGTTTTATGTTTTGTGTATAATCGCTGCCTAGAGCAGGATGACCTCAAACTTACAGCTACCCTCCTGCCTCTCCCCCTAGGCCTTGGAATTACAGGTCTGTATTACCATCTTGGCAACAGTCCTTTTTCTAAGACAGCATTTTGTCTGAATACTATACGGTTAAAACATAGATTCCAGACCCAGGCACACCTGGGTTTGCTTCTGCTAAACAACTCATCTAGCGTCTGTTAGAGTCTGTCTTCAGCTATAAAGGAGGGCAATAGGGGATGACTAACCTCTGAGGTTTATCCTGCAAATGAAATATGCTTAGCTTAGAGTTGGCATCCCTGGTTATTAGTGATGCCTATGTCCCAACAAAGAGGCTTGCATTTGTCAACAAATAATGAAGTTACTACTGTGTTTCCAACTTTCCACAGTCCCATGCTCCCTAATGTCTCAGCTATGAAGAAGATTCCAGTGCTGAAGTACACACAACTCTCTGGCTTGTTTGTGTTTTAGACAAGGCTCCCTATGTTACCCAGGCTAGCCTGAAATTATGATCCTCCTGACTTTGCTTCCCAAGTTCTGGGATTATAGGTGAGAGAGCCCATTACTAGTTCCATATGTCTTCCTTGGGTGTATATGTGCTTATGTGCACATGCTGGTATAAACGAGTGCAAGGCTCACATGTCAATCAGCAGAAAATTTCACCTATTGCTCCTTAGGCACCTTGCCTCTTATTTGGGATGTGGTTTCTCATTGGCCCAAACTCTCACCTCTATGTAGGGAAGGCTACCAGTCCCACCAGCTTCTAGGGATTTGCCTGTCCCCACCTCCCACCCCACCTTTGCTGGAATTACCTGTGCACTCTACCATACATGTACATGTGTGTGGTTGTGGAGAACACAGGTTGGCATCAGGTATCATCCTCTGTAGCTTACCATCGTATCGAGTCAGAGTCTCTCTCTGAACCTGGAGCTCCCCAATTAGGTAAGTGTGATGGCCATTCTCCGTTGTCAACCTGACTTCGTTTAGAATTAATCAAAAAGCAAGCAGCTGGGAACACCTGTAAGAGATTTTTTTTTTAATTAAAGTACTTCAGGACCAGAGTTAATGGTTGCCTGCTGTAATCCTAGTACCCAAGAGGCAGAGGAAGCAGGCAGATCTCAGTGAGTCCAAGGCTAACTTAGTCTACAGAGCTAGTTCTAGGACAGCCAGGGATACACAAAGGATCCCTGTCTTGAAAAACAAAAAATGAAAGAAAGAAAGAAAGAAAGAAAGAAAGAAAGAAAGAAAGAAAGAAAGAAAGAAAGAAAGAAAGAAGAAAGGAAGGAAGGAAGGAAGGAAGGAAGGAAGGAAGGAAGGAAGGAAGGAAGGAAGGGAGGGTGAGGGAGAGAGGGGGGAATTTATTTCAAATGGGAAGACCTACTTTTAATCCAGATTGTTTGAAGCTGGAAGATCCACCTTTGATCTGGGCCACACGTAGCACATGGAGGAAGGAAGCTTGCTCTCTTCCTGGTTCTTCTCACTGGTAAGCCCATATTCACTGGCATGAGAGCCCACTTCTTTGGGATTCTGGTGTGTTCTAAAGACCAGCTGAGACATCCAGTCTCGTGGGCAGAATGGCTACTGAACTCTTGGGCACTCCATTGGTAGACGGCCATTGTTGGACTAGCTGGACCACAGCCTCCATCCCTTACTGGCATCAGAATCCAGCTCCTTGGAATGGAGACCAGCATCTCTCCAGAAATCCTCCATGCCTTCAGTGCCAACCTGGAACTGTTGAGGTATCTAGCTCTGTGGACTGGGCAGCTACGAGTTTCTCGGCCTCTCCAGTGTCCAGACGAGCATCGTTTGCCTGCCTATTGTGGAGCAGCCATTGTGGTCCTGGATGTGGCAGTGAGCTTGCTTGCTTGCCTTGAGGATGCTCTGCCTCCATCACTTCAGTGCTGAAGTTAGAATGCGGTTGGCCCAGTTCGCGTGTGGGCACTGGAGATCTGAACTCTGGTCCTCACACTTGTGCGGCAAATGCTTTATGCACTGAGCCACCTCTCTAGGCCAGGGCTTTCTTAAATATAAAGGTCTACAGTTTCCTCCAAAGTGAATCAATACTTAGCATAGAACAGACCACACAGTCTTACAATCAATGGCGTAAGTCCTGACTATGAATTGGGTCTTTTTATAGCTCTTTCCCAGATGGGGAAATAAGGCTCAAAAGGGGAAATGTTACTGATTTATCCCAGGGTCTCTTAGCTTCTTAATATAAAGTCAAGAATCAACTTCACATATGTCTGACCCCCAAATTTAAAATCACTGTGACTTTTCAAAATAATATTAAACCACATTTTAAATGGAAATTAATAGTGGCCCTTATAACTTGTTTCTGGTCCAGTTTCTACAAACATCTTTTAGGTTATATAGCTAAGAATTAATGAATGGAGATGTGGTATTATGCAGAGAATTGAATAGACAATACAGGGCCTGGCCTCTTAATTGGATGATTATTTATGGACACTGATTAATAGATTGACTGTCTGTGCAATCTATGTGCATCTGCTGTAGCTATTACTGTCACTAGTGGATACGCGAGGACACAGATGGGAGACCATCTAGTCACCTATACTAATTGATCTCTCCATTGCGATGTTTCTGGATGAAAATTGACTGCACAGCAAGCAGCTCCATGGACTGAGGCAGAGCAAGTTCTGTCAGAGAGAGAAAAATCCATATTAATGATACGCTATAAAACACTTTTTGTTAGGAACATATATTCCTTTACTTTCGTTTCCCAAGAATAGCTCAGCTGTCAAAGCATTTCCAAGATTTCCATGGATTCGGCAAATACTGTGCGATCGAATTATTGCCCTGAGAGAAGCTACAATTAAAACATATTAATCACTGTAACAAAAGATCCTTATTGAGGCTGACAAAGGTGGTGAAATCTGACGAATAATTAGTCTGGTTAATCTTTTTAAAGTGAATTAAACTGCTAACAAGTTAAATCACTGTGATTTTTCAAAATAAGCCTCTAGGGTGAGCAGGGACTGGAGATATTATCCTCATTTTACGACGATGTTTTCTTTCTTCTTCATGTCTGGTGAACTGGAGGGCCTGTGGTTGGAACAGTGGGACTCTGAGAGCCAGCTGGGACAGTGGGGCTGGCTGAAGGATGAGGGCAAGTTTTATCCCTTTTCCACAATAATCTCCCAATGTGTCTAAGAGACTCAAACAGAGTCTAGAAGAGGAATTAGGGATGACCTTTATATCTGTCCCAGAACTAACCAGCTCTTATCAATAACTACCAATGGATCCATCATGGGACTCCGATGCCTTTCCCAATCAACCACCACACTGAGTCAATCGTGAGTCGTTTCCTCTCATTTGTACCCTTCTCTCCAGTTGTGTGGTTTGTTTTTCCACACCACACCCCTCCTTTTGCATGCCAACTGCTGAGAGGGATCTTCTACATTTTTGGTAAAACAAGAGGCATAAACCAATCAACCACAGACGTGGATTGGAAGAAACCACAGTCATTTGGCTAGGAGTTTTGTTTTGGTTTTTTATTAAAGATTTATTTCATTTTATTCACACACATAGATGGGTTTGGTGTATGAGTACATGCACGAGTACAGGTGCCAGTGGGGGCCAAAAGAGTAAAGTTGGGTGCTCTGCAGCTATGTGACAGGGAGCTGTGAGCTGGGTGATGTAGGTGTTGGGAGCTGACCTGAATCCTGGTAATCTGCAAGAGCAGTGTGTGCTCCTAACCACTGAGCCACCTCTTCAGCCTGCTTCATCTGAACCTCCACAACTTCTGGGAGCTGAAAAGGATATTGTGTTGGATTGTCCAGATCCTGCCTTAGTAATGAAGAGTGTATTCTCCAGCTGCTGGAGATTGCTGACTGTTAGTCACTAGTGGGATTGCCCTGAAGGAAGAAGACCAGGAAGTGGGATATTAGTTTCCAGGGACACTGAGTCCTGAATAACAGAGGTTAACACCACCCACCTCCCATATTCCTTTCATGATCATCTTTTATAACTGACAGTTTACTAACCACTAAGTGGTTACCTAAAACTAGTATCTTTATGATGGAATTAGGAGGTAGAGTAGAGAGAAATGATTAGTTCGAAGAAAAGCCACGAAAAGAGGACTTGTGCTCTTATGGAAAAAAATGAAGTATTGGAAGGAGGTAGAGCTTGGGCCGAGGCAGAAGAGAAGATGAGGTCAGATCTTGGTTATGCCATGAAGCGTTCAAGCAGAAATCTCTACCAGGCCAGCCCAGATCTTAGAAGGATCTTTCAACCAGAAAACATTAATCGATTCAACAGCAGTGGTTTTGCCCTTACTGTATTCTAAATCACAAATCATCCTGGTGGTGGTACAGCAGTGAATAACAACGAAATCCCTAACTCCATTAACAGACAAGCAAATGTTACACAAGACAGAGATGGAAAAATACTCAGTGGGGACAGGGAGGCTTAGGGAGAGACAGCTGATGCCTAGGTCTACGGTGAGTTCCGTGGCTGCAGGAGTTATGGGCAAACTTAGGTTCACAGGCGCCTGGAGCAACATCAGGGTCTAGCCTTCAGTAACACCCCAGTGAGAGCCCCTCTTGCAGACCATGAGAATTACACAGTTTCTCACTCCCTGGGGAAATCTTAGGCGTCGTACATTAGTGTATGCCTTAGGGGATTCTTGTTCAAAGGGAGGCTCAGGAAACACTGGTCCTTTCCCTTGCCTTCAAAGGGCATCTCTACAGTACACGAGGCAGTTGGGAGCCTCATGGTGTTGAGATGCTGAAATGGGAATTCCAGTCCTCTGAAAGTGCAGGAAGTGCTCTTAACTGCTGAACCACCTCTCCAGCCCCTTATCCTTGATTTAAAGACATTATATTTGCATAGTCAGTGCTTTCTAAGAAAAAAAGACTTTCAAAAGTGAAATTAATAAAAATCCACTTTTATCTGCTGTGAATAAAGGTGGATCTGGAAACCTGGATATCGGGAGATTGTTGGAAGTTTTCAAAGCTGTCCAGTTCGTTACAAGTATGTAGGAACAACATCTCAACAGTGGTTGTGCTGTCACTGTGAACTCAGGAACAGGTCAAGAAGGAGACGTCTTTTTATCTTTTTAATGGTACATTATGGCGGCTGGTGAGATGGTTTAGTGGGTAAAGGCACTTGGCCCCAAGCCTGACGACCTGAATTTGATTCTGTATGGCCATCCTCTGTCCTCCACATGTGTGTCAGGGATGTGTGCATCCTCCCTACACACACAAGTAAGTAAATAAATGGAAACTTTAAACAAGCATTTACAGATTCATAGTGTATCTTACTGGTTTCTCTCTTCCTGTTGTATTCTGTATTCTTATTTATGCCTTTTTGGGATGAGTATTGGGCCCAGGACAATGCACATGCTAAGCACATGCTAAGCACATGCTCCCCATGGAGCTTCACTCCAAACTCCTATTTATTTACATTTTTATGAGCCTTTTTCTATGTGAAGCTAAGTATGATAAATCACCCTAAATTTCTCTGGCCATCACCTTTTTAGTTCATCTTGTGAGTGTTTCTTAATGGTTTTGCTAAAGGAAGAACGGCTGTGTTTAAAAGTGTCTGCTGGGGCTGGAGAGATGGCTCAGCGGGTAACAGCACTGACTGCTCTCCCATAAGGTCCTGAGTTCAAACCCCAGCAACCACATGGTGGCTCACAACCATCTGTAATGAGATCTGATGCCCTCTTCTGGGGAGTCTGAAGACAGCTACAGTGTACTTACATGTAACAATAAATAAATATTTGGGCCGGAGCAAGCAGAGGTCCTGAGTTCAATTCCCAGCAACCACATAATGGCTCACAACCATCTGTACAGCTACAGTGTACTCACATACATAAAATAAATCTTTTTTTACGCCTCTGCTCTGGGCTATGCACAGTCTCGGCACACAGCGCGCATGTTCTCAGCCCCAGGGACTCTCTACTGGGTTATTCTTCCCCATTTCCTTGCCACGTCGCTCCTACTCATCCTCAGATCTTAGCTCACAACGAATTTCCTCTGGGAAATGACCTTTAACCCTCTCCTGGTCTGAGCCCTTATGGTTCCCTTTGAATAGCACCTCTTTTTTGTGCTGTCAGTGAGGGCCTGTGTCTAGCTTGTTCGTTCAATAAGAGTTTGCTGAGCCCATGAAATATCAAATCCTTTCCCTGGGAATAAGTCATTGGTGGGAGCTGCATCAATAGTCTTTGGGTAGAATTTCCATTGTAGGAAATTTCTCAATAGAAATTTTTCTATGAGGAATTCCTGCAAGACACTTATGAGATCCAAAACTCAACTTTAATTATTTTCCATTCTCTTTATTCTTCCAGTCTCTGCTTTCCTCTAGTCTCTGGTATCAGAGGGTCCAAAGGACATCGGTGTAAAGCTGAAGGAGGGAAGGCCCACTGCTGAAAAGCAACTGTGTGGGCAAGCAGTTCCCACTGTGCTCACAGCTTACCAGCTCTGCCAGGGACAGCAAACTTGAGACTCCCAAGGTTAAAAAGATCCCAGAGCAAAGCAAATAAAATATTTGCTCTCAGCAAGGAAAATGGCCTTTGGTTCTGAGGACTTGTGACTTGTCAAGGTCAGCAGGTAACAAGTATAGGCTAAGATACCCTGGGCTAGGCATCCCTCCTGAGAGATGCTCAGGGATTTTCACCCTTGGGATTTTCTCAGAAGGATTTGGACACAGCCACAGTGCTCGTGTTCCTGAGATCCCTTGAGTCATTTTCGCTTTATGATGATGCCCGGTACATAGGATGGTTCACGGGAGACCTGAACAACAATACCACCGTCTAGACCATCAGAATCACTCCTCAAATATGTCACGGCACTAGTGTCCTAGGAGTGTCCAACACAGGCTGGGTTGACTTCCCCAGCAGAGTAGCACAGCCTTCCACACACACACGGAATCACTGTACTGATTAAAATGTATGTACTGAGGCAGACAAAGATTCCCTCCATTGTAGCAGGACTGAGAACTTACATGTCAGGCTGAAGCCTGATACAAATTAAACAAACGAGAAACAAACCCTTCTGGAGAGAGCTTATAATGGAAACACTGACGGGATATAATTAGGATCCCGACTTTGATCACCACCTTCTATTGAAGACACCTCCAGTATACAGTAGTTATGTAAAATACCTGTACACTGTTGTCAAGTGGCACTTTAGAAAGGCATCAGGGCAAAGTTAATGTTTAAGAGCCTCAGAACCCATAGTGATGATTAAATGGGGGAGTCGACACGGCGCATACTCTGCTACAAAGGAATTCACAAATGGAGGAGAGCAGAAGGTTGCCAGTGGCCACCTGCTCCAGTCCTATCTGTTTCTCGTTTTCGTCTAGAAGTTCTCAGCCTTCATGGTTGCTGTGCAAGGCCTCATTAAAGAAGTGGTGTGCAGACAGAGTTGGATATCTGGAAGTTTCTCCTCACCAACAGCCCTTCTCTGGAGGGCTGTGCAATCTAGTGCAGCCAAGATAACCCAAGCTCAAAGGAAGTCTATGCGGGGGCAGCACCACAGTCTCTTCTTCCACTGGAGAAGTGGGAAGAGCCTGAGAAACAAAGACCTTAAGAGACGGGTAAGGTTGTCAGGAAGAAACAAATGTGTGACGTGTTTAACGCTCACTGAGCAGAGGGGGACAGAAAACACGCACGGAAGCCCTGAAGCCTTCTGGGAACAAACTGCTATTTGAAGGAAGGAGGACTCCTGGTGAGCAAGAAGTCGGCTCTGAGGATGACTGAGGGAATGTCTAAAGAATGCCTCCCCGAGACACTGGAAATCCCAAAGTCTGCCCAAGCACCAGGAGTTCAGTCAGGTACTTCCAGAGCTGCGTCAATGTCCCCATGACTCCCCCATAACACACCACCACCACTTTTAGGAGATGTGCTACAAATTCAAATCTATTTACAGACTTCAATGTGTTCTTTCCTTTAACCCTCTCTGCAAATACTCTACCCTGGCTCCAGCCCTGAAATGTTACTTAGGCTGAAACTGAAGTTAAGACTTTTATTCTATTTGGTTTAAAAATGTTGTAACAGGGGTTGGAGAGATATCTGAGTGTTTAAGAGCACTGGCCACACTATCAGAGAATCCAGGTTCAATTCCCAGCACCACCTAGTGACTGCCACCAGTCTGTAACTCCAGTTCCAGGGCACCTGACACCATCTTCTGGTCTCCACTAGGAGACAGGCATGCAAGTGGTACACAGACATATATGCAGGCCAGACACACATACTCATAACGTATAGCAAATCTTTTTTAGAATTATAATATTTATTTATTGGCGTGCGTGTGTGTGTGTGTGTGTGTGTGTGTGTGTGTGTGTGTGTATTTCATAGCAGGCATGAGGAAGTCAGAGGACTACTTAGTGGGAATTGTTTCTCTCCTTCCACCATGTGGGTCCCAGGACAGAACTCGGTTTGCCAGGCTTAGCAACAGGCATGGTTACATGTGAGCCATCTCACCAGCCCTACACTAAGCCTTTTAAAGACGCTTACAGATGAGAAGTGAGAAGTAAGCAAACTAACACAAGATCAGCCAAACTTCACTCTTAGGATTAGGCAACCAAACCTTTTCAGGACTTATTGGTCCTTTAATATATATCTTTGACCTCAGCAAGAAGCAAATTTTGGATTTCCACTCAGTGAGAACTGACTGGTCTTAAGGTGCCCAACATCCTGGTAATCTTGGTTCCATGTCTCACTATCTTCTCAGGGAAGGCTGAGTTCAGAAAGGGTGAAAGTGCAATTTAAAACCATCACATCATCCTCTCCAGTATCCTCAATTTCTGTAAGCAGAATTAGTACGAGTTTTCAGTATGCACTGAGTTGTGTGTGCATGTGAACACCAAGTCTAGGGGGGATGCTCTCCACTGGGAATCTACTGAGAAGAGCCTTGCTGGGCGGTGGTGGCGCATGCCTGTAATCCCAGCACTCTGGGAGGCAGAGGCAGGCAGATTTCTGAGTTCAAGGCCAGGCTGGTCTACAGAGTGAGCTCCAGAACATCTGGGGCTATACAGAGAAACCCTGTCTCGGAAAAAAAAGTCCAAAAAAACCAAAAGAAAAGAAAAAAAAAAGAGCCTAGTAGAGAAGGGTCTGTAAAATTCTCTGAAGCACTCCACTAGGCTGGCTTGGTGAGTGGCTGGCCAGCAGGAGCGCTGGTGGAGCTGTCCGCGGTGCTGAAACAGCACAGCTAGGTTCTTTCTTTTAACTCTGGGACCATGATGACTAGCTAGCTGAAGGTCCAGCCCAACTGCCAAAGTTGTGCATATCTTATTTTCTTTCTCAAAACTAACTTATTACTTTGATCTCAGAGAATAACAGATTGTGATCTCTGTATTGCTTACAGAGACGATTCATAGACATTAAAAACTAGAATTCTCCTCTAGAAAGACACTGTCTAATCCACCGTGGTCAGTTTGGGATTCTACAACAAAATGCCAGAGACTATAGGTAGCTTGAGAACAACAGAATTTAGTTCTCCCTTTCTTTCCTCCCCCCTCCCCTTCTTGTTCTAGTTTCTTTTGGTATAGAGCATTACTTAATCACCTTAAGATGGCTTTAAACTCACAACCCTATCTTATTCTTCAGTCAGGATTTAAAAATGTGACATTGCTGGGTGGTGGTAGCTCATGCCTTTAATATCAGCACTCAGCAGAGGCAGGAGGATCTCAGTGAGTTTGAAGTCAGCCTGGCCTACAAAGTAAATTCCAGGACAGACAAGGCTACATAGAAAAACCTTGTCTCAAAAAAAAAAAAAAAAAAACAAAAACCAAACATAAACAAAAAAAAATATGTCATTATGCCTTGTGAAAAGAATTTCTCTCACAGATCTACAGGCCGGAAACCTGAGATTGGAATGCTTGCTAAGCCAGGGTCCAGTGGAGTTCTCATCCGGTTACAGACCACATGGTCTTCTTACAACCTTCATGTGGCACAGAGGAAGGCAAGCTGCTCTGTGGCCTCTTCTTTTAAGGGTGTCATCTCCCTCATAGTCCTACCTCAGATGCTATCGCGGCGAGAACAGACTTCAGTGTTCTCCCCAGTTGAGGCCGGACTACTGACGAACAGTGCCCAGAGCCACAGCCCTGGGCACGCGGGTGTAGAAACGTGACTGCTGCACAATCTGCACCCCAAACCCTTTAAAATTCAATGTGCAGTGTGAGGAAATTTCCAGTCTTCACAGCGTGCTGAATGCTGACACGTTTTCCATGACATCCTTTATTTCCTATTATCAGAAAGGGCAGGATTTCTTCTGAAAAAGAAGAAAAAGGAGATACACAGAATATCGGTTTTAAGTGTTATTTTTGTTCTTGAAAGGGCTTCTCATAGTCTTTCAAAGAGAGCTTTTTTTCCTCCAGGGATTTATTTTGATAGAATTAGCTGAGCCTTGTCAGGGAGAACAAAATTTTTGTGAGCTTCCCATACCAGTAAAATGCCAAATTATATGCTGTAAGTTTCTTGTTTTATTATATCCGGGTCCAGTCAAAGAGAAAAAAGATTTTGAATCCAGAACTATTAGCATTTGGAGACAAAAGAGAGACTTCACCACAGCCATTGCCGGGGGCTGGTTTTCCCAAACCCAGAGGCTCTGTCACTCTGGTAACCTCTCTGCTCTTCCAGACCAGAAAGTTTCACACAGGATAAAGTTCCTCAGCATGGGAACAATTGCCCAGTACTCCCCCACCCTATCAAAACATAAAACTGTAGAGGAAAACCATTACACTTGCAAGAGATTATATTGTTTAGACATGCCTGGCGACACACTTTAAATCCAGCACTTGGGAGGAAGAGGCAGGTGAATCTCCAGGAATTTTAGGTCAGTTTGTTGTTGTTGTTTTTGTTTTGTTTTTGCGTAGTGAGTTCTGGGCAGCCAGGGACCACATACTAAGACTTGGTTTCAAAAGAATGAAAAATAAAATAATAAAAATAAACAAAGGAGGTGATAAGATGTGAGGAAAGGAATTTAGATTTAAGGCCATAAATGTTGCGGCAGGCCGGTCCCTAGCTACTCTGAAGAAAATACCTAAACCTTGCTGGACCACAACTTCCTTACTGTAAAGAGAAGGCAAACATCTGCATGGAGACCGTGACTCTTGAGACTAAAGCTTAGCTGGGGAGATCTTAGTTGGTGCGATGCCTGCTGCACACGCGTGAGGTCCTCAGTTCTGATCCCTAGCACCCGTGTGAAAAGCCAGACAGATGTGCTTGTGACCGCAGAGTTGAGGCTGCCTGGGCCTGCTGGCCAGCCAGTCCAGTGAGGAAACGTCAAATTCAGCAAGAGACGCTGTCTCCAAAAAGAAGGTAGAGACGAACTGAGAAAAACACAGGACACCAACCTCTGGGTATGTGTGTGTGCAGGAACACATCCACACACATGCATGCACACAAATTATCTGCATTAAGTGCCTAAGTAATGTACTGGCTCACACAGAGCAAGCTCGATAAATGGTACGAAGTTATGATTAATGACAAATGGGACTGTACCATCTGAAAGATCAACTTGAGACACCAAGGGAAGATGCCACCCATAGCTAGCAGGTTGCTGGGATGGGGACTTGAGCAGGGACCACACCATGCTATGTCCCACACAGGCATGGAGTGCTGGTTTGCATAAGGCTGTTCTCTCTAAGGTCATCAATTACATTTGAATGCTTGGTCAACAGGAAATGGCAACACAAAAGGATTGGGAGATGTGGCCTTGCCACTGAGGTTTCAGAAGCCCAAACCAGGCCTAGAGCCTCACTCTTCTTGCTGCCTGTGGATCTGGATACAGAACTTTCCGTTCCTTCTCCAGGACCATGGCGGCCTTCAATACACCATGCTTCCCACCATGATGATAATCGACTGAGCCTCTGAAACTATATGTCAACCCCGATCAAATGCATTCCTTTATAAGAGCTGTCATGGTCATGGTGTCTCTACAGCAATAGAACATTGACTAAGACACATGGTAACCAAGGATTTTTCTTTTAAGTGCGATGGCAAAGCTACAACCAGGGGACTACAAACACTTTGACCAGGGGACTATGTTAATTAGGTTTATATTTTTAAAATGCTAATTAGGAACTGGACATAGTAGTATATTCTTGTAATCTTAATACTTGGAAGGTAGAGGCAGGGGGATCAAGAATTCAAGATCATCCTCAGTGGGCTGGAGAGATGGCTCAGTGGTGAAGAGGACTGACTGAGCTTCCAGAGGTCCTGAGTTCAATTCCCATCAACCGCATGGTGGCTCACAACCATCTGTAATGGGATCTGATGCCCTTTTCTGGTGTGTCTGAAGACAGCGACAGTGTATTCATAATAAATGAATAAATCTTAAAAGAAAAAAGAAAAAGAAAGCCCAAAAAACACCAAATATATATAAAGATAATCCTTAGCTACAAAACAAGTTCAAAACCAGTTTGGCTACATGACAACTTGTCTCAATGCTACCCTACCCCTACCCACCCCCAAGAAGGAAATAAAATAGGACTTTGGCTGCTGCTGGTGTGTGTGTGTGTGTGTGTGTGTGTGTGTAAAACAGACTACAGTTGAACAATCAGGAGGTTTTCCACATGTCTAGGCGAGAGCTGGCAGGGGAGAGGAAGGGATGACATAGGGGTAAGATGGACTCTGTCTTCATGGTGGAGTTGGCAGGGTGCTATATTGGATACATTTCCCGTTAGAGAAAGGAGGACACTGGGTAATATTTAGGCTTAGCTGGGAGAGTGGAAGAGGCAGAAGAGAGACCAGCCAGGCAGGGACTGGAAGTTGGACCTCAGAGACGTGAAGAAGGCATCTTCACTATCATCCCATAAAGTCACAGGAGTATGGAAGAGGGGCAGAATGGTGAGAACAAACACCAGAGAGACTGGCAGGTTCAACCACTGGTCTCAAGCATTTCCCTGTAAAGCTGTCTGGGGAGTTGGCCGGAAGCAGAAGTTGAGTCCGAGGTCCGAGAACCTTCACTGATTTCATTTCTCAGATAGCGGTATCTAACAAAGCATGCTCGTGGGGCTCTTTCAGCAGAGAGGGGCAAACTAGCATGCAGGAGAAGAAGGGGAGGGTTCAGCGGCAAGAGGAGGAGGTGGGATCTGAATGTAGACAAGGGTCGGCCTCAGACACAAGGCTTGAGAGGAAGAAAGGCTGAGGCAGATGCCAGGGAGAGTGGAATCACCGCCTCGTGTAACTCCGGTATTACTGCAGTGCGCCAGGCACCGGGGAGAAGGATACACTGTCAGTGTAAGGTTTCACCGAGCAGTACCGGCAAGCTGGGTTGTTTTCCTTCTGATTTCTTTCCCACTGACTCTTCCTATGGTCCCTCTGGTCTCTCTAGCCAGGCTCCAGCTCGGACATCGCATGCTAATGAGACAGTCCTTGGTCCAATCTCAGGCGCTTGTTTCTGAATAGTCAATCTGGCACCTTACCAGCACCCAAGAGCTTCGGGTTTTCTGACAATTAAATAAAAGGCCTAGGCTTTTAACAATCACCCACCAGCTCTACTGTTCAGTTTGGCTTCGTGTCATGTTAACAAATGGGAAGGATGGGAGGCGCTGAAAAAGAACGAATGAAAAAGGACACACCCTCCCTCCCGTGACTGCCAAACCATAGTTCAGACAGCAAGACTCAGAGGCTCAGTTTCCAGGAGAATGGACCAGGATAAGATGTCATGACAAGTCCCACACCGAATGGGGGGGGGGCACCCACTACAATGCACACACGCCCTGGCCAGATCAGATCTCTCACTGCCCCAGAACTTGCAAAGGAGCCTAAGTGGGTGGCCAGCTAACCCCAGAGATCTATTGTCTTCATCTCCCCAGTGCCAGGATCACATGTACCCTGGGGCACCTGACTTTTGTTTCCTCACACCTGGCTTTTTAAATGTGGGTTCTGGGGATCATACTTAGGTCCCCATGACTGTGCTGCCTGCCACCTCTCCTCCTCCATTCCCCCCCACACATGCTCCCCCCCATAAGTTTTTTATTTGTTCCTTATTACAGATGTTTGTGAGTCACCATGTGGTTGTGGGATTTGAACTCATGACCTCCTGAAGAATAGTCAGTGCTCTTAACCACTGAGCCATCACACCAGCCCTATTACCCACTTCTTATTCATTTATTCATTTGTTTACTGTGTAGGGTTGGGGATGGAGCCCAGAGCAGTGTGCCCATTCAGCACCCTCCCCTGGATCGCTTGTTCATGCTGCCACACTCATTCCAAGACTTCCCAGGGCCATCCTGGACCCCTGGTGGTCAGTCACACAGCTATGATCTGTCTGCTTTCTATCAGTCTCATAGCTCTTTCTTCTAGTGTGTATCTCCCTTTAATGTGATTACTATCAGTTTAAATCCCTCAGACTGTGTTATAAAAGCCCTAAATTCAGAATCAGAGTCTTTTCTAAAACAAAAAATTTTTTTAAAGCAATAGCAGCTTGTCTTAGTTCATACCAAACAAAAGCCCCACTTCGAACGAAGCTTCGGGGCTCTGAAAGACATTGAAAGATGAAAGAGGCAGAAGACGGGTCAGCAATCAGTTTTTGTGACATCCTGCCAGCACTGTGGAGCTTCGCAGATTCACAGGGGACATCGGAGGCACTGAGACGGCAGAGATTGTTGTGGCAGAAGCAACTGGAAAACGTCCTGAGCCTGAAACACAGACAGATTAGCATCACTGGGGCGGACAGTAATGACTAGTACTTAGAAACGCCAGAGGCTCATTCTGCCAGTTAAGACAAGGAAAAAACACATTTCCAGTCTCCTAAGACCTCAGATACTTCCAGGCTCTGAGGGCAAGCACCGCCCCATGGATTTTGCAGCAAGGCTGGGCAGTCCCCTTGTGCTGAGAGGAGAATCTTTGCCAGACCTGCTCTGAGCAGCATAGCCAGGGAGGCTGAACACACAGTCACAAGACACCTCCTGGAGGTTAAGTTAGTGATGACTCAATATATAATTCAGTGCAACCAAGCCTTCAGCGGCTCTGGGTACCAGGCTTATTTTAGTGGTACCAGGTAAATGACTTCTCTCAATGCTCAGAGGTTCAACAAATGGGTTTTGAGACACATTTTATGTTTTACCTTAGAAGGATAATTAGAATTTCCATCACTGGCATCAGGATAAAGTACTTTTGTCCTGGCATGTTTTTTTTTTCTAGGAAACAAACAAAACCTTTGGCAAAAGGAAAAATCTCTGAAGGTCTGCTGTTCTCCTCGGGAAGGGTCTGCACTTTCCCTGTACCAATCTGATGAGCGAAGTAAATGTGGTTATCTGGCCCGACTTAAGGGAGGCCCTAGTGAACCATGTAAAACTGCAGAAGGGTAGGATCCGACCGGGCGGTGTAAACCTTGTGACTTTAGGCCTAAGTGAATTTAAAACCCAGAAGCGTTCTAGAGTTGAGTTAGCCCACCCAAATTTGACCAACAGCGAACATGGCTGCATTCCAGGTCCCAAAACCAAAGGGAGATGTAAAACGGGTTCTCTGCTCTCTGGAAGTCCTGACTCCTACAGCTGAGAAGGTACCACGGGCAGAGCAAACGGCGCAATGAAATGCTTCCGTACCCTGAGCTTCAGAGTTCGGAAATGGGGAGAACCAATGTTGGTTGGAAGAGTTCCTGGGAACAAGTGCTACCATGGGTCTAATAACGGCTTCTATTGACCTGCATGCACTGCCACCGTTCTTGCTGTGTTTTTGTATGTACGCCATTCTTTAAAACAGTATGCAGACGTAGTTAAATGCACTTGTTGGCTTGGAACCAGCCTGCCTGGATTTCAAACCTGGCTTGAGCATTTCTAGAAGGATGATCTTTCGTGACTTGTCCTTTCTGCTTCCTTTTCTTTTTCTTCTTCTTATGTATTTACTTTACATGCCAACTCATCAAAGCTTCCCCCTGCCTCTTCCTAGTCCCTCCCTCTCACCCCTCCTTCCCTCACCATCCACCCCTCCTCCCCTTCTCCTCAGGAAAGGGAAGGCTCCCATGGACATCAACCAGCCTTGGCAGATGACGTTGCAGCAAGACTAGGCTCATCTTCCCCTGCTGAGGCTGGACATGGCAGCCCAGTCAGGAGAAAGAGATCCAAAGGCAGGCCATGTAGTCAGAGGCAGCCCCTCCTCCACTGTAGGAGTCCCACGTGAAGACTCAGCTGCAGAACTGTTACCTATGTGCAGAGGCCCTAGCTCTGTCCCATGCATGCTCTCTGGTTGGCAGTTCAGTCTCTGTGAGTCCAGGTTAGTTGATTCTGTAGGTTTTCTGTGGTGTCTTTGTCCTCTCTGGCTCCTTCAATCCCTCCTCCCCCTCTTCCACAGGATTCCCCAAGTTCTACTTAATGTCTGGCTGTGGGTCTCTGTATCTATTTCTATCAGTTGCTGGGTGAAGCCTCTCTACTGAGTTATGCTAGGCCTTCGTCTGCAAGTGTAGCAAAGTATCCTCAATAGTGAGGGGTGGGCTCCCTCTCATGGTATGGATCTCAAATTGGGCCAGCCATTAGTTGGCCTTTCCTGCAAATTCTGCTCTATCCCTGACCCCTGTACATCCTGCAGGCAGGACAAATTGTGGGTCTAAGGTTTTATGCCTGGATTGGTGTGCCAATCCCTCCCTTGGAAGTCTGGTCTTGTAACAGGAGATGGCTGATTCAGGCTCCACATCCCCCATTGCTAGGAATTAGGGTCAACCTCATAGATTCCCGAGGGTTTCCAGGTTTCTAGCTCACAACAAAAGTGCCCCCCAATCCAGTTGTCTCTCCCAGTATTCTCTCCCTCCATTCTCTCCTACCTCATTGCTCATGCCCCCCCACACACACATTCTGTGCCCTCCCTCCATCCACCTATTGTCTAATCCATCTGGTGTCTAATCTGTTTCCTTTTCTCAATGAGACTTAAACATTCCCGCCTTGAAGCCTCCTTGTTGCTTAGCTCCTTTAGGTCTGTGGTTTAGCTTGGTTACCCTGTACTTTGTGATCATGTCCACTTACAAGTGAGCATACCATGGGTATCTTTTTGGATCTGGGTTACCTCACCCAGGATGTTCTTTTCTAGTTCCATCCAACTGCTGGCAAATTTCATGATGTCATTGTATTTATTTGCTGAGTAGGATTTCATTGTATAAATGTGTAAGTTTTCTTTATCCGTTCTTTGGTTGAGTGACATCTAGGTTGTCCAGTTTCATGAACATAGTTGAGCAAGTGCACTTATGGGATCCTGGAGCATATTTTGGGTGTATGCCCTGGAGTGGTGTAGCTGGGTCTTGCTATTCCCAGCTTTCTGAGAAACAGCCCGATTGATTTCCAAAGTGGTTGTACAAGTTTGTCCTCCCACCAGCAGTGGAGGACTGTTCCCCTTGCTCCACATCTTCAACAGCATGAGTGATCACTTGAGCTTTTGCTCTTGGTCACTTTGACTGGTACAAGGTGGATGTTGATCATCTAAGTGCTTCTGGACCATTAGAGAGTTGTCTGTTGAGGATCCTCTGTTTAAATCTGTGCCCCGTTTTAAAATTGTGTTATTTGCTTTTTGATGTCTAGTTTCTTGAGTTCTTTATATATTTTGGATTCCAGCCCTCTGTGAAATGGGGAGTTGGTGAAAATAAATATTTTCCTATTCTGTAGGCTACCATTTTGTCCTATTGACGGTGTCCTTTGCTTTACAGAAGCTTTACAGTTTTATGAGGTGCCACACACCTTTAGACACTTGATTTTTGATAAAGAATCCAAAAGTATACAATGGAAAAAGGAAAGCATCTTCAACAAATGGTGCTGGTCTAACTGGATGTCTGCATGGAGAAGAATACAAATAGATCCATATCTATCACCCTGCACAAAACTCAAGTCCAAGTGGATCAAAGATACGTTAACATATAACTGGATACACTAAATCTAATAGAAGAAAAAGTGGGGAGTATCCTTGAATCTCTTGGCACAGGAGACAACTTCCTGAACAGAAAACCAAGAGCACAGGCTCTAAGATCAATAATTAATAATGGGACCTCTGCTTCCATTTGTTATAAAATGGGGTCAATAACAGAATCTACTTTATAACATTCTTTTTCTCCTTTGTAAAACTGATGACAAATTATCTTATGTGCTGCACAACCTAGAACATGCAAACACTTTCTCACAATTATGATCAGTATTCTAGTTTTCATTGTATGTGCTATTGAAAACCTGGCAAATCACACACACACACACACACACACACACACACACACACACACACACGAAGGAATCCAACAGTTAAAGCTAAATAATTGGGTTTTTTTCCTCCCCTCTTTGGTGGTCAAGTCAGCTTCTGCTGATGGGAAATGAAATGCAAAGCCCTCAATGAGATTCATTTAACAAGGAAGACTAATTTTCCTTCTGAGTATCAAGATTAACTTAGAATAGCACAGAACCTGCTTGTCTATCAGTCACCAAAGCTCTCGAATGGAGGAAAGTAAGAGCACTGTGGAAATGACACTGTTTCTGTAGAATTTAACTCATAATTCATATGAACATGGTCCAAGACACTAGCGAGGCAGCCACACCTCTCTGAGGGCCCATTACCAGGATGTCTCTCCCGACTGCTTCTGTGAGGCCTACTCTCCACCGGCCAGGCTTACCCTGGCCCTTTGGACTCTTTGTAGCTCCATGCCAGGCTGAGTTATAATCTTCAGAGAATCTTGGTTGAACCCAAGGATAACATACCATCTAAAAACATGTTCTCAGAGTGTGGAGGCCATTCCTATAGGTTGCGTTATATATTGGCTCCTGTGGGAGATCCTTCTTCTGTAGCAAGAGAATTGTAGCTTGTAATGTCACTCTGAATACTTCTTTTTCCTGTGAGTCCCCCACACATATAAGGATTTGTTTTAGGGTTTCCATTGCTGTGAAGAGACCATGACCAAGGCAACTTTTATAAAAGACATCACTGGGGCTGGCTTACAGGCTCTGAGGTTCAGTCCATTATCATCATGGTGGGAAGCGTGGCAGAGTGCAGGCAGGCAAGGCACAGGAGGAGCTGAGAGTTCTACAACTTGTTCTGAGGACAAACAGGAGAAGACCGGCAATCTCAGGCAGCTCTCTTTCACAAAGGTGAAGCCTGAGCATAGATGGAGACCTCCAAAGCCCACCCCAATAGTGACACACTTCCTCTAACAAGGCCACACCTCCTAACAGTACCACTCCCTATGGGCTAAGCAGACTCATAACCATCACACAATTCAACCACCATTTTTCATGGTTTGGCCAAAATATTCTAGAAACTCTCCATCTGGACCAGTCAATTCACTGCTATGATATAATCCTCATCTTCATATAAAGGATCAGACCTATGGTAGACCCTATATGCTCTGGCCACTCTACCAGTCTCTTTTGTGCCAGTCAATTCAAACGGTAACATGACCACATCTGACACCCCACCAAGCTGACCTGAGGGCCAGGCTCCCTAGGTATTACCACACAAGGCCTGTGGCCATGTGCCAGCCCATGAGAAACTGCAGCAGGCTACATGGGTGCCCCAGATCTGGACACTGGGAATTATTTAATTAGAAAAACTTAATGTATATAATGTACTCAGTAAAATTTCAGTTTATCATATAACATTCTTCCTGGGGAATTTATCTAAAGTATATGTCACAGGATCTACAGAAGTTGAGGACAGTTCTCTAGAACATCTGGCTCTGTCTGGGGAGACAATGGTAGTATGGAACATAGAAATTTATTGAAAGCTTTTGTCCTTGAAAGTCTCATATCTAAGCCATTTAGTTGGCAGGTCATTTTACGTTGGCTATCTTAACTTTTTGCACTATCTTAATGTGGAATATTTTTGGAGTATTAGTTCCAACTTAATTATTTTGTGTGTGTACTCACATGTTCATGTGGGTGCACATGAGTGTGAAAGTATAGATTGTGTGTGTGTGTGTGTGTGTGTGTGTGTAGAGGCCAGAGGACAACTCTGGGTCTTGTCCCTCAGAAGCTATTCACCTTGCTTTTGAGAGCTCTCTCACTAGCCTGGAGCATGCCAAGCAGCTTAGGCTAGATGTCCAGTGAGCACCAGGCCTATCTACCTACCTCTGCCTCCTCATGGCTGGCTATATTAGCCAAGGGTCCCTAAAGAAAGTATGACTCATTGTCTCACATAGAGGAGAGCTTGATTATCTTTCAATCTTTCACCATTTTCTTTTTAACGTTGTTTTGAGGGAGTGGGGTGGGGAGGGATTTCAAGGCAGGATCTTTCTTGGCTGTCCTGGAACTCACTCTGAAGACCTGACTGGCCTTGAACTCACAGAAATCTGCCTGCCTCTGCCTCCCACGTGCTTGGATTAAAGGCATGCACATTGTGTGTGTGCACATGTGTACATGTGTGTATGCATGCACATGTAGAGGTCAGAGGACAACTAAGTGAACTTGGTTCTCTCTACCTTTACGTGGTATGTGGGTTTGGGAGACAGAACTCACATCATCAGGTTTCACAATAAGTGCTTTTATGAGCTGACCCATGTCCCCATTCCTCATGTATCATTTTATAACCACGATGAAGTTCTAACCAACAAAATGAGTTTACAGTAACAAGAGTGTGCAGAGGAACAACTGAACACTTGCACAACAATGCAGAATGAACACTTATATTCACACTTGCTTGCATGATGTCAAAGGAATGAGTCTAAAGGAGAGAGCGATGATTCTGGCCCAAACTCAACCTGCATTAAGTCAGGCCTTGTCCTACTATGAACTGCAAAACTATCTCTTAAAGAAATCCAGGAGAGCCTGTCACTGAGATGGTATCTCCAGCCTCTTCTCTCCTTGGCTCTGACTGAGGCTGTGTCCTTGTTCTCTTGGTGCAGCAGGTTTTGGAGGAGACTCAAGTAGGAGCCAGGGACGTCATCTCCAGCAATCACTGCTTGCATCTTCATGCCTTGGGACTTGAAGATTAGGCATCTTTCCTTCCTGCTAGGTGCAGATAGAAATGTCAGATGGATTATTCTGGTTGACTTGGTTTGGGTTCCTAAAACAATGCCTATAGCCAAAAGGATATGATTCACACAGGCTACATTCTGATCTCTTTGACACTGGAAATCAGATGTATGCCTAAACCCAGCATGGTGATGTAAGCTTTTAATCCCAGTACCTCCCTGGAGGTGGAGACTGGCAGATCTCTGAGTTTGAGACCAGTCTGGTCTACACTGAGAAACTCCCCCTCTCAAACAAAACAAAACAAACAAACAAACAAAAAAAAAAACCACAGCAGAGGTCTATCTACAAGCTGAGCAGAAAAAGCTCATTCAGGTAAAGTGCTTGTTTTGAAAGCATGAGGCCCAGCCTAGATGCCCCTCACCAGAGGAATGGATATAGAAAATGTGGTGCATTCACACAATGGAATACTACTCAGCTAATAAAAACAATGACTTCATGTAATTCTTAGGCAAATGTATGGAACTAGAAAATATCATCCTGAGTGAGGTAACCCAATCACAAAACAACACACATGGTATGCACTCACTGATAAATGAATGTTAGCCCAGAAGTTTGGAATACCCAAGATACAATTCACAGACCAAACGAAGCTCAAGAAGAAAGAAGACCAAGGTATGGATACTTTGGTCCTTCTTAGAAGGAGGAACAAAATACCCATGGGAGGAGATACAGAGACAAAGTGTGGAGCAGAGACTGAAGGAAAGGCCATCCAGAGACTGCCCCACCTAGTGATCCATCCCATATACTGTCACCAAGCCTAGACACTAATGTGAATGCCAACAAGTGCTTGCTGACAGGAACCTGATATAGCTGTCTCCTGAGAGGTTCTTCCAGACCTGACAAATACAGAGGTGAGTGCTCTCAGCCAACCATTGGACTGAGTACAAGGTCCCCAATGGAGGAGCTAGAAAAGGGACCCAAGGAGCTGAAGGAGCTTTCAGTCCCATAGGAGGAACAACATGAACCAACCAGTGCCCCCAGAGCTCCCACGGACTAAACTACCAACCAAGGAGTACACATGGAGGGATCCATGGCTCCAGCAGCATATGTAGCAGAGGATGGCCTTGTTGGACATCAAAGGGAGGAAAGGCCCTTGTCCCTAAGAAGGCTCGATGCCCCAGTATAGGGGAATATCAGGGCAGGAAAGCTGGAGTGGGTGGGTTGTTGAGCAGGGGGAGGCGGGAACAGGATAGGGGGTTTTCAGAGGGGAAACCAGGAAAGGGGATAACATTTGAAATGTAAATAAAGAAAATATCTAATAAAAAAAGAAAGGAAGGAAAAAGAAGAAGGCGGGAAGCCCAACACCCACATAAAAAGCTGATCAGGGCCACACACATCTGTAATGCCAGTGTTGAAGAGGCAGATCTGTGGGCCTCACTGCCAGGCAATCTAGCAGAACCAGGGAGCTTTAGCTACAGTAAGAGAGAGCCCCTGTCTCAAAGAAAACAGTAACTGAGGAGGGCACTCACTGTCAACCTCTAGCATGCATCAGACACGTATATACAGGTGGACACACACAAGTGCATTCACCACACACACACACATACACACACAGTATGTCTACAGGGAAATCATTGTTTAACATCAATTACAAAAGACTAACTCGGCCCCTTGACTTCCAATATGCAGCAATAACTGCATATCTTTTCTCCATAATTAATTCCAAAAGTGTTTTTTTAACACAATTCAACTGAATCACATACAATTAGAAAAATACCACTTCCCTCCAGCGAGTGGGAGACAACCTAAAGATAGAAACACCACTTTTATATCCTACTGTGTTCTCTAATTACAGGTGGTTTGCATTCTTCCCATTCAAGACTGGATGAGGCTCATCAGGACCTAATAGCCTATGTCTAAATTATAGATTGTTCCTACTAAACATGCTTAAGGCACAGAAGTGGAAAGAAAAAATCAAATAATCACAATTTAAATCACATTTAAGAGTGGCAAAGGTGGAAAATAACCAACGGTTAGTACGGACCTGAGTGCTTCCTGTCAGGCAACAATTATAGAGTCCTTTCCAAGTCTCTCTGTCCCGTCTCTCTGTGTCTCTGTGTGCATCTCTCTCTGTCTCTGTCTCTCTATCTCTGTGTGTCTCTGTCTCTTTCTGTGTGTCTGTTTCTCTTTTATCTCTGTCTCCTCTGAAACTACTGGAGAAAGATTCTTAGCCATGTCTTCAGAGGGCTCAAAGCTTGCTAGCTTTGTAGAATATCAAAACCATGTCTGCAAGGGTCAGAACTTCTCTGGTTGCAGTTTCACTTTTTCCTTCAGACTCTAGTCAACTGGGTTAACAGGAGATGGTAACCAATGTCAAGACCTTGTTAAGCTACATCCTCTGAATTAGTCTGAAGACACACCCTCAATGGACCTGTGCACTAGAGGTTGTCATTTACCACACACTCTGTCTCTTTATGTCTCTCTCTGTGTCTCTGTGCATCTCTGTCTGTCTATGTTTCTGTCTCTCTGTTTCTCTGTCTCTATCTGTGTGTCTCTGTCTCTCTGATTGTCTCTGTCCTACAAACTGACAACCTATGAATTAATGAGAGATGGAGGCAGTATGGACCTGTCCCAAGATTCCAGGTTGCATCCTAGAGCACGGTGCTAGACCGAGGGTGGGGGGGTTATCACTTTGATTGGGGAAGCAGTACAGAAAAGAAAGGCTTCACCGGGCGGTTGTGATGCATGCCATTAATCCCAGCACTCTGGGAGGCAGAGGCAGGCAGATTTCTGAGTTCGAGCCCAGCCTGGTCTACAGAGTGAGTTCCAGGACAGCCAGGGCTACACAGAGAAACCCTGTCTCGAAACAATCAAATCCAAAAAAAAAAAAAAAAAAAAAAAAAAGGCTTGGGAGAAAACAATCTTGAGGTAGTTCTCTATTCTTTGATTTCTCTTGAATTCCAGCCATAAATTTTGTGATTTCAACTTCACACAAATTTAGACATAAGGCCAGGTATTCATCCAGATGCCTCTCCATATATCTGAATTATCAGACCATCATCGATCTGAGATAGACGGGGGCAACTGGAGAGATGACTGTGTAACAAAGGTGTGTGTTGTGTGAACTTTTCCTGAGGAGACACAGGCTTACTCACACCAGATAGGGCACCACCAACAGAGCAAGTGCGAGTCCACCAAAGTGAATTTGGCAGGCCAATGAGTTTATTAGGCTTACTTATAAAGCACAGGTATGGGGGGTACTATCAGGCATATGGGTGACCTCAAACAGTTGTATCACAGAAAAGTTCTACCCCGCATGCATGACAGCTTCCCCATCATTTCTCAGGCGGTGTCCCCACCTGCAGTTACCTTCTTGCCTTCTGTGTCCTCTAGCACCTCCTGGGACCCCAGGGCCATATGCAATCAGGTCATAATTACACATCGCTGGCAGGGGCCTCATGAGAGTGGCCAAGATCTCAAGTGATTGCCTACTCACCCTCCCTATGCCTTCTATGAAGGGATGTCCACAGGCTCCAGCTCAAGGGTCTCTGATGAGGAGTGACAGCTGCCTCTGATGAAGATGGCAATGGGAATGGGGGGCAGTGATCACATGTCATGAAATGTCACAAAGGTGAAATGTCACCTTCTGCTTTCGGATGATAGCATAGAAAGCCACTTGGTCTTCTTTACCAGATCAAGGCTGGAGACCAAAAATGAATAAGAAAGCAAGCAGGGCTGGGGATGCGGCCCAGTGACGGATGTGTGCTTAGCATCCATGTGTGCTTAGGCAGTGTGTTATAAGCATGAAAGCATGAGGAAAACTAAATAAGTAAAAATGGTGCATGCATGTGTGTGTGTGCGTGTGTGTAAACACAAACTTTATATGCTGACTTTTTTTATTCTGAGGATTTCTCTTAGACTCTAATCTGAGTAATTACAGTATAGTCATCTATCTTTCCATATCAGGCCTACATTAGTCAGAACTCTTTTAGATGGAAACAATTCCTACTCAAATCAAGTGGTGAAACCACCAGGAATAGTCTGCCCCATTTTAGATCAGAATTCAGTACAAGATCTCTATCTAGAGAATTAAACTAGGTCATTAGAATCCCTCTGTCTCTGTCTCTCTCTATCTCTCTCTGTTTCTGTCTCTCTCTGTCTCTCTGTCTCTGTCTCTGTCTCTGTCTCTGTCTCTCTCTCTGTTTCTCTCTCTCTCCAAGATTTCTTTGTGTAGCCCTGGATGTACTGGAACTCTGTAGACCAGTCTGGCCTCGAACTCACAGAGATCTGCCTGCCTCTGCCTCCCCAGTGCTGAGATTAAAGGCATGTGCCACCACCTCATGGGAAATTATTTTTTAATTCATAGAGGGAATAACAGAAAGTTCACATTGCATATACCCAGAGAAAAATAAATATTCTAGCTCTTTAGACACAAAACAAGAAAAACATCAAGCAGAAGATTAAGAAACACATCATATTTTAGTAGTTAACAATTTTTCTCAATAAGGACTTGCTAAAGTTGGTTTCCAGCGTTGTACTACCAGCTCCTGTCTTGAAGGGAGTCCATTGTATAGTGAATTGATATGCCCATTATGTTTGAGCAACATTCTGTATTGATTTATCCAGACACTATCTGCCCTATGGGTAACACGTAGACTCGCCAGCCTTCACACTTGGAGGCACTGCGAAAATATCAGCGACAACTCCTTGTTGCCAGCACGGCTTATTTTCTTCTAGTAAATGACCCTGTATCTGTCTTCCTGCTTTGTGCACTTTTGGAAGAATCTCTTTGACACAAGGATGGCTGAAGGCAGCGACAAGGATGGCGTGGGCCTCTGCTCTCGAGGAGAATCCCGGGGCTGTATGCAAACAAGGGGCTGAGCAGAATATTTTTTTTGAATAATTGAGAATTACATACATGAATAAACTTGGATCTGAAAAATGTTGTCACAGATGGAAAAAGCCCTTGACTCATCAGCTAAGTTGCCTGGAGTGAAGACCCAGTCCTGGCTAAACATGAGATTTGTCGCTTAAAATATGCTAAGGCTTCTAAGCAAAACAGGCATTTAAACCCCAGGCCGTGGCTTGCTTCTGCTCACACTGGGGACGTGTTTGTGCGAAGATCGAAGCAGACGCCAAAAGGCCAACATGAAACTATGGGTGATAAGCGTTGTTTTCTGATTCTTTGGGAGTCTTGAAATCTACTATAAGGCAAGAAACAAGTTTATTGATCAAATCCAAACAAGATTAATATCTTCTGTTTTGCAAATTTCCCTTTAGGATATAAAATAGAATCTCTCTCTCTCTCTCTCTCTCTCTCTCTCTCTCTCTCTCTCTCTCTGTGTGTGTGTGTGTGTGTGTGTGTGTGTGTGTGTGTGTGTGTTTCAAGACTGGGTTTCTCTGTGTAGCTCTGGCTGTCCTGGAACTCACTCTGTAGACCAGGCTGGCCTCAAACTCAGAAATCTGCCTACCTCTGCCTCTGCTTCTCAAATGCTGGGATTAAAGGCATGTGCCACCACTGCCTGGCCAATTCCAGATTCTTAAAAGATGCATCCTTATGCTTCTGCTCCTCTAGAACCACTCCTGGTACCAACTTCTGTATTAGTCAGGGTTCTCTAGAGTCACAGAACTCATGGGATGTCCCTATATGTTAATGGAATTTATTCTGATGACTTGCAGTCTGTAATCCAACTAACCCAACCATGGACAGCTGTGGATGGGAAGTTCCAGCATCTAGTAGTTGTTCAGTCCCGTGAGGTTAGTTGTTTGAACTGGCCTTTTAGGTTCCAACAGATGCAGGCAAGTAAGCACAAGCAGGCGAAGAAGAGTGAGCCTTCCTACTTCCACGGTCCCTATCTAGGCCTCCAGCAGAAAAAGCTGGCTCAGACTATAGTGTGTACTACCACGCCCGCATGTGGGACTTGTTTTGTCTCAGGCTGAAACAAAAACCAAACCAAACCAAACCAAACAAACAAAAAAGAATCTGGAATTGGCTTAATAATTTGCCAGCACCTTCTAATTCACCAGCACCTTCAAGTACTGAAACCTCTCCAGACACTCTCTCTCTCTGGTAACTCCATGGTAGAAACTTAAAGAAGCTAATGCTTTTGATTATCTTGATCCATCAATTGTAACTTGATGAATTAGGTGACCTGGTATACAAATTTTTTACAATTTGGGGGGGGGGGCAGGGAATTATTTTGTTAGCTTGTTGCTTGTAGTATCTCTGGACAAATGGATGAAGGAAAAGGAGGAACTATATGATAAAATCGAACATCTCCAGATGTAAATAAAAGGTTTAAGATGTAAATCTAAAGGTTTCTAATGCTCTTGAGGAGAATCTTCTCTCCAGCAGCCATAGAACTTGAGTTGCAGGAAATCAAACTGAAGCCCTCATTATAAGGTTGGCTGAATTACAGCAAAAATTCAAGTCTCAGACTCAGTGGGTGTCAGCAGTTAAAGTAAGGGCATTAGTTGGCAAAGAATGGGATCCTATTGTAAGACCCCCCCCCCAAAAAAAAACCGAGGGCGCCCCAGCTTCGGACGCCTCGGAAGGCAACATCCATATCACTCACGAGAAACAGTATTGATGCAATAACATGAGGATTTCTTTTATTCCAGAGCTCTGGGGTCCACAGCCGTACACCACACAGGGGTAGAGGACTGTGGGACCCCGTGCAACTGAAGTCAGGGGTATTTAAAGGGGAAAATCACAAGACAAGGGGTGGAGAACACAATTCACAAGGCAAGGGGTAGAGGACACAATTTACAAGACAAGGGGTGGAGGACAAATTATGCATGGAATGGGGAAGTACAGAATGAGGAAGTCAGGCAATATTTTATGCCTTAAGGGAGGTTAGAGATTATCTGGAGCAAACGTCCTTGGAGCACTGTATAGTTAAACATTGGAACTAGAACAGGATGGGCTATCTTTCTTAAGCTGAAAGCAGAAAAACAAGTTACTCTGCGCTGGGTTGTTTAGGGGGTCTAAAAACATTGAGTTGGGGTGGGGGGGTCTCTCATTCCCCACTCCTTCTTTTGTTAATAGTTCTAATCTTAGAACTATAGAACTAAATCTCTGACTCTATATATTCTGGATTATCCTGCCCTAATCTCTGATATTGTTGGCATAGCATAAGAATCTGCACAGCACTTATACATTCCCTAATAAAAACTATTAACTGGTTAATCACACAGGTTCCAATTGTAAGCAAAAGGAGTAAAATTATAAAGGGACTCAGCAAATCAGAAAGCATGGTGGCCAAGAGTACAAGATAAGGGCCTTTCCACCAAGTCTCAAGGTTTTCTGCGCAGTGGCATCTAACGTAGACCGAATCTCCAACTTGGAAACAATGTGGGACTTGCAAGTCTCTTTCTCCTGAGTAGGCCTCCCGGAGCTGTGTCCATGCTCGCTGCCTCGCCCACTCGAGCCCCTTGAGCCTAGAGAACAAAGGCCTGAAGAGCACAAAGGGTAGGAGAGCTATTTGATCATTAACACCAGTCTCTGTGGTCAATTTGGTGAGGGTTTCTTTCATCAGGGTTTCAGCAACTGTTCCTGAAGCCTTCTTATACAGATCCAGTCACCTATCTGGAAGCAGTGAGGAGTCTCTGGCATGCCTGGAACATTTAAGGCAAATCACAGATTGTGGGACACCTCCTGGGAGGGCCCAGTAGACACCAAAGGAGTTGGGGTATCAAAGAGGAGCTCTAGGGAGGTCAGGTTAAAATGGTAGAGGTTCAGAAACAAGGGGAGAGGTACCACCCAGCCTGAGCCAGTCTCCAAGGTCAATTTAGTTAAGGTCTCTCATAGGGTTTTGTTTATTCTCTCTACCTGTCTTGAGCCCTGGGGACAGAAGTCCAATAATGTTTCCAACTAGTCCCCCAATATCTCTGTCAATTTCTGACTTACCTTAGAAACGAAAACAGAACCACTATCTGATCCAATTACCTTGGGCACTCTGAAACTTGGAAAATTTTCTTCTAGTCTTGGCAGCTGTTTCCTGCTTCAACCCCTCTAGAGAAAAGTATCTATAAATGCTAGAAGATATTTTATAACCATATTCTCCTGCCTTAGCTTTTATAAAATCTCTTAATATACTCTAGGCTGTTCTCTTCTAGGTCTTTTGCCCTGTTTACTCTTTACTGCATAAAGATTTACTTGCTGGCATATCTTACACTGTTCTATTATCTCTCTAGCCTAAAACCTGAGTCATAAATATATATGTTTGGTCCCGTAACTGCCAGGACAAGGTTTTTAATCCCCTAAATGAGTCCATCTGTGCATTTGGCCTAGTGAGTCTTTGGCTTACTTTCTGGGGAGTATAGTTCTCCCTTCTTGTGTGCACCTTCTCTTGGTAATAGTTGGTAGGATGGCAAGCAATCTCAGTCCTTTTTTTAAGTGAGACTGTTTCTTAATTTTGTCCCATTTCCCAGTGGGTGTCTCTTACAGACCCATAATCAGTATAGGCTCCTGCATATACATTCCTGGAGCCACTTGCTCTGCCTGATTATTGCCCATTGACTCTTTTCCCTGGACGTCCTGAGCAGTGAATACTCACAGTGCCTGGCTTCATTAGGACATTTAAGAGGTCCAAGATTTTTTGTTGGGTCCCCTGATGTGAGCAGTCCTCTTGGCATATATCCCTGTAAATGTGGGCTGTGGCAAAGGCATACCTGTTATCCGTGTGGCTGTTGATTTTCTTGCTGGTTCCAAGTTTCAAGGTCTTGGTTAGGGCAACGAGCTCCACTTTCTGCATTGACATGCCAGAGGGTAAAGATTCTTTTACCAAAAGGACATTTGTGCCATCCACCATAGCAGCACCTGCTTATCTCTGTCCATCATGGAGAAAACTGCGTCTGTCTGTAGCGACTTTCAGCAGGGGTCAGTCTCTATTTTTGGGCCAGTCTGTTGGGTAGGAAGCATATCTGCACTCCCCTCTCCATTTTGGAGAGTATGTCTTACTCCAACAGAGAGTAGGAATAGTCTGGGGTGACCCTAAATGAATGGGCTACCCATCCCATCCCTGAGTCTGCTGTTCTTTGGGTAGTCCATGAATACATTTTGGTGCCAGTGGCTTCTTGGACCCAAGATCTTTTCTTGGAAACAGCCCCATTGGCTTGGAAGACCGAGTGTTGAGCCCCTGTGTCCACCAAGAACTGAGTGTATTTCTCTTTCACTCCCACAGTTATCCTGGGTTGGGAGAGGTGGTCAGAAACCCCATCTCCCCTAGTCACTGTCTTCACCCAGGGCTAACACCTGGGTTTGCCATTTGGGGGCACTTTTCCCAAGACCTGGGAAATCCTGCTCCCAGCTTCTATTTCTTAGGGCACACTCTGGCTCAGTGCCCTCTCTCCTTAGAGTATGCACACTGGTCCTTTTCTGTCTCTCTTTCTGCTTTTTCTTACTATTATAGCCAGGATTCTCTGTAGCTTCCTTCTCTGTTGTTTTTTCTTTCTTTTTCTCTGTTTCTTCTCCTCCTCTGTCTCCCTGTCTCAGCAAACTGTATTAAATCTCTCTACAGACTTTCTCAACAACTTACACTAAATCCTTCTATAGACCTTCTCAGCAACCTGCACCAAATCCCTCTAGCCTCTGAAGCTTTTTCCTGATATCTCTACTAGCCCTGTCTATAAGAGCCATTGTCATAGTAGCTTTATATTCCTTGTCCCTGGAGTCATAGCATGTATATTGACAGAATGCCTCTATGAGCTGCTCTAGAAAAGCTGCAGGTGACTCATCTGGTCCCTGCTTAACCTTACATACCTTGGTCAAATTTGTGGGCTGCCATGCCCTCGAGACCTGCCAATGGAGTCTGGTGTTGGTCTGTCAGATGCCTCTTACCTTTTGTCTGAGGGGGTAATCTTTTTGGCTTCCTGTATTACAAATAAAACTGTCTCAAAGAGATTAATTAGTCTCCTGGGAAATATACCCTTAGTGAGAGAGCCACCATGGTATCAGGATAGGTGGTCTCAGGTCCTCTCCTGCTCCACTCTGTGGTCCTCTCTAAATATCAACTGAGCATAATAATTATTACCATTTTGCAAATTATAAACTATAAGATAGACATAACACCTAGTTTATCATCTCTGTCCATTAAACAGAACCTTTTCATCTGTATTATCTTAAAAGACTGTCAGAATTAACACTTAAGAATTAACATTGTAAGAATTGACTCATGTCTTGGCTTTAAATTTTATGTCACCTGAAAATCACTTATTTAGATCTATATTAGCTTTCTCAAGATTAAACAGCTTGGGCTGTCTATGAGACTAACAGTCTTCAACCCCATCAGAGATCTAAGAGTGTCCAATATTGACTGAAAATATATAGAAAGCCTAACGCAGCTTCTAAGACAAAAACATCATATTCCATGGATTGACATTTTTGAAAACCAATTATCTATGTAAAGTAATGTGGACTGTTGTCTGTTAAACTATCTTCAGATATTTCTGATTAAAACCTAGAAAACACCCTAACAATAAACTAAGAGCCTTATATTTCTATTTGGCCCTAAACTCACAGGCTTAAACATCTCAGATTGGTAATAATAACAACAAAGAACTGGGTATAAATCCTGTATTTTCAAATTTTTAGTATTTATACCAATGAAAACCTTGATTTTGTATCAAAATAAAATCTCTACCAAATAAAAACTTATGCCTTGAACTTAATAACAATTATAAAGATTTTTATCAAATGAAATTATGTCTATATAATTAATTTTGTTTTCTCCCCATTTTAAATCTGACCATTTCTATATTCTCTAGAAAGACCGTTTCTTCAGTCTGAACATGGATGTTGAGATATGAAGGGGAGTGGTATTTTCTGTAATGTAAATCTCAAAACAAGATTTTGGTATCACAAAGACAGATTTTTCATTTAATATTTTAGAATCTAGTCTTCTGGAGGTCTCCCTTATTTTGACCTCTCTCCCAGAGGAACAATATAACCACAAAATTTAACATCACATTGATCATAATAGCTTAAACAATTTAAAATAAAAGAAATAAACCATCTGTACCAACTTAATGTACCAGAATACTCACACCTGCCACATTGAGCGTCTTGTCAAGGCTTATTTTCCCCATCAGGGGGTGTCAGAGTCAAAATATTTTGTCTCTACTTTTGTTCTAAGTTGGTGCGCTTGAGTCACATGACCTAATTTTGGTGCTGTTGAGTAATATGACCTGATTTTGGTGCCACAGAGAGTGTTGCTTTTCAGTCAGTCTAAAGTCCAAACAAGATCGTCCATCTAAGTCCAAGAACACAGAACACGACACAAAACAACACCACATAGACAGCCTGACCCTGCCACCATCAAGCTTCTGGATTCAAGAACACAGAACAAGGAAAATCACACAATTTGCCCCCAGAGGGGCCCAGTTTCAGACACCAGGTATCCCTGCACACACTGCAGGGACCAGATAAACCAGATTCAGCCAAAAAAAAAAAAAAGGCTCCCACCAGTTACTGTCTTGCTGTTTACAGGTGGATGAGAGCCTTATTCAGCTCTCTCCAGGGTCTAAAGCTTCCTCCAGACCCCCCCGCGCCCCCCCCCCAGTCTTGACTCTAGTGGCAGCTGCCAGTCGAATGCACCACACCAGACAGGCTCTCTGCGCACCAGAAGCTTGCAAGCAAAACCAAAATTTTCAGAAAGACTTATAGACTCAGACCTTGCCACACAGTGAAACAGACAGAAAACAAACCGTGGCACCTGTCTAGTGGTCAAACTGTAGACAAAGACACACAAAACTGACAAGTATTCACCTCCACTGAGACAGACAGAACCAGATCAGAAAACCAGATGGCCAGGAGGGTGTATAAGTTCTCCAATTCAGTAAAACTACCATGCCCTCTCCCACACTCAGACGGGAATCTTCCAGGGTCCCTGGAGTTCCCCCAAAATTCCGTCTCCCAGGGTCGCAGCCTGTGGTCTACAGAGCACGTCTACTCACCACAGTCCTCTGGTTCTCACGAGCTGAGAGAACAGCTGCTCACCAAAAATGCACTTCTCCTCAGATTTAGATTCAGAAAACAGCAGGACAGACACTCAGGACACAGACACCAGCCGGCACACACATATTCCAGAGGGGATCCCCTTTATCTCCAAGTCGGTTCTCAAGTGTGAAAGAAAGTCGCACTTCCTGGCCAATGCACCAAGAAATTGTAAGACCCCACAAAACTGAGGGCACCCCAGCACCCCACACCTCAGAAGGCAACACCCATATCACTCATGAGAAATGGTCTTGATGCAATAACATGAGGATTTCTTTTATTCCAGAGCTCTGGGGTCCACAGCCATACACCGCACAGGGGTAGAGGACTGTGGGACCCCGTGCAACTGAAGTCAGGGGTATTTAAAGGGAAAATCACAAGACAAGGGGTGGAGGACACAATTTACAAGACAAGGGGTGGAGGAAAAAACATGCAGGAATGGGGAAGTACAGAATGAGGAAGTCAGGCAATATTTTATATCTTAAGGAAGGCTAGAGATTATCTAGAGCAAACATCCTTGGAGCACTGTATAGTTAAACATTGGAACTAGAACAGGGTGGGCTATCTTTCTCAAGCTGAAAGCAGAAAAACAAGTTACTCTGTGCTGGGCTAGTTGTTTAGGGGTCTAAAAACATTGAGTTGGAGTCTCTCACTATAACTTGGGATGCGGACATGTGGGAGGACCCTGCTGAAGCTGAGAACTTGGAATCCTCAGATTCTCCAGGGTTTGCCCCACCTGAGGAAGTCATACCCTCAGCCCCAGCCCTTGAAATAATGCCTTCTCCACTTGAGGAAATTAATACCTCAAACCTGATAAGACAGCAGTGACTTTCGCTGAAGAAAATTCCAGACAAGACAATACTGATGTTTCTCAAGGCCTACCAATAGTTTCTTCAGAACCTATAACCAGACTCAAGGCAAAGCAGACCCCTAGAGGGGAGGTAGGAAGTGTAGTCCATGAGGAAGTGCACTACACTACCAAGGAGCTTAATGAGTTTGCTAACTCATTCAAGCAGAAGTCTGGGGAATATGCATCGGAACGGATTTTAAGGGTGTGAGATTATGGTAGAAGGAACATAAAACTAGAGCAGGCTGAGTTTATTGACATAGGCCCTCTGAGTGGAGATTCTAGGTTTACTATGGAAGCTTGCACATTTAAAAAAAAGTGTCAGAAGTTTGTTTGAATGGTTGAGGTGTTTATACAAAGATGGCCTACTGAAAAAGAGTTGGAGATGCCTGATATCCCTTGGCTTGGTGTCGATGAAGGGACTTTAGGGTTTAGAGAAATTGCAATGCTAGAGTGGATACGTTGTGTGAAACCTAATCCTCCACAATGGGAAGGACCAGAAGATATGCCCTTTACCAGTCCTATAAGACACAAACTGGTGGGAGGGGCACCAGCACATTTGAAGAGTTTTGTCCTTTTCTTTGTGCCAGACCTTGGGGTTGGAAATGTGGCTGCTAGCTGGGCAGTGGTGGTGCACGCCTTTAATCCCAGCACTTGGGAGGCAGAGGCAGGAGGATATCTGAGATGGAGGCCACCCTGGTCTACAGAGTGAATTCCAGGACAGCCAGGACACAGAGAAACCCTGTCTCAGAAAAAAAAAGAAATGTGGCTGCTCAATTGGATGATTTAAATGCAATGGGTTTAATTGTGTCCTGACGTAGTAAGGGTCAAGTGGGGGCATTGAATGGCCAGAGACAAGGTGATCATAGTTATTATAATGGGGAGTATAGACAAAGCAATGTTTATAATGACCTAACCAGTAATAATCAGTACAGGAGAGGTGAAATTTATAATAGTATGACTCATTTGGACCTTTGGAATTGGCTAATCAATCACAGTGTTTCCAGGCATGAAATAGGAAGTCTACTGCATATCTGTTTGATCTGTACAAGCAGAAAAATTCTCCAACAAATGAAAGACTACATTGAATCATGGCAAAAGGCAATCTCAGCCAGTGAATCAGTTTCCAGACTTGAGCCAGTTTTCAGATCCGGACACCCTTGAATGAAGGGGTGGCCAGGTTCCCCTGAGGAAGGATCTTGATAAGACACCTAAAAGTTCTGCTGTTAGCCTTTCTCCAGTTCTTCCCCAGAGGGACCTATGACCCTTTGCAAGGGTGACTAAACACTGGGGGGTAAAGAAACTATCAGACTTTCCGGGGTCTATTAGATACTGGTTCCAAACTGACGTTGATCCTAGGAGATCCCAAGAAACATTGTGGCCCTCTAGTTAAAGTATGGGCTTACAGAGGCCATGTGATTAATGGAGTTTTGGCTGTTGTCTGACTCACAGTAGGTCCAATAGGTCCCTGAACACATCCTGTGGTCATTTCCTCAATTCCAGAATGTAGAGTTGGGATAGATATACTCAGAAATTGGCAGAATTCTCACATTGGTTCCCTAGCCTGCAGAGTGAGGGCTATTATGGTTGGAAAGGTAAAATGGAAGTCTTTATAGTTGCCTCTGCCAAAGAAAATAATGAATCAAAAACAGTATTGTATTCCTGGAGGAACTGCAGAAATTACTGCCACTATCAAGGACTTGAAATATGCAGGTGTGGTGGTATCTTCCTTTAACTCTCCCATCTGGCCAGTGCAGAAGACAGATGGATCAGGGAGAATAATAGTTGCCTATCAGAAACTAAATCAGGTAGTAACTCCAATTGCAGCTGCTGTACCAGATGTAGTTTCATTACTTGAGCAAATTAACACATCTCCTGGAACCTGGTATGCAGCTATTGACCTGACAAATGCCTTCTTCTCAGTGCCTGTACATAAGGACCACCAGAAGCAATTTGCTTTCAGTTGGCAAGGCCAGCAGTATACCTTTACAGTTTTGCCTCAATGATATATTAACTCTGCTGCACTGTGTCATAACTTAGTTAGAAGGGATCTTGATCGTTTGTCTTATCTACAAAATATCACATTGGTGCACTATTTTGATGACATTATGCTGATTGGACCAAGTGAGCAGGAGGTAACAACCACTTTGTACTCATTGGTAACACATATGTGTATCAAAGGTTGGGAAATAAATCCAACCAAAATTCATGTACCATCCACCTCTGTGAAACTCTTAGAAGGTTTAGGACCTTAGGAGGTCCTGAGGTGTGAGGGATGCAGAGATATTCCTTCTAAGGTGAAAGATAAGTTATTGTACTGGCCCCTCCCATCACCAAGAAAGAAGCCCAACATTGGGCCAGAGAGATGATGGCTCAGTGGTTAAGAGAACTGACTGCTCTTCCAGCGGTCCTGAGTTCAATTCCCAGCAACCATATGGTGGCTCACAACCATCTGTAATGGGATCTGATGCCCTCTACTGGTGTGTCTGAAGACAGTGACACATATTCACAAAGCTCTACTACAGAGCGATAATGATAAAAACTGTTTGGTATTGGTATGCAGACAGGCAGGAAGATCAATGGAATAGAATTGAAGACCCAGAAAAGAACCCACACACGTACAGTCACTTGATATTTGACAAAGGATCTAAAAACATCCAGTGGAAAAAAGACAGCATTTTTAACAAATGGTGCTGGATCAACTGGAGGTCTGCATGCAGAAAAACGCAAATTGACCCATTCTTCTTTTTATTTTTTTAAATTTTTTATTTTTTGAAGAGGTTCTCCCCTTTATTGAAGAAAGACTCAGGTCTTTCAAGAGCAAAGTAACTTTATCACTTCACTGGACCTCACAGAGATTCAGTTACCACAGAACTCAAAAGACCTAAAGACCAAAATTGCTGTTAGATACACTACTGAAAAAGTATCAAGTAATTAGGAAATGTCGGTTTATAATAACACTGGAGTGTCTCTGTTAACAGGTGTTAATGGTCACAGGGATGCTTTATGTAGCTTGTGACTTTTTATAGTATTTTCATAATGACCCCTGAGGTAGGTGAGGAGATATAAGAAGCAATAGTTCAGAATCTGTCCTAGGTCATGGTCAGAAAAATCACAGAGTAGTTCTGGGACTCAGTCAGTCTAGGAGCTTTCTATTGCAGAACAATCATCCGCAGGCTAAGGTGAATGAGTGTCCTTCAGCTGGGGCTGTCCTCAGATACTAATGTGCACTTGAAAGTCTCCTTGAAGGCCACAAGGAAAGATGGCATTACTTCATCCACAGTGACAAGTCTCTGAAGTGCCTCACTCAGGGAAGTGACTCCAGTCCCAACTAGTCCACAAGGCACAATGTGCTCAAACCACGTGAGGTCGGTAGAACAGTTCAGAGCCAAGCCATGGGATGTGATGTGTCTTCCACAGCGGACTCTGATGGCGCAGATTTTGCGCTCGCCTAACCAGACGCCAGTGTAGGGCGGTGGCCGCGCGCGGGCGCCCTACAGACCCCGGAGCTCGCACAGACACACAGCGCACGCCTCCAGCGGTGCCATGTGGGTGCCAAAATCGACCCATTCTTATCTCCTTGTACAAAGCTCAAGTCCAAGTAGATCAAAGATCTACACATAAAATCAGACACTCTGAAGCTTATAGAGGAGAAAGTGGGGACAAACCTTGAACACATGGGCACAGGGGGAAAGTTTCTGAACAGAACACCAATGGCTTATGCTCTAAGAACAAGAATCGACAAATGGGACCTCATAAAACTGCAAAGCTTCTGTAAGGCAAAGGACATAGTCAACAGGACAAAACGGCAACCAACAAATTGGGAAAAGATCTTTACTAACCCTACATCTGATAGGGGGCTAATATCCAACATATACAAAGAACTCAAGAAGCTAGTCTCCAGAGAATCAAATAACCCTATTAAAAATGGGGTACAGAGATAAACTGGGAATTCTCAACTGAGGAAACTCAAATAGCTCTAAAGCACCTAAAGAAATGTTCAGCATCCTTAGTTATCAGGGAAATGCAAATCAAAACAACACTGAGATTCCACCTTACATCAGTCAGAGTGGCTAAGATGAAAAACTCAGGGGACAGCAGATGCTGGAGAGGATGTGGGGAAAGAAAATAAATAAAGCTTAAAAAAAAAACTTTAAAAAAGAAGCACAACATTTAGTGGGTCTTTTTGGATTCTGGAGACAGCACATTCCTCACTTAGGTGTGTTACTCAGGCCTATTTACCGAGTGACTTGGAAAGCTGCTAGCTTTGTGTGGGGCTTGGAACAGGAGAAGGCTCTTCAACAGGTCCAGGCTGCTGTGCAGGCTGCTCTACCACTTGGACCATATGATCCAGCAAACCCAATGGTACTTGAGGTGTCGGTGGCAGATAGAGATGCTGTTTGGAGCCTCTGGCATGTTCCTGTAGGTGAATTACAGAAGAGACCTTTGGGATTTTGGAGCAAAGCTCTACCATCATCTGCAGACAACTATTCTCCCTTTGAAAAACAGCTCTTGACCTGATATTGGGCCTTAGTGGAAACTGAACGATTGACAATAGGACATCAAGTTACCATGTGACCTGACTGCCCATTATGATCTGGGTGCTATCAGACCCTCCAGGTCATAAAGTAGGGCGTGCACAACAGAAGTCTATTATCAAATGGAAGTGGTATATATGTGATCAGGCCAGAGCACGTCCTGAAGGTACAAGCAAATTACATGAAGAAGTTGTTCAAATGCTTATGGTTTCTATTCCTGTTACAATGCCATCTGCTGCCAAGCATGCACCTATAGCCTAGTGTTTGTTCCCTATGACCGGCTGACTGAAGAAGAGAAGACTAGGACCTGGTTTACTGATGGCTCTGCACGTTATGCAGGCACCACCCAGAAGTGGACAGCTGCAGCATTACAATCCCTTTCTGGGACAACCCTGAAGGATACAGGTGAAGGAAAATATTCACAGTGGGCAGAACTTCGGGCAGTACACATGGTATTACAGTTTGTTTGGAAGAAGAAATGACCAGATGTATGATTGTTCACTGACTCACAGGCTGTAACCAATGGATTGGCTGGATGGTCAGGGACTTGGAAAAATCATGATTGGAAAATTGGTGAGAAAGACATGTGGGGAAGAAGTATGAGGATAGATCTCTCCAAATTGGCAAAGGATATAAAGATATCTGTGTCCCATGTAAATGCTCACCAAAAGGTGACTTCAGCTAAGGAGGAGTTCAATAATCAAGTGGATAGGATGACCTGTTCTGTGGACAGTCAGCCTCTTTCCCCAGCCATCCCTGTCATTGTCCAATGGGAACATGAACAAAGCGGCCATTTTGGCCGAGACAGAGGTTATGCTTGGGCTCAGCAACACGGACTTCCTCTCATCAAGGCTGACCTGGCTATAGCAGCTGCTGAATGCCAGATCTGCTAACAGCAGAGACCAACACTGAGCCCCAGATATGGCACCATTCCTCCAGGTGGCAGGTTGACTACATTGGACCATTTCCCCGTGGAAAGGACAATGATTTGTTCTTACTGGAGTAGATACTTATTCTGGTTATGGAATTGCCTTTCCTGCATGTAATGCTTCTGCCAAAACCACCATCCACGGACTCACAGAATGCCTTATCCATTGTCATGGTTTCCACACAGTATTGCTTCTGACCAAGGAATTCATTTCACAGCCAGGGAAGTGGGACAGTGGGCCCACAATCACGGAATTCACTGGTTTTACCATGTTCCCCACCATCCTGAAGCAGGTGGTTTGATAGAAAGATGGAATGGCCTTTTGAAGACAGAGTTGTAGCATCATTTAGGTGGCAGCAGCAGTAAGAAAGAAAGGGCACATCTGGTTTCTTTCAGGTCACAGTCTATCAATGATGGGCAGGAGCTGAAACAGAACCTTGAGAATGTTGTGTGTTGGCATGCTCATGTGTGTTGGCACGCTCATGCTTGGCATTGCTCAGCTAATGTTGTTATACAACCAGTACCACCTGCCCAGGGGTGTTCCCACCACAATGGCCTGGGTCCTTCCACATCAATCAACATCAAGACAATTCCCAATACACATTGCCATAAGGCCATCTGATCTTACAATGCCTCAGTTGAGACTCCCTCTTCCCAGATGACTTTTTTTCTCAGTAACTCTACTCAGACTATTCCAGACAATGGAAATCAGGACTCTAGTTTACCAACATCTGAGAGTTTTACATTGTTCAGAATAAGCCAAGGGGAAAGCAAGGACTATCCCTCTGGACTTCTCTTCAGCTGTGCCCTGCCCTGCTTCGTGAGGATATCTAAGCTATTCTTTGAAGACACTGGCAAGATCTGAACTGAAAATGGGTAAACAATGTGCTATCATTATTTTCTCATCTCCTCCCCCTTTCTTTCTTTCCCCTTTCCCTCCATCTTTACTGGAACTTGTAAATAGCAAGGTCAAAGGCTGGGGCTGCTCAAGACTATTGGATCTTCCATAGTGATGTCGTGGTGCTGGACGTGGAGTTGCAGCATTTAATCTTTGTCCTGCTGGGTTTGGTCTTTCTTTGTTCCCATCCCTCTTTTCTTTCTTTCTTTTTTTTGGGGGGGGTTGGATTTGTTTTTTTTTTTTTCCCGAGACAGGGTTTCTCTGTGTAGCCCTGGCTGTTCTGGAACTCACTCTGTAGACCAGGCTGGCCTTGAACTCAGAAATCGCCCGCTCTTCCTCCCAGAGCACTGGGATTACAGGCGTGCGCCACCACCGCCTGGCTCCCATCCCTCTTTTCTGAGGCCCCGTTGCTTCATTTGGGAATGGAGATGTTTACTGTGTCCTTGTATGTTTGAAGTACGTAATTTGTTTTTATCTTTAATTTTTTTTAAAAAGGGGATTACAACTAAGACGTGGATCTCCCTTTTCCCAAGGGCCGATGCCACCAGCCCATGAGGATGAAGGGAACAGAGCTGATGGTCTCAGAGGGCCTGTGAGTACGGACAGAAATGACCACACATTCTGGGATCAGCTTTGGGGAGACAGATCAACTTTATTTGGAATGAATCACAGGTTATATAATTACAGGGATCGGGGAAAAGATGTCCAGGGCGGGAAAGGTTCCAAGGCTGATGACAAAGGTACTGAGATGCCTTATTAGCATGGGAGGTACTCCAGGAATCTCAGGTGCTAGCTGGATGGGTTCTTACCTGGAAGAAGCAAGTTGGCCCTGTAATCTAACCAAGGCTGTGTGACGTCTGTACGGAGAGGATGTGGGGTCTGGGATCTCCCAAGTTGAGAAGAGGAAGCCTCGCTGACCGAGGGAGTCTGCCATCTTGCACTGGGCTCGGGACTTTCCAGTAATGTCAGACTTTGACCTTAGCATCAGAGCTCACCAACAGCAAAGGCTGAGATTTGGCAGTGACTTTGAGAACTCGGACTGGGTTATATGCATCTTACGTTCTGAGATGGTCAAGATCCGAAGACTCGTTTACATACGGAACACCCCTTACACGCTCATGTACTGAACACTTCGCCCCAGCTGGTGCTGTTATTTTGGGAGATGGTAGAAACCTCAGGAGACAGGGCTTAGAGCAGTGACTCTCAGCCTGGGGCTTGAGACCCCTTCAGGATTGAGTGACTCTTTCATAGCAGTTGCATAGCAGATATCCTACACATTAGACTCTTACATTATGATTTATAACAGAAGAAAAATTATAGAATGAAGTAGCAACTAAAGAATTGTATGGTTGGGGGTTGCCACACCATGAGGAACTGTGTTAAAGAGTCGCAGCATTAGAAAGACTGAGAACCACTGGCTTACAGGGAGAAAGTGGGCCACTAAGTCATTGCCTTTGAAAGTTATACCTGCTCAGCAGTTCCTTTTTCTTGTTTCTACTTCCCGTCCCACATAAAGTAAAGAACCCCCTTTGGATGGTTTATATATACTTGGCTCAGGGAGTGGCACTATTAGGAGGTGTGGCCTTGTTGGAGTAGGTGTGGGCTTTAAGACCCTGCCTGGAAGCCAGTCTTCCACTAGCAGCCTTTAGATGAAGATGTAAAACTCTCAGCTCTGCCTGCACCATGCCTGCCTGGATGCTGCCATGCTCCTGCCTTGATGATAATGGACTGAACTTCTGAACCTGTTAACCAGGCCCAAATATATGTTTTCCTTTATAAGACTTGCCTTGGTCATGGTGTCTGCTCACAGCAGTAAAACCCTAAGACAGCCTCTTCTCCACATTCCTGCCACTATGATGAGGCTGGTGGGAGAATGGGGTGTTGGCTGGCAGGTTACTTTGTTGATTGTTGTGGCAGGATACCCGACAGAAACAATGAAAAGGAAGGAGTTGTTTTGGCTCATGGCTTGAGAAAGTATATATAGCCAGAGAGGAAGGTCTGGCTGTGTAAACATGAGGTTGCTGGTCACATTGCCTCTGTAGTTGGAAGAGAGAGATGAACTACTGGAACTTCATCCACTTTGTATTTTTATCCACTCTGGGACTTCAGTCCAATGGAACACACACACATACACACACACACACACACACATATCTCACACTCATATACACATACATCCCACATACATACTCCACCTACAAATCTCACACTCACATACATACACCACACATACACATCCCACACTCACACACATGCCCACACACTCACACTCACACACACTCAGGGTGGGTTTCTCACCTAAAACCTAACACCAAAGAGGTTTCCCAAAAGCCTGCTTCCAAGATGATGATTCTGAGTTCTATCACACTGACAATTAAGACCATGAGTTCCAACCCCTGAGTTTTCTCGAGTAAATACTTAGAAAGTCCATTATCATAATTACTTCCTCCAGGCTCATTTCACATTTGCATCCAAACCCAAGGCCTCCCGGGGGTGTGACAAGCACCTGGACTCTGCATTCTTTGTAAAAGCGGCCAGTGCAGGTTGGTTCATTTCCCAGCTGCCACACCTCAGCTTGCACCTGTCTGTAACTGCACTCCCAGGAGATCCGAAGCCCTCGCCAGCCTTCAAGGGCAGCAGGCACACTTGTGGTCACAGGCATACGTGCAGGCAAAACACTCATACACATAATAAATTAAGTATTTTTTTTTAAAAAAGCAAATGAATTTCTATCACAGATACACATCAAATTCCATGTCGGCTTTCCAGATCATCTGTACAACAGCCTAAGTCTGGACTCTCAGCTCCCAGTGAGTGCAAAGGTCATCCAAGACAACACCCTGCAGAATCTGACAGCCAAATACCACTCTGACCTCCCAGTCTAATCCAACTCCTGTTCATCCTTTCCATCTGGGCCCTCTCAGTTTTCTCCACTTTAGGGTTTTGAATTTGCTGTTGTCTGGAACTGGAGCAAGAGCTGGCTCTCCTTTTCTTCCAGATGATCTTCATTTCCTCCTTTGGGATTCTATTCAAATTATTTTCCCCGAGAAGAGCAACTTAAGGAAGAAAGGTTTGTTTTGTCTTGCAGTGGGTACAGGCTGTCATGGGAGCAGGAGCTGGGTTACATGCATGTGCTGTCAGGAAATAGCTGATTGAGCCTCCCAATTTCTCCTTTATGATCCAGCCCTGCCACTCATCCAGTGGTGCCACTCACACTCAGAGTGGTTCTTGCCACTTCAACTAATTCAATGTAAAAACCTTGCTCAAAGGCTAGTTGTCAAGGTGACACTAAATCCTATCAAGATTAATCACCACAGACTGTAACCTGCCTTTAATCTTTTATTTATAATCACATTTTTTGTTTGCTTTTGTTTTTTGAGACAGGGTTTCTCTGTGTACCCCTGGCTGCCACTCACTCTGTAGACCAGGCTGGTCTCAAACTCAGAAATCCGCCTGCCTCTGCCTCCCAGTTGCTGGGATCAAAGGCCTGTGCCACCACTGCCCAACATATCACACACAGTTCTTACCTGTCTCTTTAAATGTGCAGAATTTTGTTTAAATTGAGATTTTTTTTACTGGGTTGTATCCCCAACATTCCAAATAGTGCCTAACACAAAATATGTGCTCAAGAAATAGTACTAATGCTAAATGAGAAAATGAATTTTATTCTATCATAGTGCTCTATCGTGTAACTCAGAGTAAATTCATCTTGGGGGACGATGAATTAGTTTCTCCAAAAGAAAGATAAGGCAAATTAATTCTAAGTGTATATTCATTCAATAAATGCTCAAAGCATGAAGTGTCTTCAACTGAGCAGGAGCTTTCGCTACAAAAGTGGCTTCATTCTGTGCTCTCAGAAGTTTGTTGTCTAGCAGGACAAACGGCCAGATGGGAAAACTTCCAGAGGGAGAATTTGACTGTTCACCTTGGTAGCAGCCGTCGAGGGATAGCTAAGCAAAGAGTGGAAACCTGTTCCCGCGTTCGCGCAGTATGCAAACTCTGTGAGGGCAAGAACTTGTTTTACTACTCCAGACTTACCCTCAGACATTTGCACCACTAGTTTAGTTGTTAAGTGCATTAACTGAAAGAGGAGCGGGGCAGCGAGAAAGAGAAACTTCAATCTTGACATTTAAAATTATACGACCTTTATTAAAGTCCATTTCTTTCATGAAGTGAGGCATTGCCTACACACTTAGGATGAGGTCTGCATATTCGTCTACCCCATCGCCGGTCACACAAATAGCATATCGTTAGCTAACTTGGAGGTCCACAGCCTCCAGTTCCTTCGTCATTTTTTCCTCTGTACGTCGTTTCTGAGAGCCATGGCAGGAACTACGTCACTGAGCAGCTAGGGCAGCAGTTCAGCAGCAACCTAGAAGCAAGGCTGGCTAGTTGTAGGCACTCCGGGATCTGCACTGTCGGCCCTTCCCGGCAACCCTCGGTGTCGCTCCTAGTCGGCCCCCCACAAGCCCTTGCGCGCTAATGGGCGGAGCCGACCTCTAGGGGCTCTACCAACTGCAAAATGGAGGGGTGGTGCGGCCGAGCTCGCTGAGAGCCGGGGCGCTGGACACGAAAACAGGGACACTGCTCATGGAAGATAAAAAAGATTCATTGTAAAACAGAAGGCGGATCCAGATGATCCAGGGAGCTCGGCTTGCCTCTCCCGTGAGCCTTGGCGGGGTTGCGCCTCCCCCTCTGCTGGGCGCTCTCCGCCCTTGGTTTGTCCCACTAGGGGCGACCGGGTCATCACGTGTTCCCCCAGGTCCTCTGCAAGAGCGTGCATCCTGCCTTGGGTACGCGGTACCATGGCAGCCCTGCTGAGACCCGCGCGTTGGCTGCTCGGGGCCGCGGCGGCCCCGCGCCTCCCGCTGTCCCTGCGCCTCCCTGCGGGCGGCCCTGTCCAGCTGTCCTCCGTCGTCCGGGTTGCGGCCGCTGGTGGCCGGCCGGCTGCAGGGTGAGTATGGGACCCTTCCTCCTGACCCACTGCGGCGGACGGGCCGGTGTCCTGCTCGTTTGCTCCAATTCCGTGGCCCCTGCCGCTCAGGCATGAGCCCCCCCCCCCCCATGCTTTGCCAGTGGTTTGGGGTGACAAGGTTGGGCGTCTTGAGAAGGTCATGGTCGAGGGCATGGCTGGCTTCCGGCTTGCTGCTTGAGGTCGCCACCTGCTCCGGGTGCGGACGGCCCGTGAAACTCAAGGGCTTTTTTGGGGGGCCGGTGCTGAGATGGAGGAAGGTATTGTGCCTTTCCTTAGGAGTACCCTTCCTGGGTGCTCTCCCACACTGGTGACCACATTAGTTTTTCTTGGGGTTGGGGTTTGAAGTTTTGAGTGACTTAGGCATAGTTTAGAGCGTGACATTTGATTATGGCCAGTTCGGGGTTTTGGTTGTGTTTTGTACATACTGAAGGAAGATTGTCTCAATAGAATGGATAAGAGGACAAAGGCAAGGCGCTGTGTTGGGATCTGTGTAGTTACTGCAAAACCAAGTTAAATTCCTAGTTAGTGTCAAGTATTTTTGTGAGGCTGCCCTTTTGGATTGAGGCAACTGGGAGATGAGTATGTTCACTTAGTGAACATAGATATTCTAGCCCCCAGATAAAGGAAGATGGGTACTTAGGTTTTAGTAGCAGAGAGAAATTGGCAGTTGAACGACCCACACAAGAACTTTGGGATCTAGCAAAATGACTTAGGAAATATGGTCTGGAGTGGGGGCGGGCACGGACAGAGGATGCATCAGTTTATTTGCCTTATGCTATTGGACAAATCACTCAACAACCCAGGCCTTAAGTTTCTTTAGGTACACAGGTGGACACAACATAAGGTTAGGACTATTTCATAAGATATAGAGCTTGATGTGTATTAACTGCTTTGCCACTATAGTAGAATTAACTGTCTTCATGGGCCAGCCCGGCACTGCATATACTTAGATGAAGGAAATGCTTTATGATGTCTCAACAACTTAGTTGTACATCTTTGGAGAGATGCTTATTTGTAAGTTTGGGCCTTGCCTGTGGTAGGCCTGAACAATGAAACCATGCCGCTAGCTTTCGTGTCTTCTGACACATGTCCTTAACACCCGCAGGGCCTGTCTACTGCATGCGGGCACTGATGTTTGCTGCTGGGTTTGGCACACTTTTAACACATTTTAGTGACAGGCTGTTGGACTGGGCGTTCATCAGACCCGGGCTCCTCTTCCTTGCTGCGTAATCTTGGCTGGACCTTTGACTAAGCTCCGCTGGATCAGTCTTGTCTGTAAGGGAGGGTGCTGGGTGTCTTCGTAAAGATTGTTTTGTCGTTGAGCATTTGAGTGTCTTCAAAAGCTTTCTCTTACCATGATCCAAAAAGTGGCCGCGTGAGCCAGCACGGTGGATCATCAAGAAAAGGCACTTTCTCTGTAAGCCTGATGACCTTAGTTTGATCTCAGGATCCACATGGAAGGAGAGAAGGGCTCCCACAGCTTGTCTCTGACCTCCACAGTACACACGCAAATACAAAAAAAAAGATAAATAGAAGAAAAAGTAAGCAATAATATGACTATGCTGGGGTCTTGTCTACGGTGTGATCCCCACGTGTGTTTCCTCCGTAGAAAGGAAGCTATTCAGGCACAGTGCATGGTCTTGTTCAAAACGCTGTGTTCAGGTCATGTCAGGCAGTGAAGTAGTATTTGTTTTCTTTTTTTTGGACTTTGAACACTTTCCCGCCAGTCTCCTATCCCACAACTTCCAAGCCTGTCTGGAAGGCATAATCTTTCTCAGAATTCTATTTATTCTAGAAGCTTTCCACTTGCTCCTGTCTCCTTTGCTAATTTTTTATTTACTCTCATACACTGTTTCACACTATGGCTGAGGCTTCATTCAATGTCTTACTATTTTTTATCTATCTATCTATCTATCTATCTATCTATCTATCTATCTATGGCAATATCTGTATAGCCCTGGCTGTTTTGGGACTTGTACCAGGCTGGCCTTGAACTCATAGAAAACTACCTGCTTCTGCCTTCCAAGTGCTGAAATAAAAGGTGTATACCATATGACCAGAATCTTAACTATTTAGAAAAAAAATATTCTTCCTGCTGTCTGTATTTGTGTGTGGTACCTTCAGAAGGCATCTCCAGCCTGGCAGCTGCATTGGTTTCCCTGGAAGTGGACCATCAGTTGATAGCTCCCTGCCCAGCTACGGTTCTTCAAACCCCACACATCTTGAGTGGAACCCAGCTGTGCATGTTGCAGTTTCTGTTACTCAGAAAGAGCCCACATGTGTTGTGCTTTGTTTTGTTTATTTTTCCCACATAGTATCCCCTTTCATTAACAAATGATGAAATCCTGGGGGTTCTGCTTCCTCTGGACTGGGTGCCCCATCATCCTTTCTTCAGGGTTACTGGTAAACTTGGTCTTGTCATTTCATGTTCCCAGGCTTCCACTGTTCCAGGGACACCTCCTGGCAGCTGCTATCACAGATGCTTTGGAAGCTGGAGTCGTCTCACGCCTTCTGTCTTTCCATGCAAGCTGTTATTCCTGCATAGCAAAAACTATCATGTGAATGTGTGGAATCTGATGACGGAGACCAGGCCAGAAATTGTGACTCCCTCTGGGGGCAGATGACAGAGGTCCATTGGACTGATCAGGAGAGCTTTACTGGGCCAAGATGTATAGCTTTCTGTGTTTGAATGAGGTGTTCATTCTCTTGTGCTGAGAAGTTGCTTCCATCAACAGGTCTTTTCCAACTGCCTCTGCCATTTGTCCCTTAATTCTTTTACATACATAACCACCAGATGCTATTACATGTGAGTAACACTGTAGACCTGTTAGTCCTTAAAGGACTTCTCTTAGTGTGTTGCCACCCTTGGAGTCTAATTGTGTTCATGGAGTAGGTGTCAAAACATTCATTCAACGAACAAATAGACATTGAGAGGGGTAGTATGAGATGAAGATTGAAAAGAGTCCTTAGTCCACTCTGAGCTGCATGGTGGTCCTGTGGCCTGGTGCTGCATGGTAGGGCTGCATGGTGGTCCTGCGGCCTGGTGTTGCATGGTGGGGCTGCATGGTGGTCCTGAGGCGTGGTGCTACATGTTCACCTTGGTTTTGCTTTCCAGCTCCACTGTTCTGAGTTGGACAAATAGGCATTATTGAGTTCAGTTATTAGAGTTGCTTTATCTGTTTCCACAAAGCACCCTGAAATACATACCTCTGGATAGTTCTTGCTCTTCGGTTTCCCTTTTAGTTTTTTTTTTTTTTCCTCTCTCTCTCTCTTGTTTAAAAGCAAATTCTCGCCGGGCAGTGGTGGTGCACGCCTTTAATACCAGCACTTGGGAGGCAGAGACAGGTGGATTTCTGAGTTCGAGGCCAACTTGGTCTACAGAGTGAGTTCCAGCACAGCCAGGGCTACACAGAGAAACCCTGTCACAAAAAACAAACAAAAAAACAAACAAACAAAAAAAGCAAATTCTTCTGACTTTTATCTTCTCTGTGCAGGGGGGGAGGGCTTTGCTTTCTCTTGCTGTTTTTCCCCCTTTTCTGCTGAGATTTCTCCTGAGATTTTAGGGTAATCCTCATGTATACCTTCCAGAGGAGAACTAACCTCACAGTCTTGAAGCTAAGTCTGTATGAGGTGCACCTGGCTAGAAGATGGTGGCGCAGAGGTGAAGATGGTGCTGTCAGTGGGAGAAGAGAAAGCGCCCTCTTTTACCAGCCACTTTGGAAAGCTTCCAGTAGTTTTGAGAGTGTGAGCCTTTGGGCTGGAGAGTGCCAGGATGCAGCCTCTGCTCTCTGCACACAGGCTTGTGAGCAGGGGGAGGTGTGGCGGGCAGTCCCATTTGTTAATGTCACACCCTCATAAGAAGAGCTCGATACTTGGGGCAGTCACAGTTGTTTTTGGGAAGGAGACCGTCCATCAGCCATCTGTCCTTCAGTCTGACTGAGCGTGTGTGCGTCTCTCGTAATGTGTATGGCTGTGGGTGCCACAGTAGGCATATGGAGTCAGAGGACAGCTTTCAACTTTCTCCTTCCCACATGTGCATCTGGGATAGACCTCAGGAGTCAAGCTGAGGAATGCCTCCAGCCACTGACCCACCTCCCAGCCCCAAGATGGAGCCACGTCTTTCGAGAGGACATGTACTGTGTGTGTGCGTTCAAAGTGTTTACAGAGTAAACAGAAGGCCATGGACTTAGAAGCCACACTTTGATTTTGGATGGTGACAAAGCCTGTTGATTGCCATGTTAGCGCCATGATTGACGTGGTAGGGTCATGACCCAGAGGAGGTTTGTGGAGACCGAGGGAGACAGCATGGCCAGTTAGAAAGTGTTGGTGCTGCACATCGGTGGCCTGGAGAGTGCAGACCGAAGATCTTCCTTTCCTGGAGAGAGAACAGAAGTTTGGTTAGGGTGTAGAAGGGAGGTACTTTTGGAGATCAGGAGAGGCAAGAGGCCTGTTAATACAAACCTGCACCCAGATCTGCCTCTTTCATGCCTAGTGCCACGGATCATTCTCTGTGAGTTAATAACTCGTTAGGAATTGGAGACCTCCCAGATTGTGCTTTATGATTCTGAGCTGTTCTTGAATGTTTTCTGGATGCTGAAGGGGATGACTAACAGAACATTCACTTAGAAGAAATTTCACTTCATGTGTCTGTGTGTACACAGATGAGTGCAGCTTCCTGCAAGGTGTCAGATGCCCTGGAATCGGATCACAAGTGGATGTGCACTTTTGAAATGGCTGCTGGGAATGGAACTCTTAAGGTGTTCTGTAAGAACAGTGTGTGCTCTGTGAGGCTGAGTTATCTGTTCAGCTCCATAAAAAACGTTGCACATGATGTATATAAAATCCAGACTGGAACCTTAGAATCCAGTCCCTGCCATTCTAATCGTATAGAGTCTCAGAATACCTTATCTCCTTCACACCTGGCTAATGCCCTCACTCGCCAGCACTTTCTGCCATAGCTAAGACATGGGAGAAGCCTGGCACGGGGTGGGGAGGACATGAAGATGGAAAGAGATTGCTGTCTCAGGACGGCAGCTTGGAGCTACAGAGGGGCTGCTTGTGGCGTGGAACCACGTTGGCAGAAAGCTGAGTTCAACAAGACTTTGGAGAATGGTAGTGGTATAGTAATACTTCAGGGAGAAAAGTTATTATAACTTAATTTTACAAAATGTTTACACATTTACTGTTGCTTTCCATAATAAGACAGTGATTACTTGTTGAGTATTGTTATATCAGGGTTAGAGTTACATTAGCCCCCATCCCCACTTGGTAGACTTGTGTGGTACAGGGGAGCAGCCGGGGTCTTCTGTGTGTTGGGAGAGGGCTTCACCACTGAGCTAGCTCATCTCTAGCTCTAGCAGATGTTTTTACTCTGGTGAAGAACCTAATACTTAGGAAGACCGATGATCTTTCTCTAAGCCGTGTAGCTGTCATAGCACATTTTAGATTTGAACAGGTCTTTGACAAAGGCATTAGGATTTCTTCTGATTGGTTGAAAAGAGGAGAAATGCTTTAGAAAGTGTTCTGCTTAGGTAAGCTTTTGCTAAGCTTGCTTGCTAGGCCCATTAGGGACTCTTAGTGTCGCCCAAACCTAGGGCCCTGTGTGCCGCCTGCAGATTTTTACTTCTTGTTGGGCCCATTCTGAGGACTTACTATTTATAGATTTAATATTTTGTTTATATTGGTTTTAGGTTTAAATTGACATTTAATAAATTGGTTTTATTTTATGTAAATGGGTATATTTGTTCACCATGTGCATGTAGTACCCATGGAGACCAGAAGAGGGCATTAGATTCCCCTGGAACTGGAGTTACAGATGGTTGGCTACCCTATCGGTGCTGGGAATTGAACTTCATCTAGAAAAGCAGCCAGTGCTGTTAACCACTGAACCATCTCTGAAGCCCTTAAACTAATCTTTTTATAACTTTGTCTTATGCAAAAATGTTAATATAAAAATAGCTAGATTTGATTTTTAAAAATTTTGTAAAAAGTAAACCAGTATGCTGAAATGGAGAGTCCTTGTGTACATGTAATGTTGAAAGCATCCTGCCTGGAAGTGTATTGTGAGATTTACCGCATGGTCTCAGTTACTTTAACAGTAATGCTCTTGTAAGGGAGTACTGTTGTCCTCTTGGTGAAAAGCACGGTTTGGTTTAGTTTTATGTATGTGAGTATCTTTCCACATGTAGGTTTTGTGTACCATGTGTGTGTCAGTCTATGTCTGTGTCCATGTCTGTGTGTCTGTGTATTTGTCTATGTCTGTCTCTCTGTTTATGTGTCTGTATCTGTGTGTCTCTCTCTGTGTGTATGTGTCTGTCTGTGTGCTCACATCACGTGTACCTGTGGAGGACAGAAGACGCCTGTCCTCTGAGAGCTGGAGTTAAGACATTTGCGAGCTGCCAAGTGTGGGTGCTGGGAATCAAACTTGAGTCCTGTGCAAGCGCAGCAAGCGCTCATGGTAATGGAGCTGTCTTCCTGACCCTCTGTTCTTTGTTTTCTCTCCCTCCCTTCATGTATTTTGAGACAAGGCCTCAGTATGCCTGTAATTTGCAGCGTAGACTAGGCTGGCTTTGAACACTCGACTGTGCCTCCCAAATAATGAGTGTAAAGGTGTGTGCACAGACACAGGCACACCTAAAGGCATGCGTATACTCTATGCTTGCATGTAGAGGAGGTTGGAGGACAACTTGCAGAAATTGGTTCTGATCTTTCATCACGTGGATCCCAGGGATTAAACTTTGGTTGTCAGCCTTGGTGGCAAGCCGTCATTAACCTTCTTGGCCATCTCTCCAGCCTGGCCTTCTGGTCTGGGTGTCATCTGATGGTGAAAGGCAGAAGAGCAGGAGACCCTTCCTGAAAGACTCCCTGAGAGTTCCATCTCGCCATCCATATGGTGGTGGCGGAGAGTAGCATCAGGTTTGGAGGGGCAGCATTCCCCCCACAGTGGAGGAAGCTGTAACAGTTTGGCCAGTGAGTGCTCTTACCGTGAAGCCGGGGGCCTGCCTCCGGGTGTCTCTGTGAGGGTGCACTTCCAGGTGCTCAGAACAGTGGCACACAACAGCAGGCAGTAAGCATGCCTTTCTACAGCATCTTTATGTGGCATTGTCTCTGCTGTGTGAGAAGAAAAGGGGCTTATGGTACCAATGAGACTTGTGGCCTAGAATTTGTGGTTTGGTCAGGTGGGCCTGGGGAATGGTTTTCTCTCCTCCACTGCCCCTGTGGTTGAAGCTTCAGTCAGTCTCACCGAGTCCGAGTCCTAAGATGGACGGGTCTGCTGTAATTCTCGAAGCTCGTTTGGCAGCTGTAGAGGGATGTTTTATTGTTATCCATATAAGCGATCATGTCACAGCCTCCACTTAAAAACATTTTAGACTGTGTACCTAGGGTACCTAGGGTAAAACTGCAGCAGCTGCAACCTACAACCTACCCAGGTCTCTTGTCGCCTCCCCAGTGTCACTTCTATTGCTGTGGTAAAGTACTATGGAAAGAAATCTTGAGGAGGAAGAGACTTGGTTCTGGCTCCTGGTTCCAGAGGGATGAGAGTTGACCATGGTTGGAAGGAGGCACGGCAGCAGGAAGATGGGGCCTCACACCTTTACTGCAGGCAGGGAGCAGAGAGAGCAAACTGGAAGTGGGGTGGGGTTTAAGCTCTCAACACCCCCCACTCCACCCCCGCTAGTGACACACTAGCTCCAGCAAGGCCACACCCCCTAACCCTCGACAAACTGCAGCACCAGCTGAGGACCGAGTGTTCAAACACACAAGACTATGGAGGATTTCTCATTCAAAGCCTCCCTGGAGCCCACACGTCCTGTCCAATGTCGCTTACTTGGCACCTAGACTTTTCAGTCTCTGTCTGGAATACACGCAGGTTATGACTCCTCGTCCTTAGTCCTGATATATTGCTGAGGAATATATCATCCGCCTGCCCCAGCCTTCTGAGTGTTAGGATGCGTATGTCCACTGTGCTCTCTAGCTCAGACATCTGTCTGTCACTGTCTGTAAAGTTATCTAAAGTGGAGACTTGCTAAATCAGTGGCCCTTGCGCCTCCTCTTTATATTACTACAACTGAAGGTTTGAGACTCGTCAGTTGCCTCACTGTATAACATACTGACACAAAGTACATTCAAGTGAACTTGATAAGTTTCTGTGACAAATGTAAAAAAAAAAGAAAAGAAAAAAATTCAGGATCCTAAACAGCATGAAGAAAGATTATTTGGGAGAAAATGTGTCTGATATGTGTGTGAAAATGTTTGTGTTCTGCTCCCAGCAAGGGCCTCAGATGTCAGCAGGCCTCAGCGATGGGATGTGAGTGGTCGGCCAGTCGGTCGGGCAGGGAAGCAGTGGTGCTGACATTGCGGGCTTGGGACTCCGTGTAACAGGTTGGGGGTGTCGGGGTGTGTGTGTGTGTGGACAGTGGTGGAGAAGCGTGGGGGAGTGCAGCACTGACAGACTGGAATAGCGCACCGCAGTGGCTTCAGCTCACCTCCCGGACAGGGTGGCAGAGGCTCACCTCGGACTGTTGAGTAGGGATTGAAAGCTTATAAGGCGTGAGCGATCTCGGGTCATCCTACAGTGTAACCAAGCAAGCTGAGTGCGAGCTGCGTGGGGACTGCTCCCCTAGTGCACAGGTGCGCTGCGGAACCCACAGGCCTCATACTCGCCTCACTGGCATCACAGCCTCCCTACCCACCACTGTGCGTTGTGACTCCTGGACTGCAGCCAGTGATGTCTCTTGTGTCAGACAGGGCTAGCAGTGCTAATGTTGGTTCTGCCATTACTTCTTTAACTGGCTTTTCTGTAATTTGGGAAGTTTTTGTCAGTTTTTCTCATGTGTAAGACAGGGGCTATCATAATAATTTACTGCTACTCAGCATGCATTAAAATGTAGCTATTAATAACATCCTTTTTGTCATATATTCCTATCCTTATCTTTAAGCCTGATAGTTCCTAAGTGACTTTAAGCCATTTCATACACCAGGGAAGGAAAGAAGGAGTAGAAGAATTTGAAGACTGATTGTGTAGAGCAGCTTAGTGCATGTTCAGTAAAAGGAAAGAGAAACTCTTAAAACAAAAACATGGCAATTATGTTAAAAATCACAGTTAGAGAGTATATGATCCAGCTTATAATTGGGCAGAAATCCTGAGGAGATACATCTCTGGAGAAGACTGAGATTACACATAAATATGAAAGACGTCACAAGTCTGACAGATGGTAAGTTGTTTGAGGACCTTCTACGCCTGCAACAGTGGCTACTTAAACCAAAACTGGAAACCAAATGCTGGCAGAGTTAAAAACCGCTCTCATTGGTGGCTGCAGGAATAAACTTTGTAGAGCTATTTTTAAAGCTAGTTTTATAACCATTTACAAAGTATTTACCTAGATGAGATAGCATTTATGTCCTTAAAAACAGATATGTATATCAACTTTATTCAAAATTGGCAAAAATCAGGATAGCCTTCGGTAGGTAAGTGGATAAAGGAAGTTTACCCACACTATGAAATATTATACATTCATAAAGAAATGAACTACTGTACTGTGGAAAGATGTGGAGGAACATGAGATGTTTCCTTTAAGACGGAGCCATTCTGAAGTGGCTGCGTGTTACTGTGCAGTTGGATGACAGTCTGGAAAGATAAACTGGAAGCATAGAATGATATGCATTTGCCATAGATTTAGGAAGCCCATAATGGTGGGACACAGGCACAGTGACATCATTCTGTAGGGTCCTGTAACAGTGGCTCCATACTGTATTTGTAGGCATCAAATGTGCTATCAAATGGGTGGGCATCCATGCCCAGAGTGAGCATAACTGCCAGCACCAGCTATGGTGTCTCAGGGTTTCTAGTGCTGCAGTGAAAAGTTGACCAAAAGCAGGTTGGGGAGAAAAGGGTTTATTTGGCTTATACTCTACATCATTGACCTTCATTGAAGGAGGTCAGGGCAGGAACCTGGAGGCAGGAGCTGGTGTAGAGGCCTTGGAGGGATGCTTGCTCTCAGTGGCTTGCTCAGCCTGCTTTCTTATAGAACCCAGGATCACCTGCCCAAGGGCAGAACCACCCACAACGGCTGGGCACTCCCCCATTGATTACTAAAATGTAGCCAACAACTTTCCTACAGCCAGATCTATACAGAGGGAATTTTTTTTTTTAATTGAGACTCCCTCTTCTATGATGACTCTTGCTTATGTCAAGTTGATATAAAACTAGCCAGGAAAGAGAAGGACCAGTTAACACTGGTCAGTTTGTCATGCTAGCAAATGCAGGACACTAGTGTGGCTTGGTGCTTAGGGAAACTGGAGAGGAGGGTGTATCTGTGTGAACTGTGCTTTTCTCAAAACTATTCTAAAAAAATTGTTGCAGGCTTAGAAATGATGAAATAGTTCAAGTTTATCCTCTGGTCATTCATTCATTATATGTATTTCAAAATATGGATACTTTGCCACACTATTATTAACAAAAACAACAGCAACAACAAAACTATAAAATACCAGATTTTACTGGAGAAAATGCATGGGTAGCTGGGGTGTGTTTACCTTAAAACATGAGGAAGCTGCTGCCATTGGCAGTTGCATGAGCTGGTAGACTCCTCCTGTGGTTACATCAGTTGGAGCATTAGAATTTAGAGGCAGGACACTCAGCTTGTGCAGGCCTGAATGGTGGGCTCCTAACTTGTGTGGACCCAGCTTGGCCAACCATGAGCGTGCCCCTTTCCTTCCTGTGACGGCATGCCCATTGCTTATGATGTGAAGCTCCTGTTTCCTTCTGGGTATGCCAGAGTTGACAGTCTGTCTGGAGTTCAGGTTAGGATAGAATGTTTGCATATGGGAAACCCTGGTTTAGTCACCAGCCTTATACAAGAAAATTAATGGAAAAAATAAATTCTGGACTGTGTTGTCGATGATGGTGATGTATACTAGCATTTAAAACTCCATTAAAAATGTTGTGCCTCACAGAGACTGAGCTGCCACCCAGGGAGCCTGCATGGGCTAACCTCTACCTTCCACACATAAGTTACATTTGTGTAGCTTGGTTTTATGTGGACTGCTAACAGTGGGAGCAGGAGCTGCCCCTGCCCCTGTCACCTGCCGTTGGAGCCTTTTCTCCTACTGGGTTGCCTTCTCTAGCCTTAATGGGTGAGGAGGATCCTAGTCGTCCTGCCACTTGATATGCCAGTGGCTGGTTAATATCCAGCCTGCCCTTTTCTGAAGAGAGCAGAGGAGGACTGATGGGAAAGTATATATAAGAGGTGGGGACTAAGAGAAGAGGAGGGAGGGGAATGGGTAAACTTCAGTCGGGATGTGGAACAAGTTGTGTGTGTGTGTGTGTGCGCGCGCGCTCTTTAATAGTCGTCTGATTAGAGTTGTGTAGAAGTTAGCACGTTCACCTCTACTTCTCAAGAAGTTCTGCATCGTATTATGGATTATTGCATGTTGTTCGGAGTTATCAATAGGCTTTGATGGCTGGAGAGATGGCTCAATGGTTAAGAGCACTGGCTGCTCTTTCAGAGGTCCTGAGTTCAATTCCCAGCAACCACATGGTGCTTATAGCCATCTAGAGTAAGCACTGATGCCTTCTGGCATGTAGATGTACATGCAGACAGAGCACTCATATACAATAGGCTTTGATGATCATTAGAGTAACAAATAACCATTGAGGCTTTTGATAGATAGGGGGAAATATGCATCTTCTGGTTTGTGGATGATAACATATCATTTAAGTAATTTTGCTTACTTAACAAACAGCTGTTCGAATGCACGTGTACGCATGGAGACTATCACCTTATTTGGCAATATCCCAACCTCCTCCCCCCTCCAAAAGTGTCTGATTTATTTCTGGTCAGGTGGTTGTGATTTGTCTCTAATCACTGGTATAATTTCTACTCCAGTATCAGTTACAGACTCTGCTTTACAAGTGACAGAGCTTTTGGTGCCACTCACATACACAATCATTTTGTGATGCCGGAAAACAGTGGCTTTGGGGATAGTGAGATCACACCTAGGGACTTTTGCATGCTAAACACGAGCTCCATCGCTGACTTAGGCACTTCGCTCACCACTGACTGATAAAGGTCTACATGCCAGAGAAGGTGGTTATCCTGAAAGTATTTCTTGACTTAATATTTTTAGGCATAATACTTAGTATAACTTAGTGGTGGCTAAAATTAAGATATTTGCAGTAGATCCCCAAGAACCGCATATGTTAAAAGTAAGATTACTGAACTCATAGAAATCCTGTAAAAACCAGATTTGTGACAGCATTCTTCACATGTAAGGATTATTTTTTTTTTTAGGATTATTTTTTATTTGACATTTGTAAATGAAGTATAGCACTTATTCCTATAGCATGAAATACCACTAATAGCATGTTTTAGAACAGTCAGTTGTATATTAGACTGCATTATCAAAATACTGATTTAAAGAGTCTCTTCTTCTAGAGATATAGTTAGCTCAGATTGTAGGGTGCTTGGTTGGCATGGGCCCCATCCCTGCACCGAATAACCTATGGCACAGGCCTGCTATCCCAGCAGAGGTAAAAGCAGGAAAAACATTAGTCAAAGTTATTGTTGGTTCTATAGGAAGTTACAAATGAGACCCTGCTTCAAAAACAAATACAACAACAACCCCCCCAAAAGATTGTTTATTCTGTAGAAATATGTTATTATTATAATCTTAGCTAAGATCTTATGACATCTTTAAAATAATGTTTAAGCCCAGAATATAGTTTTACTTTTCACGGTCACTACTTTAAAGAGCGGAGGAAGCATTCAAACAGCATGTTGACACATGCAGAACCATGAAAGCGGTGCCTCGTTCATAGTGACGTAACCTAGTTACAGCCATAATGATGTAACCTCATAATAAGCTTATGCCCAGAAAGAAACCTGAAGGCAACTTTAGAGTTTGGAGTCTGCCTTGCCCAATGAGAAGAGTGCTATGACCTGCTTCATTGTCCATTATTAATAAAGGACAATAAAATCATGTTTCCTAAGGAAACATGATTTTAGCCTGTTAGTTTGAAATGTTGAAGGTTACCAATCCACTCAGAAGCATTCTGTGAGAGAGAGAGAGAGAGAGACAGAGAGAGATAGAGAGAGACAGAGAGAGACAGAGATTGAGATCAGTTTATGCTTCTCCGAGTATCTTTGCTATTGCATTGCAGTTTTAGTCCTTAGTGACTGTCAGAACTTGGTATAAACTTCCCATGAATGATGCCCTATGCAGATAACAATTTGCTTAGTGTACTCTTAATTGTATTTCATTTTACAGAGAGCTGCTGAGCCAAGCCAGGTTGTATGCCATCGTCGCTGAGCAAAGGGACCTTCAAGAGGAGCCCGCACCCATGAGAAGGAGCAGCAGTCAGTTTGACTGGGCGCTGATGAGACTGGATAACTCTGTCCGGAGAACAGGCCGCATTACAAAAGGGCTTCTGCAGAAAGTCTTTGAGAGCACATGTCGCTCAGGTATTTGAGAATTTCTCTGTAGGAAGTTGAAGTTTTTAACAAGTTCCTGGAAGTTCACTGGAGAGAGTATCATTTGACAGTAAGCGTCAGCTGTGACTCTGACCCTGCTCATCTGTCAGCCGTGACCCTGATCCTGCGATCTTTTCAGTGCCTCCCGGCAGGGTTTGAAGTAGCATAAAAATATCTTGTTAGAGTTCATTTCAGCAAATAAAAACATCCACTTGCTTCCCCTGGTTTCTAGAGTTGCTTGCAGTGGTAAGCTGAGGTTTTCTCTGCTTTCTTTGTGTGGTGTCAGCTTTTCTTGAGGTGACCGATAGGTGCAGTCTGCTCTTGGACAGTCTGACAGGAGCTGCAGGCCCTTTATTCCCAGACTTCCCCTCACATCACAGCTACAAAGGCAGATGGACTAACATACAATTTTGTGTGCATTTAAAGAAGACTATAAACTCTCGGAGCCTGTTTGTGGGCGTCCATTCTGTACAGAGCAGAGCTTCTATGACAGTTACAGTCAGGTGCACTGAGGGACCAGAACCTCTCCTGTACTCTGAGCTGCTCAGCTGTCCTGACTCTCCATGGTCACCATGGTCACCCTCCCCAGCCGCTCATCCTTTCCCGTCCTGGGCACCTGCATGTGTATTTTCTGCCCCCTTAGATACTTGCTCTGATGTACTTATAGATGGAATTATACTCTACATGTTTGATAATGATGAGTCCTTGTCTGCTTTCTGCCATTTTCATAAGACGCCGAGAAGCTTAGCATTGCTTAAAAATGCGCTTCTCTTTGGACTCATTAGTTTTACAGATTATGTAAGTTTCGTAACCTCAGGCTTCTTAAAGCAGAATACTATTAAAAATTTAAGTTGTAATATTTAGTAGTGTTGTGGATTGGGTGGTGTTTGGGTACTGTCTTGTCTTTGGTAAGCCAGGAGGCTGTGGATAATTAAGGGATATTTTTCTTGACCTCTTTGTAAAGCCTGAAGATTTTCAAATCATAAGCTTGAGATTAAGCTTTGATACTTGCCTCCATGTTATTGGGGCTGTCACCTGTAATCCATTAACTGTTTCTGCACAGGGAGCCCAGGGAGTAATCAAGCCTTGCTTCTGCTGCGCAGCTGTGGCTCACTCCTGCCTGAACTGAGTCTCTCGGAGAGGACAGAATTTGCTCATAAGATATGGGACAAACTTCAGCAGTTAGGTATGATTGTTTTAGTACATGAAATAAAGGTGTAAGTATAGTTTTTTTTCTGTTCCACTGAAAATGTTCTTCACATAAGTATTATAAATGTATTTTATCATGACTTCTTGATTCAATACTTTTTTGCAATATGTTTATTTGGTGAGTTATAGTGACATCTAGGGGCATTAAGAATAAAGTAGTTTTTCTATCATGAATTAGAATTTTGATAAGTGAGAAAACAGGCATTGGGTTGTGGTTGTAACTCTAGCTCACCCTACAGTCCTGGGGCATTGTTAAACTTCAGCTACCAGGGAGCTCTACTGTAGCTCCTTCTAAATAGCAGGGGGCTGGGCAGTCCTAGTGCGGTCACTGGGGTCAGATCTATAAAGTATGGAGATGATGTAACAGAATCACACGACTCTTCACATATTGGTGAATAGACACATTTTCCCGTGTATGTATCCACTATAAAAATATTTCTGGTCTGCAAGGGTGACAAACACCGCATATAATTTTTACTTAGTATATTGTGGTTTTGCTCTTGATCTGTTGAGCGGCCTCTGCTGAGTTGCTCTGGCTAACATGGATAGGTCTTGCTCTCAGGGGATCATTGCCTTCAGTGTTGGGACTAAACTTTGCCACCATGCCTTGCTAAATACCTTTTTTTATACTTAAAAATTTTGAACCAGCTAGAGTACAGTGGCACATGTCCTTAATCCCAGCACTTGGGAGACAGAGGCAGGTGGCATTCTATAAATTTGAGGCCAGCCTGGTCTAGATAGTCTTGAAAAAAAATCCAAAACTAAAATTTTGAAAATTAAAAAATAATTTAAAGCCCACTTGATAACTAGTATTCATTCTTGATTTTTAAGTGCTTGAAGAGCAGAAGGAAGCTGCTTCAGTGTGTTACGTCTGAAGCTGTCCAACCTGTGTGAACTGCCGTTCCCACCCCTTGAGTTGATTTTTTTTAAATAACTGTTGATGCTTTAAGAAATACATTTTAGGACATTCTGTGGTAATTTTGTTGCATAATCATGTTATGGATCTGAAACATCATCCCTGTAATGCCCTACTAAAAAACTTAACAACACTGAAGAGCTTTGACTCCCCGTAGTAGTGCCTGCCTGTAAGGTCACACACATCCCAGGATAGCTGTGAATGTGATTGAGACATTTGTAGGTCAGAGTCATACTGCACTGCCAAAAAACTGGGCACCTCTTAGACTGATAGGACGGCCATGGTGTCATTTGTGGATATAATAGGGGCTGAGTGGTTGTCCTAGCAGATGTCACCATAGGCAATATCCACATAGGAAGAAGACAAGGATGTTAGAATATGGCTAAATAATGCTAGCAGGCTGGAAATGGTGTTCATGCTGAAGGGGGAGCAGGTCCTTGAGGCTTTAAATGGCCTTGTAAAAATTAAGAAAAAAGTGCCAACAGTCCTTTATAAAAAGGCTTGTAGTCACAGTTCATTTGCAGCATGCTAAGGACTGCTTTATAGGAATGCCTCTGTCATTCATTCATTCAATGTATATGAGTGCTATATCTTCATGTGTGCCTGCATGCCAGAAGAGGGCATCAGATTCCAGTATAGATGGTTGTGAGCCACCATGTGGTTGCTGGGAATTGAACTCGTGACTTTTGGAAGAGCAGACAGTGCTCTTAATTGCTAAGCCATCTCTCCAGGCTGCCTCTGTTACTTTTAAATACAGAGATATTGTTAGTGAGTTCTCATATGAAGACAGTATAAGTGCCCATGAATGTCTGTAGAATTTAGTGATACTACAGATAGTATGTTAAATGTTCTTCTAAACATTTGATTTAAATTTCATTTATAGGTACTGTGTATGATGTCAGTCATTACAATGCTTTACTTAAAGTATATCTTCAAAATGAATACAAATTTTCACCTACTGATTTCCTGGCAAAGATGGAGGGAGCAAACATTCAACCAAATCGAGTAGGTAACTGCTGTTGTGGGTCCTGAACAGCCGTATCCACTTTTGCTATTTTTCCGAAAACCATGCTTATGGACGAAAATGTTAAGCAGCCCATTTCATTGCAGGTGACATACCAGAGGCTGATAGCTGCCTACTGTAATGTTGGGGACATTGAAGGTGCCAGGTGTGTACTTTATAAATTTGGGTTACTTTTTAGTTTTATTTTCATTATTTATTTTGTGTTGATGTGTGTATATGTGTGTGCATGCGTGTGGAAATCAAGCACAGCTTGCAGGAATGGGCTCTGTGTTATGTGGATTCTGGGATCAGGTGGCTGGCCATGAGCTCCTATCCCGACAGACTGTCTCATCATCTATAAGTGTAGGTTTATACAAGTAGATTTATAAATTGTATAATCCTAAGATGTAGCTACTTTTTTTTTAAATAAATTGTTCTTTATAAAGGTAATTATTTCAGAAGTATTTCAATGTAGTGAATTTAGTAAAATGATTTTATTGTATAAAAAGGAAAGAAGTAAAAGTTGCAATCTAATTGGTCAGAACAGAAGTATAAATTGTTAAGATGCAAAACTGGATTTGCTTTTTAAAAACCTACATCCTAAGGGAGCTTTCATCAGCCCTTTAAAGTGTTCGTTTATAAGGAATGTTTTTTTTTTTTTTTTTTTTTTTTTTTGCCTACTGATTCAGGTAAAATTAGTTGTAATATTTCTCTGTTTATATAAAATTCAGTGCCATTTTAAATTGAAGCTTAAGAAATAAGGCGGAGGTTGAAATACAGTCTGTATGATGTTCCTTCCTGCCCCCACGCTAGGGATTGAGCCCAGGGTCTCTTGCATGTGCCAGGCGGTGTCTCTTCACTGGGCCACTCCTGGTTTACCTAGGAACTTTAACAAGAGTATCCAGATTATTGATACTAAAAGGAAAATTTCCTGAGAAGGGGATTATCTTTCCCTTTGTTGTTTTTTTGTTTTGTTTTGCTTTGTTTTGTTTTGTTTTTGTCTAACAAGGACATGTTATTATGCTAAACAAAAATAACTTAAGGCCTGGTTCATATATACATCATACTCTCTGATAAATGTCCCTTCTCTATTGCAGCAAGATCCTTGGATTTATGAAAACGAAGGACCTTCCAATTACAGAGGCCGTGTTCAGTGCTCTGGTCACAGGGCATGCGAGAGCTGGGTAACTTCCCACCTGGGTTTAAGTCCTAGGTTACTATAGAGAACTCACAGACATGTTTTTTCATATTCCAAACACTGATGTGGGGTGGAGCACACTTAGATTTTTATGATTTAATTTACAGTTGCTCAGTGTTAAAAATTGGACTTGATTTGAGGTAATTAAATAATAAAGTTTACTGATCTAGGAAGTATTTATTTTTCTCAAGTGAGTAGTCTACTCTGTTATTAGGTAAAGCTGTGTCCTTGCATTCCTAGTGTAAGAGGGATTCTTAATTAATGCTTATATAATTTTACATAAAGGAGTGAGGTTACCTGTAAATATTTCAGATACTTACAGTGATGTCTAATATTCCAGAAATATGTAACCAGTTTAATGAGTATTTCTCCATTTGGGGTATAGGTCACAAATTTAAAAGGATTGATTTAATAAGGTTAGGCCTCATGTGTTAGACTGAGTGATTATATTCAGTAATCTTATGTTTTCTTTGAAATGCTTTATAGGGATATGGAGAATGCAGAAAATATTCTCACCGTGATGAAACAGGCTGGCATTGAGCCTGGGCCAGACACTTACCTGGCCTTGTTGAATGCACATGCTGAGAAGGGTGACATTGACCATGTTAAGCAGGTATAGCGTATGCCCTGCAAGTCAATATTGAAATCATTAAATGGACTTGTGTTATATTTTATGTGAAGCAAAAAATATAGTTGGTGTCTGTTTTAAAGATTTCTCTTTGTAAAGAAATGCTCCAAGAAAATTTAGTTGGGCCGGGTGGCGCTGGCGCACGCCTTTAATCCCAGCACTTGGGAGGCAGAGGCAGGCAGATTTCTGAGTTTGAGGCCGGCCTGGTCTACAGAGTGAGTTAGTTCCAGGACAGCCAGGGCTATATGGAGAAACCCTGTCTCGAAAAAATAAAAAAATAAAAAAGAAAGAAAGAAAAGAAAACTTGTTGGATGTTGATAGGCTACAGTTACTGGTGGACCGGGGGGCAACAGAGTCTTGTTTAATACTTTAAAATTAGAAGCATTAATACTTCTAATTTTTCATTCTGATTGCTACAACCATCTTTAGATTCTGGAGAAAGTGGAAAAGTCGGACCATTACTTCATGGACCGTGACTTCTTGCAAATTATTGTTAGCTTTAGTAAGGCTGGATATCCTCAGTATGTCTCAGAAATTTTGGAGAAGATTACCTATGAAAGAAGATCTATTCCAGGTATTTAAGAATGTTTACCTGCATGCCTTCTGTTAACACTTGGATTCCTGTTAACAGCGAGGGCGGTAGACCTGAACAGTGAGTGACTGGGGGTGGGAGCAGGGCTGGTTTTACTCTCAGGGACCTAGATCTTTGTGGAGTTTGCAGTTCTTAAGTTTTTTCTTTAAAAATTTAAACATTTTTGTTTATTTGTATGTTTGGGTGTAGAGGTCAGAGAGGGCAACTTGCAGGAGTCACATCTTTCCTGGGGCTGGAACTCAGGTCGTAACTTGGAAACAAGTGTCTTTCTCTGCTGAGCCATGTTGCTGGCCCTTTTTTTCTTTAGTGTTGATTATAATTTTTTAACAGATTGCTCAGTTTAGTAACAGCAGATGTCTTTGTTTCCTTTGCAGATGCAATGAACCTCATTTTGCTTTTAGTCACTGAGAAGTTCGAAGACACTGCTCTCCAGGTCTTACTGGCATTACCCCTGCCCAAGGAGAGCTCCAGTAGTTTTGGCAGTTTCTTTTTGCGGCACTGTGTGACTATGGATACGGTATTCTGCCTGTTTGCACTTTGTAGATTGTGGCTAGCGCTAAAGGGAGACTCCTGAGATTAGAATGATTGTTAACAACATAAAACTGGAAGGTTTCTGGATAGAAACGAGAAATTCAGATTTCATTGCTAAAGGGATTGACTGTTGCAGAAGTCCAGTGTCAGGCTCTGGCCATTGGTTGATTTGGTGTCTTTCCCCACAGCCCGCTGAGAAGCTGATAGACTACTGTCAGAGACTGAGGGACGCCAGCGTGCACAGCTCCTCGCTACAGTTCACACTGCACTGTGCTCTTCAAGCCAATAAGACTGGTACTGTGTTCTTTTAGTGAAGGCCAGCATCAAGAAGTGTCTCTGAGCTAGCTTGGTGACATGTTTTGGGATTTCTTTTTTTTTTCAGCTTTGGCAAAAGCAGTGATGGAGGCTTTGAAGAAAGAAGGGTTTCCTGTCCGAACTCACTATTTCTGGCCGTTGCTTGCTGGGCATCAGAAAACAAAAAATGTTCAAGGTGAGGTTACCTTTTAGTCGTAACTACTCAAGAGTCTGTTTGAGTTCTTTAAAAGCACACTTCTGAGATGAGAAGACACTCTCGAGACACTGGCACTGTGTTAAATCAGACTGAAGTGGACTCTTTCCACCTTTATTTCATTTCGTAGTTCATCTGTTGAATTTTCGAGCTGTGAGTGTAGTTGTAAACAGGTTCTCTCGCTGCAGGAAAGTTAGCATAGAATGGAGCTCGTGGCTCTGAGAGTGCGTCCGTTTCCTTTGTGGGCCTCTGCAGCAGGAACGGCACAGCACCTTGTCTTTATTATGAAGTGGCACTTGTGACCTGACAGCCTGCTGATGGAAGGAACGGCAGTGCTCAGTCTTTTAGCTGCCTAAGTACATTTAGGCATTTAGCCTACTTTACTCTGTACACATGGGATGTCTATAGGATATGAATAAAATGGAAGAAATATTAAATTTTAGAGCACAGTATCTAATTCTTTGGTTTGCATTACTGGTAATCAGAAAGAATAGTCTCATAAAAGAGGCTTTTAACAGAAGTACCTCCCCCTTGGGGAAACAAAAATGGTCTTTTTTCATTTTATCTCGCAGTGTAATGTGCTGTGGAATGAGATGCAGAGTTGTTAGTGTGACACTGGGTGACAAACAGCGCACAAACAACAAAAAAGTGCTTTTAGCAGACTTTCATGTGGCAATTTTATTTTAAATATATAGTCGTCTTCTGGGTTAGATGAAATAGTGAAACAAGTATTCCCTAATTGTTTCTGGTTATAAAAGTCTCTAAATCCTTTTTAGAAAAGTCTTTGTGAAAACAGTATGTGAGTTGATTAACTCTTCGTATGCCTCTAGTGCCGAAGAAGCAGCAGGCAACCTTTAGTATATCTTATGGCAGAAAGTTTACAGCTTTCCATCCAACTCTTGGACACGCTAGTCCTATTTACCTTTACACAAGTAGGAAAACACTTTTGAAATGTCTATGTGTCTGTGTATCAGGTAAGTTTCCTGATTGCACTGTATTGTAATGTCTGTAGTCGAGTTGGGTACTACATTATTAACAGTAAACATAAAAGCATGCAACTTTCTAGCTAGAGTGAGCTGAACTTGCGGAAGATGAGCTTATCTTACATCTGTCGTTCCTTCGTATCTCAGAATTAAGATTTTGAGAATGCTTTTGAAAGCTCGCATGATATTATCAGGGAACTGAGAGCCAAAGGGGTTCAGGGACTGACTGTAGCTTGGCTGTCAGTCTGTTACATTCAGAATGACTTCTGCCTGTTGAATACTGCTTCCTGCCATCACTGCTCAGTGATTCGCACATTCCTAGTTGTCCTTTGGAAATTAGACACAAGATTTTATATTAAGGATGCCTTCTCAGGAACAAGATTTTTTAAGTCAATCCAAGTTTTACTTGGAAAAACACAGAAATCTATGCTTTGTTAGAGGTACTGACTTGATAGTACAAGAAAGTGTCAGTTTTCCCTCAACTTTTAAAAAGCATCTGTTCGCTTTAGACCTCCCTTTCTGGAAGTCCTGAAGATAGGACAGTGTCCTGTGGAGTCCTAGAAGTAACAGTTGGGGCTGTATGTTTTTCTGTAGTTTCCATCACTACACATAAGGCCATAAATCAGATATTCTCACTGGCAAAATGAGCCTGCCTTGCCCAGTCAGCATCCAGTCTAAACTGGCGGAAAGACGAGACCGCAGCTGCTCGGGAGTACTTAATAAGGAGTGAGAAGAGCCCTAGGGAGCAGGGCAGGTGGGGTGGATGGAGTCTGCAGGGACTGGATGGGACTGGACGGGATTGGACGGCATGGCCGCATTCCTCTTCAATTTGAGGGAGGAATTTCAGTATTACCAGCCTCAAAAAGATTCTTTTCAGTCCTTCATGCTTTTCTCTGGTACAAATAGAAAAATCACTTAGAATATAACATACTTTCAGCAGTCAAACATAAATGAGAGGAAAAACTCAGAATTAGGACCCAGATGTCCTTTGATTATAATTAGAAAGCATAAAAATAAGAATATGAAAGACTGGGCTAGACATATGATGTACTCCTTTAATCCAAGTACTCTGAAAGTTGGGACAAGTGGATTGGAGCCAGCCTGGTCTATAGTGAATTCCAGGCGAGCCAGAGCCACATAGTGAGACCCTGTCTCAACAACCAAGACTATGGAGGGAAGTTGTCTGGAGGGACAGCCCGGAGAATAAAGTGCTGGTTGAGTCAAGGCGTGGTAGTTGTAGTAGAGGTGCCCTATTTTTAAAAAGGATTTTGTCTACAAATAAAGTGAGCATATTTGATTGATCATAGAAGCCATAATAGACAGTCTTAGAGGGTGGGAGTGGTCCAGGTAAATCATGTCTATTTCCCTAGGGTGTGGATTAGACAAAGCACTGAGGGAATTTTGTCACTGATTCAGAGAATAGCCAGACTGAATTCCAAGTTCTTTTTATCTGCCCTGCTGTGTTTTGTTTCATAGGAATAATAGATATACTCAAAATAATGAACGAAATGGAAGTGGATCCTGATCAGGAAACATATATAAATTATGTGTTTCCATGTTTTGACAATGCACAGTCAGTTCGAGCTGCTCTGCAGGTGGGTACAGTACGCTTTTCATGGCTAATTGACGAACATCTCACTCTTTCTCCCTAGTTTCATTATCAGGACAGCCATTGAGTGGAGAACTGAAAACGATCTTGTTGTACAGTTTTAAGACTTTATAAATACACCAGTCAGTGTATGTGACAGTGTAACATAACATAGGATGTAACAGTGTAACATAACATAAGAAGACCAAAGAGCATCTTTCCTCTGTGTTGATATGACTGTATGCTAATAGACAAGACATTAAAAAGACTCTTTATTCTTACCTGGGAAGCTGTTGTCATTGATTTTCCTAAATACATTAATAGCATATCTCCTATCCTGCTGTTGAAACATTGCTTTTCCGCCATGCTTCTTGACCATTCCAGGAAGGGGTGTGCGGAGGATGTCACTTGAAGAGGCGACTTCTGGAGAGATGGCTTAGCAGTAGGAGTGCTAACCACTCTGTACGAAGATCCAGATTTGATTCCCAAGTGGTCGTTCATAGCCGTCTAGCTCCAGTGCCAGGGCATCGGACACTTCTTTCTCCCTTCCACAGGCATTAAGCACTCACGGTACATACACATGAATGCTGGCGAACACTCAAACACATTACATAGAAAAAAAAGAAGAATTGCCATTTCTAATTTCAAAGCAATTAGTATATAGTTCGGAGAAGCAGGTCTGAGGCCCAGATTGGTAGTGCAGAGTGCCAGAAAGAGCTGTAGAGCAGGGGGTTCTTATGCTGTCTTCATTTTTGTCAGAATGTTTCTTTCTTTCCTTGAAACAACTTCATAGCTATAATCATTTTAAAACTGGGAGTTGTATCTTGAGGGTCTTTACCTTCCTCACTTTTTGTTTGGGGAGCATGGGGCCTCGGGTGGCACTTGTTAGCTGAGACCTTCTGGCATCAGCTCCCATATGCTGGCACTGTGGCCATATGCTGGTGTGTTGAATTTTTATGCTGTGCTAGGCCTTAGGCCCAGGTCTTGGTGTCTGCCAGTAAAGTGACTCTGACAAGTGAGCTCTGTCCCTAGCTCTCTTCTGTAGGTCTCAGAAGAGGATATTGCTTATGCTGGATGTGCTCCACAGTTAGAAACTATTTTTTTTTCAAAGATTTATTTATTATATGTAAGTACATGTCTTCAGACACACCAGAAGAGGGTGTCAGACCTCATTACACATTACAGATGGTTGTGAGCCACCATATGGTTGCTGGGATTTGAACTCATGGCCTTCGGAAGAGCAGTCAGTGCTCTTAACCACTGAGCCGTCTCTCCAGCCCTAGAAACTATTTGTAAACTGTGACTTTCTACATAATTTATTCTTGGCAGAAATCCAGCCTGAGGGTCCAGTGCTGTCTCATGGTTACTCTTGTTTTCTCAGAACTGTAGGCCTCTTTTAGGAGAAATTAGATCTAAATTGTAAACTTGCCTGAGCTTTGACTACCTATATTATTGTTATTATTTCAATTACCTTTTGGTTTCATTGTTAAAATTTCAGTAGTAAGTATTATTGGCTTAGAAAGTCTATATGTTTAATAGACTTTATGGCACTACTAAGGTTATTTTTAATTCTTAGCTACAAATAAAATATCATTTTCATCAGTTTAAGATTATGACAATATTAGATATCATTCATTTGTAAATTGGAGACTACTAGTCAGTAACTATATAACTCATCCATAAGTGGTTCCTTGAGCTAGTTTTATTTTTTAGATAATCTTTTTTTCTTAACATTTTTCTTTTCATACATGAGTGTGCTTAAGAAATCTCTTTGGAAAAGTGGCTATTATTCGTCCTCTTACGTTTTATTTCTGTCT